>NC_135954.1:100591409-101191409 GCF_053455715.1 Rhinoraja longicauda
AAACAGGCGTTCAATGCTTTAGTTTGTGAGTTTTGCATAAACTGTTCCCTGATGTGCCAATATATGTGGTGCTCGTTTTTGGTATTTCCTTTTCATGATTGTGGTTGCATCGGAAGCCAAGCTCTCCCTTACAGTTGAAAATTGCTATTCATCCTTTGGCTCTGGCCTCTCCTTCTTGAGTGTCCTGATTTTTAAAACATTGCTGTCTGACAGCTCCTGCGATGATTCTTAAACATTGGCTGTTTGGCAGCTCCTGCAATCTACTGCAGGATATTCTCGCAGGATGTTTGGCTGATTATCCTACTTTGCTTGCCATTCCGGTTTGCAACAAAGAATGTATTCTGCTCCTCTGGTATTATTGATGTAAATGATGTGCCCAATTGCCATTGCATGTCAATTTCATCATCATTACAATGCAGATACGTGGTGTTATTGAAAGCATTATCGCAGTTTATTGACATAGATCAAATACACCAGGGAGGGTCTTTTTAAAATCTTGCTCTTGATTTTTTGAGAGTGAGGTTACATGATACTTTGATATCTGTATTAGCCATGAGACCTTCAGCAACAGACTGGTTCCACCAAGATGCAGGACAGAACGACATGGGAGATCCTTCTTCCCTGTGGCTATCAAACTGTACAACTCCTGCCCCTTCTGTCATGGGGTAGACTGACCCCCCCCCCCCCCCACCATCTTTGCACATCCCCAAACCTTTCTACTCATCTCTTTAATTTCATGTTTCTTGTATCTTGTGTATTATGACCATTGGCAGATCAATTTCCCTCCAGTGATAAATAAAGTTCTGTTGTATCAATCCTAAGTTGTGGAGTTTGTATAAGGTGATGGAGAAACATAGCTCATTGTGCACATTCCACAACCCCTCCCTCTCCCCCCCCCCCCCCCCCCCCCCCCCCGACAGCAAAGATAGGGTTTCTCTCTTTCCAGACTGTCTGAAGAAACTTAGAAAATAGGTGCAGGAATAGGCCATTCGGCCCTTTGGGCCAGCACCGCCATTCGATATGATCATGGCTGATCATTCAAAATCCGTACCCCGTTCTGGCTTTATCCCCATATCCCTTGATTCCCTTAGCCCTAAGAACTAAATCTAACTCTCTTGAAAACATCCAGTGAATAGGTCTCCACTGCCTTCTGTGGCAGAGAATTCCACAGATTCACAACTCTCTGGGTGAAAAAGTTTTTCTCATCTCAGTCCTAAATGGCCTACCACTTATTCTTAAACTGTGACCCCTGGTTCTGGACTCCCCCAACATCGGGAACATTTTTCCTGCATCTACACTGTCCAATCCTCTAAAATTTTTGTATGTTTCTATAAGATCCCCTCATCCTTCTAAATTCCAGCGAATACAAGCCCAGTCGACCCATTCTTTCATCATATGTCAGTTCCGCCATCCCGAGAATTAACCTGGTGAACCTACGCTGCACTCCCTCAATAGAAATAATGTCCTTTCTCAAATTAGGGGACCAAAATTGCACACAATACTCCAGGTGCGGTCTTACCAGGGCCCTGTACAACTGCAGTAGGACCTCCTTGCTGCTAAATTCATATCCTCTCGCAATGATGGCCAACATGCCATTAGCTTTCTTCACTGCCTGTTGTATCTGCATGCTTACTTTCAGTGACTGATGTACAAGCGCACCCAGGTCTCATTGCACCTTCCCCTAATCTGACACCATTCAGATAATAATCTGCCTTCCTGTTCTTGCCACCAAAGTGGATAACTTCACATTTATCCACATTATACTGCATCTGCCACGCATCTGCCCACTCACCCAACCTATCCAAGTCACCCTGCAGCTTCATAGCATCCTCCTTGCAGCTCACATTGCCACCCAGCTTTGTGTCATCTGCAAACTTAGAGATGTTACATTTAATTCCCTTGACTAAATCGTTAATATATATTGTAAACAACTGGGGTCCTATCATTGAGCCTTGCGGCACCCCACTAATCACTGCCTGCCACTCTAAAAAGGACCCGTTAATTCCTACTCTTTGTTTCCTGTCTGCCAACCAGTTCTCTGCCCATGTCAATACCCTACCCCCAATACCATGTGCTCTAATTTTGCACACTAATCTCCTGTGTGGAACCTTGTCAAAAGCTTTTTGAAAGTCCAGATACACCACATCCACTGGCTCTCCCTTATCCATTCTACTTGTTACATCCTCAAAAAATTCCAAAATATTAGTCAACCATAATTTCCCCATCATAAATCCATGCTGACTTTGACCAATCCCGTCGCTGCTTTCCAAATGCGCTGCTATAACATCTTTAATAATCGACTCCAGCATCTTCCCCACTACCGATGTGAGGCTAACTGATCTATAATTCCCTGTTTTCTCTCTCACTCCTTTCTTAAAAAGTGGAGTTACATTGGCTACCCTCCAGTCCACAGAAGTCCAGAGTCGAGAGAACATTGGAAAATGATCACCAATGCATCCACGAGTTCTAGGGCCACCTCCTTGAGTACTCTGGGATGCAGACCATCAGGCCCTGAGGATTTATCTGCCTTCAGTCCCAACAGTTTACCGAACACCATTTTCTGACTAATGTGGATTCCCTTCAGTTCCTCCCTCCAACTAGATCCTCAGTCCCTGAGTATTTCCGGGAGATTATTTGTGCCTTCCTTAATGAAGACAGAACCAAAGCACTCGTTTAACTGTTCTGCCATTTCCTTGTTTCCCAGTATAAATTCACCTGTCTCTGACTGTAAGGAACCTACATTCGTCTTCACTAATCTTTTCCTTTTTACATATGTAAATAAACTTTAACAGTCAGTTTTTATATTCCCCGCAAGCTTTCTTTCATGCTCTTTTTTCCCCCCTCTTAATTAACTCCTTTGTCCTCCTCTGTTGAGTTCTAAATTTCTCCCAGTCCTCTGGTTTGCCACTTCTGCTGGCCAATTTATATGCCTCTTCCTTGGATTTAACACTATCCTTGACTTCCCTCGTTGGCCACGGTTGAACTGCCTTCCCAGTTTTTTTTTCCCGCCAGACAGGGGTGAACAATTTATGGCGATCTTTAAATCTTTGCCATTGCATCTCTACTGTCAACCCTTTAAGTAAGAAAGGTCGCGAGCTGAAACGTCACCTATTCCTTTTCTCCATAGATGCTGCCTGACCTGCTAAGTTACTCCAGCATTGTGTCTATCTTTGGTGTAAACCAGTATCTGCAGGTCTTTCCTACACAAAGATAGGGTTTGTGTGGTTCTTGTCTTTCAGCCCATTAGCCTCTGCATCCAGCTTGTCATGATTTGT
The DNA here is from genome assembly GCF_053455715.1 of Rhinoraja longicauda. NCBI lineage: Eukaryota > Metazoa > Chordata > Chondrichthyes > Rajiformes > Arhynchobatidae > Rhinoraja > Rhinoraja longicauda. Next base: position 100,594,685 of record NC_135954.1, read on the forward strand.
CAGCTCCAGCAGGATGCTGCCATTAGCCTCATCTTCCCCTCTGCCTCAATTTCTGCTTTCCTCTGGGACCACTGACTCCATGGTCTATTTATCCTTTCCCACCCACCCCTCCAGGTCTCCTGGCACTTTCCCCAGCAACTGTGGGAGACCAGCACTTGTTTCAGGGCCTCCTCCCACACTATCACCCAGGCGCACAACAGCCCTTCCAGGTGAGGCAGAGATTCTCAAGCTGGTCCTCCAAGCTGGTCTATTCCATTAGGTGCTTGCAATGGGGTCTGTTCTACTTTGGCAAGACTGGCAATGCAGCCCAAGCAGAGTCGGGGAGACCTGCGCTCTATCCGCACCAGTCAGCTTGACTTCTAGTTGTATGGGATTTTGGCTCCCTTTCCTATTCCTACATTGACCTGTCGGTCCTCTGCCTTCTCCACTGCCAGGGTGAGGCCAAGTGCATCCCAGAAGAGCGTCGCATTATTTTGCTTGTGTAGCCAATAGCCCAATAGTATGAGCAGTGGGATTTCCAATGACAGGTACCCCTCCAGCCCCCCCCCCCCCCCCGGGTTTTCCCCACATCCACCCAGGGTCTTTCTCTTTTTGTTCACCTTTCCACCCTCCTTCTTCCCCCCTCTCCAACTCATTACATTATTCCCACTCACCTGTTTGCCTCTGCCACATACCCATCGACCTGGATTTTTCCCTGGGTTCACCTTCCCTATCCTGTCCCACTAGTTCCATCATCTCTATTCCCCCTCCATTCTCTTATCTGGTTCACCTATCCTCCTAACATCTCTGTCTTTTCCCTTCCTCTCACTTGTTTCAGCAACGGTACAGTTGTCAGTAACTTTTGCCACCTTGTATATTGTGACCTTCCCTCCGCGCTCTCAGCCTGACGCAGAGTCTTGAGCCGAAACGCCGACCATTCTGTTGCCTCCACAGATGCTGCTTGACCCACTGAGTTCTCCAGCAGGTAGAGTTTTGATCCAGATTTTATCTTCTGCAGTCTCTTGTATCTCCAAAGACCATCTGATGTTTGTCAAGTTCTAAGCAAGGATGTTGGAAGTGCACAAAATAAGGGGCCACTCACTTCCTGTTGTTAGCATTCTGACAGACATAAGGTAGCTGTAGATCTTTGCCTATCCAAATGTCACAGGAATGACCTTCAGCTACTCTTTTTTTGAATCCTATCTAATGCCTCATTTCTGTTTGTAAATAATGTTACCAACAACATGAGAGATACAAACTTGTGCGTCGATTTTTGCTGAAGGTCATTGGTTTAACTGGTATTGCAAATGTCTCCAAAGCTATGGTACATTTTGGATAATCTTTAGCAGTTTAGCTACCGTAATGTTGTAGTTACTTCTGCCACCTTTTTTTATAAGTTGTCCTAACATTCTGAAATGCCTCAGCCTCTATTTTCACTGTTTAATACATTGATGATGGTTTCTTACTTTAATACATTGTGAGATTTAACTGAATGATGTATTTCCGAGCATTTCGTGATTGCATGTGTGATGTTAGCTGTTAACATTTGGAAGTCTTGTCTAGGCCAGTAATGCGAGTAGGATCTGCGGCAGTTATGTATAGCACTTAACAGGAAAGATAAAAATTTGGCAGCCGTTTAGGGTTGTAGATGACTTGTGCTGACCACAGTTCTCTAGGTTCTGAGGTTTTTTAGTTTAGAGATACAACATGGAAACAGGCCCTTTGTCCCACCGAGACCACGCCCAACATCAATCGCCTGTTCACACTAGTTCGATGTTATCCCACTTTCTCAACCACTATCTACACATTGGGGACAATTTCCGGAGGCCAATTAACCTGCAAACCCACACATCTTTGGGATGTGGGATGAAACCGGAGCACTCAGAAGAAACCCTCGCGGTCACGGGGAGAACATGCGATCTCTACACAGACGGCACCTGAGGTCAGGATCAAACACTAGTTCTCTGACGCTGTAAGGCAGCAGCACAGCCAGATGTGCCACTGACCAAGGACCTCTATCTGAGATCTATATATTCTGTTGTGAGTGGGGCAGCTAGTGCTTGGTAAGGTGCTGGGGTGATTGGTTTTGATTGTTGTGTAGTCATTGCGTAGAGCTCTTAAGGATAGCGGAGTCGGGGGGTATGGGGAGAAGGCAGGAACGGGGTACTGATTGAGAATGATCAGCCATGATCACATTGAATGGCGGTGCTGGCACGAAGGGCCGAATGGCCTCCTCCTGCAACTATTGTCTATTCCTCTGCTTGTGCTGTTATCTTCGTGAACCCATCATCGAAAATGGAAGTATTCAGGACCTGCATTAAGGATATTTTGCCACTTTGATCAAGCTTGATCCATCAGTCGATGAGGATGTTGCTTTTTTTTGATATGGCTTTGCGGATGAGAGGCATTCTTAGGGTAGATAGAATCTTTCCTATGACATGGGTATCAAAAACACGAAGGTCTAATTTTTGGGTCAGAGATAGGAGATTTAAGGTGCATCTTAGGGGTAAATGTTCTGTGCAAAATGATTGACATCTGCAATGCTCTGACAGGTGGTGGTGAAATTATTATATTTAAGTGGATTTATACAGACACTTGAATAGGTAAGGCAGAGAAGGATAATAGTTCGAATGTGGACAAATGTAATTAATGTAGCTGGGCAAAAGGGTCAGTATAGGTGTGGTGGGTCGAAGAGCCTGTTTCTGACTAAATCCATGACTGGCCCCTGAAGAATTTTCCCTATCAATCTTGGAAATTGCTTGAATTGACAGAGTGCTTGTTTTCGAAGCCGAGTATTAGGCGTGCAAATGATGTGGCCCGTCCATTGCGTTTCAAGGCCTTCAACATCTTGTCCATAACAATATTGATATGCTTCTGAACTTACTAATTTCTATGTCTTTTTCCACAGTAAAAATACAGATGGCAAATATCCATTTAAGACTTTGCCCATTTTCTTTCCACACATAGATTCACACTGATTCTGAAGGTGACCTACTCCATCCCTTTTACTCTTAATATATGTGTAGAAACGTGTAGGTAGACACTGGTCTGCTGGAGTACCTCAGCGGGACTGGCAGCATCAGAATCAGAATAATCAGAATAACCTTTTGTTGTCATTCAAAAACACAAGTCTTGTGGATGAAATTCCGTTACCCACAGTCAAACAATAAGAGCAATAAAAATAAGTAATAACACTCACAAACTAACACAAAACAAAAAAAAGAAACATCCATCTCAGTGAGTCTCCTCCAGTCACCTCCTCACTGTGATGGAAGGCCAGAATGTCTTTCCTCTTCCCCTGCCGTCTTCTCCCGCGGTCAGGCTGTTGAAGTTGCCTCGTCGGGGCGGTCGGGGCTCCCGACATTGAAGCCCCCGTCGGTTGGAGAAAATCCCAAGCTGCGCCGGACGTGAAAGGTCCGCGGCGGGCCGACCCAAGCCCCGCGATTCAGGGTGGGCGAAGACGCTGCCGGAGCTCCCGATGTCGGCCCCCACTCAGGGGTCAGCGAGCTTCCGACGTCCACGCGGCCCGCGGCCGAAGCCTCCGACGGCGAGTTGCAGCCGCTCTCGCAGCGCCACCACAGCCTCCAACGGCAGCCGGCTCCGCAGATGGTAAGTGCGGTCCGCGGGGTCTGCGAACCAGAGCCCAGGTGGTCCCAGGTGGTCCCAGGTGGAGGCCGCCAGCTCCAGGTGTTTGGCCGATGGTAGGCCGTAGCGGGAACGGAGACACCACTCAGAAAACAAAGGTCGGGTCTCTGTTTGGAAGAGACAATTTTACAGTCCCCGCCCCCCCCGAACATAGTACACAACAACAAAAAACACTACATCACATCTAAACACTAAAATTAAGACAAAAAACAACAAAAAACACAAAAGACAAACGGACTGAAGGTGAGCCGCAGCTGTTGCACAGCGTTGCCATCTCTGGAGAGAAGGAATGGGTGAGGTTTCAAGTCGAGACCCTTGTTCAGACTGACCTTGTAGCATTCTTCTTTACCCTATCTGCCAAGGGTATCTCATGGCCCCTTTTTGTCCTAATTTCCTTCTTTAGTCTACTCCTAACTTGCTTATATGCAAGCGACTTGTTTGATCCCGCCTGCCCGTACATGACACGTGCCTCTTTTTCCCTCATGATCAGACCCTCATTATCTCTGAAGATTCAAACCAAGGTTCCCCAACCAGTCTTGTTGGCCTTGTCCTTCACTCTAACAGGAACATGCTGGCCCTGGACTCTTCTTTTCTCACTTTTAAAAGTCTCCTACATGCCAGATGCCCTGTAGCATGCAAACGGTCAACTCCCAGTCAGCTTCTGTGAGTTGCTGTTTGACAACATCGAAACAAGTGCCACAAATGCCCTGTATCCGATCTGTGCTGGTAGTCTATTTGAGGCTTTTTGCATTACAGTAAATGCAGTTTGGTCTCTTGACCTACTGTGCTTCTTGTCCTGCCTGTTGGTCTTACTGGCTCTAACCTCTTTATTTGGTTCAACTTGCTCATCTGTTAGACATTGGGTCCCACCCTTCTTTCTGGATTTGTTTGAGCACATCCAGGCAGCACAAGCATATCCCCCGGCAAGGATATTTGTCTTCTCACAGTTCAGATGCAACCCATCTCTCTTGTCTCGACCCGAAACGTCGCCCATTCTTTCTCTCCTGAGATGCTGCCTGACCTGCTGAGTTACTCCAGCATTTTGTGAATAAAACCTTCGATTTGTACCAGCATCTGCAGTTATTTTCTTACAATGTCTGCCCCAGTAGTCCAAGGGGACCTTCCTGTGTACAAATGGGCGGTTGTGTCGTGGAGATGCAGCAGTGAAATGCTACAGTAGTTTTACTATATTTTGGGAGATTAATGCAAATCATAAAAACAGATTTTCAAAATATTAACAATGCGTGCCAATACAACATGCGGATAATTACGTCACCTATCCATGTCCTCCAGGGACACTGCCTGACCCGCTGAGTTACTCCAGCACTTTTTCAGTGGCGATAGGTGGCCTGACCTCTGTAGAGTGATGAGCCAGAACCCAGCGATGGCTGGGACCACACTGCAGTTGTACAGGGCCCCGGTGAGACCGCACCTGGAGTATTGTGTGCAATTTTGGTCTCCTAATATGAGGAAGGACATTATTGCTATTGAAGGAGTGCAGCGTAGGTTCACCAGGTGAATTCCCGGGATGGCGGGACTGACAGATGATGAAAGAATGAGTCGACTGGGCTTGTATTCACTGGACTAGAAGGATGAGAGGCGATCTTATTGAAATATATAAAATTCAGATGCAGGAAAAATATCCCTGATGTTGGGGGAGTCCAGAACCAGGGGTCACATTTTAAGAATAAGGAGTAGGAAGTTTAGAACTGAGATGAGGAAAACCTTTTTCACCCAGAGAGTTGTGAATCTGTGGAATTCTCTGCTACAGAAGGCAGTGGAGGCCAATTCACTGGATGTTTTCAAGAGAGAGTTAGATTTAGTTCTTAGGGCTAAGGGAATCGAGGGATATGGGGAAAAAGCAGAAACAGGGTACTGATTTTAGATGATCAGCCATGAACATATTGAATGGTGGAGCTGGCTCAAAGGGTCGAATGGCCAACTCCTGCACCTATTGTTCGATGTTTCAATGTTTTCTCTGTGTTGCAGATGCTCATCTATGCTGACAATTGCTTAGGGCATTAGGTGTAGTTTTATTATCGTCACGTGTACCAAGATATGCCGAGGTTGCATGCTAACCAGTCAGATCAGATAATACAATAAATCAATCAATCAATTATTCAAGTCAAGATCAGGTACAACAGGTAGAACAAAGAATATAGTTCACAGCACTGCTTAGCACCAATTCCATAATCAAAGTCCAATGTCCGCAATGGGGTAAAGGTGAATCGGACATTACCCTAGCTTATTGTAGGACTGTTCAGAAGCAGAAGGGAAGAAGCAGTTCCTAAATCTGATGGTGTGTGCTTCCCTGCCTCTGTATTTTCTGCCTGACGAGAGCTGGGAATTGGAGAAATGACTGGGGTGGGACAAGCAATGGCCTGTATGAAACCTTTTAAGCTGTTGCACTGTGGCTGCCATGGAGAAAGTTCTGGAAGTCTGAGACTGCTCTCCTTGATTTCAAACAGCAAGTACTTAGCTGTGATCTCTGCAGGCAGCTGCAGATAGGAATATCATTGGTCTGGTCTTACGAATACAGTCAGGATGAAGGCTGACCGTGTGATTTTTGTTTTTAAATAACTTTTCCTAGTTCATCAGACTAGTTTCCAGGACTCTACGCAATAACTCTTTTACTGCTTTGGAGAAAGGAATTCTAATTTCTAGCTATCTGTTTATTTTTTTAGAGGAAAGTCTCAGAATGGTATGTCTCAGCATGATTTTATAATCAGTGAAGCTCATGTCCAAGTCTCGTGTGAAACTGTTCTCGTTGGATGTCATTCTGCATATTGTTTAGTTTAGAGATACACTGTAGATCCAGTCTCTTCGGTGCACCGAATGCACTCCAACCAGTTCTCACCCATTCTCACAAGTTCTTTCGTCATTCTAAGTTTGCATCCGCTCTCTACACTCGGGGCAATTTACAGAAGCCAATTAACCTACAAACCCGCACGTCTTTGGGATGTGGGAGGAAACTGGAGGACCTGGAGGAAACCCACGCCGTCACAGAGAACACACAGGCGGAACCCGTAGTCAGGATCAAACCCGGATCCCTGGCGCTGTAAGGCAGCAGCATCACCAGCTGACTCGCAACGTGTTAAATTAAATGAGGTCAAGGAATTGCTGAGGCTGAGCCTAAGAAGGGTGTCTGGAAATGTGGGAGAGCTTCAAGGAAGGGCACATAACTACAAACTTGGGGCGGTACAGTGGCGCAGCGGGAGAGTAGCTGCCTCGCAGCGCCAGATACCTGGGTTCAATCCAAGCCTCGGGTGCTGTCTGAACGGAGTTTGTACCTTTCTCCCTGTGGCCGCATGGATTTTCTCTGGGTGCTCTGGTTTCCTCCCACACTCCAAAGACGTACGGGTTTGTCGGTTAATTGGCCTCGGTGAAATTGTTCATTGTCCTTAGTGTGTGGGACTGTGCTAGTGTACAGGGTGACCGCTGGTTGTTGCGGACTCGGTGGGCCAAGGGGCCTGTTTCCGCGTTGTATCTCTAAAGTCTAAAGTCTAAAATACGAGGCCGGTAACTGAGATACATAGAAATTTCTTATTGTAGAGTGGTGAATCTCTGGAATTCTCTGTCCCAGCTGGTTGTGGATGATGGATCATTACAGGTTTTTAAAGTGGATGAATATTTGATCGATTGAGGAAGATTTTCATTGTACCTATACCTCAGCAGACTTGTGCATTTGGCAGTAAATGTGACTTGACTTGAATAGAGGAGTATGACGACATGGCACAGACTGGGTCTTGAGGCAAGGACAAGGTTTGATATATTAAATGGCAGGGTAGGCTTAAAGAGCTTGATAGCCTATTCTTCCTATATCCTTGTGAGGTAATGATGGTTGATTCTCTTCAGAATGACTCCTCTTTGGTCCAAGAACCACATGAGCAGTTTTATATTTTACTACTTTATGGTTGCTTTTTAGCTTTGTAATGAATAATGCTATTATATCCACAAGATGAGTTGTAGATGTGCAGTTTTCAAAGAATGAGCTCAGTAAGTGGTGGATTTTCATGCCATGTGCTGTGTTTGTTAGAGGTAAAATAATCTTGGATATCCATATTGCATTTACAGGAATATTAGAAATCTGGCTTTTGTTTTTATCTGAAGGATTATTAGCAATTTGGGGATTTTGTGTGTGCATATTGTGCAAAGTGGTTTATCGGCTTAAATGCTTGTTAGAGTTTATAATTCTCTGTTGGCACAGTTGAAGCCGACACATCCTCTGTATGCGTTCCAGCAATGCCCAGCTCCCTTGATAGGTGTCCTGGTTTCAAGTTTCTTCAGAACAATATTTTGGTGCCAAGTGCACATGGTATTTCAAGAAAAGGTTAATGTGAGGCATAACAGAAGAATGTAGATGTGCATTGAGCACATTTTATGTTTTATTTTTGTCTGGTCTTGCTTTTATGTTCTGAACATCCCTGATCATGCTTGCCTGAATACTATCATTATTAGTGAATTACTTGAAGCAATCACGATTTTCGTCCTGTTTGTGTATCCTTTTTTGGCACATCATTCTCCCTATTATGAAATCATTAAATCGGTACAGCACCAAAGGATTTGACAGAAACATCCACCACAGTGGCCCCTCCACATTCCCCACTGTGATGGAAGGCAATAAAGTCTTATCTTCTTTCCTCCATTTTCTCCCGCGGTCGGGGGAGTCGAACCATCTGCAGTCGGGGCAATCGAAGCTCCCGCAGCCGGCGATCCAAGCCCCCACGCGGTCAGGGCGGTCGAAGCTCCTGCGGCTTGGAGCTCCCGAAGTCAGTCCCTAACCAAGGGACCACGAGCTCCACGATGTTAAAGTCCACAAACTCCCGCGGTTGGAGATCCCACAGTCGGTCCCCAGCAAGAGGCCGCCAGCTCCTCGATGTTAGGCCGCAGTGCGGACAGAGATACGACACGGAAAAAGTCGCATCTCCGACGAGGAAAGAGATAAAAAAGTTTCCCCCTCCCCACCACCACCCCCCACATAATACAAAACTGAAAGTACACTAAAACATACATTTTACAACAAACTAAAAACAACAAAGAAGGAAAAAGACGAGACAGACCGTTGGCGAGGCAGCTATAGTCAGCGCTACCTGTGCCTGTAAAGGGTGGTGCAAGAGCTCAGAGCATACGACATTTAAACACATTTGACTCTTGTCTTTCCTCATCTATTTTCCATCAGGTGATTATTAACCCTGTCCCTGTTCAATGTTTCTAAAAGATTTCCCACCACAGAGGTTAAATTGATTGGCCAACAGTTGCTCGGCATTCTCTCACTTATATTTTGAAAAATTGAATAACATCGGCCATTCTCTGGTGATATCCCTGCAAGAAGGGTCTCGACCCGAAACGTCACCCATTCCTTCTCTCCTGAGATGCTGCCTGACCTGCTGAGTTACTCCAGCATTTTGTGAATAAATACCTTCGATTTGTACCACCATCTGCAGTTATTGTCTTATACTTACTCCCTGTATCCAAAAAGCATTGGAATTTATCTGATGTGGAAACTTGCAACGTTGTAACTGTTGTAACAGTTTGGCTGAAGGCAAACACCAGTTAGATGTTGTAGTGAATGCTTTGGTCCTATGGTCTGATAATGTTGAGGATGGGGAGGTTCTCGGGGTTCTGTTAGCTGTTTAATTATGCCACCACGCTGCATGATTAAATGTAGCAGATCTTCAGAGATTTGGTTTGTTTCATTGTTGTAGACAGCTTGGGCCAGTCTGTTGTATAACCTTTTTCTGTTTCTTTAAAATAACAATGACCCAATGAATTTATTGGACACCTTGTTTGATTCATTGAGTTGTTACAGCACAGAAGGAGGTCACTTATCCAGTCTGTTGTATAACGTCTGTTGTTCAGCATGTGTAAAGACTTGCATTGCAGCTTGAACGGGTAGGCATCTAATTTTTAGATATGCTTGCTGTTGCGTACAGCATATCTTTGTGCATTCATTGAGCAAAGGTTGATCCCCTTTCTTTTGGGCGGCGCAGTGGTAGAGCTGCTGCCTTGCAGCACCAGAGACCTGGGTTTGATCCTGACTATGGGTGCTGTCTGTACGGAGTTTGTACGTTCTCTCTGACCGCGTGGGTTTTCCCCGGCTACTCCTGTTTTCTTCCACACTCCAAAGACGTACGTGTTTGGAGGTCAATTGGCTTTGGTAATAATTGTAAATTTTCCCTCATGTGATAGTGTTAGTGTATGGGGTGAACGCTGGTCGCTGCAGACTCGGGAGACCAAAGGATGTGTTTTTGAGCTCTATCTAAAGTAAAGTAAAGAAAAGATAGTAATGACCGAGCACTGGCTGTGAGCTATGAGGTTGCAGGTTGCTGTGGCTCTATTTTTTGATTTCTGGTAATATGAAGTGGTGTCAGAGGAAAACAAAGTTAAAAATATGCTCTTATTTCAAATTTCACTGTACCTCATGGTAAACGTGACAATAAAGGACCATTGAACTATTGAACTATTATTTGTGAAATAAATTGATTCCCTTCCCATTGCTATTCCCTGGGGAACCTCTGATGTCAATTTCTTTTAAGTCTTTTTGCCCCATGCTTCAAATGTCAAAAAGGTAACAGGACTTGCATTCAGTTCCACTTTGCTAATAATAATAATATATTTAATATATATAATATAATATATTTATTTTATATAGCGCCTTAACACATGCACAAAGCGCTTTACAAATACAATTAACATAGAAACAAACAGACAAACAGACAAACTATCCTGACGGAAAAGCGGCGAATAATCAACGCCAGCGTCCTCTCACGTCAGGGTCCGGCAGTAGACATTAAAGAACACAAGACACACAGATTGCTAATGTACTCCATCTCTAATTCTTTTATAGATTGCACTCTACCGTGGCAGCATCTCAGTGGAAAATAAGAAAGCATCTTCTATTGTTTAAGTAACTCATGTCGTATTGATAGACTGCACAAATGTTCCTTTTACAGCTACAACCTTTCTGTTTCTTTAAAATAACAATGACCCAATGAATTTATTGGATACAATGTTTGATTCATTGCGTTGTTACAGCACAGAAGGAGGGAGGTCACTTGTGCATTGAGTTCATGCCAGCTCTCTAAAGCAATGCGGTCAATTTCATTTCCCTGCTGCAAGCCCATAACCTTGCAAGTTTATCCTCCTCAAGTGCCTGTGGGAAAATAACTGCAGATGCTGGTTCAAATCGAAGGTATCACAAATTGCTAGAGTAACTCAGCGGGTCAGGCAGCATCTCAGGAGAGATGGAATGGGTGACGTTTCGGGTCGAGACCCTTCTTCAGACCCTTCTTCATACTTTTAACTGCACCGATTCACTTATAACCTTTTATCTCCTTCCCAATTCTGGAAAAGGGTCTCTGATCTGAAATGTCAGATCTGTTTCTCTTCCCACAGGTGCAATTTGTCCTGCAATTTATTTTTATAGTGTGCATATCCAGTTGACACATTTTGCTGCACCCCCTAATTTAATATTATTGGCAGTCGCATTATTTTCTCTATTCCAATACCCATTTCACTTATTCACATAATATATATGTATGGTCTTGGGGAACATCGCTGTCGATCAATCTCCAGCATATTTCCTACAGCTTGCTGCTTTCTGTCTCTCACAGCATTTTGTTTTATTGAAGCTGATGCTGACTTACTTATTCCGTAGGTCTCAGTTATGTGAATCACCTTTCCATATTGTATTTTGTTGAATGACTTCGTAACATGTACGAATTCCCTTTGTCAGCTAGCTCTGTTGCTTGATTTAAAACAATCAATGAGATCAGTCGAATGCGGTCTACCTTTCTAACAAATCTTTGCTGGCTCTCCTTAATTAAATCAGTTATGCCAATTGCCTTTGTTCGGGAGGGGGAACAAAAGCAACGGAAAATTCCACCAAGGACAAGGTTTGGACAGCTGGAGGCAGATGCTGGTGGATGTGGACCAACGGCTTACAGTTCCACCAGAGATAGCCATCGCCAACTTGAGGCCTGATCTTGTCCTCTGGTCCAACTCTCAGCGCATGGTGTATTTTGTGGAGCTCACAGTCCCTTGGGAGGATGCTGTGCAGGAAGCCTTTGAAAGAAAGAAACTGCACTACACAGACCTTGCAGCGGAGGCAGAACAGCGGGGCTGGAGAGCAAAGATCTGCCCGGTAGAAGTTGGATGTCGAGGATTTGTGGCAACATCTACCGTAAGACTGATGAAGGACCTGGGGATCAGCGGACAAGCCCTACGCCAGGCTATCAAGGAAACATCACAGGTGGCAGAGCGGAGTAGCCAGTGGCTCTGGCTGAAGAGGAAAGACCCCATCTGGTCTCCCAAATAAGCCGGCTAGGCAGATGCAGAGGGGGGGTGGTTCTGGGACGCCAGAATGCACCGCTGAGCCTACTGGAGACGTCGTGGGTCCAACCAGCAAAACGTCGATGAAAGTAGGTGCCCACTTGATAACCCCAATGACGTGTCTGCTTGGCCTTTCTCAACATCGGAGGAGCATAGGTGAGTGCATAAGCCTCCCATCATCACCGGGAGCAAGTTGACATTTGGCACTTTGGATTTCTAACATCTTGTCCTGTGTATTTGGAATCAAACCCTTCCAAATGTCTATTTATTTTCCTGATGGTAGTTCCTAAAGCTTTAATAACCACCATTGCTGAGCTGGCCAGCCTGTAATTACTGGGAATGCCCCAGTGCCCTTGTACAAGGTTGTTGCATTTGTCATTTTGCACTTGCCGTACAACTTTCTCATTTCTGAGGAAGATTGATGGATTGTGCCAAGTCCTTCCACTATCTCCACCCATATTTCCTTTAGCATTTTGGGATGCCAGCCACCTCGGCAATGTGACTTACCTACACCAGATCGGCCAGCCTTTCCACTACATATTGCCAATCAGTTTTTACTCCATACATTATTTCCATCATTTTTGCTTCTACTAGACTTTCAGACATTAGAGATACAGCATGAAAACAGGCCCTTTGGGCCACCGAGCCGGCGACGACCAGCGATCACGCTGTACGCTGGCACTGTCCAACACACCAGGGACAATTTACAATTTTTAACCAAAGCCAATTAACCTGCAAACCTGTGTGTCTTTAGCGTGGGAGGAAACCCAGGCGGTCACAGTTCCATACAGACAACACCCGTAGTCTAGATTGAACCCGGGTCTCCGGTGCTGTAAAGCAGCATCTCTACTGCTGTGCCACAGTGCCGCCCTAATATCTTGAAAACATCCTCTTCCTTAGTAATTATTAATCCAAAGTTTTATTGAGCCTTCCCCTCTGATTCTGAGCATGTATCACCTTTTTTGTCCAGGTGATGTCCGACGCTGCCTCTTACCCACTTAATATTTACATGTAAATGAAATATTTCCACTGTATCTTAACCGGCATTCTACTCTAAAAAATCTCGTCGCTTTTTTCTATTCTCTACTATTCCGTGCTCTTGTAATGGAGAGAGAAGCGGGTTTTGACCAGAAGAATGTCATGTGGATTAGTGCAGGAACTATATTCTTTGGGACAAGGGAAACAAGTCCAATACATCCAAGTTCGTGAATAAAACAAAACTAGATGGCAGTAGAAACTGTGAGAAGACTGCAGTTCCTACTGTCTATACGTTCTCCCTGGGACTATGTGGGTTTTCTCCAGGTTCCTCCGGTGGGGTGGGGGTGGGGATTTAAACTGGTCGGAGATGAGCAAGAATATGGCATTTTCTTTATAATGAAGAAAAGACGTGATCATCCACTTAGTGGGGAAAATAAATAGGTGCAGCTGTTTTTAAAACATTGAGTCATTTACAGTTGTTGTCATTCAGAGAGAAATGCGTGACTTTGTATACGAGTTACTTTAAAATAACTTGGGAGTTCAGTAATTAGGAAGGGAGACAGTATGTTGGCCTTTATTGGAACACTATTTGAATACAAACATAGAGGCATCTTGCTCCTTTTACACGGGGCCCATGGAGAGACCATATCTAGAATATTTTACACAAATTGGGTCTTATGATCGTCGGGGGATAAACCTGTGACTGGAGTACCATGACCATTTACCGTGTTGATTCCAGAGACTGTAGATCTGTGAATGAGGAGAGGAAACATACAGGGCTTACATTTAAAACAAGGTACAAAGTGCTCAGTCTGAAGAAGGGTCCCGACCTGAAACATCACCTATACGTGTTCTCCAGAGATGCTGCCTGACCCACAGAGTTACTCCAGCACTCTGTCTTCTTTTGAAAACCAGTATCTGCAGTTCCTTGTATCTACATTGGGCCTATATTTTTGTTTCCAATTTTGGAGAGGCAGCGTGGAAACAGGCCCTTCGGCCCACTGAGTCCATGCAAACCAATGATCACCTGTACACTAGTTCCACGTTATCCCAGTTTCGCATCCGACACACTAGGAACAATTTACAGAGGCCAATTAACGTACAAACCTGCGCGTCTTTGGAGTAGGGGAGGAAACCGGAGCACCTGGAGAAAACCCACGTGGTCACAGGGAGAATCTACAAACCCCAGTACTGACGGCACCCATAGTCAGGATCAAACCAGGTCTCCGGCTGTGAGGCAGCAGCTCGACCCCTGCACCACCACTGCAGTTTACTAAGTGGAACCTTGTTCAATGCCACATTTCTGCCGCCTTCAATGTGTTCCCTGCTCCAGTCACATCTTGTCTCCATGCCTTTCCGCTTGTCATCGAGACCACTCTCTCGGCAACTCCTTGGTTCACTGGTCTCTTCACGCCCCATTGTGCAGGTTTAGAAATGATCAGCATTGATATCCCTGTTCCCCCACATCCTGCAGGATGAGCATGCTACTTTGCTCATTTTCATGTCCTTTATTCCCTGTCCTAACTACAAAGAAAGAAAAAGCTCATACTTAGTAACTATTCTGTATTTCTCTGTAGCTGTAACTCTAACACTGCAACTATATTCTACACCCTGGTATTTTTCTCTTTGCTCTACCTGTTGTACTTGTGTATTGCTTGATTGTACTTGTGTATAGTATAACTAGATAGCATGACAACAAAACCTTTCATTGCATATCAGTAGATGTGACAATAATACACCCTTACCAATACTCGCCCTGCTATGGAAACTCGGTGCTCGAACACTGATCTCAACGACAGCACTTCAACCCCTCAATCACTCACAAGGTGGTCCTCTCAAGATGGCTGCTCCCACTATCTCTGCCCCTCTCTTTATGCATCTTGCAACTCTCTATCCAAGTGCGCTGTGGTGGCTGAGTCATTGAAGATATTTCTGGCTGATAGGTTTTTGGATAGTGAGAGAGTTATGGAGTTGGTTATATTGTGCAGAATGGCCTGCTTCTGTTTTTTACTTGGATGTTTTCTTCTGTAATGCTCCCTCACACTGTCACTCAATTAAAAGTAGGGAGGGACGAGGCCACGCAGAGATTTGAAAGTAAGAATGAATTTTGAAATCATGGTATCAAAAAATGCTGGAGTATCTCAGCAGGTCAGGCAGCATCTAGGAGAGAAGGAATGGGTGACGTTTTGGGCCGAGACCCTTCAGACTGATCATGTATCACGATCATGTTACAGAAAATCATGGGTATGGTTTAATCAGGGGGTGACAGTGAGCACAAAGGTAATGGATGAGTGGCATATGATGCAAGCTTAAAATGTCCACTGCAGAGGTTTGGATGACCTTGAGTTTATTGAGGATAGAAAAAGGGAAGCTTGCCAAGAATCCTTTGGTGTTTTAATTTGTTTGTGGGACGTGAGTGTTCTTGGCAATGCCAGCATATTCTATTTGTGTTTTTTACCCTCAGACTGAAAAGGCACTTGAGAATTTGCTATGTATCTGGGTCTGGAATCATATGTTGGCCGGATTTGCAAATTACCTTCTGTGTGAACATGTGACCATGTGACCATGTGACCTCGGAACAGACATTGGCTCCTTGGTCCCTCAAACCTCCCCCATCTTTTCATACAGTTTAGCTAATCTGATACAACCACAACTCTGTATTCTTGCCTGCCCCAATAACCTCACTTATAAAGTATCTTATCTAGATACTTTCACCCCTTAGTTTTGTGGTTACAATTACAGAAATGAGCATTTATTCCAGATGTATATCATTACTTGAATTTAAATTCCCCTCACTGCTGCGGTGAAATTCAAACTCATGCCTTGGGATCAATGGTCCAGGTCTTTGCATACCAATCCATTAACTTAAACACAATGCCGTCAATTAATATTTGTTTGTCAGCCATTGAATCAAGCGATAAGAATATTTCAGATGGTCTAAATTGCATGTATATAAATCATATTATAGATTGACTTTTCCTTTGATGTTACTATATAGTTTTGACTTTAGCATCTGATGGAGATTCATGTTGTAGTGCAGCATTAATAATGGGTTGTAAAGCTGCAATTCTCATCTGTTCTAGTAATGTTTGCAAAGTCCCTTTCTGTCTTTGCAGGTCTGGAAAAGTCATCAGTTTTAAGGTGAAGGGAAAAAGATTTAATAGGAATCTGAGGGGTGACTATTTCACACAAAGGGTGGTGGGTGTGTGGAATGAGCTGCCGGGGGAGGTAGTTGAGGCAGGGTCTATCGCAATGTTTAAGAAACAATTAGACATGTACATGGATAGGACAGGTTTAGAGGGTGATGGGCTATATGCAGGCAGGTGGGACTAGTGTAGCTGGGACATGTTGGCCAGTGCGGGCAAGTTGGGCCGAAGGACCTGTTTCCACACTGTCTCTGTGACTCAATTTTGTGATGTGAACAATGTGAAATTTTGCTTCGAGTTGTGTCCGAAATTTATCCCTCTATTTGCACCGCTAAAACAAATTAATTTTATTGCTGTTTGCTATTACCATTTGTTTGCAAGTAGATTGACCTTATCTCCAATGACATTGCAAAAAATACTTGCATGGCTGTGGATTCCTTTGGGATAACCTGTTAAATAGTGCAATTGAAGGAAAGATTTCAGCAGAGGCTCTTATCTTTTGTCCAGTATGATCCTATAACTTTTAAGTGTGTGGTAGTTTTTGTCCAGGGTGATGCAAATATGGCCCAGAATAACTTGTTAAATCTTTGCAGGGGACCAGGTGAAGAAATCGCCAGGAAGTGATGCCTGTTGAAAGTGGAAGCAGTGCAGCTGCACGGCAGGTGAAACAGAAACGAAAAGCTCACACAATCTCTATCAGGAGAACAAACAGCACTGAGCAGGAACGTGTCACGTCACAACGCGAAATGCTGGAAGGACAGGTATTGTGAATTGTTACTGACAGCTTGAGATTGTGATAGCTAGTATTACGGATGCCAATAGATCTATAGTAAACTCATTGTCCATTGCACTGTGATTAGAAAGGAATAATTTCAAGCTGAAAATAGTCAGCCATTGGCCAGAGTCTACACTAGCCTTGACGTGCTGTATTGCACTGTTTATCTGTCATCTAAGGAGACAAAAGATGGTGGTATTTGTCTAGTCACCGGCCGGTGCTAAGACAATACATGCTTTTTGGCAGCCCTTTGTACTTAGATCCACATTTCCAGTTTCATTGAACAAAATGAGATTTGGGAAGGTAGGTATAGACACATGTTTGGCACCCGTGGTCGCCTAGAGATGCAGAATTTTTGTTTGAAGTGCCTCTTCCTTAACTTGAAACTTCAACTTTGTAGTTTCAAAAAAATGTAAAATAAATATTTTTTTTGGCCTCCCATTTCCATTGCTAATGGGTGTTAAACAAAAGTGCAGTATTTAAAGGGAAAAACTAAAAAAAAAGAAATTGAGTTCAATTGTACTTAAAAACGAAGAAATTAAACACTGATGTGAAGCGCAATGCAATGTGCTTTTGCATTATGTCCATCCTTTCTAAACTGTTGAAATATTGAAGGGAAAGCTGAGATAATGTAAAATGAATGTATTTTGTGGGGTATGCAAACACATTTGCACTGAATGAATATCTGGCATATATTGCATTTTGTCTGAGAGAAAAGTGAACAGACAAAAGGTAATAAGCAAAGCAATAAATTCTGTGAATTAGATGCATTCATGGATAATAAAATCTTGCACACATTTTATTACCATTACAGAAATATCGCCGTTAAGTCTGGGAATGACAATTAATTTTATTCAAGCCAAGGCAGATAATATAGCATAATATTTGATGATAATTGGTATAATCCAAATAATTAATGATATTGAAGTGTTTGCGTACAACCCTGCATAAGAGTAGATTTAATCAGAGCTTTCACAATAGTCATTATTTTTGATAAATGAATATAAGATATGGGTCTGGGCTTCTCATTGTTGATTGTGTACTATTTATTAGATTTGAATTTTGGTTATTATTTCATGGCTGAACATGGGTGTGTTTGGCATTTTGTAGACGAGTCATTATGGTGATCTGGTTGGTAGCTTATAATGGGGAAACTGCCCTCTGTTGCTGCTCTTGTTCTGGCTTTCTATAAACTCTGGACTTCTGCAATGCTTGATTCTCTTGTGCTCTGACTATCCTGCTCGTTCTGCTTCTGCCTCATCTTTTGCTTATCTGTGCACGGTGGTGGAAGCATGTGAAGCAATTGGTGTGCATGGATATAGAGCTTTCTGCTTTTTGGTGACGACTGAGAAATCTTTGACATAGATTCTAACTTCATTTTTTAAATGTCTATCGCTGTGGTGAGGGTGGTGTTACGTGCTGCATATGTGACAATTATTATTAGTGATGAGAGCAAGAAAAGTACTCAATTTCATTTAATTAAGTGTGGTACTCAATTGCAATCAAAATTTTGCAGTGAAAGATGGGAGTACATTATATCAGTGAGAATTGCAAGAAATGTTACATGAAAGTTTGTTCTCGTCCAAACATTAATAATTTTTAGTTACATATGTTCATGATTGGAAAATGCTAAGCACGTGGAATTGAGGAATTTTAATACTTTAATCCATTTTTAATATATATTAGTGCCAACCACTGAGAATTTTAACCTATTATTCCCTCTGAAGTTTTTGTTATCATATTTGTTTTCTAACTGTAAAAATATTGCCATTCGTTTTCTTGCTATTTGTAGGGAGCGATGATGTCGGCTGTCTGTGAGGAAGTCTGTGGGCAGTCAGTGGAGGTTGGTGTAAATGTACTGAATGTGGCTAGAGAGATGCGGTGGTTTGCACTTTTTAATTTTAATTCCATAGAATCATGGACACCATACAAACTTTTACAATACTTGGGGATGCAGTTTTTGATGAGCATGTGTACTTTGTTAGTTGATGATGTTGGGGGGGAAAGCAAGAAACCAGGAGGGGGGTGGTAGGGCAGTATTGTTGGTTGGTGACAGAAACGTGTGGTTTTGAAATGCTTTTTTCATAAGTTTCTTTTAATCTGATCTATAGATTAGGTATCATTGAGTTTGAACGGGAGAGGGTGTGAACAAACTAATAATTTTATTAATGATTAGTTTTCCTTTTTTTCATAGCCTTTCCCAACTGATGGCAGTGTTTTCAAATAGATAAAACTGACATGGGAAATATTTAGTGGAAGGAATTTATTGACCTGTGCTGTGTTGATCTGAGGATAGATGACATAATGCTTTAAAAAAAAGTGTTAACGATGACATGGTTAATCAGGACAGCTAGCTTAAGGTATGTGGTAAATAAAATTTTGGAATCCATAATTAAAGAGGAAATACTAAGCGATAAGATGAAAAATGCCAACACAAATTATAAAGAGTTATGCAGTGGTTCAAGGTTCACCACTATCTTCCCATGGGAAACTGGCGATGGATAATAAATGCTGGGTTTGCTAACAATACCTAAAGGTTATAGTTTTTTTTTTAAAGAAGGAACTACATATGAATATAAAATTGGAGTATGTAATCTGTCATAAATGGGGAGGTATATTTTGGTCCTAAGGAAATTGACTGGAGATATTGATATGTTCTACAGTAGTATACTTAGGACCAGTGAAATATTTGATGTTCACAAAGCTGGTGGTTGGTGGCCTCTGCATTTCAGTGTGGTCATCGCGGACCTGGTCACTGGCTTAAACACTCTTTTTCTGGTTGTTCAACAACAACAATGAGATGAAGTAAAGGGAAGAGATTGAGATGTGTTGTGGTGTCAGAACACCCTACCCCTTAATTTAGAAAGAAGAAAGAGTTTGTCGTTGACCTAAGGAAGCACGGGGAGTGAAAATAACCCTGTCTTCATCAAAGGAGCTGCTGTAGAGGTGGTCAACAGCTTCAAGTTCCTAGGTATCCATATCTTCAGCAACCTAACTTCACACTAATGCGGTGTTCAAGAAAGCGCGTAAGCTTACTTACCTTTTTTAAGTCCCTGAGACGATTCCACATGTCCAAGAGGATTCTCTCGAACTTGTACAGATGTGCCAAGTATAGCAGCTACTCTGTTCTAGACCACCTGAGCCTGCAAAGACTGGTGAACACAGTCCAATCCATCACTGGCTCATCACTTCCATCCAGTTCACCTTCACGGTGTATTTCATCAGGTAGGCTGGAAGTATTGCCAAGGATGCCTGCCACCCTGGTCTTTTCTCTTCTACCTTCCGTGAACAGAAGCGGAGGCTTGAGAGCTAGGACGTCCAAACATAAGAACAGCTTCTTCCCCACTGTTATCAGACTGCTGAACAAATCTCCTCTTTCATACCCATTTCCAGGAGGTGCAGTAATATGATCTATTTCATTTGATTATTCAGTTATTGTACTTAATTTTTCATTGTACTACAATCTTGTACCATTCTACTGTTTTGCATTCACTGCTGAATTTGCTATTGTCTATAGATGTTTCCATAAATACAGCACTCAGTAGTGAAACTGAAGGTCTCCAAACTTCCAGGTTATTTTCCTGTTTTTATGTAATATTCCTATTGTTCATAACCTGTATTTTAAGTAGTGTAGATCATGGTGTATAGCCAAAATAATGAGATGAAGCAAAAATAAATAAATCTGTTTTGCAAAGAAAAATATCAGATATGTCCCTGTGTTTTCTTGCCTTTTTTTGTGAAATTTTCAAGCAGGATTTCATCAAATCCTGAGGCGAATTTATACCAAAAATATTAAATTAATTTTGCAATTAAATAACTATATAAGCCAAATTCGAATTTTGCTTTTGATTTTTTATCATTTATCACCCGATAAGATGGTTTTCTGATGCCCCAGGTTTTTGCAGCAGAACGTGAGTAGCAGTGTCCATTTGGTCACGTGTGAAATGTGTGAATTAAAAGCAGAGTAACCGTTTTTATATTTATTGTTTTTCTATATTGTTTATATTTTGTGTTTAAGCTTTCCATTGAAATACTTCATAATGAATAGAACTTAAAATCATGAAATAAAAATTGTTTGCTCACCTATTTTAGCGATGTCTCATTCTGTAGTCCCTCCCGTTGAGTAATGTTGTCAATGCTATAACGGGGTTTTTTTT
Source organism: Rhinoraja longicauda (assembly GCF_053455715.1). NCBI lineage: Eukaryota > Metazoa > Chordata > Chondrichthyes > Rajiformes > Arhynchobatidae > Rhinoraja > Rhinoraja longicauda. The sequence continues at coordinate 100,615,696 of NC_135954.1, forward strand.
TTGTTGCACTCGTCGCGATTTAAACAAAAAAATTCAAACAACGCGATTATAATGACCCTGGCGTGAACTATGGGCCTCGTGGTGGGTTAGGGGCTGACATTTTGTAAGTGAGCTTCAAAATCAGTAAGTGTCCCATATGTCTCTTATAAATATTTTTTTTTCTCGTTTTTTTAAAAACAAATTTTGAAAGTATTAAATTGTGGTCAAATTTTGGGTCGATTTTGATCACAAATTAGCTCAAAAGAATCATAGGTAGGCCCATTTTTAATGCTGCGGTATTTCATTATGATTTAATAACTTTCAAATTTGGCCACCCATGTCACAGGTTGGTTGCCTTATTTACGGAAACACCCATATATTTTTATTGTAGGTAAACTGTTTACTCTGAGCTTCATGGGAACAAGAAGCATATTTACACCCTGGGTGTATATGGCAATAAGCTCATGTGAATCTAATCCTTGCTCTCCATTAAGTTGAAAAATCTATTGCTTCTTTAATAAAATGTAATAACTGCATCTACAGCTATTTCAGACAATCCCAAGTATTCACAACACTCCGGAAGAAAATTATCCTCACCTCAGTCGTAACTGGGCATTCTTTTATTCTGACATTGTGTGCCCTGTTTCAACACTCCTTCACTGGGGGATCATCCTCACAGCATTTGCCGAGTATTGTCATGTTTCAATAAAATTGCCTTATTCTAAATGAGGCTATTCAAGGAATCAAATCAAGTGAATTTGCTCTGCATCTGCTCCAAGGTACCTTAAAGAGACCAACATTTTATGCCATATCTCAGGAGTGGTATTGCCAATGTGCTGGACATTTGATTTCCCCTAATTGTATTTTTATTACTCCTACAATAAAGACTAATCTTCTTTCTGCTGTATTTACTCATTACCGTGCCTTTGTGCTTTGTGTCTTTAATAGTGACTTTTTAAAAACAGATCATAGAGTACAGAAACTGACTCTTCTCAATTCGTCCATAGCCACCAAATTGTCTAACTAAACTGGACCCACCTTCCGACGCCTGGTCCATATCCGCTTAACATTTCCAATCTATGTACCTATCCAAGTCTCTTTTGTCGTAATTGTACCTGCTACTACCGCTTTCTCTGGCAGCTCGTTCCATCTAAGCAGCACCCAATCTGTGGAAAAACTTGCCCCTTCAGTCCCTTTTAAATCTCAACCTTTTCATCTTAAACCAATGCTCTTTAGTTTTGGATTCTCCTGTCCTAGGGAAAAGATTGTGTGGCCATTCACCTTATTTATGCCCCTTGCGAGTTTAAATGGTTACCTCTCAGTCACCTCTCAGCCTCCTACAGTCCAGGAAGAAAACTGAGTTATGCTTCCGTAGGAAGCTAGCCCTTTGGTGCAACTCCAGGCTGACCAAGCTGACCATCTAAGCCATGCCCATTTACCTGCATTTGGCCCATATCCTTCCCAACCTTTAATATCCATGTGCCTATCCAAATGGCTTTAAATTTTATTATTTTACCTGCCTCTTCCTCTGGCACCTCATTACATACATGTGCGACCCTCTGCATGAAAAAGTTGCCCTTTGAGTCCCTTTTTAAATCTTATACCTCTCACCTTAAACCTCTGTTTTTTGATTTTCATTCCCTGGGGAAAAAACTGCATTCACCTTATCTATGGTCCTCATGATTTTATACACCTCTGTATGACCATGCCTCAGTCACCTATGCCCTAGGGAATAAAGTCCTGGCATCTCCTACCTCACCCTATAAATTTGGCCCTCAATCCTGGCAGCTTTTTGGTAAATCTTCTTTGTACTCATTCTAGTTTGACTCTTTCCAAATATCAGGATAACCAAAATAATGCATAATACTCCAAGTGCGGCCTCACCAATGCCTTGTGCAATTGCTACATAACATCCCAATTCCTACACTTAGTACTCTGACTGATGAAGGCCAGATGCCACACTTTGCCTTCACCACCCTGTCATGATGCCACTTTTAGGGAACTATGTATTTTTACTTCCCGGTCCCTGTGTTCCACCAACTCCCCCTTTCTCTATTGTTCACTTTGAAGGTTCTACCCTGGTTTAACTTTCCAAAGTGCAACACCTCACACCTAACTAAATGATTCACTATTTGGCATTCCTTGGCCCACTTACCCTAGCTCGGCAAAATAACACTAATTGTTGATTATCTTCACTGTCTATGATACCACTTATTTTAGTGTTATATGCAAACTTACTAGACATGCCTTGTACATTTTCATCCATACTGTTCAAAATAAATGATAAACAACAGTTGGCTCAGCATTGATTCTTGAGAATGCTACTAGTTACAGGCCTCTGAAAAATAACCTGTCACGATCGCCCTCTGCTCCCTACCGTGAAGCCAATAATTTGTTGGCCCTCGTTGCATCCCACGCAGTTCAATCTGCCAGGTCAGCTAGCCATGCGGAACTTTGTAAAAGGCCTTTTTAAAGTCCGTATAGACAACGTCCATTCCCTGCCATTGTGCATCCTCTTGGCTATCTCTTAAAACTGTTAACATATTTGTGAGACCTGATTTCCCATGTGCAAAGCTGCGTTGATAATCCTTAATCAGTTCTTGTCTATCCAAATGTTGGTAAATCCTGTTCCTCAGAATCCTCTCCAGTATCGTGCCCACTGCTGATGTCTTTTTCACCAGCATTAGCCATCTTCCAGTTTTTGAGACGTTCACCTGTGACTAAAGATGATGCAAATATTTCTTCAAGGGTCTCTACAATGACTTCCCTAGCTTCAACAAAGGCCTGAGGATGTGCTTAGTCAGGCCCCTGGAAATTATACACCTTAAAGTACTGGAAGACCACCAATATCTCTGGTAATTTGTATTTAGTCCAAGACCCTAAAACTCAGTTGCCTCTTCCTCAGCCTCCATGATCTTCTCCACAGTGAAAACAGATGAGAAATATTAGGTAAAAATCTCATATCAAAAATCTCATACAGGCAGATAGCCATGCTGATCAGTCAGGGGACCTATTCTTGGGCAGAACAGTTACCAAACTAAGCTGAAATGCAGTCTGATGAGTTGCTATTATGGTGCATCTTTAGAAATGGGGAGGAAGGAACTGCAGATGCTGGAGTAACTCAGTGGGACAGGCAGTATTCCTGGAGAGAAGGAATGGGTGACGTTTTGGGGCGAGACCAGTAATCTTCCCTTGAACACATTTAACAAATTCCACCCCTTTGCACTATGGGTGTCGCTGTCAATATTAGGAAAGTTAACATCTACCGTGTTATTCTTTCTTCTATCTGAGTTCTCCCTACACATACGCTCCTCTAATTCCCGCTGACTATTTAGGGACTCCAATATAGTCCCATCAGACTGATCTTATTTCTAAGTTCTACCCATGTGGCCTTAATGGACAATTCTCGAAGAATCTCCTCAAAGCTCTGTTGTCATGTCCTCCCTCATCAAAAAAAGCAACCTCCCTCTCTTTCTATCATGCCTATTGCATCTGTACCCTGAATAGTGAATTACCAGTCCTGGCCTTCTCTCTGTCATATTTATGTTACAGCTATAACATTCCAGTCCCCAGAGCCATCCAGTCTGAAGAACGGTCCCGACCTGAAACATCACCCATCCTTTTTCTCCGGAGAAGCTGCCCGACCTGCTGAGTTACTCCAGCTCTTTGTGTTTATCTTTGGTATAAACCAGCATCTGTAGTTCTTTTCTACACCCAGAACCATCCCCATCTCCCTTTCTTGTTAAACCTCTGAAGTTATAATGCTCCTTTATATTTTTGATAAAAAATACGTGATATGATTACATAATTGCAAGTATTTTTTTAATTTCCATTGATTTGTATTTTTTTAAACTATTACCCTTGAATTGCAATCTTATATAAAGTCAATTGAGTTAAAAAAAATAAATTGTTGTGTTCTACTTGCACCAGTATTTATCTTGATGGTAGGAAGACGAGGGTGAAGGCAGAAGGTTGTTTTCCGTAGTGGAAACTGGTGGCAAGTGGTGTACCTTCGGTTGGCACTGGGCTCATTGTTATTTGTCATCTATATCAATGATTTGGATGCGAATGTACACGGCATGGTTGGCAGGTGACAGTAAAACAGGTGGTGGAGTAGACAGTGAAGAAGGTTATCAAGAATTACAGCCAGGTATCACAAAATGCTGGAGTAACTCAGCAGGTCAGGCAGCATCTCGGAGAGAGGGAATGGGTGACGTTTTGGGTCGAGACCTTTCTTCAGACTGATGTCAGGGGGGCAGGACAAAGAAAGGATGTAGGTGGAGACAGGAAGACAGTGGGAGAATGGGAAGTGGGAGGGGAAGAGAGGGACAGAGGAACTATCTAAAGTTGGAGAAGTCAATGTTCATACCGCTGGGCTGTAAACTCCCCAAGCGAAATATGAGGTGCTGTTCCTCCAATTTCCGGTGGGCCTCACTATGGCACTGGAGGAGGCCCATGACAGAAAGGTCAGACTGGGAATGGGAGGGGGAGTTGAAGTGCTCAGCCACCGGGAGATCAGGTTGGTTAAGGCGGACTAAGCGAAGGCGTTGAGTGAAACGATCGCCGAGCCTGCGTTTGGTCTCGCCAATGTAGAGAAGTTGACATCTGGAGCAGCAGATACAATAGATTAGGTTGGAGGAGGTGCAGGTGAACCTCTGTCTCACCTGGAAAGACTGTTTGGGTCCTTGGATGGACTCCATCCAAGAACCCAGCGGTATGAACATTGACTTCTCCAACTTTAGATAGTTCCTCTGTCCCTTTCTTCCCCTCCCCCTTCCCATTCTCCCACTGTCTTCCTGTCTCCACTTATATCCTTTCTTTGTCCCACCCCCACTGACATCAGTCTGCTGTGAGACTGCACAACCAGCACTGCTCCCAGCAGATGAGTCAACAGTAACAGTTAAGGAATACAATTTATCCTTGTCTTTACTATTATTTATAATGAATGATCTCTTGCTATCCACTTTGCTGCTGTAACACTAAATTTCCCCGGTGTGGGACGAATAAAGGAATATATTATTATTAAGAAGGGTCTCGACCCGAAACGTCACCCATTCCCTCTCTCCTAGATGCTGCCTGACCTGCTGAGTTACTCCAGCATTTTGTGATGCCTTCGATTTGTACCAGCATCTGCAATTATTTTCCTACAAGAATTACAGCCAGATCTTGATCAGCTGGATAAGTGGGCCAAGGAATGGAACTTTAATGGTTCAATAGTTCTTTATTGTCATGTGTCCCTAAGTACATTGGAAATCATTTTTAATTCAGATAAGTCTGCGGTGTTGTGTTTTGGGAAATCAAACCAAGGTAGGATTTACACAGTGAACAGTAAAGTCCTGGGGAATGTTCCGGGACAGATGGATCACCGGGTACCAATACATAGTTCAGTGAAAATTATGACTTGATTTTGCACAGGGTTTGGAGAAGGATTTTGCCATGCTGGCCTTGATCAGTAAGGGCAATGAGTTTAGAAATTGGGATTATGTTACAGTTGGAATATTGTGCTCAGTTTTGGTCACCCTGTTATAGGAAATATGCCATTGAGATGGAAAGAATGCAGAAAAGATTTACAAGAATGATGTTGGGGCCCAAGGGAATGAATTATTGAGAGGGGTTGGGCAGGCTAGGATTTTATTCCTTGGAGTGTTGGAGATCTTATAGAGGTGTATAAAGCCACAAAGGGTATAGGTTGGGTGAATGCACAGGTTTTTTCCCAGGGTATCAAATCAAGGACCAGAGGGTATTGGTTTAGGGTGAAAGGGGAACGATTTAATAGAAACCTGAGGGACAATGTTTTCACATAGAGTGAAATGAATATAAAGAGCTGCCAGAGGAAGTGGTTGAGGCAGATGCAATAACATATTTAGACTAGTAGATGGATGGGAACGATTTAAATAGACATCGGTCAAACGCAGATAAAAAATGACGAGCCTGGATGGGCATGGACGATTTGGGCTGAAGAGCCTGTTTCTGTGTGTGGCTCTGACTCAGTATCATTGTAAACAGTCAGTTCTAGTAGGATCAATTTAATTGGAGGCTTTGTTTTTGTTTAGTGTATGCTGAAGCTATTTTGAGTGAAAAAAAAATTCAACCTTTGCAAAAGCAGTGTATTATTTCTTGTCTGCTGAATGCTGTCATTATTGATGGTTACTAAGGCGACTTTTACCTTCAACTGCATGATTTTGTGGCTTAGTTTAAAAAAAAGAGTGTTGTGTTTGCTAATTCCTCTTTTCAATGTGTGCTTAATATGGTGTTGACAGGATAGAGAATAGCTAAGTTGGTTTTGACGTAGACATTTGTTCTTTGATGGCTATCCTGTTCTCTGCAAATGCTTTTGCAGTTCACCAGGGAAAAATTTTCACTGCAAATTGCAGCACGGTTTTGATGTAAAGCTAAGGACTGTTTTCTGCTCATACATTTGTCTTATTCTCATTGATTTCCAGTAGTGACTTGGAATAAATATGGAGGTAAGACAAAAATCTACAGTTTAAAGGTGGTGTGAATTGTTTGAAGTTGTCCTATATGTCAATATCTTTCTGTCTACCTGATATTTAAATGCTTTTTCCCCTTCGGAACATGTGTACTTTTTCAAAGAGGCATTGACAGGACTTGACAAAAGCTCAGTTTTGTAGCCCGAACAGAAAGACTGTTTAAGACTAATGACTAAAGCCTAGCATGCTGTTATGTTGCTGAACCTTGTAACAATATTCAGAAGCATTTTTTTCTGTGACCTGCCTGTTTGCTTCTGTTACAGCTATTTATTTGTCAAGCTATAAAGATACTGAAATATTTGTGTTTAAAAAAAAAAAATGTAATCTTGAATGGTTCTTATGCAGAATGATTAAAAAAAAATCCCAACCAAGCTGTACAGCTGAATTGCATGTGTCTTGAATTCACTGTTGTTGGGGATTGGTGGTAGATCAGTGCTAAGTTTATCTTTCTGTTTGTCTATAAATAAAGTTGGACCTGTCATCTGCTACAGAATTATGGGTGTTGCTTTTCGTCACTGTTTTTCAATTCAGTTTGTTAGGTTGTTATAAATTTAAGTTAATTGGTTTAATGCCTGGAAGTTTCATTGCAGCTGTTGGATACGATACGATACGATAGGATAAAACTTTATTTTAACCAGGAGGGAAATTGATCTGCCAACAGTCATGAAACACAAAATACATGAAACATGAATTTAAAGTGACGAGTGGAAAGGATTGGGGAGGGGTGGGGTGGGGGGGGGGGTACTCCGCACAACTGTTTGGCACACGCCTTCAGTACCCTAGAGCTGACACCATCGGGACCCGTAGCTTTGCCTGGGCAGAGTCTGCTCAGCTCCTTCCTCACTGGCTCAGCCTTGATGGTCAGGTGCAACAAAGAAAGGGCAGAGGAAGTGGACCAGGGGCATTGAGGGGGAGAGTCTGTCGGGGAGCAGGGGGAGGGTGGGCAGAGGCCCCACCATCAAATCGTTTAAAAAAAAAAAACCAGGTTTAGCTCGTTGGCCTGATTGCTTTCCCTCCCCAGGCCGCTGGTCTTCTTGTAGCCTGTAATGTTCCTCATACTGTGTAGGAAGGAACTGTAGATGTTAGTTTAAGTCAATGATAGACACAAAATGCTGGAGTAACTCAGCGGGACAGGCAGCATCTCCGAAGAGAAGGAATGGGTGATGTTTTGGGTCGAGACTGAAGAAGGGTCTCGGCCCAAAACATCACCCATTCCTTCTCTCCAGAGATGCTGCCGTTCCCGCTGAGTTACTCCAGCATTTTGTGCCTATGCTCTTCATACCGCTCCAAACATCCTCATGTTGTCCTGCTGAAGTTTCAGCTCTAGGTTCCTCCTGTAGTCATCCTTGTCCTGTCTCGGCCTTGACTTGAGGTCTTTCTGCACCAGTTTCACCTCCTCCCTGTCTCCATTCCTGAAGGCCCTCTTCTTCTGGTTGAGAAGGGCCTTTATGTCACTGGTGACGCAGGGCTTGTTGTTGGGGAAACAGTGTACAGTCTCCTCAGGGACAACGTTATTCACACAGGTTTATGTAGCTGGTAATACAGTCGGTGAGTCCATCAATGTCCTCTCCAAGGGAACTACAGAGTGCGTCTCAGTCTGTGACCTCAAAACAGCCCTATAGAGCATCGTCGGCCTCCTGCGACCACCTCCTCACTGACCTTGTGGTCACAGGCAGCCTCTGGACCATTGGCTTATACCTGGGTAGGAGATGAACCAGGTTGTGGTCGGATCTTCCCAGTGGCGGAAGGTCTCTGGATCTGTCCGCCTCTTTAACATTGGCATCCAGCAGGCCCAATGTTTTCATATCCCTGGTGGGACAGTCAACAAACTGAGTGAAAGTGGGTAGGGTAGCGTCCAAAGTCACGTGGTTGAAGTCCCCCGAGATAGCGATGAAAGCACTCGGGTCCTGTGCCTGGAGCCTCGTGGTGACTGTGTGGATGATGTCACTCGCGCGCAGAGCGTTGGCGGACGGGGGAATGTAAACAGCCACCACAATGGTGTGTGAGAATTCTCTGAGCATATAATTTGGACGGAGAGCCACAGCCATCAGTTCAATGTCCGGGCTACACACACACACTCCTAAACCGCGATGTGACCAGGGTTGCACATTTGTTAACAAGAATAGCAAGTCCCCCACCTTTACACTTGCCACTCTCACAGCAGTCCCTGTCCACCCAAACAGTCTGAAAACCATCCACACTCGCGCTGAACTCAGGGATGTCCACGTGGAGCCATGTCTCCATGAACCACATCACACTGCTCTCACGGTAATCTCTCTGGGTCCTCGCTAGTACAGCTAGCTCGTCCATCTTGTTAACCGGCGATCTCACATTCCCCATTGTGATGGAAGACAAGTATGGCTTGTGGCTCCTTTTCTCCGCACGTCGTTCTACTCCCGCCCGGCATCTCCTGTATTTCCTCCTCAGTTCCTTGGGGATTTCTGATGTAACCCTGGTGAAACCAGCCAGTTGGGGCGGTTGGAATCCAGCAGTTGGTCCCTGGTGTGGACAACAAAGAGACCAGCTCCTAGTTGTTGCAGTGCAGAGACAGAGACACGGTGAAAAAGTATCTCCCCAATGAGGAACGAGATAAAAAGTTTCCCCCATCTCAACATGGTGCAATAAACTAACTAACCAAAATATATATATTTTTAAATGAATTAATAAGTAAAAATAAAGGAAAAGACGATCGACTGTTGGCTGGCTGCTGTGTGTGTGCGCACAGCGCTGGAACTGGAAACTGGAAGCCTCTGGATGACTTCCCTACTGCTTCACAGCTGGACCTCACTAGATTTTGCTTATCACTCCACATGGGCACATCTTGCTTCTTATGCCAAACATCAAACTACTTGGAATGAAAATCTGCTTCTCTTCCTTATCCACAAATCAAGAATTCACCTGCATGGTCAATATCCCTAAGATCTTGCTGATTCCATTCCATCTCAATGCATTCAAGTCAAGATCTTTGCAGTTGTTTAGTTTCCTATTGGCTTTTGTCGTATCTGTCAGTTCATTTCATGTGCATTCAACCCAGCAGAATGCTCCTCTCGAATGGAAATGTCACTGCCTGTTGACTAGTAACTCATTTACCTGTTCTGATTGTTAGTGATGATAATTACAGAAGAATTACATTTGCAAATGAGAGCAAATCACTCGGGACATTTTGAAATGTATTCTGTTTAAGAAGAAAACATTTAATTTGATTTCAAAGTGCCCAAGTTTATTTGGGGTTTTTTTTCTCTTTAACTTAGCACTTAATGATGATGAATGTTTCTTTAGTTAATGCAGCTTTATACCTATTACTAAATGTTATCAATAATAGTAGGGAAAAAAATGGACAAACGGGCACAAAATAGCATAATAAACTGTAGCTGAGAAATGGTCCTTAATAGAACAATAGATCATTAAGCCCCTTCTAACATGTCACTTCATTCACTGATGTCATTAGCTGTCACAAGTAGCACCCTTTTGCCCACCTTTTTTTCCTTTCACCTTTAAACCTTTGCTTTTCAATATTCTATCACTCTTGCATTTAAAAGCAATGATTGATGTAATATCAATAGCACCTCGTGGAAAGCCCTGGCCTTCATTTTCCCACGTCGTACAACAAAGGATTTTTTTTCAATTTATCTTGTACATCCTCCTTCATTTCTTGAAAACATCAATCTTATTGCCCATGAACCTCCCAATCTGAAAGATTTATTGCCCTAAGTGTTGCAGTCATTCAGTCTTAGACATTCTAGCCTTAGAGGGAGTACAGAGAAGGTTCACCAGATTGATCCCTGGGATGGCAGGACTTTCATATGAAGAAAGACTGGATAGACTAGGCTCATACTCGCTGGAATTTAGAAGACTGAGGGGGGATCTTATTGAAACGTATAAAATTCTTAAGGGGTTGGAGAGGCTAGATGCGGGAAGTTTGTTCCCGATGTTGGGGAAGTCCAGAACTAGGGGTCACAGCTTAAGGATAAGGGGGAAGTCTTTTTGGACCGAGATGAGAAAACATTTCTTCACACAGAGAGTGGCGAGTCTGTGGAATTCTCTGCCATAGAAGGTAGTTGAGGCCAGTTCATTGGCTATATTTAAGAGGGAGTTAGATGTGGCCCTTGTGGCTAAAGGGATCAGGGGGTATGGAGAGAAGGCAGGTACAGGTTACTGAGCTGGATGATCAGCCATGATCATATTGAATGGCGGTGCAGGCTCGAAGGGCCGAATGGCCTACTCCTGCACCTATTTTCTATGTTTCTATGTTTGTGAAGTCTAATATCAAATATCATTGGGCTTTTCCGATCGAGACCTTGTCTGTCATATCATTATTCTGTACATAGTTTTGAGAGGTAAGAGTTGATGAATCTTACCCATAAACGTTGCATTATCTTCGTGAATATTAACAACACTTAACACTTGTAGAATTTCGTCTGGGGAGTTTTTGGTCTGAGGCTCCAAATGCAGTGTCTTCTGGGGCAACCACCCAGATTCCATCATATTTAAACGCTGCTCAGAATCGTTAATATTGTCTAATTTCTGCGACTAAGAAGGAATTATTTTGCGATCCTAAGAATGTGGAATGGTTTGCCGTTCAGCAGAAGAATGTATTCATTTGTTCACAAGAGGAGAGGTCGGGCAATGAAAACCACCTGAGGGATCACTTGGATCGTCACCTGTTAATACACCGAATGCTCTCAATGTTGTAACTTCCCCCCTTAAAGGCATGCAGGGTGTCAGCACACTGCACTTGTTGACAACTGATTCCAAAAACTCTACTCGATGAGTAAAAGATGATCCATCAAACGTCTGGTTAATTCCTTGTGTTACATAGTGAATTTGCACGTTCCTTCACCTGGTGCAATCTATTAAACTGGAATAATCTATTAACTGAGCAATAGCCCAATCTCAGTGTTTTATAACCCCGGTTAGGTAACCTCGAAGTCTGCAGCACTTTAGAATAAATATATTCAGCTCTTTTAGACTATTTGAGTAACTCGGGTAATACAAATATGTGTACGTGCAAGGAAGTGGCAGGTTATGATAGAGCAATGTTATTGATGGACTGAAAGGCTGCAGAAAGGTTCAGCTGCAAATTGTGGTTTGCAAAGAAACATAGGAAGGAGCAAGAGTAGGCCATTTTGTTCCTTCAGCTTGTTCTGCCATTCAGAACAATAATGCCCGATCATCAATCTCAATACCAGAGAGCTAAATTAATGGTTATTTTGTGGACAGTTTGCTTGGGCACCACCAGGCCACAAATACATTCTCACCTGAATGACCAGTTGAATTAATTTTGAGAAAGGCAAGATTTGCACAAGTAGTGGGATAATTTGTTTCTTTACATGCTATGAGATCTCCTGATGGTCTGATTTGCCTACATTCCCAAATCATTGTTCTAATGTATAAAGATAGATATAGCCTAGTCAATACCAGATTTACAGTCATTTATTGGCATTTTGAAAGACCAATTGGATACTTAGGTAATTGTAAAGCTTTCTAGAAATTGGTCACTTTTTTTAAAGAGAGAACTCTTTTCAGGCATTGAACAAAAGACACAAAAAACTCGGTCCCAATTGCTGTTATCTGTCTCTTTAGGGTCATTTTATGAGATCAAAGAACTGTTTTTCTTTGGCTTTGGCTATAATAACATTATTCTTTCATTTTCTGAGAACACAAATGTTGCTTTAGAATGGGAGTCATTAATTTTCTATGATGAACATACTCGAGTCCATCAGCGATCATTAACTGCCCCCAGATTTAACCACTCACCTACAAACTAGGGGGAATTTACAGAGGCCAATTACAGCAGAATCTTGATCAGTTGCATGTGGGCTGAGGAATGGTTAATGGAGTTTAATGCGGATAAGCGTGAGGTTTTGCATTTTGGGAAGTCAAACAGGGCAGGACCTTCACAGTTAATTGGCAGATCCTGAGGGATCTTGGAGTGCAGGTACATAGTTCCTTGAAAGTGACATCATAGGACGGTCAAGAAGGCTTTCAGCACATTGGCTTTCATTAGTCAGGGTAGCGAGTATAGAAGTTGAGTTGTTATATTACAGTTGTACAAGATGTTGATGAGGCCACATTTGGAGTATTGTGTTCAGTTTTGGTCACCCTACTATAGGAAAGAGTGCAGCGAGTATTTACGAGGATGTTGCCAGGGCTTCAGCTATAGGGCAAGGTTGGGCAGATAAGGATGTTATTCCTATAGAGTGCAGGAGGATGAGAGGTGATCTAATTGAGGTGCATAAGATTCAGAGTAGGGGAATCGAGAACCAGAGGACATACGTTGAAGGTGAGAGGGGAAAGATTTAATATGAACCTGAGGGACAACTTTTCACACAGTGGGTATATGGAAGGGGCTGCCAGAAGAGGTCGTTGAACCAGGTAGTATCACAACATTTAAGACATTTGGATAGGTACATTGATAGGATAGGATAGGTTTAGACAAATATGGGCCAAACGCAGGCAGGTGGGACTCGTGTAGATGGGGCTTCTTGGTGGTCGGCCAAAAGGCCTTTCCTTGCTGTTTGACTCTATGACTCTGAGTCTATGACTAATTAATCAAGCTGCACATTTTTGGGATGTAAATGGAACATATGGAAGAAATCCACGTGGTTGCAAAGAGCCTCAAGGCCAGCACACTGCCAGATGCATCACTATGCCCCTCATGGTCATGTATTGTGCGCCAAAAGACAATGTATGATGCTTTTTTGAATTCAGCCTTTGGGGTCCTACAGAACTCATATTAAATTCCTGGTGCTGTGCATTGGCAGACGGGTCACAGCATCCGTGTACTGTGCACCTCAGTGATGCTGTCTGCACCCCAGAGCTTGCAGTGTTCCAGTGGTTTTCTCTCATTTCCACATCAACCTGCATGGCTGCCAAAGAGAGACCACTTAATGGGTTGCAGGGGAACAATTCTGTAGCTGCGGCTGTGTGCAGGTCAGGCTCTCCATCTATATACTAAAGCTCTTGTTTGTTTGTTTGTTCTCGAACTACAGCCAAAATGGTGCACGATAGCACGACAATTTTAGGCCCACCTTACTCACCGTCGTCCCTTTGGTGCTGATGGCAGAAGTTTCATTGAAATCGGTGTTATATTTTTAAAGTTATTCACATTTTAAAGTTTAAATCTATCTCCTCGGGGGGAGGAGGGAGGATAAGGGGGGTTGAGGGGATGGAGTGGGGGGAGGGGAGGGGAAGGAGTGGGGGGAGGAGAAGGGGGGTTGAGGGGGATGGAGTGGGGGAGATGGGAAAGAGGGGAGGGAGGGATGGGGGAGTGGAGGGGACAGGGAGGGGGGAGAGGGGAGGTTGAGGGGGTGGAGGAGAGGATAAGGGGGGTTGAGAGGAGGGGGGGAAGGAGGGGGAGGAGAGGGTGCTGCACCAATGCAGGAGAGGTTTGGGCCCAACGGGTTCACTTGGTCTAGTCATTTATAATATGGAGAGAACCACAAGTGCTTTCTTAAGGAAGCCTGTCCTACCTGAGCCTGTAACTTTTTTTTGATGATCCCCAATTTGCTGTTTGAAACAAGCCCATTTTATATATTGTGGGGGAAATTCATCATCTGGGCTATGTCTGGATTATGAGTACCTTTTGCACAATGGCTTCTTTCCTGTTGATTAAAAGTAGTTTTGTTCAGTGGTTCATTTAAAGGGTATTTAGAAGGGATACCCAAAAATGCTTTGTAACTTTCCATTACAAAGCAAAAGCTGTGATTCATGAACATCGTATGGGCGCTTTTTACGTTGATACTTTATTATTGGCGAAACAATACAATTTAGATAATTGCACAGCAGTGTAAAAGGTAAAAGTTATTATGACCATGGAACTAAGACCATGGTCTTCAGATGTTTGCATGATGACACTGACTACCATTATTTTTGTATTGGCTTTAGAAAAATTTTACAAAACATTCTGCAACCATTTTGATATTTACGATGCTACATTTTGCGGTTGAAAATAGTTTTAACTTTCAGCAAGTTAGCTGGGAGAAATGACTGTTGATGCAAATCTGAGTATTGGACAATTTCCCGACAGACTACTGGAGCATCAGGTCGTTTTTGCGTGCTCAAATGTAGAAACAAGGTTGACTCCGACTCTTCCTTGTCCCCTTTTGCAAAACCTCTGTTGGTTTCTTCTGTTAGATGGCAAAGGGCAGCGAGAAGGTTGTTAAATTTGAGTGCCTTTTTTCGCACTGCAGTTCTGTGTATTGAGTCATGGTCTTATATTTTTTGCTCTGTGATGAAGCTAGTTTTCTTTTCACTCATGTTCCCAAACTGGCACTAAGTTGGGAATGTGCACCTGGTATTGTAGGTGTCAAGAAACAGATTTATATATTTTATTGGCCAAAGCTCCCTTTTAATGCTAATTCATACTGGTTGATTTATCTTAATTGAAATGGCATACTTTCAATGCACTTCTCTTTGAACTTGTTTTTTTAACATTTTGACTTTGGAATTATCATATCATATCATATATATACAGCCGGAAACAGGCCTTTTCGGCCCACCAAGTCCGTGCACGCACTCGCACACACACACACACGCACACGCACACGCACGCACACACACACACACACACACACACGCACACACACACACACACACACACACACACACACACACACACACACACACACGCGAAATGAGATGGAATAAAGGGTGGCATACACATCGACATTTGATATGAATGAATGTTAGTCTTAAAGTACTGGAAGTATGCAGAAATTGTTATTATTAAACTTGGAGAAACAGCTGTTTCTCCAGTCCTACATTCAAATATAACCTACTACAATGCTTTGTCTTTTCATTGGGAGCATCAACGTTGTAGTATCTATAACATGCTGCTTTGCAGTATTGAGCATTTTAACTGCAGACTTAGCCCATGTGTAGAGAAAAACAATATTTATCTTTGAGTTCAGATATTCAGACAGAACAAACCATTAGCATTCTGATTAAGGCGATGGTCTTCTAGTCGCACTTTGATGGGAATGATGTATTTTCTAAACAGCTGGTGATTCTTAACTTTATTTTCTTTCTAGGATTCAAAATTACCACCATCAATTCGGCAAACGTTGCTGGAACTGTTTGGACAGATTGAGCGTGAATTTGAAAATTTGTACATTGAAAATATTGAATGTGAGTATCTGATGTGTACAGGCACCTTGAGAGCATTAAAAGACAATCTCAAAGGTTTCGGGAGGTCTTTTATTGTCACATGTACCAATTAAGGTACAGCGATATGCGAATTACCCTACAGCCGTACGAATAAAAAGCAACAAGACACACAGCTACATAAAAGTTAGCATAAACATCCACCACAGCAGATTCCTCACTGTGATGGAAGGGAAAAATGTCCAAACTTCTTCCTCTTTATTCTCCCGCGGTCAGGGCGATCGAAGCTCCCGCAGCCGGCGATCGAAGCTCCCGCGTCGGAGCGATCGAAGCTCCCGCGTCGGGGCGATCGAAACTCCCGTGGCTTGGAGTTCCTGAAGTCGGTCTCTGACCAAAAACCGCGGGCTCCGTGATGTTAAAGTCTGCAAGCACCCACGGTTGGAGCTCCGAGGTTGATCCCAGGCAAAGGGATCGTGGGCTCCGCGATGTTAAAGTCCCCCAACCCCCCCACTCCCCACATAAAACAAGCTAAAGAACACTAAAAACATACATTTAACATTTACTATTAAAACACAAAGAAGGAAAGGACAGACAGACTGTTGGCGAGGCAGCCATCGCTGGCGCCACCCGGTGGTCTCTGCCACTTATATGGGAATCTAGCCACTTTATTTTATTTTAAATTAAAATTTTATTTTTTTAGTTTTAGAGATACAGCGCAGAAACAGGCCCACCGGGTCCACGCCGACCAGTGGTCCCCACACACTAACACTATCCTACACCCCACTAGGGACAATTTTTGCATTTATACAAAGCCAATTTTACCTACATACCTGTACGTCTTTGGAGTGTGGGAGGAAACCGAAGATCTCGGAGTAAACCCACGCAGGTCAAGGGGAGAACGTACAAACTCCGTACAGACAGCACACGTAGTCAGGATCAAACCCGGGTCTCCGGCGCTGCATTCGCTGTAAGGCAGCAACTCTACCGCTGCGCCACCGTGACCGCCCTTATATGGGAAATAAGGAATAACATAACACTTTTAAAAAGATGTAATGTTTAAAAAATGTGATTTTGTGAAATGTCTAATTTTCTGCCTCCACAGCCAAAAAATGATATTAATTTTATGAAGGTTCAAAGGAGGAGGAAGCCTTAAAAGTTAAAAAATGCCATTTGGCATCCCCGGCTTTTGGAGGTTATTCTCCAGAGGATATCCCTGAACTTGTATTCCTATTGCATTTCATATCCCTTAAATCTGATCCATACCTAAACGTGTAATGCCCTCTACTTGCATCTATAACTCCAATACAATCCACAGCCTTAAATCCCTCTTTACCTTAACAAGTTTCTCTTGTTATCTTTTCAGAATATTTTACACTTAATCTTGACTCCCAAACCACTGGAAACTGAATTGTGTTCTCTAACATGGATCACATATACCCAGAGGTCTTTTCTGACACTTTATAAAGACACTTATTTCATAGTTATACTTTAGGAAAATAACTGCAGATGCTGGTACAAATCATCTGGTTATACTTCCTCATCTCAGGCAGTATCTAGTGAGAACTTGCGTCCTTCCAGTTCAGTTTAGATTTAAGGTGGAGTGGAGTCTCGTGCTGCCTTGTGGTTGGGTCACTTTGAGGAACAAGCTTCGTGATCTGCAAATTCAAATCCTGAAACCTGGATTTTTGTTAGTAGCTGCTTAGTTATTGCTAACTAAGGACCAAGTCAAACCTTTCCTTGATCACTTTCATTTGTGTAAACATTAAACTAGATGGTGGTTGCACATAGAAATGAATATAGAGCCTTTTTTCATTCACTTCATCCTGTCTCCTCGCCCATTTTGTCAGTCCAGAATGTTAACATTGAAGAGTGTGTATGTGTAAATACACCGATCAGCCAAAACATTATGACCACTAACAGGTAAAGTGAATAACATTGATTACCTTGTTACAATGGCACCTGTCAAGGGGTGGGATATATTAGGCAGCAAGTGCCTAATTAGACAGTCAGTTCTTGAAGCGGCACACTGAGGACCAACAGCATATTAGGCAGGTGGTCATAATGTTTTGGCTGATCGGTGTATGTATATGTGGTGTGTATGTATGTATATATGGGTGTGGGTATGTTTATGCATGTATATGTGTGTATATATATGTGTGGTTGGAATTCTGTATCTATAATTGCTTTGTTTCAGCAAGTATTTATTCACAAAATGCTGGAGTAACTCAGCAGGTCAGGCAGCATCTCGGGAGAGAAGGAATGGGTGATGTTTCGGGTCGAAACCCTTCTTCAGACTGATGTCAGGGGGGCGGGACAAAGGAAGGATATAGGTGGAGGCAGGAAGATAGAGGGAGATCTGGGAAGGAGGAGGGGAAGAGAGGGACAGAGGAACTATCTAAAGTTGGAGAAGTCGATGTTCATACCACTGGGCTGCAAGCTGCCCAAGCGAAATATGAGGTGCTGTTCCTCCAATTTCCAGTGGGCCTCACTATGGCACTGGAGGGGGCCCATGACAGGAAGGTCAGACTGGGAATGGGAGGGGGAGTTGAAGTGCTCGGCCACCGGGAGATCAGCTTGGTCAATGCGGACCGAGTGCAGGTGTTGAGCGAAGCGATCGCCGAGCCTGCGCTTGGTTTCGCCGATGTAAATAAATTGACATCTAGAGCAGCGGATGCAATAGATGAGGTTGGAGGAGGTGCAGGTGAACCTTTGTCTCACCTGGAAAGCAAGTCTTTTGAGGAGGTGATGAAGGCAATTGATGAGGGTCGTCCAGTGGATATTGTGTATTTGGACTTTAGTAAAGCATTTGACAAGGTTCATCATGGTAGGCTGGTCTGGAAGATTAGGTCATAGGGGATTACTGGTGAATTGGTAAATTGGGTATAAAATTGGTTTGATCACAGAAGAAAGAAAGTACTGTAGAGAAGTGTTTTTCTGACTCGAGATTTGTGACCACTGGTGTTCCACAATGATCATTGCTGGGACCACAGATTGTAGTGTGTATTAATGATTTGGTTGAAAATGTAGGTAGTCTGATTAGTAGGTTTGCAGACAACACAACGAATGGAAAAGGACAGGGAAGTGACTGAAGCAGAGTTTAATCCAGACAGGTGTGAGGTGATGCATTTTGAAAGTGGCAACACTATTGTAATTCATTGCCACAAATGGCTGTGGAGGCCAAGTCTTTGGGTATTTTTAAAGCAGAGATTGACAGGTACTTGATTAGTAAGGGTGTCAAATGTTACGGGGCGAAGGCAGGAGAATGGGGTTGAGAGGGAAAGATAGATCAGCCACGATCGGGGTTGAATGGCCTAATTCTGCTCCTATGACTTATGAACTTACAGAAAGGTGATAAAGGTGGTGTTCGGTATGCTTGTCTTCATTGGTTAGGGCATTGAGTGAACAAAGGTTAGTGAATGATGTTGCAGCATTAAAATTTGTTTTGGCGTATTTGAGATATTATCCGTAGTTCTGATCACCATACTACTAATGGATACAGAGACTGGAGAGGGTGCAGAAGAGGTTCATTTGGATGTTGCCTGGATTAGAGTATGAGCTAAACGGGGGGGGGGCTTTGATTTGGAGCATTGGAGGCTGATGGATGACCTGATAGATGTATATAACATCATGAGAGGGGTAGATAGAGTCTTTTTCCCTGAGGTGGAAATGTCAAATCATTTTAGGTGAGAGGGGAAAAGTTTAAAGGAGATTTGCAAGGCAACTTTTTTTTTACAAACTGATAGAAACCTAGAAAGCATTGCCAGGTGATGTGAAACTAGCAGATATGATCGAGGCATTTTGACGGACATATGAACAAGCATGGATAGAGGAATATAGAACATGTGCAGGCAGGTGGAATGACCATGCACAGGCTTGGTGGACTAAAAGGTCTATTCCTGTGCTGGTTTATGTTCTAAGCAGTCTTGTTTCTATAAACTAAATATATTTACGTGTGTTGGACCTTTTACAACACGGTGGTTGCATTGGCCATTTTCTATGGAATGGTCTGCTGGAGCAACAGCATCTCAGCGGCGGAGGGGAAGAGACTTGACAAGCTGGTCAGGAAGGCCAGCTCTGTCCTGGATTGCCCCCTCGACTCAGTACAGGTGGTGGGAGAGAGGAGGATGATGGCAAAGTTAACATCGCTGCTGGACAACGACTCCCACCCCATGCAGGACACTGTCACTGCACTGAGTAGCTCCTTCAGTGACAGACTCCTTCACCCCAAGTGCGTGAAGGAGAGATATAGGAGGTCCTTCCTTCCCGCTGCTGTGAGACTGCACAACCAGCACTGCTCCCAGCAGACGAGTCAACAGTAACGGTTAAGGAATACACAGTAAACTGATGACAATTTATCCTTGTCTTTACTTTTATTTATAATGAATGATCTCTTGCTATCCACTTTGCTGCTGTAACACTGTAAATTTCCCCGTTGTGGGACAAATAAAGGAATATATTATTATTATTATTATTTTTAGCTGAAGAAATGTAGCAGCATTCAACTCATGACCGAACAGTAGTTCCTTTTGTTTAGAATTTACCTGATTATATATAACGTAACTGGGTTGTAAAATGTCCTTAAATTATGGCGGCACCTAATCAAGCGACAAAACTAATTGATGATTTTATTGTAATACTGAGGTCATTGAAGTATGCTGATGCTGTCTTTTTCCTTCCAACCTTGCAGTGCGAAGAGAAATTGAAACCTTGAATGATCGTTTGGCAGCTGAAGGCCAGACAGTGGATGGGGGAGATTTGAGCAAAGGACAGTTGAAGGCAAAAGGTTAATGAAGTATTTTTTATATATGGGTACATTGGGGTATGCCACTGAAATGTCGGAAATATTTGGACAGTCCATCCTGGAAAGAATATTTGAAAACTTGGGAAAACAATGGGAGTGGTGAGAAGTTGGAGAAAAAAAAATACAATCGATTATCCATATTTAAAAAAATAAATCCAGAGCCTTTTATAACAAAACTAGATCAAGTTGGGCCCAAACCTCTCCTGCATTGGTGCAGCACCCTCTCCTCCCCCACTCCCCCCTCCCCTCTACCCCCCACTTCATCCCCCTCAACCCCTCTTATGCTCCCTCCTCTCCCCCTCCTTCCCTCCCTCCCTCCCTCCCCCTCCCTCGGAGATAGATTTAAACTTTAAAATGAATAACTTAAAAAATATAACACCGATTTCAATGAAACTTCTGCCATTAGCACCAAATTTAAAAAAAACAACATTGTGAGTAAGGTGGGCCTAAAATTGTCGCGCTATCGTGTACCATTTTGGCTGTAGTTCAGGAACAAACAAACAAACAAACAAACGAGAGTTTTAGTGTATAGATTATTGGAAGTTCAGAGATTGAGAGGATGTTATATATTTAGGATTAATGTTTACATGCAACAATAAAAAATGTAAGAATGTTATTTCACAAAACTCTGAAACTGTACAATATTTAGCTACTACACTCCAATCAAACGTGGTGCATTAAAGAGGGAAGTCAGGATGTTAAGGAGGAAGGGGACCAATTGGCTAAAGACTGTGGATGTGAAACTTGCTCCACCAAGCATGAGCAGCCAAATGGCACCATCTTGTGCTGGGATTTCCATGAAACTAAATTGTCATTTGACTGGATAGTTTTTTGTTTAACTGAGACATTGACTTGTAAATATTATTCATATGTTGAATACAAATAAAGCAATTATTACATTTTAAAAGTTGAGAGGTTGAATTTAAACCTGAGAATGAATGATTGATAATCCTTTAGCTAAAGATTTAGATCTAATTTCATTTGTATGCTATATAAATGCTACATCATTTTGATTGAAATCAGGTGTTAAATTAGTTAGGTGTGGTTCAAAGGCATTCATCACCTGTTATGTCCAATGACTTTATTTTTGCATTCTTATAACAGCAGTAGAATTTATATGGCAATTTTAGCACAGGCTAACAACCACTAATAAGTTATCAAAGGAGATAACCTAACAGGTCTTGTGACTGAAGTTAAAAGAAATATTTGTATATGTGGTTGCATAGATGAAGTTTGCACAGGCTCTTAAAAATGCAGGGCAAGGGGCTTCAGTAGAATGGAAAATGTAGCCAGTATGGCTGAAAGCTGTCATAAGAGATATTGTCATATAGGTATTGTAGCGCAATTGATGAAGTAAAGGTTGGAGAAAATCATACACATAAAGCGAACTTTTATGTTACTGGTGGCTTGTATTTTATTTTATTAGTGATAGGAGATGACTGGATTTTATTATTCAAATGTTATATTTTTAAATATTGTGCTTAGTTATACTTCCAAAATATTTCATACTTTTGATGCTTAGTGATTGTCCCCAACTTTGCAACACGTGTTTTTTTAGTTACTTGACTTCAAATGGTTGGAGAATAAATTTCAAAAATGCTGTGGACTTGTTAACAAATAGCATTTTTTGATCTCTGACAGGATATATTTAAAATAAAATACTCTTCATTTTGTTTCATTTCATGAGTCACTTGGGTCTTGTTGTGAAATGTTTAACATTTATTATCTGGCCTAAGTATGGTATTTACTGGTTGACCAAAGTTCTGTTTGTATTAATGTAGCCAGTCACAGTACCAGCCAATTATCTCAGAAACTGAAAACAACTTACAAGGCCTCTACCAGCAAGGTATGTCGTTGATATGCATACAAAGTGTACAATGCACTTTTAGCCAAAATGAATATATGTAAATTAATATTCCCTCCTGACATGTTGCTGAATGTTGACAGCTTTATGCAGTGTTTTTTTTAATCTGTTTCTCTTTCAGTAAAATAGACATAATTAAAAGACAGATGATTGAGATAAAGACTCTTAATTATGTTTTAATTCAATGTTTTGTTTATTTTGGGGGGATGATCTTAATAGAATATGTTCCAAATTGATGATCTAAAATTAATCCAGTCTAATATTCCTGCGTTTCCTGCAAGCCATATACCTCGAGTCTTTTCTTCTGCCCATGATGCAGCGGTCAAACTCTTTCCCAGCCAAAGCAGTTGGAGCACGGAACTTCAACATGGGAAGTTGGGAGTTGTGGGGTGGAGACTCGTGGGTAATTTATTTTCCAGTGAATCCGTTTGCATGTTGCATCAACTGGTAATAGTGATGGAATTCCTGCAGCCTAATGGACTGTACAATGTTTTGAAAAATATAACGTCAAATGCCTTTGGTGTGTAATTCATTGTTGAAACGTTGATGAGCTCTATGTTTCACGTCCTTAACAGCATACAGTGTACAATGTGTGAAGGCAGATTCGTGTTTTTAACTCGAGTGTAAAAGTAGAGATAAAAAATAAGCGTACTAACATGTGTGAGCATCATTTTTCTTCAGATATTTGGATCAGTAACATCATTAGCATGGATCCTTAATAACCTTTTTGATGCAATGGTTGAAGCTATAATTTTTTGGAGTATGTTGTATTTCTCCAATTCTCAAACAATCCTATTTAGTCACAGATGGAGCTTTTTTTTTCCATGTAGATTTTATTCCTTCAATAGGAAAGAGAAAAATGTGAGGAAGGAAAGAATAAAAGCTGTTTTCTGTTTTTGAAGTTAATTAGTTGTATCGGATAAATTATGTGGCAAATGCAAAATGAACCTTTAAGGACACTGGTTAATTTCAGTTGTTTTATCCACAATCAAAATAGTTCAAATACCTGAAATAAAATAGAAAATACTGGAAATGCTCAACAGGTTAGGTAGCATCTTGGGAGCGAGAAACACATTGAATATTTTAGGTCACAAGATTTCATTGGTTTGGTTCTGGAGAAAAGTCATCGTACTGAAAGGTTAAGACTGCTTCTCTCTGCACAGGTTTTGCCAGGTCTGCTAAGTATTTCCAACGCTTTTTATTTTATTTTGTGTATTTTTAACATCTGTTATTTAACTAAGAAGTTCTGCCATGTACTTTGATCCTGTCTGCTCTAATTTATAATCACCACACTGTGCTTACCACTGAATTACCACAATTAGTGTTTTATATGTGTTTTCCCCATCATCTCCAGACCAAGGACTCAATTTGACAACAGCCATAGTCATATATGAACCTCTATGATCTTATAATAACAAATAAAATGGTATGGTCTAGGTATTTCAAATCTTCTAGCATTTGGATGAGACCGTTTGACTTTATTTTGCCATATAAATGTTTTCTTTAATAGGATGGGTCCAGTGAATATGATAAATGAGGTACAGTTGAAGTACAAGCACCCTTGAGTTAAAGTAGTAACAGGCATGGCTTTATTTAAGAATCTTTAAAGTGTTTAAAGCATGTCATTACTGCCACCTGGAGTGGTAAAGGTAAATTGCATGGATGGATTTAGCAGGGCAGTTTGGTTTTCATTTGAGGGAATGGAGCAGAATGCTTGGAATATGACTATAGAAGTCAAATTAAGATGGACCTTTCATCATTATCTTACTGCATGTTATGTTTGGGTTACCTGGTATAACCCTTCTTCTAGTTCACTTTTGATGACTTGAGCAGCACAATGGGACAACTTGTAGAGCAACTGCCTCAGCGCTAAAGACCTGAGTTCAAACCTGATCTCCTGTGCTGTCTGTGTGGAGTTTGGACATTCTCCCTGTGACCGCGTGGGTCTCCTCTGGGTGCTTCGGATTCCTTCCCCATCCCAAAGACGTACGGGTTTGTAGGTTAATTGGCCTCTGTAAATTGCCCCTAATGAGTAAGCAGTGGAAGAGAAAGTTGGATAATGTAGATCTAGTGTGAACGGCATGGACTCAGTGGGCTGAAATGCCTGTTTCCTTGCTGTATCAATAAACTAATGAAGTACGGTGTGAAGGTTGTCCAGCAAGGCCAGTGGACCAAATGGTGCATATTTCCAAATGACATAGAAAGAGACCTTATGGCTCATCGAGTCTGTTTGCTCACAAAGCAGTCCCATTGCCTCATGAGCAATTCTCCCCACATTCTCAACAGATCCTGTTAGCTTCCACCACTCGGAGCAATGCTCAGGCGGGACCTAACCTCACAACTTGCATGTCTTCGGGACGTGGGGGGAAGTCAGAGCGCTGAGAGGAAACTGTGGTCACAGAGAAAATCTCCACATGGCAGTCAGGATTGAACCTGGATTGCTTGTGCTGTAAGCAGACACTCGTTGGCTGTTTCTGTACTGTAATTTCCTAATACATTTGTGCTGTAAAATTGATAGCACTCGCAAAACAAACAGTACAAGAAAGACTATTGAGAATATTATTTGGATGTGAAGGTCATTATGTGCATATGAAGATAACTTTAATTCCCTAAGGAAGTAAAATTGACCAAGTACTGTCTATTGTTCAGTAATTTAATTATACTTTATACATGTTCTGAAATGCAAGTAGTATATTGCTTTTCAATGTATTAAATTGCTACATAGCAAATCCCTTTTGAACTTCACTTTGTGCTGCCTTCGTACCTCAGAATATATTTGTATATTTTAGTATAATTAGCTGCTTTTAGATTAACAGTGACTTGATTGAATGGATTTAGAACCGGTTTGCTGATAGAAGACAGTTGTGGTCTACAGAACAATATTCAGGCTGGAAGTCTGTAATCAGTGGGTTGTGAGGAAGGCTGTCAAAGTATGCAGCAGGATGTACACCGATCAGACAAAACATTATGACCACCTGCCTAATATGCTGTTGGTCCTCCATGTGCCGCCAAATCAGCGCCGACCCGCTGAGGCATGGACTCTACAAGATCCCTGAAGGAGTCCTGTGGTATCTGGCACCAAAACATTAGCAGCAGATCCTTCAAGTCCGGTAAGTTGCGAGGTGGAGCTGCCGTGAATCGGACTTGTCGATCCAGCACATCCCACAGATGCTCAATCAGATTGAGATCTGGAGAATTTGGAGGCCAGAGCAACGCCGTGAACACTTCATCATGTTCCTCAAACCATTCCCGAACAATGTGTGCAGTGTGGCAGGGCGCATTATCCTGCTGGAAGAGGCCACTGCCATCAGGGAATACCATTGCCATGAAGCGGTGTACCTGGTCTACAACGATGTTTGGGTAGGTGACACGTGTCAAATTGACATCCACATGAATGGCCGGACCCAGGGTTTCCCAGCAGAACATTTCCCAGAGCATCACACTCCCTCCAACGGCTTGTCGTCTTCCCACAGTCAGTTTGGACCAGACGGGATAGCCTTCGTTGCCCTCGCGCATCGATGAGCCTTAGGCGCCCAACACCCTTCGCCGGTTTGTGGTTTGTTCCTCCTCAGACCACTGTTGGTTGGTACTCACCACTGCTGACTGGGAGCACCCCACAAGCCTTGCCGTTTCAGAGATGCTCTGACCCAGTCATCTGGCCATAACAGTTTGGCCCTTGTCAAAGTTGCTCAGGTCATTACTCCTGCCCATTTCTCCTGCATCCAACACATCAACTTCAAGAACTGACTGTTCACCTGCTGCCTAATATACCCCACCCCTTGACAGGTGCCATTGTAACAAGATAACCAATGTTATTCACTTCACATGTTAGTTGGCATAATGTTTTGGCTCATCGGTGTAGGTCTGCTACAGAAATGGGCAGAGAACTGTCAGGTGGAGTTTAATCTGAGCAAGTATGAGATGTTGCACCTCGGGAGGTCAAATGTAAGAGGAAAATGTACAATTAACAAATGGCATGACCTTTAATGGTGTACAGAGAGATCTTGAGGTCCTAATTCCATAACTCCCTGAAAGTGGCAACACAAGTAGATTGAGCAGTAAAGAAGGCATATGGTATCCTTGTTTTTATGTTCAGGGCATTGAGTATGAGTCAGGAAATCATGATGCAACTTCATAAGACATTGGTTAGGCTGCATTTGGAGTACTGCATGCAGTTCACTCATTTCACTGCACATCGTCTTTCATTTCACTGCACATCGTGTATGTGTATGTGACAAATAAATTTGACTTGAGTTCAGCTCGCACTATCACAGGAGGCTTTGGGAAGGCCGCCAAAATGAGGTTTACCAGAATAAGGTAGGTATTTGCTGTAGGGAGAGATTGGACAGACTTGGATTGTTTTATCTGGAACACTGGAGGTTTTGGGGAGACCTGATAGAAATATATAAAATTATGAGAGGCATAGATAGTTCGAACCTTTTTTTCCAGGATCTATGTTTTAGGGTTTATTGTTTTTTTGCAATAGATCACACTCGATCACACTCGATTATTTGACCAACTTGTTGGTTTAGGTGTAATTTCAGAAAGTTCCAGATCTATAAAGAGATGGTGTGAATGTATTGCTTTTTTTCTCAGGTTCCCTCAGAATTTAATTAGTTTAATTTCTTGTTTACTTCTCACCTTTATATTTTTGGAACGGTTCTAATTTTGATCCAAGAGCCACCATACCACAAACTACAGCAGCAACTCTGATTATTTTGAAGAGTGCAGCAGGAACAGCCATTTCCTTCATCAGCAGGCAGTAGTTCCATGCAGTTGTCTGGGGAACTTGAATGACAACATTTAAAAAGCTTTCATTTCATCCCAGGATTTTGATTTTAAAAATCTGTGTGGGGTTCTTGGAAGTCCACAAACCTTTTCTTCTGATTTTAAGAGTGCCAAAATGCTCAAATCAACAGTACATGCAGCTTGGCTTCCATGACTTGAGAAGTAATTGCAGGAAATGGGACTGTCACATTGGTGAAGTAGCAAGGGTCCATTCAAAAGTACTGATCAGTTTGTAATTATGTGGAAAAGAGAACAATATTGTAGCAGTATCCAAAAGCCCACTGTAAATTATGAATTTACTTTGATCATAAAATTCATGGGTTTAATTTAATAGTTTGCACAGTAAAGTCTACAAAATCAATGACTGGATGTATTTTTTAATGTTTGCCATAAAATAAAGCCATTGAGTTTGCAACGAAAAGGTAATACCTGGCAGTAATTAATGTTTGTACATGGAGCTTGGATTATGTGCTTTTTAGCTATTTGCAGTTTTCACTGATTTGTATGCAGATCTATGGAATGATTTGTTGATCTTTTCAAGTACAATAATTGAAGTTTCATTTCTCTGCTTTATTACCACTTCTTTGGTGACAAACTGTAAAATTTCATTGAAGGCTTGGCATTTTGACTGAGCTTCTAGGTCCTTTTAATCAACCTTTTCATGGAATACAGTTATTCCAAGACTTTCCGTTTTATATTCTGCACTGAAATTGAAATGGAAAGAAGCAGAGTTTGAAAGTTTTCCCTATTGTTATCCTGTGCCATTATTAGAGCAACTTGGAAACGGGAAATAGGGGCAGGACAAGGCCATTTGGCCCCAGAGGCCTGACTATTCATTCAACACAATCGTGGCTGGTCATCTACGTCAGGACCCTGTTTTTGTCTTCCCTATTTCCATTGATCCTTTTCACATTGAGATTAGATCTGTCTTCTTGAATCCCAAAGAAGTGCGGGTTTGTAGGTATATTGCCCTCGGTAAATTATCCCTAGTGTGTTGGGAATGGATGAAAAAGCGGGATAACAGAACTAGTGTGAATGGGTGATCGGTGATTGGCGTGGACTCGGTGGGCCAAAGGGCCTGTTTCCAGGCAATTACCCTAAATTAAACTAAAATTAAACAAAATGCATTTGCAAATGCAAAAGGCAAAATGCATTTCATGACATAATCTCCACTGCCTTCTATTGGACAGATCTCTACGTTAAGCAAACACTTGATGAAATTTCTACTGATCCCAGTTAGTTTTTCACTATATCTTCGTTCAGTTCCCGTGAAATTAATAAACCAATACCAGTACAAACAAATGGCATTTTCTTTATTTCAAGGCTATGATCACTGGCTCTGGACATTCCCAGTCATCGGGAGCAATATTCCGTATCTAGAGCAAAAACTAAACTGCTGGAGGAACTCAGTGGGTGGAGCAGCATGGGAAGAAAGGAATTGTCAATGTTTCGGGTCGATATACTGCATTAGTGCTTCCGGCAGTTTGTTTTTATGCTTCAGATTCCAGCATCTGCAGTCTCTTGTCCCCCCCTGCTGTTTTGTGTCCAGTTTACTTCATCCTGTAGAGCTAAGTGGGTCAATGAGATCCTCTCTCGCTATTCAATTCTTCTATAAATAAAGGCCTAATCAACCCAACTTCAGGCCTCCATCCCAAGAATCAATGTTGTAAACGTCCCACCTTCAGCTATTAGACTTCAATTTCTTGCACTTTCAATACGATGCCACATTTTCCCTTCACCCTGTATTTTTCTAAAGGACTGAGACTTCTGATTCATTTCCATCTCCTCCAACTCTCACCTCTATACTTCCCAGCTGCTGGAGATGCAACACTTTTCCTTTTTCATTCTTTCCCACCATCCAAATGAAGTGATGCACTTGTACTACTTTCAATTTAAATGTACTTCTGATGCGAGCAATGTGATCTCTGGAGTAACTAAAGGCAGCTTGGGTTAATGTTTTGCGAAACGCCTCCATTCAGTCTGCAAGAGTGACCCTGCGATTCCAATTATCTGTCACGTTAATTCCCCATCCCACTCCACACTCTGATTTCGGCTTTTGGCTTCTTTAGTTTATCCATTGAAGCCTTACAGAACGAGGAACGGCATCTCATCTTCTGTCTGGGCATGTTACAACCCTCTTGACTTAATATTAAGTTCAACAGCTTCAAATAAACGGCATTTCTAGTTTGTATCAGGAATGGCCAAGTTCTGATGAACGGTTGCCAATCTAAATCCTTATCTCCATTTTTTAATCTCTGCAGACTTTGCCTGATCTACATAGTTCCAGCAAGCTCTTTTTTACTTTGGATTTCTAGCCACTGCATTGTTTTATATCCCACAATTCCATCGCACCATGGCTTTGTTTTGTTCTCTTCTGTTCTCATTATCTCCTGCCTACATCTCTTCCTGACAGGCCCGCTGCTATTAACGTCTTCAATCTCCCTTGGACAGCAGCACTGCTAGAAACAAGTGCCTCTCAATGAAGTTTGTAATTAGCAAAATATTGCAGCAAAAGCAGAGATATCTTGTAATGGCAAAATGGATGTGGAAGGAGGGTTGCTATATAAATCAGATTTCTTACACCTAATCAACACACCTATTGAACTTGAGTAGCTAAAAATGACCACCAGATCCTTCAGAATTTCAGCAGCATAAATTAGTAGAGGAAATTAAGATTGTAGTATTATAAAATAATGAAGAAATCACATAGATTTTTAAATAAAATAATGTTTGATTGCTGTCTTTCCTTCTCATATTTAATTTGGTTTATCAGCCCCAAGTGACCAAATCTGTTATAAAACCATGACCTTTTCCCACAAAATCGTCTTGCTTGAATGTACTTATCCAAATTGTATCTAATGCTGGTTTTGCAATGCAGATATATTCATACGGAATTTCCAGATCTGCATAATGAAAATATAATTTTAATAATCTCAGCCAGTCTCTTTGAAAGGCCACATGTGTTCTTTGGCATTCTCCCTGATGGTCTTTTCACAGATGTGACTGTTGAATTAATTCCCATCGCAGCGGCCAAGGTATGTCTTGAACATGTCAGAAGTTATTAGAAAATGTTACTCCCCTGAAGAAACCCTTTGCCAGGCTTTGACAGTTATTTTTCACACACAAGAAACGACAGGATAAATCTGTCCAAAGTCATGCATCTTGCATTGTGGAAACTTTTTGTGAGCATCAGTGTGGAGTTACTAACCTGGCAAGTGGCACTTTTCGAATAGCATTTGAATCTAACATGGGAACGAAATTCAGTTTTGTGCACTTTTTATGCACAATATTTGCACCTAAATGTATAATATTTTAATGGCCTACTTTTTCTTTAAAAGATTGTGTCAAGTTTTAAGACGACAACTTCTAGAGCGGTCTGCCAGCTGGTGAAAGAGTACATTGGACACAGAGATGGAATTTGGGATGTCAGTGTTACCCGTTTACAGCCTGTGGTTCTGGGCACAGCTTCAGCTGGTAAAAAAATGAATTCATCCTGTTTTCCAGTCATTCTTTTCAATTTCACTATAATATTTGTGAAGTTTGTATCCTGTGCTGGTATTTTAATTGTTATCTTTCCTCTCCCTCATGCCAACAAACTTCTACTTTCGCAAGTGCACGCAAATTTGTACACGTCGATGAACAGTCTAGTCCAGATGTGCCAAATTACTGACCCTGTTCAAATGCTATTCTTTAAATCTGTTTCTGAAGAATTGTTTTCTAGACCTTCCACTTTAGGCCATCCAGATTCATATCCATGATTTTGAGCATCAAGTGCTTGGAGCTTCTGAAGTATGTGTGGAGGTCCCTTCCACGAGCTGAAACCAGGGCTCTGAAAATCTTTGGGCATATTTAGTGGAAAGTACCAAAAGATTTATCTTGGTAACAAGAGGAGTTGAGTATAGGAGCAAAGAGGTCCTTCTGCAGTTGTACAGGGCCCTAGTGAGACCGCACCTGGAGTACTGTGTGCAGTTTTGGTCTCCAAATTTGAGGAAGGATATTCTTGCTATTGAGGGCGTGCAGTGTAGATTTACTAGGTTAATTCCCGGAATGGCGGGACTGTCGTATGTTGAAAGACTGGATCGACTAGGCTTGTATACACTGGAATTTAGAAGAATGAGAGGAGATCTTATTGAAACATATAAGATAATTAGGGGATTGGACACATTAGAGGCAGGAAACATGTTCCCAATGTTGGGGGAGTCCAGAACCAGGGGCCACAGTTTAAGAATAAGGGGTAGGCCATTTAGAACAGAGATGAGGAAAAACTTTTTTAGTCAGAGAGTTGTGAATCTGTGGAATTCTCTGCCTCAGAAGGCAGTGGAGACCAATTCTCTGAATACATTCAAGAGAGAGCTAGATAGAGCTCTTAAGGATAGCGGAGTCAGGGGGTATGGGGAGAAAGCAGGAACGGGGTACTGATTGAGAATGATCAGCCATGATCGCATTGAATCATGGCTCGAAGGGCCGAATGGCCTACTCCTGCACCTATTGTCTATTGTAATTGGCCTATCTACATAAATTTAATTTGCCTGCAACTGCAAAATTGATTAAAATCCCATTTGGTAGTTTGGACTCTGTTACATTGAGCTTTGACGATTATGTAACACCAGCATGGGACCCAGGGGAGTGCAGCAATGGTTTATGTCTTTGTGAATCACTTTACAACTAAAAGTGTGCTTTGTTTTGCTTTGCTTCACTAGGAGATCTCACAGCATTGCCTGGTTGTCTTTTGCATCTGTCTCTTGCTTTTGATCATCTTAAGCAAGATGATGTCTTGAAGCAGAAGGTATCACAAAATGCTGGAGTAACTCAGCAGGTCAGGCAACATCTAGGAGAGAGAGAATGGGTGACGTTTCAGGTCGAGACCCTTCTTGAAGCAGAGGGCAATTTCTGACTAATTTGAGTAACTATAAGCAAGTGGCAGACAACCTTTGTGGTTTGTATTTGGATCGTGTTTGCTTAGTCAGAAAGTGGTATTTATGACTGATGAACGGTAGGGGGTTCTCTGATTGAAAGTGTAATAAATCGTGATATAGCGGGGCTAGTAGTTTGTTGCTTTGTTGTATAATCATACAGAAAATAATCTAGATGGCAATTCATTGAATGTGAATCATTGTTTTCAGATACGCGTAAACGAAAGAATTAATGGAGGGATGTTAAAATGATGCATCAGCAACAATTGGATGCTTCAAATTAGATATTACCCTAATGTGCCATTCAATTTGGATAATTGTGAAATAAATGGAAATGAGCAGGTAGTAGCGATCTACACTAGGGTTAAGGATTATTTAAATTTTCCTTTGGATAAAGAGTTCCTTTGGTTGAGTGTTTCCCAATGTATGCAAAAGAACGTTCTTGGGATCAAACAAAAGATATAGACATTTGCATGGAGTCTCCAGGTTGGATCCTCGATGCCAAGCTGTGTTTCAATGTTAGTGCATTGAACTGGCAAGTTTGCAGCATTCCCATGTTCTGCTTAAATGGAAGCAAATTTACTGAGATGTTTCAGTCACTGGTTGCAGGTGTTTCGCCAAGAATTCTAGCTAGTTCACAGATAATCCTGCAGTTGAATGAGGATGTGCCGCTTCTAAACGCAATGAATTTTGGCACAATTGGGTCATCTCATCAAACAGTAGGAAATATGGTCCCAATTTTGTCCCATATGTGTTGCCAAATCCCATTTTTTGTCTAATACTGGTGCTGTTCTTTGAAGATCAGTGCCATTTGTGGAGCAGGGAGACAAAAACTTTGGGTCATTGCCAGATTTCTGTTGTTTTTGGGTGTGAATTAATATATTTTTTAATCTAATCTGAATAAAATGGAATGTTCTCTTTAAAAAAAATTGAATACTCTTGAAATTATTTGTTATTTATTCTCTGATCTGATGTACTGCTGCTTTAAAGCACCTTTGTATATATTTTTATTTTCTCACTTGTTAATTGCTTCACACACTCGCATTTTGTTGATGTGCTTATCTTTGAAGCCTTTGCCTTTTTACCTGTATCTGATAACTTGCAAATGGCTGGCATAGTAAAGGAACTGGAGCCTGTTCCTAGTTACACACACACTCGCATTTTGTTGATGTGCTTATCTTTGAAGCCTTTGCCTTTTTACCTGTATCTGATAACTTGCAAATGGCTGGCATAGTAAAGGAACTGGAGCCTGTTCCTAGTTAACTCCGATCTTAAAGCTGCTATTTTTCGTTAAAGATCACACTGCCATGTTGTGGAGTATTGAAACAGGAAAGTGCCTCTTGAAATACGTGGGTCATGCAGGGTCAGGTGAGATAATCTTTGTATTTAATGTAAAAAAATGATGTGCAGCACATATGTATGGAAATCAGTTCAGTGTGCAAGATTATCAATAAATCATGTCTCACTTTATCTTGAACCCCTTTGAGATTATTTTTTTTTAAATGGGGTGAAATTTATCTTGGACAACAGTTACGTTGAGCCAAAATGGAAGTCTATAATGGAGGGTAGAATGAGAATCCTCCAAATAGGGAAAAATGCTCCCATTGTATACAATATTAACCTTCATGTTTAAAATTTTGAATATACTATGTTAATTATCATTTATTTCTCTTTCAGTGAATTCAATCAAATTCCATCCTTCAGAACAAGTAGCTCTCACAGGTACAGTGTGCATAATTGTTAATAATGTATCAAATGAATTGCTTTCATATAACTGCTAACACTAAAATTAGATAACTATATGTATACTGAACTATCAATGCAGGGATTATTCAACATTGCATTTAAGCGGATTAAATAAAGTACAACAGTCTCAATTTAGCTTTCCGCATTAGACATGATAAATGTTTTAGTTTCAAGTATTTGATTGTGAACATTGTGTCTATAATGCTGCCTCCTGTATCTTGTGCTTGTGGTAGAAGGATCAACCCCTTATCAACTTACCTTTTAAGTTCATTGTTAAAGAATTTGTCTTCGAAATGTTTATGAACATTCGCACATCAAAAATGTTGTACTATTTTTCAATATTCTCTTTCTTTTATTATTGCACATTTTTTGTCATTATAAATGTGCTGAAATCAAAAGGTGCTGAGTTAAAGGCAGGCATTGTTGAGAACTATGCAGGCAGAGTAGGTTAAGCATTTAAATTTTTGTTCCCCTGCTCAGCCAAGAAATAATTTTGGGGTGTAAATCTCACTCTATTGATTGTTAGAGCCTTGAAAGTTGAATGTTTGGGTGAGCAGTAAAGTTATTAGTGTTCAAGGGCCCACGATACCAGTTGACAATTATATTTGAAACTGACTTATTGTGGGATAGGACAACTGACATAAAAATGGGCGTTACCATTCTGAACGTTTGGAACTTTTCACCCCATGGTCTCGATGATGCCAGAAAATATAGTCAGAAAATTGGGAAATATTCAGATTCAGGTGGTTTAGTTTTTGACAAGTGTAATTTCAATGCGGATTTGTGCAAAATTTCACTTGAAACTAAAAAAAATATTTCTACAGATTTATTTTATTACATATATTTCAAGTAACGCAATGAAATAATATATATATCATACTGGCATTCCAGCCAAAGGGTCTGTTATTTCAAGATGACCATGCATGTGTCATCAAATGAAGCATCGCAGACCAAAGTCTGTGGAAATGGCCACATTAAACCCCATGAATTAATGACTCCAAGAAATACTTCATAGATGTGGTTAACATCCCAGAGCGTCACTTATCCATGTTCTCCAAAGATGCTCTCTGACCCGCTGATTTACTCCAGCACTTCTAATAAACCAGCAGCTCCTTCATAAATGTATGTTGCACTTGATGAATGAATGAATGAATGAGTTTATTGGCCAAGTATGTGCATATACAAGGAATGTGCCTTGGTGCTCCACTCATAAATGACAACACAAACATACAGTTAACAATTTAAAAATAAAGCATAAACCCATCAAAACAATAAGGATACAACATTACGGTCTAAACATGTGGGTGAAAATAAACCAGAGCAAAAAAGAAACTACAGACTTTGGCTATTGAGTAGAACTACGACTCGTTGAAAAAACTATTTTTATGTCTGGCTGTGGCTGCTTTGACTGTCCGGAGTCGCCTTCCAGAGGGAAGTGCTTCAAAGATTTTGTGGCCAGGGTGAGAGGGGTCAGAGATGATCTTGCCCGCTCGCTTCCTGGCCCTTGCAGTGTAGATGACTGACTATTTGGCTATCTATTTGGCTTCTGAAAGTCAACTACAATTGTAGAAATATTTCACCAGTAGTGTTAACAAAATACATTTTAATAACTCTGCATCATTTTACTTCCTTTGAAAGTTTGAAGAAATCAGAATTTACATGTTGCTTTTGATTTGTCTTTTAGAATATTTGTGTCAATATAGTAAAATATTTGGAATTAGAAAAACTTACCACACATTCCAAGCTAGCATAAGCAAAGATAAAACAGTTGGTAGTTTTATATGATAAAAAATAGTCATATCGTGTAGAGAAATAATTATGAGCTGGTTTCTAAGACTTTTTATTTGTACTTAAAGCATCAGGAGATCAGACAGCTCATATCTGGCGATACATAGTGCAACTGCCCACCCCACAGCCTGTAATTGACACAAATGTGAGTAATTATATACTTTTATATGTTTTAACCTAAAACAAGTTAATGTTATGTATTATTGTAAGTTGGCACTTTCCTTTATAATTATATAGCTTCCATTTTCTATTGAATGCAATGAATATCACTGCTAGAGATGCTTTGTGTCCTGTCCCAGTCATGGTGATGTGCAGTGAGGAAATAATGGCTCTTGATACTGATTTCATACCACATGTGGTCCATTGAAAACTCATCCAGTACTGGCGGTTGCCATTTGCGATCTTCCCTCCTTCAGATGAGGCATATGTTCTCTTCCAAAGTAGCAAGGAGAATGTTTACTCTGAGTGGAAGGCAGCAAAAGTGGCTCAATAGCACTCCACTGGTAGAGGGTTGAAGGACAAAGTTAGGGAAGGGCAGTGAGAGGGGGATCTCTGGTCCTTTTACTTACCTATACCAGATATATCTGTCCACATTAGCTTTTGAGGCGTAGTTATACAGCATGGAAACAGGCCCTTTGGCCCAACTTGTCCATGCCAACCAAGATGCCCCATCTACGCCAGTCACACTAGTCCTTCCCTATCCATGTATCTGTGCAAATGTCCTTTAAATTGATAGGAACGATCAATACCAAGGTTATGCTTTGCTTTCTTATTGAGGCAAGTTCCTTCATGATGAGAAACTATCACTATGTGGGATTCCACTGCTTAAAAGTGAGTATTCCTGAGATATGGCAGAATATTATTCCATCACACTCTGTTACCTTGTGCCTTGTTACCTGTATTTTTTTGAGAAGGCTCCGCTCCTTCAACCTCTGCAGTAAGATGTGGAGCATCTTGGACAATACAGCTCATCCCCTTCATGATACTGGTCAACCTGAGGAGTTCCTTCAGCAACAGACTGGTTCTACCAAGTTGCAGTACAGAACACCACAGGAGATCCTTTTTCCCTGTGGCTATCAAAATGTACAACTCCTCCCCCTCCTGTCATGGGGTAGACTGACTCCCCCTCCCCAATCTTTGCACATCCCCAATCCTTTCCACTCGTCACTTTAATTTCATGTTTCATGTATCTTGTGTTTTATGACTGTTGGCAGATCAATTTCCCTCCTGGGATAAATAACGTTTTATCGTATTGTGCCCTGGAATGTTTCCTTCTCCATTATTACTATATAAGTCGGTGTCAACATTGATTCATTGAAAAATGTGGAAAATCATGCCAGGGGAATACCAAGAGTTCCTAAAATTTAGGTGAACTGGCAACACTATGTATATAGCAAAGAACATTAATATAAAATAGAATGATCCCAGAACCAGGGAATGTGATTAAAGGCATTGTCGCTCTGCAGCATCTATTCTTATTGTTGGTGTATAACTAAATAACTGAAGAAGGTGTTCCATCAGCATCCCATCTTTGAAAACAAAGGTCATTTTGGTCACCCGGCTGTAGGAAAGATGCTGTTAAGCAGGAAAGAGTGCAGAGAAGATTTACAAGGATGTTACTAGGACACGAGGGCCTGAGCTACAGGCTGAGGTAGGACAGACTAAGACATTATTCCTTGGCGAGCAGGATGATGAGAGGTGATGAGAGAGGTGTATATGATCATGAGAGGAATAGATTGGGTAAATACATAGTCATTGCAGGGGAATCAAGAACCAGAGGACATAGGTTTAAGGCGAGAGAGGAAAGATTTCATCAGAAGCCAAGGGGCAACGTTTTCACACAGAGAGTGGAGGGTATATGGAACAAGCTGCCAAATGGGGTGTTGAGGCAGGTATTATAACAAAAGACATTTAAGACTTTTGGACGTACATGGATTGGAAAGCTTTAGAGGGATATGGCCAAAAGTGGGCAGATGGGACTAGTGTGGATGGTGCATCTAGTTTCCTTCTTAAAAAAAGGAACAACGAAGGTTACTCTCCAGTCCTCTGGGACCTCACCTGTGGGTAGAAAAGATACAAAGGTCTTCATCAATGCCTCCCAAATTTACCACAATGAAGTGCAACGGCTTCAGAATCTTGGAACAAAACCACTGCCAAATGCCAGAATTTATGGGAAGGAGGCCCATCAATCCAACTAAAAGCAGCTATTGGCTCGAGCCAGCATTCCTGTCCACAGTTCTGTTCCTGTTGGCAATGTCACACATCCAAATACTTTTCAAATGTGGTAATGGTTTCTGTTATCACCACCCAGTAATTTCTAGACCCCCACCGATCTAAAGCCGAAAAGGCTTTTGTACAATTTCTAGTCCAACAACCAAATACATTAAATCTGCGCCCCCTTGTTATTGACCTCCCTGCTATGGACAACCACCCACCATAGTGAGCCTGCCTAGAGTTCTCCTAACTTTATTCATCTTGATTTAATTTTCCAAAGGAAACAAATGGAATCTAGCCTGTCTACCTTTGAACTATGATTCTCCAATTCTGCCCGTGATAAGAATGATGGTACTTATATTATCAGCCTTTCCAAATTCAGTTGCTTAAGTTACTTAATATTTTGGGGGGGAATTTCATATTTTTCTAATTTGAGATCATTATAAAATTTTAAGCAGAAGATTATATTTATGGTTATTATTTTACTGTCTACAATATACAATACAATACAATATATCTTTATTGTCATTGTACAGGGATACAACGAGATTGGGAATGCGCCTCCCATACGATGCAATAATTTAATTAGCTAGTCAGTATTAATTTATACAACCCAATGAAACAAATTGTAACAGTTTTAAAACAGAATAAAGTGCAAGTAGATCTGTGCCGGATCACTGTGCGATGTGACCATCCGGCTCAGCAGGACCGGCTCATAGCAGCTATGGCCCTGGGGATGAAGCTATTCCTGAGTCTGAAGGTGCGGGCGTAGAAGGCCTTGTATCGTCTGCCCGATGGTAGAAGTTGCATTAATCTATTGCATCTATTGCATTAATAAACTGTATAGAACTGACAAAAGCTGGCAATGGAATTTGAAATGTTAAATACGGCATACATTTATACCAAGCCAATTAACATACAAACCTGTACGTCTTTGTGGTATGGGAGGAAACCGAAGATCTCGGAGAAAACTCACACGGTCACAGGGAGAACGTACGAACTCCGCACAGACAGCACCCGTAGTCAGGATCGAACCTGGGACTCTGCCATCCGCAAGCGTTCGAATGCAATAGATGTTGCTGCTGACGTTCTACTTGCTGATTGCATTATCGTGGCTCTTTATTATGTTGCAGCAAATGTCTGGGGAGGAAGAAGTTGATTTCTCGGACAAAGATGAAGCGGATGGAGATGCTGAGTTGCCGAGTGAAAGCCCCACAATCAGAGTTCCATTAACTACACTCAAGAGTCATCAGGGCGTTGTCATAACAGCTGACTGGTTAGTTGGAGGCAAACAGGTGGTCACTGCATCCTGGGATAGAACTGCAAACCTGTATGACGTGGAAACTTCAGAGCTGGTGCATTCTCTGACAGGTAAATCCCTAGACTTGAATAAGGGCAGGACCTACACAGTAAATGCTAGGCCTCTGGGTAGTGTTGTAGAGCAGAGGGATCTAGGAGTACAGGTGCATGGTTCCTTGAAGGTCAAGTCGCAGGTGGATAAGATGGTCAAAAAGGCTTTTGGCACTTTGGACTTCATCAGTCAGAGTATTGAGTATAGAAGTTGGGAGGTCATGTTGCAGTTGTATAAGACGTTGGTGAGACCGCATCTAGAATTATGTGTACAGTTCTGGGCACCATGTTGTAGGAAAGATATTGTCAAGCTTGAAAGGGTTCAGAAAAGATTTACGAGGATGTTGCCAGGACTAGAGGATGTGAGGTATAGGGAGAGGTTGAGTAGGCTGGGTCTCTATTACATGGAGCACAGGAGCATTAGGGGTGATCTTAGAGAGGTGTGCAAAATTATGAGAGGAATAGATCGGGTAGATGCACGGAGTCTCTTGCCCAGCAAAGGGAATCGAGGACCAGAGGACATCGGTTCAGGGTGAAAGGGACAAGATTTAATAGGAATCCGAGGGGTAACCTTTTCACACAAAGGGTGGTGGGTGTATGGAACAAGCTGCCAGAGGAGGTGGTTGAGGCTGGGACTATCCCATCGTTTAAGAAACAGTTAGACAGGTCCATGGATAGGACAGGTTTGGAGGGATATGGACCCAGCGCAGACAGGTGGGACTAGTGTAGCTGGGTTATGTTGGGCGGTGTGTGCGAGTTGGGCTGAAGGGCCTGTTTCCACACTGTTCACTCTATGACTCTATGGGTTGTATTTCTAGTTACGCAAGTTTTTGCACTCTACACTATTCTTGAGGGAACAGGAGAAAAATCATTCCAGAATTGTACAGCTTATGGTACTAGTCAACACCAATAATTTTCAAAAGGCTGCATGTTAGAATACTGACACCATGCAAAAAGTAGAGAACAGTCGCGGCACAAATTGTCAAGGTGACTGGAATACATAAAGTTCAATATTTTATGCTGAGCTATTGTTGTAATTTGTATTTCACTAGTCTGGCAAAAGAAGCTGAAAATGTTTCTGTGCTTTCTGACGATTGGTATTATGGGCAGGTAGCACAGAACAATGACTGACGCAAAAGTCACCAATCCATGTTCTCCAGGGATGCTGCCTGACCCGCTGAGTTACTCCAGCACTTTTGTTTTGTAAATCAGCGTCTGCAGCTCCTTTTTTCTACCATTTCCAGTTTTGTTGCATTATTACTCACTGGAACCATGTTTATTGATGATCTGGCAATCACGTCTGGACAGCTAATTTGCCGTCTTGTTTGTGATTTGTGCATTGAAACTGCTGGTAAGTGGGAGGCTTTAACATGTGGTGTAGAATCGGATGCACCAAGAAACCCCAATAACTGGGAATACTCTCTGCTTTTTATATTCATTACCTCTTGAGGGGGGCTCGAGAGTTTATATTTTCAGCAGCTGCAAGGTGGTAAGCAGTAGGTATATGGATAATACTTTTATAATACACGGAAAAATGAAACCATTTAGTAGAGTACCTCTCACACCAAGTTTTGTAATTCAAACTTTTTAAACAAAAACTAGACCAAGTGGACCCGTTGGGCCCACACGCTCCTGCATTGGGGCAGCACCCTCTCCTTTCCCCCTTCCCCCCCTCCCCTTCCCCCCTCTCCCTTCCCCCTCCCCCTTCCCCCTCCCTCCTTCCCCCATCCCTTTCCCCTTTCTCCTCCCCCCACTCCATCCCCCTCAACCCCCCTTGTCCTCCTTCCCTCCCTAGGAGATAGATTTAAACTTAAAAATGTGAATAACGTTAAAAATATAACAACGATTTCATTGAAACGTCTTCCATTAGCACCAAAGGGACGACGGTGAGTAAGGTGGGCCTAAAATTATCGTGCTATTGTTCACCATTTTGGCTGTAGTTCAGGAACAAACAAACAAACAAGAGGTTTAGTATATAGATAATTGCCATTGCAATGCATGGCAAGTTCTAAGGTGGAAGTCTTTAAATTTGAGTTTGTTAATTTGCTGTTCTATGTGGATTTTCTTTTCAAGTTCTTTTGTCTGTTGTCTTATGAATGTACTTTCTTCACAAAAGATGAAGTATCACTGCTTCAAGCTTCAGCCACTTGGCAAGATTGATGAGCCAGTGAACTACGTTGCAAATGTTGGAAATCTGAAAGTAGAAAATGCTGAAACAGCTTAGTAAATTGTTCTCACTTCTAATGAAGCGTCCCAGATGTGAAAAACTTTAAGTTTCTCTTTCTGCAGATGCTGCTTGACTGTTTCTGACAAATTCTAATTTTATGTGGACATTTATTGACTTTAAAATTTTTTTAGTTTAGCAATACAGTGCGGAAACAGGCCTTTCAATCCACCAACCAACAATCCCTGTACACTAGCATTGTCATACGCACTACAATTTCTATCGAAGCCAATTAACTTACAAACTTTTATGTCTTTGGAGTGTTGGAGGGAAGCAGCGTACATGGGGAAAACCCAAGTGGTTTTCCCCAAGAACGTACAAACTCCGTACAGACAGCACCAGTAGTCAAGATCGAACCCGGGTCGCTGGAGCTGTAAGGCAGCAACTCTACATTTGCGCCACCATTTCAACCAGTACTTCCATTCAAGGAACTGTGTCACGCTCACAACCTTAAACGCAACACTTAAAATGTTGATTTTTGTATTGCTAAAATTAATTGACAAATTTTATGTTGCTTCTTCTTCCTCGTTAGGTCATGACCAAGAGTTAACTCATTGCTGTACCCACCCCACTCAGCGCCTTGTGGTAACATCGTCACGTGACACCACGTTTCGTCTCTGGGATTTTCGAGACCCTTCAATCCACTCAGTGAATGTCTTTCAGGGTCATACAGAGTAAGTGCTTTTAAACTTTTCAAGATCTGCTGTTGTCTTACAAATGTGTAAATTAGTGATTTTCTTACTTGGATTTCAGTATTTTTATTGCTTGCGAATTTAATTTTTTTTAATTATGTAATGTAATCAGTTTTAATTGTTTATTTAATTATTTAAGTTAACTACTTTTAATTAATTTACATAATTTAAATGTTTTTTAAAGTATTTTTAATTACCTAATTTATATTCCATATGTCCTATGTTGGAGTTTGAACTTGGCACCCCAATCTAAATTACTGGATATTAATCCAGTAACATAACGACCAAGGATAGTAAGACCAGTGTTTTTCACTGCCTATCTATATTTACAGTGTGGTATGATTGAACTGCTACCAGTTGTGTAAAAGTCTGACCCAAGGATTAAGTTAATGGAAACATACAAGTATTCCTTATTCAGTGGTGATATGCTTTTACTCGAGCTGAGAGATTACAGTAGTCGTAATGTAAAGCAACACTATGATGCTGTACTCCTCTCTGCTATGAGCTGAGTCCTGCATGCACCCATCTGTATTTGGGAATTGGCCTATCAGTAATCCAATGAGGTATAATTTCTGATCAGGTCACATTTCCCCATTGCAGCGCCAACCTTCAGACATAAGACGGTTGCTGAACATTTTAACACCCCCTCCCATTCTCACACCGACCTTTCTGTCCTGGGCCTCCTCCAGTGTCAGCGTGAGGCCCAGTGCAAATTGGAGGAATAGCGCCTCATATTTCACTTGGGCACCCCAGAGGTATGAACATTGACTTCTCTAACTTCAAGTAACCCTTGCTTTCCCTCTCTCTTCATCCCCTCCCCCTTCCCAGCTCTCCAACCTGTCCTACTGTCTCTGACTACATTTTATCTCTGTTGTTACCTTCTTCAAACTAACAACGATCTATTCTACTCGTTCCTTGACCTGCATTTCCTTTAACTTGTTTTCACACCTTACACTTCCTTATCTTTACACTTCCTTATCTATGTGCCTCCCACTCCCCTGACATCACTCTGAAGAAGGGTCTCGACCCGAAATGTCACCCATTCCTCTCCAGAGATGCTGCCTCTCCTGCTGTTATTCCAGCATTTTGTATCTATCTTCAATTTAAACCAGCATTTGCAGTTCCTTCCTTGACATAAGATGGTGTCTGACAAGGTGCCCTCAGCCTGATTATAATTGTCCCTGAGTGGGCTTTCTTTTCAGGTCAAATCCATTAGCCATAATCAGCTGTAACTGTAGCTTCCCCTTTGATCGCGTGCTAAACGTTGTGCTCTCTATCCCATGGCCTGAGGGGGGGGAATCATCAACAGGCAGCTCCCCACTTCATCCTGAATACACTAGTGTTGTTCCAATTAATATCGGAGATATTGAAATCCCTCAGTATCAGTCATCTATAGTTTTTTCACCTGCCT
The DNA here is from genome assembly GCF_053455715.1 of Rhinoraja longicauda. Lineage (NCBI taxonomy): Eukaryota > Metazoa > Chordata > Chondrichthyes > Rajiformes > Arhynchobatidae > Rhinoraja > Rhinoraja longicauda. Next base: position 100,659,062 of record NC_135954.1, read on the forward strand.
GAACATCAATGCAGATATGGTCCTCTATCTCTCTTCCAATTTTGATGGCCAACAGAATTCCCCTGATGGCATGATTGCAGCCTTCCTGCTTCTCAACCTATTACCAAATAGGTTGCTGAACATCCTGTGTATCTCTAATGATTTCCTTAATTAGAATATGAGAACATAAGAAACAGGAAAAGGAGTAAACCAGTTAGTCCCCCAAACCTGCTTCGCCATTCAGTAGAGTCATGGTTGCAAATACTTTACATTCAATTTATGCAGTTTGCCATCCTTATTCACTGCACTTAATGCATTTATGTTCAAACATTTTAAACCAGTGTTTGTATTCCTTGCAGTCTTTCTTAGTTTGCTGCCATTAAATACCAGACCGCACTGTTCTCTTTTCCTACTTTTCATTCCCATTTCAATAGGCACTTTATTCCTCTTTTCTATCACTATATGTTGATACCCGTTCACCTGCTTATGTGGTCTTAATACAGACACTCCCCTATTTATGTAAGGATTATGTTCCGTAAACCCTTACTTAATCAGATGTTATGTACATCGGAATTGCCCAGAATACTACTGTAATGTGTAAATTTGCTATACAGGTATATGCACTATACTGTCTCCTCACACATAAGTTCAAATTGAGGGAATTGAATTCAATTTTGAATTGAACATGCCAAATGCATCTGATGTGCCCTCTCCTGCTGAGTTGAGCTAAGCTTCTGCTAAGCTTCTGATAAATGTTATTCTAAGTTCATTCGTGAATTTAAGTTGTTCTCATTTGTAAAGTTTTGTGATCCCGAGAGATGATGGACGTTGATGTACTAAAAAAAAAATTGTTTTACCTGTTCGGTTCCTTGGAGATAGTTTATTTGTTTTGAGGTGAACTGTCGGTATGAAACACTTTGAGAAGATTTATGGAGAAAATTTCCTATCTGTGCCACGGTGCTGTGAGTTGCCATAATGAATTTGGGGTTTGGAAATCTTTACATAATTTGAAATTGTGCCTCAATTTCTCAATTTGTTTGGAGTGGTTTGTCGTTCCAAGATACTTTGTGTTCAGGCATATTATTTTTGTAGCTGGGCAACAGGGGAGGATGGATATTTTTCTGCGGTATTGTGAGTCAACGATGTTCCTGACACATTGTGGCACTGAAATGAACCATTTGGGCCGTTGGGTACATTCCTTGTCTGGGTGAGCCATTATGCTGGCAGGATAGTGGTGAAATGGGGACGGGGCTGCCGGTGGTGAGAGGATGGTCGAGGGTTCGACAACTCCCGGATATTCGGTCGGGAGAAGAAGAGGGGGAGACCGCGTGGGACCATCCATGAGAACAACTGATGAGCTTGCGGAGACGGCCGTATGTGATGGCAGTAGCGCACTGCTACTGTAACGTAAATTTTCGTTCCAACTTGGAAATTCAGCAGTGTGCTTAAAGAATTGTTTACGTATGTGCAAGTTTACGCAAGTCGCATATTGCGAAAGGTGGGAAGTCATAACCACACTTGAGCATCTCTCCCTACTAGGATTTTCATCCCAGCGAAGTTTCAGCAGGAATGCAGACAATATTTACTGTTCTAGAAGAAGATTAGATTGGAGTAGGGACTAAATGAGAGCAGGGATCATTGTTGCCCATGAGATCATGAGTTGTGTGCCCGGTGTGAGGGCTTTATCTTCGGATATCCCTTTCTACCAGTGGATGCAAGGCTGCGCTGGTGCATAGAAGCTGGTGGTGGATTTTAGCACTGACGTCAGCCTTTTCCAAAAGGTAGCTCCCAAGATATGGAAAGTGGTTCCATGTTTTCTAATGTCTCAGCATCAATTTTTATTGTCAGAGGGCAGAGGCAGGTAGTTGGAGGACCTTGGTCTTGTGAATTCTTCTTTATTGGGGCTGGTGTTTAGATCCTTTGGCCTTTGAGCTCTGTAAATGCAAACGTTGACAGCATTTTGCAGCTCAGCCTCTGAGGTTCTGGAGCAGGTTGTCGTTGTTAGTGCAGTTGTTCTCATTGAACAGTCTCTCATTAGTTCTGAAGATTAACTTCACTCCTATCGGAAGTGTGATTGTATATAACCCCATGACTTTTTTTTTCTCAACGCAGCAATGTAGATAGAATTTTGAAGTTGCTACGAAGTATTTGTGTTAATTTGCAGCTGCCTTCTCATTCTGTCAGGATCACACTGCTGCAATGCAGCAAAGCACCAAGGCTTCTTTGATAACTTGCAGCTTGCACCTTGCTGCGTGTACGAGTGAGTGCGTGTGTGTGAGCGTGACCGTATGAATGCGGGCGTGCATGTGTGAGTGTGTACGTGTGTGAGGGTAATACGAGTGTGCGTATGTGTTCTGCTGCACACAAAGTCCAACACTCCATCCAACTCATGAACGGATGATCGGCCATGAGCAGGAGGGGTGGTGGTGTCGCTGCTATGCCACGGTCCGAAGGTCAGACAGCTGGCCGGGCTGCCGACCGACAGAGCCACGGGCAAGGCGCTGCTGCTGCTGCTGCACTCCATGGGCTGCACTTGCACTGGGACGGGTGAGGTGGGGCCGGATGCGGCGCTCTGACCCGCCAGGTCCTCTCGGCCTGAGTCCGCCTTCTGACCCAGCGGTGCGTACGGGTAAGGCATTGTTGCCCCCCCACGGCGCAAGGCCGGGAAAGAACGGGGGAAGAGGAGAAAGCAGTTAGGGGTGAACGCGCGCGATGCGACCGCACCCTCCGACCGACAGAGGACAGCTTTAGAGCGTGCGAGCGTCATGCCCGCTCCGCCACCCCCCCTGACAGGGAGGCCGGTCCGCCGACAAAAGTAGGGTAGACACATGCTGATCCATTCAGTGTAACGCCCCAATGGTTTCCAGCTGCCATTGTTTGCTTCTACTTTTCACCTCTGTTTTACCAGATTACACAATATGCAACCCTTTGGTGAGTCCTTGTTCCCTCCCAAACTATGTAGCTATCTCTATCCTCCCCCACTCCCACCTGATTGCTATCTGTCAATGTGTAGGAAGGAACTCAGGCATGTGAATTTTCCGCGTTTCCGCAGCTTTCTGCATTTTTAAAATCCATTTTCCGCGCTTTTTGCTTGATTTCCGCGTTTTTCACTTTGCCAAAATCGCGTTTACCAACGGAGAAATCCGATCGAAAGAAAGAAAGGAAGAAAAAAAAGAAAAGAAACGATGTATGGCAGCGTTTCGCAACTGGGGTTCCCCAGAACACTAGGGTTCCGTTAGAGGTCGCTAGGGGTTCTGCGAGAAATAGTCGATAATCATTGAAATCCAGACAAAAGTACGAGAGCCCACTTGAAATCCCCCCGCTCTGGAAGTCTCCCCGAAAATGTGGTACCTAGGCTGGGCAAGGCAGCCAATCTCGACCTCATCGGGACTTTCACGGCCGATCGTTGGGTTGAATTTGCAACCTGCGGCCGGGTCTCTGGAACTCCAGCCCAGCTGGAGCCAGCACATCTATCCCCATAGCCGACTTCCTTGGCCGGCTGAATAAACCAGCAAAGCTCTGGAACCAAGAGTGCCAGAAAATCAGTGGTGGAACTGTAATGAGTAAATACTAAATTTAAGTGCAAGATATAATTTAAGATTATATAACTAAATTAATAAAAATAATAAAAATGTTATTACATATTCACATTATTTTGTAATGTCCGTTTTTACTTTGAAATGCATTAAAAGAGGCTTGAAACTGGTAATTTTGTGTGTAAATTTTCAAACGTTTTCCAATTTTCTGACCCTCGCTGTTATAAAGCACTCGGATCTTTTCCTCTTTTTTTACCTCGCATGCCTTGGAACTGCAGATGCTGGTTTAAAGCGAAGATACTCACAAAATGCTGGAGTAACTCAGCGGGACTCCATAAGAAACGAAATTCGTAAAGTGAAACACTTTGTAGTTATAGCAGAGACTGAGGCACATGAGAGCAAGCTGGAAAAACCAAGGCAACGAAAGCTGGGAGCAGGCGCGCGTGCGTTCGCGCGTGCACAACTGATCCGGTTCGCACGAAGTCGCATTTTGCCCATTCCGGCCCGTGACCTAAAATTAGTTTGGCACCCCTGATTTACAATTTACCAAGCCGATTAACATACAAACCTGTACGTCTTTAGAATGTGGGAGGAAACCGGAGCTTCCGGAGAAAAACCTGCGCAGGTCACGGGGAGAACGTACAAACTCCGTACAGACAGCACCCGTAGTCAGGATCAAACCCCGGTCTCTGGTGCTGCAAGGCAGCAGCTCTACTGCTGCTCCATCATGCCGCCCCCAAAGCTGAAGTGAAGATTGTTGCTAGTAATTAGTCTGTCGATGTAACCTTCCAACCGAGAGTCTATTTTATAATGCTTACGATGAATAATGTAAAAAATTAAAAATAGTTTTTTCAAACTACATTCTTTATTTGTCTCTGGGTTTTGTTAATCGATGTCTAGTCTGGTTGCACACATTCTATCCAGTAGATGGTGCCAATGAACTATATTTCTTTGCCACAAGAAGATTATCATTATAAATGGCGTTTTTTCCATCCTGATGTTAACATGTACGTGTATGGCTGTTTTTAAATGGAATAGTAATAAAAGAAAATGTGGTTTATTCCAGCATTCAAAACATCCATTCACAGCTTGCTTAAGAATGAGACACTGCCGGTTATTTAGCCTGTACCGGGGTCTTTGAAAAAGCTACCCAGTTGGCCTTGAGTTCTTGATATTTTCCCTAAACCTGAACTTTCTCCACTTATGTATATATCCAGTTTTTCTGAAACTGCTTCACAGCCCGTACCCTCAATTCACTGTCGCACCGAACACCACAGCCCCACCCGGCGCGGACATGCCCCGCAGAGAGTGGGTCGCCCTGAACCGGCTCCGCACAGGGGTCGGCCGGTTCAACGCCAACATGCATCGTTGGGGCTTGCGTTTATCAGCAGCCTGCGTGTGTGAAGCAGACCAGCAAACAGCGCAGCATGGCATTTTCGACGGCGCTGTCCTCCGCCCCCCTGGTGGAGGGGTAGACCTCACGGCCCTCGACAACAGCACATTGCACTGGCTACAGCACCTGGAGGGCGTCACATAACTTCTGATGCCTCAAACGCAAGAAGACAGCCCTTACACCCTCCATGGTCAAGTTTTTCTTTACATATTTGCCGACAAATTCTCTCCCAGATTTTACACAGAATATATACTACAACCTTGGAGTGTCTCGAGTGATTTACAGCCAGTGAAGTGCTTTTTGTATTGTCATGCCTGCTGTAATGTTTAATGGCTCATCTGAAAGACAGCTCCTCCAATGTTGCAGCAGTTTTTTTAATTCATTTTTGTGACGTGCATGTTGTTAACGGCTTCAGCAATTATTGTCCATTCCTAATTGTCCTTGAGATGGTAGTGGTGAGCTGTCACCTTGACTTGTAGCTGCCTGTGATGTGAAGCAACTTCCAGAGTGTTGTCGGCAGGGAATTCCAGGACTTTGACACTGTCATGTGTAAGGAACAGTGATATTTTTTTTCCATGTATAAATAGTGTATGGTAGTGTTACCATTCACTAAACTGCCCTTGTCTTTCTCAAAATTGGAAGTCATGGCTTGGAAGGGTTTTTGAAGACATCTCGAGTTGTCGCAGTGTAGATTATAATCTGCATGCTGTGGACTCGGTGGGCTGAAGGGCCTGTTTCATTGCTGTATCTTGAAACTAAACTTTAAATGATGGCGGCCAGACATTGTTAACATGCTGTATTTACTTTCAGTATCTCAATTATGTGGTTGGAAATGAAGGTTTGGTTAGGCAGACCTCCCAACCCTTCCGAATTTGGCGGAAAGTTTCCGTTTTATTATTTCATTTCCGCCATTCCGATTTCGCCTCACATTTTTCCACAAAACACATGACTCGCCGCTGTACTCACCCTGCCCCACCGCTAGCCCCGCCTCGCCGCTGGCCCCGCCCAGCTGCTGGCCCCGCCCTGCTGCTGGCCCCGCCTCGCCTCACCGCTGTACTCGCCCTGCCCCGCTGATGGCCCGGCCTCGCCCCGCCACTGGCCACGCCTTGCTGCTGTACTCGCCTCGCTGCTAGCCTGGCCTCGCCCCGCCGCTGGCCCAGCCTCGCCGCTAGTCTCGCCTCACCCTGCCGCTGTACTCGCTTCGCCCCGCCGCTGTACTCGCATCACCTCGCCGCTGGTCTCGCCTCGCTGCTGTGCTCGCCTCGCCACTGGCCCGGCCTCGCCGCTAGCCTCGCCTCACCTCACCTCGTGCTCGCCCAGCCTCGCCTTGTCGCTGGCCTCGCCTCGCTGCGGAGTGTGAGGCTCGTTGATGTTGAGAGGGGATGTGGGGGAGGGGGTTAAGGTGCGGGGGAGGGGGGGGCTGTGGGGCAGTGGAATGGGAGGAGGGAGTGGGGGTCGAGGGGGTGGAGGAAGGGAGGGGGAGAGTGGGGGTGGGAGGGGAGGAGGGGTGGGGGAGTGGATTTGGGGGGAAGGGGTGGGGAGGGGTGGGGGGGGGAGTAGGGGATGGGGGGGAGTAGGGGATGGGGGGGAGTGGGGAGAGGGGGGAGTATGGTTGGGGGGACATGGACTGCTGTGATTTGCTGTTCAAGACCACTGGAGCAAGTATGTCCAGTTAAATTAGGTATGTGCAGTTTTTTAAATTAGACTCTTAATTTAAAATGCGTTTTGAGAATGGCTGGTGCAATTCCTTTTAAAGTAAAATGGGCAAAACTATCGTGAAAAGTGTTTACATTTTACCAGTTGTCTTTAAACATCCGGCATTATATATATATATTTTTCCGTGCACTACATGTACTTGTGTGTGGCACGATTGCACTCGTAATGGCTCGATTGTAACATGCATGGTATAATAATTTACCTGGATAACGCGTAACACAAATTATTTGCAGGCCAATAATAAACCAATATCAATATTATTTTTATATGTGTATTACCTGTATAAGTATCAACATCTACACTTTGTCCTTCCGTTTGGAATCAACTATATAAAAATCTATTCATAAACTTGTGGCTATTTTTTTTTAAAACTCAGCAAAGTGAAAGTTAGTTGAAAATCTGTTTTTCATTTAATTTTAAAATGAAATATTGATCTAACTAGCAAGAATATAAGGTCGCTGTGGTTAATGCTGCTGAACCGTAGTTCCAGAGATCTGGGTTCCATCCTAATCTTGAGTCTCTCTGTGTGGAGTTTTCATGCTCTCGCCGTGACCAAGTGGGTTGCCTCCAGTTGCTCTGGTTTCTCCCACAGGCTAAAATAGGTCAATTGGCTACGGCGTTGCCCCAGTAGAGCTGTAATAACAATACCAGGGCAATACTTTATTCTGCGTGGCTTGCTTGTAATCATTTCCGGATGATTCATCTGGATAGAATGCAAAAAAAAGTTTTTCGCACTGTATTGCGGTACACTAGGCAATAATACACCAACAGAAGTGAGATTGGGTACTTGATGGGTATATGAGAAATGGGGTTAATGTTAATGGATGCCTCATATTGATGTTGTCCACGGTCGGCTGGTTTCTGTGCTGCATGACTCTTTCTGACTGTGTTCACGATGGATATTATAAAGACAGCAATTATAAATTACAGCAATTGCTGGTAGCCTTAGTGACCATGACTGATGGTCATGGAGTCATTCAGCACAGAAGAAGGCCCTTCAGCACACAGCATCCGTGGAAGGTTGTCTAATCGCTCCAGGTATTCATCAGGCATCTCGTGGTCATGGCTGTACCCGTATCAGTTTCCAAGGGGAACATCATTTTGGAATCATAATAGACTACAGATGTTGGAATCTTGAACAAGAAACAAACTCAGTAGCTCATCCAGCACCTGTGGATGGAGCTGGACAGATGATCTTTTGTGTGGAAACCCTTCATGAGACTGATTAAAGTAGAGGCTAAAGTGCTGGTGGAAAGAGGCGAATAGTAGTTCAACCACATGTAGGGTCTCTCTTACGGGCACCTCTACCTATTCCAATCACAGCCTCCATTGAGTCAGTATAAAGCCATTTTATTTTAGCTCAGCAAGAGTGTCACCTGTTAGTGGACATGATTGTCTTAGAAGAAAGATTCAGCTACAGAATAGACAATAGGTGCAGGAGTAGGCCATTTGGCCCTTCGAGCCAGCACCACCATTCAATGTGATCATGGCTGATCATTCTCAATCAGTACCCCGTTCCTGCCTTCTCCCCATACCCCCTGACTCCGCTATCCTTAAGAGCTCTATCTAGCTCTCTCTTGAATGCATTCAGAGAGTTGGCCTCCACTGCCTTCTGAGGCAGAGAATTCCACAGATTTACAACTCTGACTGAAAAAGTTTTTCCTCATCTCCGTTCTAAATGGCCTTCCCCTTATTCTTAAACTGTGGCCCATGGTCTAAATTCACGTGTATACAAGCCTAGCCGCTCCAGATTCCAGCTCACCTGTTCCCCCAAAATGTCTTTCTTTCAAGGGGCATTGTATTACGTGCACACACACAATGGCTATCACGTTCTGCCTAACCCTTTCATTATACTAATAGTTTTTGTAGTTGGTCCATTATTCTGATCATACTGACCCTGGAGTTTCTATCTCTACTCATCCCATTTTCCCAGCAGTTATCCTATAGTTTCCTATATCTTGGTGATTCAAGTGATTGTCTAGATGATTCTTAAATGTTTGAATGTACCTGTCTCCACCACCACTCTGTCAGTGTGTTGCAGATTCTAACCACCCAAAATTCTTGCTCAGATCTCCTCTAACCCTATTTCTCAGTGTACATTGTGCAATGCATGATGTTTCTTACTATCTACCGTATCTACGCCTCTCCTAACTTTGTATCAGTCAGCTTGCTATTTAAAAAATACTTTCTTCGGGTCTTTGCTTACATTTTGCCAAGAAATGTATAAAAATTGACATTTTGCTGAACTAAATTCATCCAAAATAAAAAGGTCATGCAAAGGAAGGTTGTCTATAAATCATGTTCAGTATTTATCTCTCATCATTTCGAAAACAAATCATCTTGTCATTTTTACATTGCTAGTTTTGGGAGTTTGATTTAAAGTGATTTGGATGTTATTGATAGTGATGTGAAGGTCTGATGTATTTGAAGAACTGGATATCACCTGAGGGAAAAATAGATCAGCTATGTTTGAATGGTGGTGTAGACTTGATGGGCTGAATGGCCTAATTTAGTTCCTATGTCTTAAGGTCAATGCATTACGTGCACACACACAATGGCTACCAAGTGGCGGCACGGTAGCGCAGCGGTAGAGTTGCTGCTTTACAGCGAATGCAGCGCCGGAGACTCAGGTTCGATCCTGACTACGGGTGCTGCACTGTAAGGAGTTTGTACGTTCTCCCCGTGACCTGCGTGGGTTTTCTCCGAGATCTTCGGTTTCCTCCCACACTCCAAAGACGTACAGGTATGTAGGTTAATTGGCTGGGTAAATGTAAATGTAAAAATTGTCCCTAGTGGGTGTAGGATAGTGTTAATGTACGGGGATCGCTGGGCGGCACGGACTTGGTGGGCCGAAAAGGCCTGTTTCCGGCTGTATATATATGATATGATATGATATGATGATAAGTTCTGTCTATGTAGAGAAGTAGTTTCTTCCTCCAACCATCAGAAGATGTACAAATCTAAATCTTTCATTATACTAAAGTTTTCTTTTGGATTGGTCCAAGATTCTGCTCATGATTTGCATACCAAAAGATAGTCGTTTTTTTTGTGTTCATAATTTCTTGGCATACACTAAAGTAATAGCCCAATTACAAATATTTATTGGGGTTTTGTTTTAACAAAATATTCTGCTAAACTGCCCCTGCTTTTTTCTTCGATCGTGGTTAACATTTTATGAACATCATTTACCAAAATTCAGAAAACGATGCCATTTTGTGAGAAGTTATTTGTAGTTGTTTTGCAAATCTTTAATTACATTATCACCATTTTATTGTGTAAAAGTTTTTGTATATTTTTGAAGCAGAATGGTTTCTGGTCTTTTTCGCTGAAGAGACAGCTGTTAGCTCTAATGAGGAGTGCTAGCATTACAGTATTTTCGGTGATTGAGACCCGCTTAGGGAGCAGAATGTTCCAGAACAGTCAGTGGCATGTGAGGAGAAACTGCCGCACTGTCAGCTGCAAGTGTATGCTCCGTTGCTCTCTAGGACAAGATAAATGAGTTTTGCTGTGCTTTGGCAGAAACATCAGCTTTGCCTGGGAATAGCAGTAATACACTGCACCCCAGTGGGATTCTCTGTTTAAATTTATAGCCTATGATTGATAAAGCAAATGAGGGATCTTATTGCTCCTTGGGTTTAACAAGAGGAATAATCCTTACCATGCTTCAGATTTACCTCTTGACTAAATAATTGGAACGTTATAGTTCGGGGCAATAGGGAAATGGCCGGTGTATGAATTCTTGTTATTCATTTTTATGGATAAATTATTTTTGATGAGGTTTTGCACAACTGTCCTTTTCATGATTGGGGGTTACCAATTAATAAAAAAAATTACTATCCTGATCATGGCAACCAACGTTGGATTGCAAGGATGGTAATTGTTTTGTGTTCTCAGTTCCCAGGAAAAATCCCTTCTTCTCATGGTAACTCTCTTATTTGTGTATACTGTAATGAGTAAATGAAACAAATTTGTGGTATTTATCCCCGAATGAAATTTAAAATAAAATTCAAGATCGCCATTTTGGTTTCATCAACATTTTCCTCGTTTATTTAGCCTTTCCTCAATTTCTGACTGATTTAACTAAATAGTGGTTCTGTCTGAATTTTGTGACCATCTTGGCATGAATACTGCCATTGATTAGAAAGTGGACGTTGAGCAGTGTAAATTAGGAAACTTAGGCTGGGTCTTTCCAAGTAAATAATGACAACTGTCCGATAGTTGATGGTCATGTTTTGGTTATAAACTTGCAATGAGCAGAAGCACGTCGAACCAAGGCACTGCAGATGCTGGTTTACCAAGGAAAGGCACAACATGCTGGAGCAACTCAGTGGGTCAGACAGCATCTCTGAAGAACATGGATAGGTGACAATTCAGGTCGGGAACGGTCCCAACCCAAAACATCACCGATCGATGTTCTCCAGAGATGCTGCCTGACCCACTGAGTTGCTCCAGCATTTTGTGTCTTTCCAAGAACGCAATCGTATTTCTCTTTCAAGGCAATTCTTGGTTGTGCTCCAAGAAAGGCATTATTCCTCTAACCTTGACTTGCAATCTGCAGCATTGTTTATCGACTACTGCTTTATAAACATTAATTATTTTCAACATCACACTGTATCATTCAAAATCCATTTCCACAACTGTTTCCACTTCTGTTTTTTTTTCTGCGCAACTATTGAATGAATTGTGATGAGAGCGAAGGCTGCTGAAAATGTATCTGAACAGATTGTCATCTATGTGAAGAAAGTGCTATTTCTCAGGCATTGCGGATCACAGTGATGCAGCTGTGCTAAATTGAATTGACATGTATTTAGTACAAGGTTGTATTTTCAATCACTTGACACAAACTGGAGATGGATCGTATTTAAGTTTATTTTTTGCAACGCTATATACATCCTTGAATATGCAGCAAGTTTTTCTTGCCGCAAGTATTCCGTTTTGGCTACAATGTTACGGTGATTTGTGTTTTAACATTGCAGGGTTAACTACTAACTGCAATTAATACGCTGCTTTCGATTAACCTTTGGTGCACTCTTCTTTTCAAAACCTCTTCTTCGTAACAGTTGAATACAGTCAAGATAAATGTTCAACCGTTTTTTAAATTTTGTGAACAATACAGGGTTGGAACCTGGAAGAACACATTACAAGCATTTAAGGCTCAGTGGTAGAGGCGATGGCAACCAGCAGGCACAGATTTAATTTAATAGACACAAAAATAAATAGTGACAATTCTTTTTGATGTGAATGTTGTCCTGACCTAAGATGTGCCCTCTTAAAGGGTGACAGGATGTATTCAATTGTAACTTTCAAAAGAGCAATGGATTAATTCTTCCAAGAGGGAAAATGGCAGGTTGCCAGGTTGACAAGTATTTTGACGTTTGTATGGGCAGAATACATAATAGGCCTACTCCTGTGCTCGGTGTTTCTGTGATTCAGTTGGAACCTTCAAGTGGAATTCTCTGCCTCAGAAGGCAGTGGAGGCCAATTCTCTGAATGCAATCAAGAGAGAGCTAGATAGAGCTCTTAAGGATAGCGGATTCAGGTGGTATGGGGAGAAGGCAGGAACGGGGTAATGATTGAGCATGATCAGCCATGATCATATTGAATGGCGGTGCTGGCTCGAAGGGCCAAATGGCCTACTCCTGCACCCATTGTCTATTGTCTATTGAACCAAAAATATCAAGACTGGTTTAAGCTTTAACCACCACTATCTAAGTACAGAGGTAATTGCAGGCACACGTAACTAATCTTTTTGGACACTAACTTGACGAATCAATGTACTCAACATAATCCTATGCAAAATATTTATATTCAAACAACCTCCACTCTACCACTTGAGGTGGACATTTCCTGATGTATCTACGTACCAGTGTTGTGGATTAAATGGATCTGGTGGAGCATGGGTGAGCCGATTATCGCAGTGGAAGTGCCACGTGATGGCACTGTGATGTCAACATGTTTCTTTTGGCCGATCATTGGGGATAGGCTAATGGGATAGAAGTTGGCTGGTTTGGAATATTCCTGGATACTGTGGATATGGTCTCTTGACTCTCTTGAGGATATATTTATGTTTCTTTTGGGGGGTGTTGATCAACGTCATTGCAGTACTGAAACAGTTTAGTTCAAGGTGCCTCTGGTATTGAAGCACATCTTGAGAACAACGGCTGGGTTATGGCCGGACCCCATGCATGCCTGGAGTTTTATTGGTCATGGAACACAGCATAGCATCGGCATGCCAAGTCTGTGCTGACCATCAAGCACCCTTTTAACACTGATCCCCTTTTATTCTCATCCTCATCTAACTTCCTCGCCCCAGATTCTACCAGCCACCTAAATATTAGCCTAGTGAACTGCAAGTCTTTAGGATGTGGAAGGAAATGAGAGCACCCGGAGGAAACCCACCAGGTCGCAGGAAGAATATGTAAACTCCACATAGACAATATCAAAGCCAGGATTGAACCTGGGTTGCCCAACAGCAGCCCAGCTGTGCTACCCATGTAAATAAAAAGTGTTAGCATCATTGCCTGTCCATGACTTCCACTGATGCTGCCTCACGCACTGATTTAGTCTAGCACTTTGTGTTGCTCCAAGATTCCAGTATCCGCTGCTCCCTGTGTCTCCCTTCTTGAATCCTGTTGCATTTTTACTCGTGGCCCAAGTCTTCGTCAATCGGTTCTCATTGATGACCACACAAGTCAACAAGGCACACAATACAGCTGCAAATAATGAAGCAAAACCAAAGCAGATAGCAGACGTTACGTATCTGAAACAAAGACAGAAAATGTTGACAACTCTCACCAGCATCTGTGAAAGAGAGACGGTTAATGTCTCCGGTCTAGGACCTGTTATCAGCAGTGGGAAAGAGAGGGAAGAAAAGGTTCGTTTTCAGTGGGAGATAGGTTGGGGGAGGCACGGTTTGAAAAGGGGAATATTTCTGATCGGTCTAGTTCGTATGGGTTATTGGGTGCATTTATAAGTACTTTTGTGCGCGCAATATGCTGTGAAGAGCGAAGCTGTGGGGTGTATCCAGCAGGCCAGAATATACAAATAGAAAAGCAAGCTGAGCCAAAATGACAACAAGTAGAAATGGCTTGTTCTGATACAGATAGAAAGAATAAGTGAGATACCTAGCGTCGGATAATTTTATTTAGAATCCAGGCTGTAACTAACCAGTCTGAAGGTAAGGTTGTGTTACTCCTTAGCACACCAGTGACAGGTGTAGGGATGCTGTAGCAACAGTGGTTCTTGATCTATGAGATTCTCTTTTGCTCTTTTCTTCCTCCATTCTACTTTCCTCTTATGAACAAGTGTATCGCTGGTTGAGCAGCAACTGTGAATTGCCCTGAGTATAGGCGGGTGGCAGGAGAATTGGGTAATAAAGGGGGGGGGGGGGTAAGTGGGTAGTTAATGGCAGTGCAAAACGGGATGGGTGCTTGATTGTGTGGATGCGGTAGACAAAAGTGTTTGTTTTTCGGTGATGTATGATTTCATGATTGTAATAAATTTTACTGCGCCTGAAATTGGCAACGTATAGAATTCATTAAAATGACTCCTCGTGATTATTCTGAAACTGAAAGCTGCTCATGTTTTACATTTCTCTTGAAGATGGATGAAAAGCCTACCAAAATCCTAGATTTGCATATTTAATTAAACATATTCAAGATTAATGAGAATAAGTTACAAGCGGGCTATGGCGGTCGGTCACCAGCAGAAGGTAGAGTTTACCAGTTTGCACATCCCCACTGCTGGCAGTGGTCCATCCTGATGGGTCCATTCCTCTCGTAAACGTAGATTGCGAGAGTCTCACTATAGGTCTTGGCTGCCAGGCTAGGAAGTAGAATTGTCACTCTAATTGTAGCTTCCAGGGATAGTGAGACAGCCAAAATTAGGTTTTGCTGGTTGCCAGATTGATTACCTTAGCTTCGTTATTTGTGCTGTACAAATCTCACGCAGATCTGTGAAACAGGAAGAATTTTGTTGTGTGAGTGAAATGTGGCATGGTTTAATGGGGAGTCTCATCATAATTCAATGCAAAAGTGCAACTATCTTTTTTTGTTGCAGAGATCATTATGCGACTTGGCCAGTTTAGCTGAGTTTTGTTTGCTCATTATGAACTGGCATGCAACTGCTCAAATTTATTTGGGGGAAAATTTCTATAACTGTGTTGTGTTTTTTTTACTGTGTGTCGTTTCAAATCCAACTCTCAGATTCTGTTTAAATCGTAGGTTGAAAAACGCTGCCTTAGTTTAAACTCTGCGTTCTCAAATAAAAGCAGAAAATGTTGGGAATCCTGAGCCAATGACAAAAAATGTGATTTTTAATTTATTGTTGATTTTATGAATTATCTATGAATGGGCTTGTTTATGGTTTCCTACCTGAGTTGTTAGCCCATTGTCACTTTACAGGAAACTAATTGACCTGCTGGGATCTCGGTATTTTCAATTGTTAATTATGTTGTTGGCATTTAATGCTCCTAAATAATGTGCGTACATTTATATATGGAAAATGCCATGTGACTCATACACTCTATCTTGTCCACAAAATTTAAAAAAAGGCACTTCAATATCTTTAGTATCAAGGTTGACACCTTTGTGTTAAAGTAGCATGCTTTAGCTTAAGGGTGGTATTAAATTAAAGAACCTTGCTCCATTGCTGTAGTTTAATCCTTATTAAACCTTAATTTAATGTCAATTTGAATTAAGTGTGCCGGCATAAAAAGGCCTCCAGTGGCTTGGATGCTGCTAAATTCAATCAACATCCAGATCAGTATGTGAAGTGTGCTTTCCTTGAGTAGCGCACAGACAGGAACAACTGACGTCGTAAATTACTAAATATTAAACTTCATTAAATGTTCATACGTGATCTCATCTTTTGTGTAGGCTCATCAGAACCAGAGAGAGACTGGAACTATTCACATACAGTGTTCATTTAGAATCACAGTCATACAGCTTGGAAAAGGCCCTTCGGTCCACCTCGTCTTTGCTGACTAAGATGCCTGTCCATGCTAGTCCCATTTGTCCGAGTTAGTCCCACATCTCCCTCAACCTTTCCTATCCATGTACCTCTCCAAATGTCTTTTAAATGTTATGGTCCCTGCCTCAACTAATTTCTCTGGTAGCTTGTTCCATGTACGGACCATCCTTATGTGAAGAAGTTGCTCCTCGGGCCCATTTTAAACCTGAGCCCTCTCACCTTAAACCAAAATCCTCAAGTTTGTGATTTCCCTTCCCTGGACTGAATGCATTTACCGTAACAATGTCCCTAATGATTTTATACTCCTCTAAAAGATCACCCCTGAGTCTTCTTCGCTCCAAGGAATATAGTCCTAGTGTGCCCAAGCTCTCCCGATAACTCGGGAAACATCTTCGTAAATCTTCTTTGCATTCCGTCCAACTTAATGATATCTTTCCTATAGCAGGCTAACCCAAATTGTACACAATCCTTCAAATGTGGCCTTCTACAACTGTAACATAATGTCCCAACTCCTTTATCAGTGCCCTGTCTAATGAAGGCTAGCATTCCAAACACCTTCGTCGCCACCCTGTCTAACTGTGAGACCGCTTTCAGGGAAGTATGTGCTTGTACTCCCAGGTTCTCAGTCGGGTCTCGACCCGAAATGTCACCCGTTCCTTCTCTCCAGAGATACTGCCTGTCCCGCTGAGTTACTCCAGCTTTTTGTGTCTATCTTGCTCTATTTAAAACTACAGTAATTGCTCCCAACTTCTTATCTCCCTCTGAGACTCACCCACTGCCAATCTAGTTAAGCCTTCCTGAGAAAATCTCACACCCAGGATTTTGGTCATCCCCTGTTCAGATGCAACCCATCCCTCTTGTACTGGGCATGGGTTGAATCCCTGCTCCCTACGTCCTGCACCAGCTCCTCAGTCATGCATTTATCGGGCTTATCCTTCTATTTCACGTCCAAACTGAGGTGACGAGTCAGCCACATTGATGGGTCTGGAAGTATTGCAGATTTCCTCTGCAATTGGAAATATGTTGAATCTGAGGGGGTTTCATGATAATGTGGTGGTTTCAAGGTTACTGGAGCTGACATGTGGTTTTTTAAAGAATTCTCAGTTGGCATGGTGGTATTCACTAGCACGTGGCAGTGGGAGTAATAATTTAATGACTGCCCTTTCCTCTGCCTGTCATCACCTGTTCCATCATGTCTTAGATCTGGCTGCTGTTGCTGTTCTCTGGTTTAGTGTAGAGATGTAGCGTGAGAACAGACATTTCAGCCCACTTAGTCCATGCTGTCCAATGAGCACCCGTACGCTAGTTCTATATTACCCACTTGTGGGAAATTTAGAGCAGCCAATTAACCTACAAACCCGCAGGTCTTTGGAATGTGTGAGGAAAGTAGAGAACCTGGAGAAAACCCACGCGGTCACAGGGAGAACATACAAACTCCGTACAGACAGCACCCGGGGTCAAGATCTAACCCAGGTCTCTGGCGCTGTAAGGCAGCAACTCTTCTGCTGCACCACTGTACTCCCCCCGTTCATCTCTGGAGTAACTTATTTTAAAGTTAATTTTGTGCTGGTAATATCACAAGCAGGATGTCTAATGTCACCATAGGACATTCTTGATGCCCTCTATGTATGTCAGGACATTGGCCAAACCATAAAATACAAATATCAGGGAAAGACTATCCAAAGATGCCATCCATGTACTCACTCGTTCACTTACTCACATATGCCCTGTGTCACGAGCAATTTAAAAGCTCAGGTGAGTTTATTTGCTCATAACCCAAGATCTTAATACTTGTCACCTGAAGAATTATTCTGATAATCAGCATGATTCTTGACTGGTTTCATAAGTGAAACGGTTGACTGTTTAAGGTAAATTATAGGATACTTGGGCAATTTATTACTTCGATATATTTAATAGTTATTTACTGTTATTTTTCATCTCTTTCAGCACTGTAACATCTGCTGTCTTTACCGTGGGAGATAATGTTGTATCTGGCAGTGACGACAGAACTGTGAAAGTCTGGGATCTCAAGAACATGCGATCTCCAATAGCAACCATTCGCACTGATTCAGCAGTCAACAGGTGAATGTTTTTAAATTTACTGATGTGATGAATCAAAATTGATTAGCAACGAAATAATTTCTCCTTACTCCCTTTCACGCTTGTTCATTTGCGATTCTTTCTCTTGCCCATGATCCTCTTCTGCCTTAGAACCTTAATTATTCTGACATATAGCTGTTCATGATCAGTAACTTTAAAAGACTCTAAACCATCTATTTTTCCTAAACCAAAAGAAAGATTATATGTTTTCTTTTCTGCTTTGAATCTATTGTTTGTATATTACTTTCAAAACCATAAAGTGTTGGTAAATTACTTCAGCTTTATCTTCAGTTCTCTACAGAAGTACCCAAAGGAAGCAATGATCTAAAATACTGCCTTTCTATAAAAACTATTCAAAACATTTTTCAATAAACGAGGACTTAGACCTAAGTTGTTACTGAGATACTGTTGAGAGAGACATTTTAACATTTTTAACTTGAATCATAAAAAACTCCTTTCCTCGCACAACAAATGCAAGATCTTTTTAGAAAATCACAGCACTGGAGTAACTCAACGGGTTAGGCAGCATCCCTGGAGAAAAAGTATGGGTGATGTTTCAGGTCGGGACCCTTCTTCAGGCTGATCCAGGTCTTTTTATTTCAAGAGCCTGCAGTATTTATAAAATTGCGATATGAAGCTTTTGTTCTGAAAATGTCTCTCATCTATTGAAGTATTAAGTATGCAAGAAACATGTGACTGACAGCTTGCTGCAGTGTTTATAAAATTGTTAATTTGTGTTAACGGTAAAATGATTATGCTTTAGAACCGAGTGTCCTTTCATTCCTAATGTTAAACATTTGAAAATTAATAACAAATGGGTTACATGATTGCAACCTATCTTAATTTTCCACCTGACAACCTTTGATAAAAGTTTTGTTCATGATGCATTAAATGTTATTTACTAACATAGTGAATCCTATGTGGTTGTCCACCAATATCTTGTTATTTAGTTTCTCTCAGTTGTGAATTGAGTACCTATCAAAATGCATAGAGAAGAATTTCCAACATAAAACCAGAAGATATCGTGTAAATAGACCATGGGCCGAGGTGCCTTTTTGTTTCATTTTGTGACCCACATCCCATATCTACCTGTATTTATAACATATTGTGTAAAAATATTATTAAAATTATATCTGAAACTCGTCAAGAACAAAACCTGCATATATTTTTAAAATATGGAAAAAAAACTCCCAAATCTTGTCCATTTTCCAAGTAGTAATTGTTCAATCAAAGCACGTTTGTCATTGAGTCGGACGCCAGTTGATCAATCACGCGCTTTGTTTCAGGCTAGCTAGGCAGGGAGCCCAGGGATCATGGCGGAGAGTATTTCGTCTATCTTCGGTTTAAACCAGCATCTGCAGTTCCTTCCTACACACTAGCACAAAGGAAGATAGTTGTGGTGACTGGAGGTCATCTCAGCCACAGAACATCTCTGCAGGAGTTCCTCAGCTTCGTGTCCAGGGCTCAGCCACATTCAGCTGCTTCATCGATTACCTTTCTTCAGTCGTAAAGTCAGAAGGAGGGTTGTGCGCTGATGATTGCACAATGGTCAGCATCATTTATGATTCCACAGATACTGAAGCCATTTTACGTCCAAATGCCGAAAGACCTGAACCATGTCTAACAATAGTCTGATAGGCGGCAAGTAAGATTCACCCGCACAAGTGCCAGGCTGCGACAATAACAAACGAGAAAATCCAACTCTCATCTCCTGACATTCACTGGGATTTACTTAACTGAATCCGCAATATAGATATCTGGGGATTATTATTAACCAGAAACTGAACTAGATTAGCTATTTACACAAAGTGGCTAAAAGAGCAGGTTTGGGGCTAATAATCTTGAAGCAAGCAGGATGGCATGGTGGCGCAGCAGTAGAGTTGCTGCCTTTCAACACTTGCACTGCCAGAGACCCAGGTTCAATCCTGACTCCGGGTGCTGTCTGTACGGGGTTTGTACGTTCTCCCCGTGACCTGCGTAGGTTTTTTCCGAGATATTTGGTTCCTTCCCCCACTCCAAAGACGTACAGGTTTGTAGGTTAATTGGCTTGGTATAAATGTAATTTGTCCCTACTGTGTGTAGGATAGTGTTAATGGTTTGGTATAAATGTAAATTGTCCCTCGTGTGTGTGTAGGATGGTGTTGAGGAGTGGGGATCGCTGGTCGGTGCAGATTCAGTGGCCCGAAGAGCCTGTTTCAGCACTGTATCTCTAAACGAAACTAAAGCAAGCAACTCTCCTCCTAACTCCCCAAAACCTGTCCCCATCGACAAAGCTCGTCAGGAGCGTGATGGAATACTCTCCATTTGTCCAGATGAGCACATCTTCAACAATACTCAAGAGCCTTGATACCAAACAGGACACAGTGGTTCTCTTAATTGACACCCATTCTCATTCATCCACTCACCCTACCCCTGACACAGAGTGGCAGCAGTTTGCACCATCTACAGGATGCTCTGGAACAAGTCATTGAAACTCTTGAGAAGGCACCTTCCAAATCCATTAGGACTAGGGCAGCCAAAGCATGGGGACACCACCACCTGGAAGTTGCCCTGCGAGCCAGACACCATCCCCACTTGGAAACGTGTCGCAATTCCTTCACTGTTGATGGGTCAAAGTCCTGGAACTCACTCACTCACGAACAACACAAGGATTGCAGCGATTCAAGAAGGCAGCTCGCCTACACCTTCTCAAGAGAATCTATAGATGAGTAATTCAATGCTGGCACAGCCTGTGATGCTCACATCCCTTGAATGAATGTGTTAAATAAAGAGTGCATTCACCAATACCAATTTAAGAACGCAAATTCATACATTAAGAAGTTCTCTGTCCAATTTAGTTTTCATATCAACACAAACAGAATATCTCTGCAGTAAATCTTGTCAAAACCCTGCAGTGCGTGTTCAGAATTCTCTCTCTGAGCTCCCGGAAAGCCGCGGAGAAGCCGGGACCGGAGCAGCCAGAGCGGGGTCTCGCGGATCGACAGAGCCCGCGGCTGACTTTTTCAAATTAGCTTAATTAATTAGTGTGCAACGTTTTGCACTGACGAGTTATGAATTCCTTCTCGATGATTTTCTAATCTAAATCTGTGCCAAATATCAAGTAGATACCAGAGATGGGTCATGAAAGTCAAAATCTAGACACGTTTTCGATGTTTGGCCTCGCAGTATAAAATACCCATCAGGTCAGGCTGAATCTCTGGTAAGAGAAACAAAGCTAATATTTCATGTTGAAGACTCTTCTTCGTAGGTTTGCATGATTTATAGAAACATAGAAAATAGGAGGAAGGTCATAAACAATAGGAGGACGCCATTTGGCCCTTTGAGCCAGCACCACCATTCATTGTGATCATGGCTGATCACCTACAATCAGTAACCTGTGCCTGCCTTCTCCCCATATCCCTTGATTCCACTAGCTCCTAGAGCTCTATCTAACTCTCTTTTAAATTCATCCAGTAAATTGGCCTCCACTGCCTTCTGTGGCAGAGAATTCCACAAATTCACAACTCTCTATGTAAAAAAGTTTCTTCTCACCTCAGTTTTAAGTGGCCTCCCTTTTATTCATAGACTGTGTCCCCTGGTTCTGGTCTCCCCCAACTCCGGCACGGACTCAGTGGGCCGAAGAGCGTGTATCACTAAACTAAACTAAAGTTATTTAATTCCCTGATATGCCAGCAGAAATTACGGAAACATTGGCCAAGATGAGCAATATCCTTGTAGAGATGAAGATAAGGTTAATGGAGTAAAGCACAAAGTGTTGCAGTAACTTTGCAGGTCAGACAGCATCTGTGGAGAGAATGGATAGGCAACGTTTTGGATTGGGAGTCTTGACTAATTGTGATAGGGGAGAGAACGCCAGAAAAGAGGCAGGGGTGGTTACAGCATGGCACGTGATAGGTAGATACAGGTGAGTGGAGTTTTTATTGGCAGATAGATGGACAAAGGCTGGAGCTGAACAGGAGACAAAAGGCTGTCAGTTAAGGAGGGAAGAGGACTGAAATGTGAAGCCATAGAGAGGGATATATGTGGAAGGGGTCGGTGGGTGATGGAGGGGAAAAGGTGAATGAGATAGTAGGAGGAATGGGGGTGCACCAGGATGGGGCACAGAAGAGAGGGGAGGAAAGAGGCGTGAAATGTTACCTAGAACTGGAGAATTCAATGCTCATACCTTTGCGTTGTAAACTACCCAAACGGAATATGAGGTATTGTTCCTCCAGTTTGCATGTGGCTTCACTCTGGCAGCGCAGAAGGTCCAGAACAAAGAGATCGGTATGGGAAGGGGAGTTAAAATAGTTAACAACCGGGAGATCCAGCAGTCCTTTAGCGGACTGAGCACGTGTTTGGCAAAATGGTCGCCTAGTCTACCCTTGGCCTCGCCAGTGTAAAGGAGGCCACATCAGGAGCACCGAATGCAGTAGATTTAGAGGAGGCGCATGTCTCAACTGGAAGGGTTAATGTTTCTTTGTCAGAACTGAAAGATGTTTAAGTGAACTCGTGTATTTCATATTTATGGAAGAAAAGTTGAGTTAGAGGCTCTAATTGAGCAAGAAGTGGAAGAAAACTCTGCGGCTTGAGAATTTCTCTTCTGTAGTTAATTTATTTAAATTCTAGTTTTCTACTTTCCAATTTTCTCATTTAATACCAGACCTGGCTTAATAAAGAAACTTATCTATGAAGCACACCCATAAAATTGGGTGAAGATCAGTGGTGCCACTCGAGCAACTCTGCTTTCATTTTGGCATGGACAGATAGACAGAGCCACCAGTATATCCTTTTACTGATAGTGAGGAACGATAATTATTGTAAAAGTGGAATTAAATTCTAATCATTCATGCCTACACCTATTTACAGGATTTCGAGATCACACACTGCATGCACACTCACAGCGGTATTTTATTAGGTTTCTATTGAGTTTGGCATATGAAAAAATCAAGCATTTAACTGTTCCCAGTACCTTATGAGGTGACTAGAAACAAAGTACAAATAGTCCCAGGTTCTGGTTTGTATATAAAAATTGCACAACCTCCAACTAATGAAATTAGTTGAATTTAGGGTAAGGGGGAAGATATTTGGAGAGGATATGCGAGGGATCACCTTCACCCAGAGGCTGGTGAATATCTGGAATGCATTACCTGAGAGAGTGGTTGAAGATGGGCCATAGACAGGATTTAAGGAGTGTTGAGCACTTGAATTGTCAAGGCATGGGAGTCTATTGGAAATTTGTATTTTGCATGGAAGGGTACTCGTTTTTCATGTGGATGAACTGGATCAAAAGGCCTTTTTCTGTATCATGTGATTCTATGACTCACTAACCCGTGATCTCTCACTCTACTGTGACCCCTTGATTGTCTTAAGATGGCCTTGTCTTAAGATCTTATTTCTTCAGCATTTCTTCTCTCTACAGCCCCAGCCTTTCGTAGCCAACCTCAAGATCCTCTTGCAGGACTGATCTGGTTACCCCATTATTTCAGTCTGCATTTTGCTAACAGATTCTATTCTTTCTCCTCATGTCTAATACCTTCCTAGTTATATCTGTGATACCTCTGATATGCCCACTACATTGATAGTTTACTGTTTCTCGGTTCCAGACAACTCATCTTCACCATGGACATCCAATCCATTGACCTTTATCGCTAGCAGGATGATTTGAGGGCCTTCACTTGAACAGCTGTCTAACCAGTCCCCTTTTGCCATCATCTGACTGAATTTATTTTTATACTTTCTCCATGTCAACATTGTAGCTTGGGCCCAAATTATGCCTCTTTTTTTGATATAATGAATAAAGTCATATTCAGGACCCCTCAACTCCTCTGTTATATCAGCGTTGCTTTGCATATCATTTCATTACACTTGCTACCAGTCTCCACCCTCTGACTTCTATTGGGAAATTTTTGATTTCTCCTTTTCCTTCTCTATCTTTATCTCAACTTCATCATCTCTATTTTAGGAGATAGGTTGGCCATCAGCATCCATCATAAACCAACCAACTCCCACAGGTTTCTTGGCTACTCCTCCAACTCTGTTTCCTTTAAGGACTCCATATATTTTCTCATTTTCTCCAACTGCAATATCTGCTCTGGTGATAAGACGTCCACCGCAAAGCCTTTAAGATGTCTTCCTTTCTTCTTAACCTTGGCCTTCCCTCTGCCATAGTTGAGGCGTCCTTCACCATGTCTCCTCTATTTCCTGCAGTTTATAGTTCATCCCTTCAGTTCCCAGTCATGACACGGATAGGGTTTTCCTTGCCTTCGCTTTTCAACCAACGAGCCTCCACATTCAAAAGTCATCAATAATTTCTATCATCTCGTGTAATTCCCCTGCTAGACACACCTTCCCCACCATTGCCAGCACTCTGGGGGGGGGGCTTTCCGGGGCCAAAAGGCTTTCTCCTGTTCAATTTCTAACGTTATTAATATATTCTAGAACATGGCACCATTTTCTTTTTATGCAGCAGTTCATCCCATTCTCCAAAACTCATGGCACCCCGTGCTTGTACAGAGATTGAATAATCTGATCAATTAGAAAAGGGCTTTTCTGGAGGAAATGCTGGTGCCTCAGTTAGCTCATAGGATTTTGCAGTTAAATAAATTCTCTACTGAGTTAGATGATCTCTATTTAATGCCATTGGTCTTATTAAGACCCAATAAACCTGGGCAAATGAATTGTGAATGTAGCCCAGACTATCATGCAAACCAACCTCCCTTCCATTAACTCCGTCTACACTTCATGCTGCCTCGGCAAGACCACCAGCATGTTCAAAGACAAGTTTCACCCCGGACACTCCCTCTTCTACCGTCTCCCATCAGGCAAGAGGTATAGAAGTGTGAAAAAGCATATTTCCAGATTCAGGGACAGTTTCTTCCCAGCGGTTGTCAGGCAACTGAACCATTCTTTCAGTAACGAGAGAACCGTCCTGACCTACCGTCTATCTCATTGAAGATCCTCGAACTACCTTTAATTGGACTTTACTGGACTTTATCTTGCACTAAATGTTATTTCCTTTATCCTGTATCTGTACACTGTGGACGGCTTGATTGTAATTATGTATCGCCTTTCCGCTGACTGGATAGCACGCAACAAAAAGCCTTTCACTGTATGTACCTCAGTGACAATAAACTAAACCGTACTAATCTTTGTTTTATAGCTTCCACTGAAAAGCCTAAAGCCACAAATGGAATGTAGGCGGGGATGTTGTTAGCTCTGGAATAAACCAGAGGAGGGGGACTATATGGAAGGAGTGAGATAAGGAGAAAAAGTGCTTATACTGATTGTGAACATCAATGTAGTAGATTTGGATTTATTATTGTCATGTGTACTGAGATACAGTGAAAAGCTTTGTTTTGCATGCTATCCAATCAAGTCAGATAGTGCTATACATAAATACAATCAATCCAAGCTCAGGTAGGAGCTCGGGTGGAGTAAAGGGAAAGATACAGAGCGCAGAATATAGTTCTCAGCATTTTAGCGCAACAGATCCAGGGACAAAATCCGATATCTGTAATAATGTAGAGGAGAATCGGGCTGTACCACCTCATGGTAGGACCGTTTAGAAGTCTGATAATGGGGGAAGAAGCTGTTTCTGAGATGGAATTAAACATATTGTACGGTTGCGCAGCACCACAAAGTCTAAAGGAAACTAGCACTGTAAGGATCACTGATTAAAATGCAAGCAGAAAGCCAAAACCTTAAGAAAATTTCAAATGAATTATTCTCGGTTTACAATTACATTTGCACACCTGTGTCTACTTTCCTTATTAGATCTGGGTTACAATTAAAATCCAAAAAATGCCTGTGTCAATGCACTCCTTGTGGGGATATTTGTGAACTTTGCTCTTTTTATAAGAAATGCGTATTTGATCTTGCAGAGGACAAATGAGGTGCCTTTGCTATGTTTAACTCGTCATCTGCTCTGTTTCCTGCAATTCTTACTCTGTCAAATGGCCTTTAACTGATTACCTTGGGGAAGTCTACTCTGTTAATAGCTGATCTTGTCCTTGAGATAGTGACGCTACTGAGTTCCCCTCACCAAAGATGATTTTCATCTTCAAATTGTTACTCCAAGATTTTAATTGAAATCGCACATTCATGAATGTTGTAGTTGTACAGGGCCTTGGTGAGACCGCACCTGGAGTATTGTGTGCAGTTTTGGTCTCCTAACCTGAGGAAAGACGTTCTTGCCTTAGAGAAGGTTCACCAGATTAATCCCTGGGATGGCGGGACTTGCATATGAGGAAAGACTGGATAGACTGGGCTTGTACTCGCTGGAATTTAGAAGACTGAGGGGGGATCTTATAGAAACATATAAAATTCTTAAGGGGTTGGAGAGGCTAGATGCGGGAAGATTGTTCCCGATGTTGGGGGAGTCCAGAACCAGGGGTCACAGCTTAAGGATAAGGGGGAAGTCTTTTAGGACCGAGATGAGAAAACATTTCTTCACACAGAGAGTGGTGAGTCTGTGGAATTCTCTGCCACAGAAGGTAGTTGAGGCCAGTTCATTGGCTATATTTAAGAGGGAGTTAGATGTGGCCCTTTTTGCTAAAGGGATCAGGGGGTATGGAGAGAAGGCAGGTACAGGCTACTGAGCTGGATGATCAGCCATGATCATATTGAATGGCGGTGCAGGCTCGAAGGGCCGAATGGCCTACTCCTGCACCTATTTTCTATGTTTCTATGTTTTTATGAAGATTGACAAGAATAACATTCTAAAGCTTGGAATCTTTCACTATCAAGGCATGTGTTAATTGAAGGTACAAAAGAACACAGTGTCTGGAAAAACCCTTGCATCACAAGGGGAAGGCATTCAGCCCATCATGACTGTGGTGGACATTTGGAAGATATTTTGAGTTAGTCCAAATCTCTTGGTCCTGTGCGTATATCATTGTAAATGCGTATCCTTGAGTGTTTTTCGTTTCTACTATCAAATCTGCCTTGCCTTCAGCTCAGTCAATGCATCTCAAAGAAACATCAGGAGATTTCATAGAAACATATAAAATTCTTAAAGGATTGGACAGGCTAGATGCAGGAAAATTGTTCCTGATGTTGGGGGAGTCCAGAACCAGGGGTCACAGTTTAGAATAAGGGGTGGGCCATGTAGGACTGAGATGAGGAAAAACTTTTTCACCCTGAGAGTTGTGAATCTGTGGATTTCTCTGCCACAAAAGGCAGTGGAGGCCAATTCACTGGATGTTTTCGAGAGTTAGATTTAGCTCTTAGGGCTAAAGCAATGAAGGGATTTGGGGAAGAAGCAGGAATGGGATACTGATTTTGGATGATCAGCCATGATCATATTGAATGGCGGTGCTGGCTCGAAGGGCCAAATGGCCTACCCCTGCACCTATTTTTCTACGTTTCTCTCCTATAAGTCAACATTATCTGCGTATTTTCCAAAACTAGCTTATATTGCTTGTAGGCTTTCGCCTGAGTATGTCTTCTGATTTTTGATAATCAGGCAATTCAAAACAGTTCCTCTTCCAGTGCACCTACCAACTGTCGCTATATTGAGAACATCTCTTAACGTGTCCGCTCACTTCCTTCACTGAATGATCTGGGACCACTCGAGTAAGTGGCATTGGCACCTTCTGTAATACCAAAGCATCCTTTCCAAATTAGTGTGTTCAGAATTGAACAGAATAATCTCTCCAATATTTGGCAAGGTGCAAAGTCAACATCAAAGAAATTGAGCGGATTTGGAAGCATATCTGAAGATCATGAATAGACAATGTTTTGGGTCAAGACCCCACTCTTTGGACCAGTCCAGACCTGAAATGTCGCCTATCCATGTTCTCCGGAGATGCTTACTGACCTGTCTGAAGACGTCACCCATTCCTTCTCTCCTGAGATGCTGCCTGACCCGCTGAGTTATTCCAGCATTTTGTGATACCTTCTGTCTGACCTGTTGATGCACTCCAGCACTTTGTCTTTCTTTTGTAAACTAGCTTCTGCAGTTCCGTGTGTCTCCAGATCTAGGAATAACCTAATTTCCTAGAAGCTCTACCTGGCAGATGAAGTATGATACATTGGAATAAGTATTGTTATAGTGGTAAATTTTTTTCAAATTTGAACTGAAAAAAACAATAGTTATCACATTTGGCTCAATTATCATTCTGTATTTCGCCATCCTTCCGTCATCAATATTTAAGGTAAACAGTTCAATGATAGCAATCTTACCTTTCATGGCAGATCGTGGGTTCAAATCCTGCTCTGACATATAAGTCAAGTCAAGTCAAGTCAATTTTATTTGTATAGCACATTTAAAAACAACCCACGTTGACCAAAGTGCTGTACATCTGATTAGGTACTAAGGAAAAAATGAAACATACAGTAGCACACAAACATAACAGCACATACAAAACAGTTCACAGCGCCTCCTCAATGGGCCTCAAACGCTAGGGAGTAGAAATAGGTTTTGAGCTTGGACTTAAAGGAGTCGATGGAGGGGGCAGTTCTGATGAGGAGAGGGATGCTGTTCCACAGTCTAGGAGCTGCAACCGCAAAAGCGCGGTCTCCCCTTAGCTTAAGCCTAGACCGCGGGGATAGTGAGTAGCCCCAAGTCGGCCGACCTGAGGGACCTGGAGTTAGAGAGGTGGGTTAGAAGATTTTTGATGTAATGCGGGTTAACTCTTCATCGCAGTACTGAGAGTGCTTTAACGCTATCTCTTGGATGAAAGACTAGGTGTCCTGGCTAACATTTACTATTTTAGTCATAGAGCTTCCAGGTTCAAAGGGCAGCAGGAAAATTGTTGTGCTGTCCTGATGAAAGTGGACTAACTGCCCATTAGTCTTTGTTTTGCTGTCTGTCCAGATCTGGGTCTGCATAAATTGTCTGCCACGTTTGATTGCAAAAGAGCCAGTCTTATTTCTCAAATCATTTATTGTGAGTGAAGTGCTTTGGAGCATCATAATTTTGGAGTCATAGAGCCCAGCCCACCATGTACATGACAATCATCAAGCACTCTCCAATACCGATTCATTCTCTCCACATTCCCATCATCGCCCAGATTTGCCCACTCAGACTAGGATCAATGTAAACTCTCTATTAACCTACAAACCCACAGGTCTATGGGACATGAGAGGAAAGCAGAGCGCCCAGGGAAAGCCTATGCAGTCACAAAGATAATGTGCAAATCCCCAACAGACAGCACCCAGGTTGCTGGAACTGTGACCTAGCAAGTCCATCGGCTGCACCAACGTGCCACACTGAGAGAGGTTTCTCCTCTTTAGTGCTAGTCTATTTTGCAATCCAGTTCACATTTAGCTGTAATATTTAATTGTGATAATTGCTGGGAATTAATAATGACTAAGAATTATATAACATCACAATGCAGTGGTAAAATTAAAGCAGGCTTTTCTTTATAAAAATGATGAATCTAGTCCTTAATGGCCCTGCTGTCAATTTTTTTAAAAGGGCCAACTTGAAATAAACGTCTCCAATGATAAAAACAGCCCCAAAAGTTCCCCTTTGCCATGAAACAATGGGATGATATCATTCTCCGCGGAAGATGTCACATGAATTGATGCAGTTTTAAAATGGCTTAAAGTGTGACACTGAGCATTGGTGGAAAAATTACTATTTCTTTATCAATGGGGAAAAAAGAAGTCAGCTTTTGCCCACTGTAGTGACTGGATCGAATGTAAATGAAGTTAAGAATCGTGACCACTAACAGGTTTTGCTATTGCTTGTTTTTTTTAACAAAAGCGAGAATCTAATCATTGTGCTTTTTAAGATAGTATTGAATGTGGAAGGTTGAATTTTGTTTAAAAAGTATTTTCAATAACCAAAACATTCTTTGGCAGCAGTTGGCTTTTTATATAAAATTTGTAGTCATTATTAATGCCCAGCAAATACTCCAGTGTTCTTATGCTGAATGCAAATTGGAATAAAGAATGGAAGTGTGGAATGGAAATGACACCAACATTGAGGTGCCAATCAGCCGCCCTTCCCCTGTATCCACGTATCATTTGCCAGAATCTTTCCCACTCCACTTCTCCTTCCCACCTTTCTTTTCCAGCATTCTCCCCCCCCCCCCCCCCCCCCGACTCCATTCAGTCTGATGAAGGGTCTCAACCAGTTATGCTGCCTGTCTATTCCTTGCCCAGATGCTGCCTGAGCCACTGAGTTCCTTCAGCACTTTGTGTTTTGATTGAAGTGTAAATCACTATCATAAAAAATAGGAACAGCGTTTTGTTCATAAAGTACTATGGGACTAACCTCTGATTGCAGCATTCATTTAATTCAATGCATTCTGGGATTTTGTATCCAATATTTTTTCAACTTTCTTCAAGAATGCAGCCAATATGTTAACAGAAAAAATTAAATAAAAGCTAGGAGATAGGTTGGCTTCAGGTATTCTTTGATATTACAGCACAGAATGAAATTATTTGTTTGTCATATTCATGCTAGTTCCAGTTGAAGCTAACTCCCTACTAATAATTGTAGCACGGTTTCCTTTACTACAATGTGATTTTTAAAATACATTTGATCTGGTCAAAAAAAATTAGTATAAGAAAATAACTGCAGATGCTGGTACAAATTGAAGGTATTTATTCACTCATTTTTTTTATCGAAGGTATTTATTCATAAAAAAAATTATCGATTTTTTGGGCAGCTTGCAGCCCAGTGGTATGAACATCGACTTCTCCAACTTTAGATAGTTCCTCTGTCCCTCTCTTCCCCTCCTCCTTCCCAGATCTCCCTCTACCTTCCTGTCTCCACCTATATCCTTCCTTTGTCCCGCCCCCCTGACATCAGTCTGAAGAAGGGTCTCGACCCGAAACGTCACCCATTCTTTCTCTCCTGAGATGCTGCCTGACCTGCTGAGTTACTCCAGCATTTTGTGAATAATGGTAAAAAAAATTGATATACTCTGGATAAAATTACTTTATTTGCATTGTGCTGTTAAAAAGACAGCATTGTGAGTTCCAATCCTTAGGGAGTTGGGTTTCAAATGGAAATATTGTCGGTCTTGAAGTTCACTTTGGGTACTTCTGGACATTAGCTACTTTGAGATTCTGATGTGCTTTCAGCATTGCTGAAAACAAAGCTGTTATTTGCTGTACAATAATACTTTTGGAGCAAGACCAGGACACTTGGAGTTTAATGTAAATAAATAGATTTTGGCCACAGGGTGGAAGCGGGTATTGAATGTGAACTGTGCTGCTGTTTGGATATGGTTCTCAATTTTGGTGCGGATTGCTGATTGTCATAAGGTGAATGCATACCGTGCACAGCAAGAAACCTGAACAAAGTGCAAATTAGCAATACATGTGGGTGCTTTGCACCCATTTCCACTGAAGATATGGGGTATGCTGGCTGGGAATATATCTATTCCGGGATGTCTTGGGGACTTGTTGAGAAATATGTCACTGAAGGCACAGAGGAAAAGCGATACCTTTTCTCCGGTCTTCCTATCCTCCTGTCTTCCAGTAGCTCACGCTGTTTTGTCTGGCCTTGCTTCACATATCAAGTTTGGAAGTAATCAAACTTATGGGTTTTTTTTCTCTCACCACAGGATAAGTGTTTCTGTTAGTCAGAGGATAATAGCACTTCCTCATGACAATCGTCAGGTTCGACTATTCGACATGTCAGGAGTTCGTTTGACTCGTCTCCCCCGCAGTAATCGTCAGGTAATTTAATTTATACAATGCTACTTCATTTTTTTTCCTCTCTAAGAGGCCAATATAATTTTTAAATGCTGTCATTAGAATTGGTATTATCGAGCAGTTTGTAAAACAGTGGGATCAATTTTTAGTGCCATGTCTGTAGGGTTGTCTGTCACTGTGGTTAAACATACAGTGTGCCCTCCATAATGTTTGGGACAAAGACCCATCATTTATTTATTTGCCTCTTGTACTCCACAATTTGAGATTTGTAATAGAAAAAAATCACATGTGGTTAAAGTGCACATTGTCAGATTTTAATAAAGGCCATTTTTATACATTTTGGTTTCACCATGTAGAAATTACAATCATACAAAGTTGTGCCAATGGTGTACAGAGGCAAATAAATAAACGATGGGGCTTTGTCCCAAACATTATGGAGGGCAGTGTAGTTACCGGCCACTCTTTACAAACTGATGTGTAATGATATTTGAATGGCACCAATCTTTTGGCAAAACAAACGTGTAAATCCATCATCGTGACACTACGATATGTATTGAATTTTATTTTGTCTTAAAATTGAAGAGATTTAATTTGTTATTAATACATACGAAGTAATTGCAAATACATTTATGAAATTGTGGAATATAGTAGGGCACAAACTAAAGTCAGCTTTATGCTAAAATTATCTTGTAGGTATGACTACTTTTCAATCATCTGATGTTCTATATTCATTCAAATATTCAGCATATTAGCTTGTCAGATGTAGACCTAGCTGCCAATACTTGCTCCCAGTCTACTTTTGACGAATCTTTTCCTATTATATTGTAAAAGCTATTCTGCCAACTTTAATTTCCAGTTGTATTTGAGTTTTTAATTGGGGGACAGGAAAGGTAACATTATGTACACATCAGTATTACCAATGCCAAATGTATGTGCAATTTACATGTTCATGGGAATCAGATCAGAATACCCAATGAAATAATGCATAGTGCTCCATGTGTGGGACAAATTCTAGGTATAGTCTGACACTTGTGTAACAAGAAAGTAATGTGCATGCTGAAATAAGTGGTTGTGGGAGTATGTAAAATATCTCTACTGTTGAGATGTGCTAAAGCTCTATTGATTCTAAACCTTTCCATTTTATAATTCCTGACTGCAATCGCATTGGGAATAAAAGTGGTTTTGCAACAAAAACTACAAGAGGGATATTGGAACTCAGCAAAGAACCACACAGAACGATTTCAAATGATTAAATTATGAGTCACGATTGATTGATTTTATTTGCGAATTTAACATCGTCTTTGGAACAGAAGTCTTATTCCTTTCAAAATTTTAAAGGCAAATTGAAACCAGAGGTCTTGCCTTATGCTAATGCCCTAATCATTATTAGAAAGTGAGAATGTGAGACTATTGAGAAAACACTGATTTATTTCAACACTGACCAGTCCCATTTATTAAAGAGTTTGAGGTGGCGCAGGATGTGAATACTCTGTGACCTGATAAATGGCATGCTTCAGCAGAACCCGGGAGTGTCAAGCATTAATTAATAGCAATCAGTTAAGAAGTAGATAGAATGGTCATAATGCTCCTGTCCATGTTGATATAATATAAATTTGGAGATGTGGAATACTAACATATAAGGAATCAGAATTTGATCATAATGAGCCTGATTTGCAGAAAATCGTGATTCAGACTAGCACTACTTATTCTCAAGAAAACTTCCCCTCTGTACATACTTGGCATACTTGCCTTTACTGGTCAGGGCATTAAGTATAAAAATTGGCAAGTCATATTGCTGCTGTATAAAACTTTGGTTGGGCCAAATTTAGAGTGTTGCGTGTGGTTCTGGTGGCTGCATTATAGGAAGGGTGTTTGGGCTTTGGAGAGAATGGAAAAAAGATTGACAAAGATGTTGCTTGAATTAAAAGGTATTAGCTTTAAAAGTAGAGGTTGGACAAACTTGGATTGGTTTCTCCAGAGCAACGGCGGTTGAAGGTTGATAGTCAAATATAAAATGATAAGCGGCATTGATAGGGTACATATTCTTTTTCCTGCAGTGGAAATGTCACTACTTGAGGGCATAGATTTCAAGTGGAAGAGTAAAAATTTAAAGGAGATTTGTGAGGCAATTTTTTTTAACATGGAGAGTAACAGGTTGCAGCAACACGCTGCCAGGGAAAGTTGTGGAAATAGATACGATAATTATGTGTAAGAGGCATTTAGAATTTAGAAGCATTTTATGAATGCTCCAGGAAATGGAGATACAGCCCTTATGCTATATTACTAGTAGATGGGATTAATCAAAAGTGCCATTGTGGTCCACACAGACCATGGACCAAAGGCCATGTTCTTAGCTTAAGGATAAGGGGGAGGTCTTTTAGGACTGAGATAAGAAAACATTTCTTCACACAGAGTGTGGTGAGTCTGTGGAATTCTCTGCCACAGAAGGTAGTTGAGGCCAGTTCATTGGCTATATTTAAGAGGGAGTTAGATCTGGCCCTTGAGGCTAAAGGGATCAGGGGGTATGGAGAGAAGGCAGGTATAGGTTACTGAGCTGGATGATCAGCCATGATCATAATTGAATGGCGGTGCAGGCTCGAAGGGCCAAATGGCCTACTCCTGCACCTATTTTCTATGTTTCTAAGTTCCTGTGCTGTACTTCTTGTGTATGTTATGATCAGTTATTTTACAGTCAAACCTGGTTTCTGTTGAAAAGTAAACCTGATTAGACAAACTCCAGCAAGTCTCCTGTTGACCACAGTAAGGAAAGAATTTAAAACAAGGCTGGAAACTGGTTTATTCTGGACTCCTTTCCTCTGCTCAAACAGGGTCATCGGCGTATGGTGTGCTGCACAGCATGGAGTGAGGACAACCCCACATGCAACCTCTTTTCTTGTGGTTTTGATCGCCAAGCCATTGGTTGGAATATCAATATCCCAGCACTTCTGCAAGAAAAATAAGATGCCATCAAGTGTTTCAGAAAAGACTTTAAAGAACTCCATTCTTTATCGTCTTACCATGTTTCTATTGCTATTAATGCTGTGAGTCTTCCAGCTAAGAAGAGTGTTGTGTGATTGGTGTTAAATGGCTTGACATGCAGAATCCGCATGTATTGCCAATGAAAAACTGTGCTTGGTTAATAAACCAATCTTGTATGCAACCGTGCATTTATTATAAATATTTCTTTGGTTTGTAATTTATGTGTCTGTGCTGGGCGTTAGAACTGGTTGACCTTCTCAGAGCAAACCTTTAAATAGTTTCACTGAAGTTATAGCTGGATACTGTCACAACATAAGCAAGGCATTTGTTTTGAAAAAAAATATGAAGCTGTGCTAAGTGTAAATTATGTGCAAGTTATAGTAGTGTTTGTTGTCACTGAAAATTCTACATATTTGCCTTGTGGCCTTCTGGAAAAATTCAAGGTTAGTATATAGCAATTTTGACACAACTTCATATTCTGAGGTGTTGTTCTTTAGTAGTAGCTGACAATCACTTTATTGCCATGCATCTGGAGATATGCATTAGGTTCATTCTCTAATTTCAGCAGTGTCTGGGATAAAAAAAAACTTTTCAGCTGTCACATGAGTTGTTGGTAGTGTGCAATTGATAGATTTGTAACTTAATGTGCTGTAGATAATCATGTGATAACCTTTATGGCTAGATCCCTTTATGTATTTGTCAAAGTGCACACTAATATGGAAAGACTGCTGTTAATTTCTTTTTGTAAGCAGTTTATTCTAAACTTTGTGATACAAGCTGATGTTAAATCCCCAGACAGGTCCCTATCTCCAGCGGAGTTCTGTGGGAAAGGGAAAAAATGGTTAGTGATATGGAGACGTCAGGATGCTTCAGAAAGATCAGTAAAGTGCAGAAAGAATCATTCTGGTTATGAATGCTGTACTGAATGTAAAGACTAACTTTGGTTGTACATGCAGATCTCATCTTTTAGTGTCACTTGCAATGACTAAGACATTTGAACATAAGTGCTGGTTAAGTTAAATCATTTAGAACCAAATATCTTGTAGGTTTAACATATTTGCATATGTTTTTTACAGTTAAGTACAACAATACTAGTTTTAAGTGATTTAACCTACAGCTGTTTAAGAGACCAAATACGACATACAGTGCCATCCTTTACTTGGCTTGCAATCCAGTTTCATTACCCTTCATTGGTACCCAGAGTTACTTGGAATAATCAGGTATGGATTTAATTATAATTAATTTTCTTTGATTAAACCCAAAGATTAGTGTTATTCAGAACTCCAAATCAATTAACTGCAGAATTCTGTCCACATCAGCCATTGCACGATCTGGGTTAACTGATGTTGGCTTTAGAGCATTTAACGATTGTCCATTGTTACAGACAGAGCTCATAATGCATTAATGCTAATGTGGGAGATGTTTTCTTCCCCCCAGGGATTGGACATTACTATTTGAGAGGTTTGTTTTTCATATCTGCAAATGAATGGTTGATGCTGAAGTCCACACATGGAACTTCCTATGAATAGATGCAGTAACAGTATGCCAAGTATGATTACGGTAACAGAACAATATAAGGCACTTTACAAGTAGACCTCTGGGTATTTTATTGTTTAAGCAGCAAATTGTTTTGGCCTAAACTGTAGAGCATCCAAAATGAGCATCATTGCTGTTCAGGCTTCTTAACAGAAGTTTTTGTTTCCTTGTCTTCAATTTACGGGGTTCTTTTTGTATTACATGGTAATTCAATAAAATGTAGTCATTCGTTTCATTAAAGAACTAAATACGCATATTATAAATCACATTTTAATGCTCTGGGAGTATTGTTTCAAATGCAGCACAGAAGTGTGACAACAGCTTATGAGCAAGTAGAATATATCCAGTGATGACCATATCATTATTCATGACGAGCCATAGAAGCTGCCAAGGGTGTTTCTACAGCAGAAAATAGATTTGTTGCAATAAATTGCTGAATCAGACAGTTAATGAGGTTTCTACGTTGATCAACTTGGATTATTGGCATGCTCATTTTCGTAGTTTGTTCAAAATTGCTGCATTGTGAAACATGGGAAAAGTTGTCCATCGTAAGATTAAAAACTGGTGCATTACGTCTGTTTAGGGACAAAAAAACATTGTACATATTTCTTGCACCATATAGTGTTTTTGCAAGTCTGTATTTAAATTTGAAACAACTGTGCGGAATTAAAGGTGAAACAAACTGGATCTTGTCTTTCCCGGATTGTGGTTATTTCCATTGCAGGCAACGCAAGGTGCTACCACCACGCCCAGTGAAGTTTTCACCAAGGGAGTCACGTTTTTCTTGCGCCAGAGCCATAATGGATACAGTCACAACTGTTGAACAAGTTTGCCACTGATTTGTACTGGAACATGACCACTCTGCGTTATCTCTAAACAGTCGCCTTTTCTGCTGTGTCATTTCGCTGTGAAAAATACTGCATGATGCAGGAGCCGTCCTGCATTTTCCCTTTGCACTCTCTTGGCATTTTCACTATATACAAAAGCCAGTAATCACTGGTGGAAGTCTATCTATTCTACCCAGCTAATTAGTTGATGTTTATTTTTGAATTTGTTTAGCAGTATGTGCACCATATACAGTAACTTTGGGTTGGGGTGTTAGGACTGTGAGTATGTT
Source organism: Rhinoraja longicauda (assembly GCF_053455715.1). Classification (NCBI taxonomy): domain Eukaryota; kingdom Metazoa; phylum Chordata; class Chondrichthyes; order Rajiformes; family Arhynchobatidae; genus Rhinoraja; species Rhinoraja longicauda. The sequence continues at coordinate 100,695,984 of NC_135954.1, forward strand.
CAGGCAAAGGCAGATATACTTTTATAGGATAAGAAAGAAATTGCATCTTGTTTTGTAAAATCACCTGTCACTTTCTCATGAAATAAAATCAAGTAATTTGTTTTTAGAATGCCTTGTGCCAAATTCTGCTATTTGCAGCTAGCAGCTCTGCTTTTTTACACCATAAACACATTCCTTAATATTGTGCTTGGGATGTAAGATTCTGTGGATAAATCTGACATGTTTTTATGGCAGTAAATCAATGTGAGAGTCAGGATTTGTACTGAAACATAAAGTACTTAATAGGCAGCGAACGAGACAAGGCATTTGGACAAAGATTTTCATCGTATAAAGTGTTTAGATAGTAACCATAATATCTCAGTATGTTCCAAAATACTGCTGAGGATGATTGTCAAATTTGACACCAATTTGCAACAGATATATTAGGGTGTAGTACCAAACCCTTGGCTGGAGAGGTAGGATTCGAGGAATGACAACATGGAGGAGGAGTTGAAAGCATGGCTGACAATGGTTGGAGTGAATCAATTTTGGAGCTGCCCTGATGGCTATACTTTGCAGCACATGAGGATCTGAAGGCATTATAGGAATGTGATCGATAAATTTGAAAGCCAGAGTGGGAATTTTAACAATGAGCTAGACTTCGACCAGAGACACTGGGATGAATGGGGCTTGGATTGTTTTAACACAGGCAGCAGAGTTTTGTATTATCTCCATTTTGTCAGAGTGAGAGAGGCAGGTCAGAAATTTAACGGAATAGTGAAGTCCAGGGGTAACAAAGGCACGATTGTGGATTTCAGATGAAATGGTCTTAGTGAGCAGATACATCTGTGTCAAATATTACACAAAGTTTACAAACTGTCTTGTTCAGTTTTCACAGCAGCCATCGATTGGGGAGTGGATTAATGGGTGGAAGACTGTCTTAAACAATGTGTCGCTTGAGGAAACCTCTCCTCCTGTAACGGATAAACCATCAAATAGTGTGAGAGTTTAGATACAATGGATGGGTTCAGTGAAGTGACTGAGGGTAGAGTTGGATGTAATCAGTAGGCTGTGGAAACTCGCGCTTTGTTTTCAGACATTGTTGCCAAATGCAGCACTTAGAAGTAGAAGATGAGCTGTTGATCCTTGGGGAACTAGACATAACGGCGTGGACAGGTCTGATAATAAATGAGGTCCCAGGTAGCTGAACAACTTTGTAGAGGTTTTGGAGGAGAAGATTTTTACCAACCTGCAGATGGCACGTGGAAAGCATACTATCGGGTCACATCACTGGCTTGATTTGGGAATAGCTCTGCCCAATACTGTAAGAAATTGCAGATATGTGGATGTCGTCCATCACACAGACCAGACTGCTTGCCATTGACTTCATCTACACTTTTTGCTGCCTTGAGAAAGCAGCAACATAATTAAGGACCTTTTTCACCCTGGTTATTCTCTCTTCTCCCTGCTCCCACCATCAGAAGATACAAAAGTTTGAAAGCGTGCACTACCAGAAACAACTTCTTCACTTCTGTTTTCAGACATCGGAATGGCCCTTCCATAAGCCCGGGTATGGTTCCGATCTTCCAATCTACCTCATTGCGGATGTTGGACTTTTTCTTTGGAACTGTTACGCTACAATACTGAACAACTATATTCTGCACTGATATTTTTCTCTTCGCTCTACCTGTTCTATATTGTATGCCTTTAATTTGTGTATAGTATTATTTAATCTGAATGGATAGCATGGTACACATGACAATAATAAACCAATACAAGTGGTGTGGTCAACTGTGTCAATGACTTCAGACAGTTTGAAGGGAAAAGGTAGGTAGATTGCCTTCATAACAATTATTAATCAGTGTCATTTCATGACAGTGTGAGAGCAGAAGGTTTATTGAAGGTATCAAACAAGGTGCTCCAGGACTGAACAGGAAAGGCAAGTTGGAAATGTGATGGTAAGCTGCTGGGTTGGAGCTTGAGAAGAAATGTTTACAGAAGGAGTGATGTGAAGGAGGAGGGTTGGGCTTGAGGAGAGAGCCATTGGCAATCAGGAACAATGGGGACCATTGAAAGATATATGCGGTCAATTGCTTATTGGGAATAGGGTTCAGGGAGCACGATATGACTCACCAGGAGAAGATAAGCTTCAGGAGACACAAAAGAGTTGTGTGGAGAGGATAAGTTTCAAGTAGGTACGAAGATGATCGGAGACAAAGTGGAGGAGGAGGTTTGAACATTTGGTACAATAGGTTGGGTAGTGCAATGAAGCGGAGACAGCCGATGGATCGACACGGGTCTTTGTACCAAGTCCATACACTAGTTGGAAGCGAGTGTGAGGAAGATGAGGGGCTTGAGAACTGTCCAATGAAACAATCCTTGCATGAATGTTTGCTTAATTGTTTATAATGCGCGGAGACAAATAATTGGAATGGGTGTACTGTGGGGACATGGATAAACATTTGGGATATTATTGCCATCACTGAAAAGGACATAATGGTGGAATTATTGATTATAGCTCTGCCTTCAACTCTTGAATTCCAACCAAGGTCTCAGAAACCACCTTTCTGCAAATGGATCCTGACCCATAGACTGTAACCGTTTGGGACAGAGTTGCTGCCTTACAGCACCAGAGACCTGGGTTCGATACTGACTACGGGTGCTGTCTGTACAGAGTTTATACCTCCCCCCTGTGACCGCATGGGTTTCTTCTGACACTCCTAAGATATGCAGGTTTGTAGGTTAATTGGCTGTGGTAAAATTGTAAATTGTCCCCAGTGTGAAGAATAGTGCTAGTGTATGGGATGACCATTGGTAAGAGTGGACTCGGTGGGCCGAAGGGTCTGTTTCCACACCATGTCTGGTCTAAAACCAGTAATGTTAGGCAGAAATGCCCTCACAAAAATTCCCCATTCTGATGCCCTGCAAGGCTGTGTTCTCAGCCCCTTTCCTTACTTCCTACACACTCATGACTCTGTGGCCAAATTCTTCTCCAACATCCTTTTACACGTTTGCAGATGATACCAACATGGTAGCATAGTGTCAAGAAGCCAACCTCTCCCTCAATGTCAGTAAAACAAAGGAGTTGGGCATCAACTTCAGAAAGCGTGACAGAGTACATGCACCAATTTGTGTCAATGGTGCTAAAGTGGAGATGTTTGAGAGCTTCAACTTCCTAAATGTAAATATCACCAACAAGTTGTCCTGGTCCAACCACATAGGCACTACATCCACGTAAGCACATCAACACCATTATAAAGAAATTCAGCATAACTTTTACCAATTTCTACAGATACATCATAGAGGGTTTTCTATCAGGGCGCATCACAGCTTAGTATAACAACGGCTTTGCCCAAGATAGCAAGAACTTGCTGAGAGTGGTGAATGCAGGCTAATCTGTCTCACAAACCATTCTGCCATTCGATTCCATCAATACATCATGTTCATAAGTCATAAGAGCAGAATTAGGCCATTCACCCCATCGAGTCTACTCCATTCAATCATGGCTGATCTATCTTTCCGACTCAATGCCGTTCTTCTGCCTTCTTCCCATATCATTTGACAATCTGGAAACCACCAATCTCAGCTTTAAAAATACCAAAAGATTTGGCTACCACCTCCGTCTATGGCAATGAAATCCACAGATTCACCAGTCTCTGGCTAAAGAAATTCCTCCTCATCTCCTTTTTCAAGGTACGTCCTTTTTGTTTTGACGCTGTGCTCTCTGTCCTGGACTCCCACTAGTAGAATCGGGTAGATGCACAGAGTCTTTTACCCAGAGTAGGGGAATTGAGGACCAGAAGACAGGTTCAAAGTGAAGGGGAAAAGATTTGTATAAGACGTGGTGAGACTGCATTTAGAATATTGTGTTCAGTTCTGGGCACCATTTTATAGGAAATATATTGTCAAGCTTGAAAGGGTTGAGAAAAGATTTACGAGGATGGAACGAGCTGCCAGAGATGGTAGTTGAGGCAGGGACTATTGAAACATTTAAGAAACAATTAAGACTGGTATATGGATAGTAAAGGTTTGAAGGGATATGGGCCAAACGCAGGCAGGTGAGACTAGTGTAGATGGAACATGTTGGTCGGTGTGGGCAAGTTGGGTCAAAGGGCCTGTTTCCACACTGGATAACTCTATGACTCTCAATGGAAATAAGTACAATATTTCTGATAGTGACAGTGCTGAAATGTTGAGCAAACAGAAAGATGTGGAAGAACAACTTTTCTTGTATTATGATCCCTTACGCTGTCACTGAGCACTTATTTCAAAAACAAAAGCCAAGAACACATCAATAGTTCTCTGCAGGCTTTAAACAGCTTTTGATCTTGGTGATTCACTCTTACCTGAAGTAACCACGTGGAGTCCACAGTTGACCTCAGTGGGCGTGGAGTGAAGAATGGAATTAGTGTGCCGGGGAAAGTTGCCACAATTATTCCCAAAGACGCCAATCAAAAATGTTCATCAAACAAATCTCTAACGCCTCAATGCAGGCCTTCCCACGTTCTGGAGACAACTTTTCTGCAGCTGGTAACAAGGGTTCACTGTTGAGAGCTTAGCAATAAACTTATGATTCAGTTAGGAGGAGGCTTGCCTTTGTAAACAATCCTCTGCAATGGCCATGAAATGAAGCACCTGCCATGTACCAGCAGGCATGTAACTCTCTTCCAAAAACAACTGGAGTTTTAGTTTAATTTAGAGATACAACACAGAAACAGGCCCTTCAGCCCACCGAGTCTGCACTGACCAGCGATTCCCGTACATTAACACTATCCTAATAGGGACAATTTACCTTTATGCCAAGCCCATTAACCTACAAACTCGTACTTCTTTGGAGTGTGTGAGGAAGCCGAAGATCTTGGAGAAAAGCCACGCGGTCTCGGGGAGAACGTACAAACTCCATACAGACAGCACCCGTAGTCGGTATCGATCCTGGGCCTCTGGTGCTGTAAGGCAGCAACTCTACTGCTGCGCCACCGTGCCACCCGGGTTCCTGTTCTCATTTCCAAATGCAGTGGACTGGTGCATTATTTGACTGCCCTGGGTTAGTTCTACTGTGATTATGAGAAGCAAGGGAGGATAAAACCAAAGATTTAATCTAGTACAATACCCAAGTTAAATTCAAGCCTTTTTTCGTGAAAGCAAAGTTCTGTTTTATTTCAATATGAAGGGCATTGCAAAGCACTTTGCTGAAAATGACTGGTGCAATTCCGTGTTAACCTTCAGCAATGACAGTCAATGACCTAATACAACAGTAAGTGAAAGAGACTGCAAATTAGGCAAGATTAGAATCCTTATTCTCCAAATTAATTACTTCTATCCTCTAGGTGAGCCTCAGCTTTGATCTTGCAAAACAAAAAGAAATGAAGAACCAGTTGCATTTACATGGATCCAATGTGACCTTGGGATGTCACAAAGTCACAATACTTTTGAAACATATTTGCTCTTTGAAGGTAAATGTTGAAAACATTTTTTTTGTGGAAAAATGCAACAAACCACAAAGAAATTAATGGTTAGTTACTGTAATCCCATAACCTCGGGCTGGTGCTGGACTGGCTGATTTTCTGAACAATTGAATATTACTCCTATTAATATACCACACATCTTTTAATTCACCTCTTTTAGACGTTACACATTGGTGTAGTGAGTTTTCTAGTGAACCAGTTGAGTTTGAAGGGAGTGTGAAAATAGGGCCTTGGTGTGTTTAATGGGAACTGAAACCCGGTCTGTTAGAAGGGAGACAGTAAGTTCTTAAGGGGGCCTCACTTTAGAAGAAGTGTGGGAAGGGGACCACAGCGAGGTTCAGAGTTAGTGTGGGAAGGGAGCATTAGTTTAGAGGCAGTGAGGGTTCCAGTGAGTTTAGAAGGGGATTGGGAAGGGGCCACAGTGAGTTTAGGGAGAGTGTTTGGGTAGGGGTTCCAGTGGGTTTAGGAGTATGGGAACCAGATCCCCTGTGCGCAGATTAATGCAGCAGATTAATGCAGAGAGCTAGATAGAGCTCTTAAGGATAGCGGAGTCAGGGGGTATGGGGAGAAGGCAGGAACCGGGTACTGATTGAGAATGATCAGCCATGATCACATTGAATGGCGGTGCTGGCTCGAAGGGCCGAATGGCCTACTCCTGCACCTATTGTCTATTAATGAAGTTTTAGTGTAATCAGTTTCAGAAGTCTGGGGTAAAGGAATAAAGATTGTAAGAAAGTGTAAAGGGAACTCCATTTGTCTAATTTTCCTGGTTCCTTTGCTCTGACTGCACATTATTATCACAACTGAAGGAAAGCTAAGGGTGCCATGGAAATTTTAGAAATCACTATTTTTCATTAGCAAAGTATCAGCCTACAATAATTATCAAGGAACGGTGGTAGTCATCCAGTTACGGGATTACTAAATCAAAGACTTACATTAATCATCCCAGGAAAACCTATACAAATTTTTACCTTGATTTTAAATTCAGTTAGTTAAATAAGAACTCAAAAGATAATATCTACAATGAGGACTGTAAAACTACGGGATTGTTACAAAAATGGTTCTCTGACCAGACGTATATCTTATGGTACTGTGAGAAACAAGGAAAAAATTGCTGGGACCCTGGCGGAGATCTTTACGTAATCTTTTATCTGTTGTCAGGTATCGGAAGATTGGAGGATACCTAATGTGCCTTATTTAAGAAGGGCTGCAAGGACGGGCTAGGAAACTACAGGTCAATAAGTCTTGAATCAGAGTCATACAGTGAGGAAACAGGCCTTACGGTACTCAACTTGCCCACACTGGCCAACATGTCCCAGCTACATTAGTCCCACCTGCCCGCGTTTGGTCCATTTCCCACCAAACCTGTCCTATCCATGTACCTGTCTGACTGTTTCTTAAACATTGCGATAGTCCCTGCCTCAACTACCTCCCCTGGCAGCTCGTTCCATACACCCACCACTCTTTGTGTGGAAAAAGTTACCCCTCAGATGCCTATTAAATCTTTCCCCCTTCACCTTAAACCTATGTCCTCTAGTCCTCGATTTCCTCTACTCTGGGCAAGAGACTCTGTGCATCTAAGCAGTGGGAACATTACTGGAAGAAGTTCTGAGACAGGATTTATTTGCATTTGCAAAGGCACAATCTAATTGGGGTAGTCTGCATGGGTTTGTGCTATGTCTCTTAGGGAAATTATGTCTCATGAATTTGAGTTTTATTGTAGAGATGACCAAGAGGATTGATGATGGTAGGGTGGTAGACATTGTCTTTCTGGACCTTCGTAGGGACTTTGACAAGGTCCTTCACAATAGGCTAGTCTGGAAGGTTAGTGCACATGGGAGCAGAATGGGTTAGCAAATTAGATACAAAGTGATTTGGTGGTAGGAGGCAGAGGGTAGTAGTGAAGAGTTGTTTATCAAATTGGAGACCTGTGACCAGTGGTGTTCTGCAGGTATCGGTCATCAATATTAATGATTTAGATGAAAATGTGGGTCACATGATTAATACATTTATAAATGACATTGGAATTTGTGGTAAAGATTGTAAAGAAGGTTGTCTAATGTTATAACAGGATATTGATCGGCTAGGAAAGTGGGCAATGGATTGGGAGATTGAATTTAACTTGGACCAATGCAAAGTCATGCATTTTGAGAAATGAAAGTGGCAACACAGATGGATAGGATGGTGAAGAAGGTGTTTGGCATGTTTGCCTTAGCGACCATGCCATTGAGTACAAAGGTTGGGACAACTTGTTACAGTTGTACAAAACTGGGGAGTGTGGTGGCCTGAGAAGATACATCAATGTTCTCCTTTTCAAAGCAAGTGTAGGACTCACAGTATGGTTTGCAAGTTTTATGCTCACATCATCCTGCCGTTTCACTGCTTGGCAGCTCATTTTTAGGAATGGTTGGTGCTGCTTTCCTTCTCGCTGACCTCGGACCAACTATTCTGGGTTGCTAATGGTCGTGGAGAGCAGGATATGTCGTCAGATAGTGAAGACAGACACAGAAAGCCGAAGTAACTCAGTGGGACAGGCAGCATCTCTGCAGAGAAGGAATGGGTGACGTTTCAGGTCGAGACCCTTCTTCAGATTGGCTGCAGTTCCTTCCTACACATCCAGTTAGGTTGTGATGGAAATCAATTGTGCTGCAAGAGTGGGCACACAAGGACCCATGAATGGGCTGTTTTGAATCATTGTATAAACTTTACAGCCGTTTTATCTTTAATCAGAAATCCCTATCACGGAGTGGAAATAAAAGAACTATTTATTTCTAATAGTTGCTGTTACCAACCAATAAACTCTTGTGAGTTTTATTTGTTTATTCTAGTCAAGGCCCGTGAATCTTTCAGCCCCCACAAATGCAAGATCAACTCCCACTTAAACAAATGATTGTTGTCAAAAGTCCTCAGGCAAAATGAACAGGGATGAAAATTTTCAGCCAAGCCCTAGGAAAGAACGGAGTAGTGTAACAGTGAGGCCGCAGCACTGCTGAGTGCCTACCTTGCCTCTGGCAGTAACTAAACCATCTGCTTTGGAGGTGGATTCTGCCGAATGACTTCCAGTTCTCCTCTTCTCCAAAAGCAACAGAAAATAGTGGAGAGATGCCTGTATACTGCAGACTTAAAGAGTGGCATGACGCAAAAGATAAGGGTCAAAGTGTTGCTACTTTTTACAAACCTGAGCAGAATGCAAATTTGTAGGTTCCATAAATTGTGTGTGTGTTAAGATTATAAAACAAACTCTGAACTCAATGCTCTAAGACAATGTCCCAATACCATTAATAAGAAATAACTGAGTGAATGTAGGGTACAATGTGTGTGAATGTCAACAACAGTGAACAATTATATTGGCACTCTTGTCTCTGATCTCTTTTTATTGCCTGCCTTCTCCTCCATTGCAAGAAGGCAATTATTTTTTCCCCAATAAACACAGTAATGGTTTTTCTCCAGCACCAGTGCAAGTGATGCTCGAACGAACTGTGCATGGCTGCACCATAATAGTTGAATTAAATCAGCAATTAAAATTGGATGCATGCCAATTAGCTGTGGAAAACCTGACGATTACCAAGAAGCAAACTTGTCTCTCCTTTGATCATGGGCTTACTGTTGAATACTCATGATAGTTAAATCGTGTGCAGTGCCTCAAGGAATGAAGCACCCTGCAGTTTTGAATGGTCACGAGCATTATTGCAGCAGATGTTTTATTACCAATTTTGTCTGACTGTACCAATTAAATGTTATGCCATTGTTCAGATATCCATATGTGTGCATATAAACTAGATTATCATTACTGATTGTCAGTGTATAAATAAAGAACCTAGATAATTACAACTCCAGTGTAAAATTGGCAGTAACTATATTGAAGTGAACATTAGGGGGCACACTAAGCAAATGTGATTTACAGAATTGCTGTTCTTGTTTGAAGTGCACAGTGTATAAAGCATTAGAATATTGCAGTATCTCATTCTGCAGAAAGCAAACATCAAACATTAAAATTCCCAGATGAACCATTTTGTAAGAATATAGCTACAAAGAGCCCGAAGCTTTCATTTCTATAAATTATGGAAAATAACTAATGTAATACACTTTGTAGCCGTAACTCAATATAATTATTCAAATAATTTCATCGGAGATCAACAAATTGCAGTAAAAGTCACATATGCAAATATGCTGATCTTTAAAATTTCTATCAGTAAGTCTGTCAAATGCAATTGAGTATATTAACTGGATAGCAAGTTAATTTTAAATTGTACGCTTAAAACAATTAAAAAACAACTTATTTTTGGACAAGTGTTAATTAATGACTAGTAGATGTACTGTTTACCTAGTTAAATAGATAGCATATGACAATAGGCTCTGCATGTACCTACAGAGAAAATAAGGGTGGAAAGTAACCTGTGGTGTGGACAACAAAAACACACAAAAGGCATAAAATAGCTTGACATTTGGGAACAAAACAGGCAGGCTTATATGTCCGAAGAAACTGCAGATGCTGCTTTATACTGAAGATAGACACAAAGTGCTGGAGTAACTCAGCGGGACAGGCAGCATCTCTGGAGAAAAGGTATGGGGGACGATTCGGGTCGAGACCATTCTTCAGATCTTATGTTGCTTTTGCAAAACAAAAGTCAAAGAATTGATCTGTTGGGATGTTTATGAACACCATAACTGCAAGAACTAAACCTCTGAGGCAAGACAAGGATTTCCAAAGTCTCTTGCATGAAAAAGCATCGCATTGTTAAAAATGTAAATAACTCCATTTATCACTGTCTTTGTATAAAATGAATAATGCTGGTTCAAGTGGATTGCTTTGTCTTGGTTGTATAGAGCCCCAGATTGTTGTTCGGGCTGTGCTCGTAAGGCAAGTGGGGAGTGCTCCATTGAACTTCTGCCTTGTACCACATACATGGTGCAAGGCTTTAGGATGTCCCCAGGCAAGACACTTTCGTTTGGTTTAGAATTACAGCGTGGAGACCGGCCCTTTGGCCCACCAAGTCCGTGCCGACCAGCGATTCCTATTACACTAGCACACACTACACACTAACGACAATTTACAATTACTTTTTTGGAAGGTGGGAGGATGCCGGAGCACCCAGAGAAAGCCCACGCAGTCACAGGGAGGACGTGCCATCTCCAGACAGCACCAATAGTCGGGATCGAACCAGGGTCTCTTGCAACGTAAGGCAGCAGCTGTACTGCTGAGCCACTGTGCCGCCCCAAACAGGGCTTGTACAGGGCTTTGAACTGCACTTGGAGCCACAATACTTACAGAGCGGAGCCGATAGGGTTTCTGATCAGTGGTGACACCAGTATATCAATGAAGAAGACTCATTGAAGTTGTGAGAAAGTGGTTGGGCTCTGACTAGAAATGGTCATCTCCCAGTCATGTTATGGCAATGATGTTACTTACCTGATGTTGTCTCAGTCTTGCTGTATGCACACATGGACTGCTTCATTTGCTGAGGACTTGCAAATGGAGTTGAACATTGGGTGGCAAAATGGCGCAATGGTAGAGTTGTTACCTTACAGTGCCAGAGACCCGGGTTTGATTCTGACTACGGATGCTATCTGTCTGGAGATTGTACCTTCTTCCTGTGACCGCATGGGTTTGCTCTGGGTGCTCCGGTTTCCTCCCACACTCCAAAGACATACAGGTTTGTAAAACAGGCTTCGGTTAAAAAAAGTAAATTGCCCCTCGTGTGTAGGATAGTGCTAGTGTATGGGGTGATCGCTGGTTGGCACGGTCTCGTTGGGCCGAAGGGCCTGTTTCCACACTGCATTAAAGTCTATAGTCTTGTGAGTTATTAGTGAGTATCCTCACTTATGACCGGATGATGGAGGAAGAGGGAATGATGAAGCAGAGGAAGCTGATGTGGTCCTGAACATTGCCTTGCTATTGCCTTGCCTTGCCTTGCCTCCTGCTATGATGTCTAGGGCTGTGATGTTTGGCTGCCGTTAACAATCACTTCCCCTCGAGCAAGGATTGACTCCAGCGTTTGACATGTCTTCCCTTTGATGCTCATCGATTTCAATTTTCCTAGGATTCCTTGATGCCCAGGCTTGGAAAAAAGGCAGTTGTGATATCAACGACAGGTCTACTCATCTTGCAGAGGAAGGAACTGCAGATGCTGGTTTACACTGAAGATAGACACAAAGTAACTCGGTGGGTCAGGCAGCATATCTGGAGAAAGGGATACTCATCCTGCCACTGGAATTCAGCCCTGATTGAACCAAGGCTGCGATGAATCCCAAATTATGTGTTCCTGGCAAAGCCCAAAGTGAGTATTGGCGTGCAATGAAAAGGAACTGCAGATGCCGGTTTATACCAAAGACAGCAAGTGCTGGAGTAACACAACGGATCAGGCAGCATCTCTAGAGAAAATGGATAGGTGACAGTTTGGGTTGGGTTGGAAGATTAAAGAAGGGTCCTGACCCAAAAGGTCGTCTATCCATTTTCTCTAGAGCTGCTGCGTGGCCAGCTGAGTTACGCCAGCATTCTGTGTCTATTATCAGTGTGCAAATCCTGGAGGTCAGTGCCACTTGATAACACGATCCCAATACCATCCATCACTCTGTTGACGATTAAAAATAGATTAATGGTGGAGTAATAAGCTGGATTGAATGCGTCCTGTACTTATTACCAGGTCGGGCCTGGGGAATTTATCGCGTGTAGATGCCATAACTGTTCTGGACAGATTGGCTGGAGGTGCAGCTAATTCTGGAACGCAGTTCATCGGTCCTGCAGCAGGGACATTGTCTGATCTCATATTCTGATATCACATGAAGTGAATCACCCCTTCACAGTACCGGCTGAACACGCTTGCGGATGCTTCATTTCAACGTTTGCTGTTGGTGATCTTCAGTGCTGTCATCTCTGCTGAATCTCTGCTGAATCCAGTAGCTTGCAGCCTTACGTAACATTTCCGTAAGTTCTTGAAGCTGTGCACGTCCTGGCTATCGGTTTGATGCGACCTTTGCCCTCCGGTGGATCCTGCGAAATTCTCTGAGGCGTTTGCCATGACTCGTTCACGGAAGTGGTTCAAGAAGTTACGGCAACCTGCCAACTAACACGGGGCACGTGAAAATTTAGAGCAGGCAGCAGTGTCAGAGTGAAGATAAATTTACAATGGTTGTGTGTTAGTGGTAGTTTTTATCTACACCAGTTTACCAAGCGTGGACAATGTGGAGCATTTGAGTTTAGTAGTGAAGGGGCACGTGGATGCAGGGCAGCACAGTGGTGCAGCGGTAGAGTTGCTGCCTTACAGCGCCAAAGACCCAGGTTCGATCCTGACTACGGGTGATATCTGTACGGAATTTGTACGTTCTCCCTGTTACTGCGTGGGTTTTCTCCAGGTGCTCCAGTTCCATCCGACACTCCAAAGATGTACAGATTTATAGGAAAATTGGCTTCGGTAATAATTGTAAATTGTCCGTAGAGTGTAGGATATTGATAGTGTAGGATATTGATTGCTGGGTGGCCTGAAGGGTGTGGTTCGTGACTGTATCTCTAAAGTCTTAGTCTAAATTTCCAAAGTTGCCTTCAACTAATAGGGGTCACAATGTCAACCCAGGGCATAAGCCCAGGACAAGAGGATTGTCACAGCTTCAGATCTGCTCCAGTGGTCACACTATGGTTTGACTTGACTTGAAACAAGCTGCCTTTTTAATAAAAAAACCACAAAGTGAGAAATACAGTGGATTATCAGGGATCTTTGTCTGATACTGATAACTGATTTGATAACTAATGTTTGTCTTACATAGAAAAATGGCAATTATTTGATGTTTCATCACCATTACTCAACACAATCATCAATTTACATGTGGATACACATGCTGGTGTACAAAAAAAGACACAAAGTGCTGGAGTAACTCAGCGGACCAGGAGTATCTCTGGAGAACATGGGTAGGTGACATTTTGGGTTGGGACCCTACTTCAGGAGGAGAACGTCAAAGCAGGCATAGGTGATAGGAGCAGAATTAGGTCCGTCAGCCTATCAAGTCAACTCTGCCATTCAATCATGGCTGATCTATCTCTCCCTCAAATATTCTACCCTGGAAAGGTTCTAACCCAAAACATCACCTAATCACATTCTCCAAAGATGCTGTCTGACCCGCTGGATTACTCCAGCACTTTGTATCAGTTTACATGTATTTAGCACCTTTTAAGTGTAGCTACCTGCACCAGTTTGTAACTGTGACATTGTACGCTGCACTCTTGTTTATTTTCTCTTTGTGCCACCAGTTGTCCCAAAGTGCTCATCACCCTTGTTGAGATGTTGGGAAATGTTGAAGTTTTAGAGTAAACTAAAAGGGCCTGTCCCAGTTACGCGATTTTTAAGGCGACTGCCGGCGACTGTCAAAGTCGTAGCAGATCGGCAACATTTTCTTTTACCCTACGACAATGACCACGACAATGCCCAGTCAGGTCGATACAAGTTACTTTTTTTGTGAAACTAGCACCTGGCTAAGAGATTACGTCATTTCGGAAACATCGCGAAATTCCCACGCTTACCCTGACCGTCAAACTGTCGCCTCCAATCTACCCGTCAAATGTCCTGACGGTAAATAAATTGGTTAAGCAAAACTATCTTCTGGTATCTTCAAATGCCTTTTCTTAATTTAATATTACGTGCTTCTAAATGCATCTGCGACAACCTAGCAAACCTGGGGACAGCATGTGACAGACAGCGCCCGCAATAAGCTACGATACCTGGCGACAAGCCAGCTGTCGCCGAGAAATTTCTATCTGGAAATTTTTTCCGGGACGCGGTGAGATCCGCTACGATTCATTGAAGACTCCTCACGATCATGCCCGCGACACCCTGGCGAACGTTTGGCGACAGCCTAGTCGCCGGCAGTCACCTTAAAATCGCCTACGTGGGACAGGCCCTCAAGAGTGTTTTTGTTCACAAGTGTCTGAAAGGTAACATGCAAATTGAGGGTGGGAAGTTAATTATTTTCTCAGAGATGTTGGGGATCTTTGGAATTGTCTACCCAGTTGATGCTGCATCTGTTATTGGAGGCTGAGATAGACCGAGTTTTGGAACTACGGGTGGGCCAAGGGTTATAGAGATTGGGAAAGAAACTAGTGTTGACACCAGATTCAGGAAGGCTACTGAACAGACCTCATGAGCTGATCGTGTAGTCCTGATCTCCCAATCTACTTTAAGAATAAGGGGTAGGCCATTTAGAATGGAGTTGAGGAAAAACTTTTTCGTCAGAGAGTTGTAAAATTTGTGGAATGGAGCTAAGATGTGTAAGATGTGTGCAACTGTCCCTGGCAATGCCTTTCATAAATAAGGCCAGTGGAGGCCAAGTCTCTGAATGCATTCAAGAGAGAACTTGATAGAGCTCTTAAGGATAGCGGAGTCAGGGGGTATGGGGAGAAGGCAGGAACGGGGTACTGATTGAGAATGATCAGCCATGATCACATTGAATGGTGGTGCTGGCTCGAAGGGCCGAATGGCCTACTCCTGCACCTATTGTCTATTGTCTACATTGAAAACGTTGCATTTTTGCTCCTCCCTTTCTCTGTCGCTATAACACTAAGTTCTGCACTCTACTCATTGCCTCTTTACACTTCCTGTTGAACGTGTGCATGGTCTGATTGTACCCATGCACAGTGTGATTGCCTGGGAGAACACGCAAAACTGATTTTTCACTGTAGATAGACACAATGTGCTGGAGTAACTCAGCAGCTTGGGCAGCATCTCTGGAGAAAAAAGGATGGGCGACTTTTCAGGTGGGTTGGGGGTGGGGGGTGGGTGGAGGGGTGAAGAGCTGGAGGCCAGTAAAGGCCATGACCGGTAAAGGCTGGCACCAAATGACCTCCGGCAGGGTGGTGCCCTGGTAGGCCCATTGTTGGCTAGGGAAGGTGTGGTCTCAAGAGGGATACAATACGGTGAATGAACTGTGGAACTGGTTCAATGATGAGGTTGGAGGACAGGGGCAAGGGGGGGAGGGAGGGAATTTTTCACTGTATTCTAATACACTTGACAATAATAAACTTATACCAATACCAACAATTGGATCCAGTACAACTTTGCTGAATGGGTAGTTCAGGCATAAGAGGCTGCATAGGTCTCTCCTGCTCCTATCTGTGTGTTGTAATGTTTTTAGATGAATCTCAGGGTGATGACATACTGGACCCAAGGATTATTTGACATTACTTTTACAAGATGGGTCAATGTACAACTCTATTATTTATTCCAAAAGCAAATCCTCCCCACACATAATCCGGGTATATTGCTTGTATTTTGTGTCGTAACTCTTGGCTTTTCTTCTTTGGAATCTAAAGTGCCTGTGCCTGCTTGTGGCCGATTGCGAATACTACATTGTCCATCATTTCTCATTACATCGACGTCCGTTTCTGATCCATTTAACGATGTCTCCTCGATCTGTCAACCGTCCATTGGATGCATTGTTTCCAGCTGTGGATCTAACACCACTTCACAACAGTCAATGGAGCCTTGTCATATAAAAGTAATCAGAGTACCTCCGATGGGGTGAGCATGAATGGGCCTTTGCAGAAGGAACCAGAAAGGATAATTGGTCAAGTCGGCACGGTGGCACAGCGGTAGAGCTACTGCTTTACAGCGCCAGAGACCGGGTTCAATCCTGACTTTGGGTGCAGTCTGTACGGAGTTTGTACGTTCTCCCCGTGACCTGCGTGGGTTTTCATTGAGATCTTCGGTTTCCTCCCACATTCCAAAGATGTACAGGTTTGTAGGTTAATTGGCTGCTATAAAATGTTAAAAAAATTGTCCCTAGTGTGTGTAGGGTGGTGTTAATGTGCAGGGATCGCTGGTTGGTGCGGACTCGGTGGGCCGAAGCGCCTGTTTCCCCGCTGTATAACTAAACTAAACTAAGTCGTTTAGCCTTTATGATAGAGATTGGGAGAAATGAAAGAGCAAGACTCCAAAGTGAGATACCAAGTTCTATAGGTCTGATATTTCCCACCAATCCTTGTAAATGGAAAGCAAAACACAATGTGTTGGTATAACTCGGCAGGTCAGGCAGCATCTGTGGAGGAAATGGATAGGTGATGTTTCAAGTCGGGACAGACTGATTGATGGAATAAATAGAATCATAAATGTAAATCTAGCTTTCCTAGGGTGGTGAATTTCTGGAACTCCCTGGCCCCAGATGGATCACAAGAAGCATAAGAAGCATTGGCGGATCAAGGAACTGAGGGGTATGGAGAAATGGCACAGAAGAGGAGTTGAAGCCCGCAGGCCCCTGGCAGTGCTCTGGCAGTGGCAGCGACAGCGTCTTCGCCCGCCCCGAATCACGGGGCTTGGGTCGGCCTGCCGCGGACGCTTCACCTCCGGCGCGGCCTGAAATAGGCCGCGGGATTTTCTACGCCCGGCGGGGGCTTCAATGTCGGGAGCCACGACCACCCTGACGTGGCAACTTCAACAGCCTGACCGCGGGAGAAGACGGCAGGGAAGAGAAAAGACATTCTGGCCTTCCATCACCGTGAGGAGGTGACTGGAGGAGACTCACTGTGATGGATGTTTCTTTTGTTTGGTGTTGGTTTATGATTGTGTGTGTTATTGCATTTTTATTGATTATTCTTATTGGTCTTATTGTTGAACTGCGGGTCATTTTTCATTTCACTGCACATTTATGTGTATGTGACAAATAAACGACTATTGACTATTGAGGTCAGCATAGATCAGTCCTGATCATATTAAATGGCGAGGTTTGAAACTCCTGCTGGCCTCCTACAGCCTCTATTGTGTTCCTTTGTACATGATGATGTTTTTACAGTGGTAACTGAATTGTTATATAATTGTTCTTTTTGCTGCTGCTCGCTGATGTACAAAAGCCTTATTACAGTCTCCCTGAGCTGTCTCATTGTTTTCAGCGAGTAGGTTCAGCAGGAATCTCCTATCATCGTGTCTGCAAATGATTCATCTCAACACTTTGTTCGTTGAATTCCCCAAGTTGTTATTTCTATTATTTAAGGGAAGCAAAACAAAAAGCACTTCTCTGCAAGTTTTATGTTTCTGGAATAAGAGATGTTCTGTGCCCAGATATTTACCAAGTTACAATACATGAGCGTTTAGGCAGCCCCACGTGGCTGAGGCCAGCTTGCTTCCACTCCACTCCTGTGGATTCTGATGGAGCCCCTGTGAGACCACAGACACTTCATGGGTAGATGGCTCGCACCATGGTTTAGGAAGTGGTGCAGTCCTTCCGCCATCCTATTCCGAATGTTTTTACTTTATTTTTCAGTGGTCAGCGTTACTGTAACTTAACCTTTACTTTATCATCATATCATCATCATCATCATATATATACAGCCGGAAACAGGCCTTTTCGGCCCTCCAAGTCCGTGCCGCCCAGCGATCCCCGTACATTAACACTATCCTACACCCACTAGGGACAATTTTTACAGTTACCCAGCCAATTAACCTACATACCTGTACGTCTTTGGAGTACGTCTTTAGAGATACAGGCCCTTCGGCCCATCAAGTCCACACCGACCAGCGATCACCCCCTACACTAGTACTAACACTAGGGACAATTTAACTGAAGCAGGTTAACCTACAAACCTGTACGTCTTTGAAATGTGGGAGGAAACCGAAGCACCAGGAGAAAACCCACGTGGTTACAGGGAGAACGTACAAACTCCGTACAGACGGGATCAAACCCGCGTCTCTGGCGTGAGGCAGCAACTCTATCACTGCGCCACTGTACCTAGTGGTCAACAATTAAGAAATGGCGACAGAGAGGCAAGAGAACACTTATGTGCTCATACAAAGGCACAAAGTGCGCCCCGCGTGGAGGGAATGGATAGGTGATGTTTCGCATCTGAAGAAGGGTCCCGACCCGAAACGTCACCTGCCCATCCCCTCCATGGATGCTGCCTGACCTGATGAGTTACTCCAGCACTTTGTGTTTGGCTCAGCTTCCAGTATCTGCAGTTCCTTGGGTCATAGTTTTTGAGTGGTTCCCTATATCTCCCATGCAAATCCAGGATCCATGGCACTTCTAGGAATATGGACAATACCTCATGGGGCTCATTGAGTCCGTGGGGTCCACGTGACTATTGCAGTGGAATTTTAAAAAAACACCATTGGCATGAAATTCCAAAGCAATCAGCCCGAAATCTTCCGAAATATTCTTGCCAACACAGTTGGTCAAAGCACTTCAGCTGCTCGTGAGTGCAAAGACAGCTCATTATTTTCACACCTAGCCATGCTATTTAATGGCAACCTAATTGCATTATCGCATTAACAGAGATCTGAGAAGCCCCTGAGTGTGGCCATTAAATCTGTGAATGCTGATAATTAGTTTGACTGCTCAGTTCAGCAGGCAATCCTTCTGATCCATTGTGACTTCATTGCAAAGCCCAGGATTGTCCATTCTTTAGTGTCTCAGTTATAAACACTGTTTAATGATTTTCAATGGAAATAATAGTGCATTCTGAAATAAAAGACTTAAGTAACCGTCAAGCTGGTCAGCATCTCTAAATAGAGTGGACATAGTGGAGTGGAGGGTGGCACAGTGAAGCAGTGGTAGAGTCACAGCCTCACAGGGCCGGAGACCCCGGTTCGATGCTGACTACAGGGACTATCTGTCTGGAGTTTGTGCATTCTCCATGTGACCACCTGCCGTTACTTACCCATGCTACTCTGACTGCACCATCATGAGGGACAAGGGCAGCTGGTGCATAGCAACACCATCAGTACATACTTCCAAGATGGCGCCCAACCCAGGACATTATTTGCGTGCTAACCACAGAGGCAGATCTACAATCACATACTGCAATCGCTCCACACTCTTAAATCTCTATTCCTACAGCGACATGCCTTACTTTCCATACATTGTAAGTGGCTTGATGGTAATCATCTATTGTTTTTCCGCTGACTGGATAGCACGCAACAAAAACTTTTCACTGTACCTCAGTACACGTGACAATAAACTAAACTGAAACTGAAGTGAAGCATATTCCCTCCGATTCCCACACGATAATTTTGAGATATATTATGGTTCCTTTGTTGCTGATGGCTCTAAATCCCAGAACTCTCTGCCAACAGCAATGGAGGAGGATCTTCATGAGAAGGACTGCATCGATTCTGGGAGGCAGCTCAACGCCATCTTTGTGGGATAATTAGAGACAGGTACTACATGCTGTGCTGCCAACATTGCAAGAAAATATGGCCACATATCATGGGCTTTCTTTTCTTGTTTACCCGCCCCAAAGGTATTACCTCACAATTCTTCAGTGACATGTGCCAGATTTCTGCCCAACATGTGCAACCCCATTACATTCTGGCTTAGTTTCAGTTTCAGTTTTAGTTGAGAGATACAGTGTGGAAACAGTGCCTTCGGCCCACCGAGTCCAGTCAACCAACAATCACCCGTACATAAGCCCTCTCCTGCACACCAGGGACAATTTACAGAAGCCAGTTAACCTACAAACCTGTACGTCTTTGGAATGTGGGTGGAAACTGGAACACCCGGAGAAAGCCCACGCCGGTCACGGGGAGAATGTACAAACTCCGTACAGACGGCACCCATAGTCAGGATTGAACCCGGGTCTCTGGCGCTGCAAGGCAGCAACTCTACCGCTGCGCCACTGTGCTGCCCAGCCTCCAGTCATTACTTTTTCTGTTGACTATTACCTTTCACTTTTTGAGGTAGATAATTTTTTAACAACTTCCCACCATCTTTTGGAACTTGATTTTCTTGGTCAATCTGTCAAGATTGAAAAGAGCATTGACAAAGTCCCACAGAGCACATCCTGCACTCGCTTTGTCAACATTTTTGTCAATCTTTGCATATAATGCTGTACCCCCATCACCAATCTTATTACCTCTTCAATACTGAAGCTGGTCAGACCTGAGATTCCCTAAATAAATCCACACGGACTGTTCTTGACCGTGTCAGTGGGGGAGCTTTTGAGACCAGTCAACACAATTCTATTCATTTCAAGGCTCTCATGGAATAAGGTAGGAATGGTCCTCAAGTTAAAGTCCTAAATTGGGGGGAAGACAAACTTCGATGGCATCAGAGAGGCTGTTTGCAGATAAAGAGACACTGTGTAAGTGGGAGGCTTTTAAAAAATGATATTGCAGGAATTCAAGACATGTTCCGACAAAACATAAAACTACAGCACAGAAACAGGCCCTTCGGCCACAATCTCCAAGCTGAGTCTGATGCCCAGCTAAATTAATTCCTTCTGCCTGCACGTGATTTATACCCCTCCATTCCCTGCATATCCATGTGCCTATCCAGAAGCTGCTTTCACCACACCTGGCAGCATTTTCCAGGCACCCATCTCTCTGTGTAGAATATTTGATCTGCACATCTCCTTTAAACTTAGCCCCTCTCACTTTAAAGCTTTCAAGGCAGGCAGAATGAGGGAACCTTGTTTGAAGAGGAAT
Source organism: Rhinoraja longicauda (assembly GCF_053455715.1). Taxonomy (NCBI): domain Eukaryota; kingdom Metazoa; phylum Chordata; class Chondrichthyes; order Rajiformes; family Arhynchobatidae; genus Rhinoraja; species Rhinoraja longicauda. The sequence goes on from NC_135954.1 coordinate 100,716,826, forward strand.
ATTGACGGTGATCAGGTAAAAGGAGACAAATGACGGGCATACATAACCAAGGTCAAACACAGCCCGTGCAGAGTATAAGGGATGGAGGAGTTAAAAAGGAAAGAATGAGGCCAAAAAGGGCCATGAGATATCCCTGGCAGATGATAAAGAAGAATCCTAAATGATTCTAACCACATTAAAGACATAAAAATCTATCAGAACTACGGAGAGAGTAGTTCCCCTTAAGGAGGCAGAGTGGTTGTGGAGGGTTGTTTTTTAGATTGGAGGCTTGTGACCAGTGGTGTGTACAGGGATCAGTGCTGGGTTCTCTGTTACTCATTTAATATATATTAAGGGCGGCACGGTAGCGCAGCGGTTGAACTGCTGCCCTTCAGCACCAGAGCTCCAAGTTCAATTGGGTGCTGTCTGTACGGAGTTTGTACGTTCTTCCTGTGACCTCGTGGGTTTTCTCCGGGTGCTCCGGTTTCCTCCCACATTCCAAAGATGTGTAGCTTTGTTGGTCAATTCGTTTCTGTAAATTGTCCCTAGTGTGTAGGATAGAACCAGTGAACGGGTGAAGCTGGTCAGTGCAGACTCGGTGGGCCGAAGGGCCTGTTTCCATGCTGTATTTCTAAACTAAATAATTTGGATGAGAATGTAGGTGGCATGATTAGTTTTCCGATGTCACCGAAATGGCGAGTGGACAATAAGGAAGGTTATCAAAGGTTAAAATAGGATATTGACACCTGAAAAATGGGCAAGGGGAAGGCAAGTGGAATTTAACTTAAAAAAGGTGTAAAATGATGCATTTTGGCAAGTTAAATCGGAAAAATTCGGAGTGAATGGCAGGTCCCTGGCGAGTTTTGTTGAACAGACAGACCTTGGGTTGCAAATGTCAACACAGATGGACAGGGTGGTGAAGAAAGCAGATGGCATGTGCTTGCCTTTATCAGCCAAGGCATTAAGGGCAAGAGTTGCGATGTCATGTTATAGCTGGATAGAGCATTGGTTAGACCACGCTTGGAATACTGTGTGCAGTTCTGGTCGCCACAATGCATGGGATGTAAGACAGCAACTCTACCGCTGTACCATGGTGCCTCTCTGAAAGTTGCCTGAATATTTGCTCTTCCATCTCCCCTTAGCTGATAGGGAGCTAATAATCCACTCCCATTATTGTGATTGTCTCCTTTTGAACTCTAATTAGTCCCAATTGAACCTTCACTGAATTCCTTTGCACCCTTATATTTTGTGAAACGGGCACTTGAAAAAAGTGAAAGCCAAAGCAGGCATTCGTATTTAAGGCCCTGAATGTTCTTAAAGAGCGGCACGGTGGCACAGCGGTAGAGTTGCTGTCTTACAACGCCAGAGACCCAGGTTCGATCCCGACCACGGGTGCTGTCTGTACGACGTTTGTACATTCTCCCCGTGAGTTTTCTCCGAGATCTTCGGTTTCCTCCCACACTCCAAAGGCGTACAGGTTCGTAGGTTAATTGGCTGCTGTAAATTGCCCCTCGGGTGTAGATTGCAGACACAGTGGGCCAAAGGGTCCGTTTTCATTCTGTATCTGTGAACTAAACTAAACTAAAATACATTTCTAGATGCAAACTGCTTCAAGGGATACGGGGTAACTGCAGAATAAGCTTGTCAGGGTTCACGTGATAAGGTTAAATAGCCTACCTCTGCTTCATTTTTCCATGGTTCTGTTATTCTTATGTATTTGAGTTTATGTGAGTAATTGTCACCATATGATCAGCAGCTTTCAAGCAAATATCGACAGGACAGCTATATTTAAGTTGCATGTTCAATATTTTATTTTATGTACAAGGCTCCAATTGCATTACACACTTTATACATCCTCAAAATAAACTTGCACTTTCTCAGATGCTAACAGAGTTGAACAAAAGTAACCAATCTCGTTACATATTGTGTCGCGTGACACGGAATAGTAATCTTTTTACATTTGTGAAATATGCCATTTAAAAATGAAGACATCGAAAATATCAGGAAAAACTCAAGTCGGCTCAGTGTGGAAAATGCTGCTGAATATGACCATGATATTAAGGACTTCCAAACAAATTTTAGACGCACAACATGGGGAATGGAACATCTTTTCTGTTATTGGAGTAGAATTGAAAGACAAATGTGTTTGGAGCCGCACAAATACATTGTAACCAAAATCAGGAAAGGAAAAAAGCTGCCATGTTGCTTCCTGCATTTCCTGAGCTCTCTCGTGTCTCTCAGTTTCAGCCAATCACCTGGAGTATCCAATCCCGCACTGTGAGAGATGGTGGACAATCCAAATTCCTCCACACAGCAGAAATATGCAGCGGAGGTTCAAAGTATCCGCTCGAAACAAAACACACCAGAGTCTACCCGTGAAAAGGAAAATGGATGTATCGCGTCAAGAAGAAATGTTACCGTCAGAAGGTGCTAAAGGACACAAGAGCCCTGCGGACCCATGGACTGAAATCAGTTAGTTTAGTTTAGTTTAGAGATACAGCGCGGAAACAGGCCCTTCGCCCACCGAGTCCGCACCGACCAGGTTTCACCCCCCCACGTACACTAACACCATCCTACACACTAATGACAATTTACAGTTCTTACCAGAGCCAATTAACCTACAAACTTGTACGTCTTTGGAGTGTGGGGGGGAAACCGGAGCACCCGGAGAAAACTCACGGGGCTAAGGGGGGAATGTACAAACTCCGGAGAGACAGCACCTGCAGTCAGGATCGATCCCGGGACCCTGCGCTGTAAGGCAGCAACTCCGCCGCTGCGCCACCGTGATTGGGCATGTTGGACGGGTCTTTGATGCGCACGAACTGCCCAATCCAGCCCTCTTATGGGACTCCAAATGGGAGCCCAGTCCTCCCGTCCAAAACATGTTGCTTAAATATGCAAATCCATGTCGCTATCTATATACATCTCCAACTATAAGTTTTGTGTTAAAATACCATGTCCACGTGGTAGAATATGGCAGATATTCTATGCTTTAGTGAAGCATTTGAAGATTGTTGCATAGACGTACTGGACTGAGTGAAAGATATAGCATGGAAACAGGCCTTTCGGCCCACAGAGTCCACGCTGACCATCGATCACCCATTCAAACTAGTTCTATGTAGTTCCACTTCCGCGTCTGCTCTCCACGCACGGGCCAATTAAGCGAGGGCGTTCAACTTAATGGACAGGGGCTCTGGTAATTATGTCATCTAGTCTATTTTGAATTTAAATCAGAAAAATAAAACCCACACCTTTTAAAGTGTCTCGGTGATATTGTGCCGTTGATAAAGGTGGTAAAATTAGTGCAGCTCTGTGTGGAAGACATATACATGGGAATGGGAACTGAAACAGGCCATTCAGCCCAACCAGTCTATGCTGATGTCATTGAGCCCCTTCCTGTTTATCCTCATTTAAATCTAATACCTTCCTTCTTATTTGTTTGTCCTTCTTCCCTGTAAACATATCTGCCCCGTTAACTTCAGCCACTCCTTGTGGTCGCCTGTTCTACGTTATCACCATTCTTTGGATGAAGAGGTTTCGTTTGAATTTCGTTTGAATTTCTTATTGGATTTCTTGGTGACTGACACAAAGCCTCTAGTAACGAGCTTCCCCACAAGTGGAAACACCAAGCAGGTACTAGAGACTGCAGATGCTGGAATCAGGAGCAAAAAAAAAACACTCTGCTGGAGAAACTCAGCAGGTTGAGCAGCATCTGCGACTTTAAACTTTAGAGATACAGTGCAGAAACAGGCCCATCGGCCCACCGAGTCCATACTGACCAGCGATCACCTGTGCACTACCACTATCCTACGTACCAGGGACAATTTTACAACTTACCGAAGCCAATTACCCTACAAACCTGTGCGTCTTTGGAATTGTGGGAGGAAACCGCAGCACCCGGAGGAAATCCACGCGGTCACAGGGAGAACGTACAAACTCCGTACAGACAGCGCCCGCAGTCAGGATCGAACACGGGTCTCTGGCGCTGTAAGGCAGCAACTCTACTGCTGCGCCGCTGTCCCCCAGTGGAGTTGAGTGGTCAATATTTCCGTTCAAGTTCCTGCATCAGGACTGTGGGGCGAAGGGAAGGGTGGGAGGAGGGTGATAATAACCAGTATAAAGTGGTGACAGGGAGGGGTGAGGCGGGGAATGGTGAGCAGATGGGTGGAGCCAGGTTGTGGTGAGGAAGGGGAATGGTGGGGACAGAGGTTGGAAGCTGATACGTGGAACCAGATAAGAGAGGAATGTCAGGCGGATGGAACCACGTGAGGGAAGGTATAGGAGGGGTCGGCCAAGGGAGAAGAAACCCAGGTGGAGCGGTGTGTGGGAGATGGGCGGAGTGAACCTGGTGGGGGAGAGTGGTGTTGCATCCAGGTACTGAGCAAAGATAATAGAGCAGAGCAAGATAGACCACTCGACCCTAAAAACCATAGTATGTCACGGCGCCATTTTAGTAGGCAGAAACGTGCAGAAACATTTAAAAAGAAAAATAACAAAAATCTGTGAATTGACAGGTGAAATATATTCTGCATTTTTATGGTTTCATCACACATACTGTTCCCCCAAAACACTGATTACACTGCGAGAGGCAGAGCGAACTTCAGTATAGGCGACTTCGGCAGAGTGGTCCATCTTGTTCCTCTGGTGTCTTTGGTACTGAGGGCGGAGGGGAATGAAGAAAAAATGAAGGGAGAGGGAAGTCGGGTGGACTGGTAGGGTGGCTGAGAAGGGAAACGGACGTGTCAGCCAGCTGAAAATCTCTTTTCAGTCTTCATCATTTTAAAGTCATGTTAGCCCATTCCTCAACCATTGTTTTTGTTCATGAGAAGGAAGGATCCTGTCTGTTAATGTGTTCTCAGCATGGACACTTACAATTCTGATATCAACCACCACGTCAATCTTTTCTGCGGTGTCCCTCCATCCTCTCTATAATGTGGTCACCAGAAGTGTACTCAGCCTTCCAAGTCTGGCCCAGCTAAAGGGCAGGCTTAGCAAAACTTCACTTTTTTAAAATCCCATTCCTCTAGTTCTAAACACCTGGTACTTTGTTAGCTTTCCTCGTGGCCCTGCTAAACTAAAACACGTCTCCTGAATCCGCATCCTTCGACACTCTTTAGTCTGTTGTGAGGTATCTCATTGGAGGCCCTATGATAAGGTACATGAGTTATATCAACCGTAACAAGATGAAGTCACACATAACTTTCAGGGTAAACCTATTACATTGGTGTGCAGGTAGGTCGATGGGGGACGTAGGTGGGTGGGTGGGGTGGTGGTCCTAAACTGGGCTGAGAGCCTGATGCAGTATTTTTCTGTTCTTCTTGACTCCAAGTAAAGATAGCTTTGAAGGTTTGTAAACTCTGTTTGATCGACTGCCCGCTGAAGACTGAAATTCAGCCATTTGTAACAGAGTTGCACCTTTAACAACAGGGCTCTGCAACATCCACCGGGCCTGACTTACAAGGCAGAGCAACTGTACACCTGTGCATCAGTTGGGAGGGCAGCTTGCCTCTTTACAAGCTGGCCCAGAGAAAGTGCATTGTGTGCCAATGTGCCAAAGACACTGCACACCCCTCGTGTCGAAAGTAGGTAGCTGTAAGTTGAATGTCTCTGTATATGAAGGAACTTCGGATGCTGGTTTATACCGAAGATAGACACAAAATACTGGAGTAACTCAGCGGGCCAGGCAGCATCTCCGGAGAAAAGGAACAGGCGACGTTTTGGTCGGGACCCCTCTTCAGTTTAATTCAACAGAAGATGTGTTTTGAGTTGAACTTCTCCCCTTGTTGCAGTGATTTCACCGACTCCAGGCTGGTTCCATATTCTCAGGATGGGTGCTGCTAAACACCCAATCAATTATTCAATTGCAATCCTAAATTGTATCAGTGCAAATCTCAAACCAGGCTATCCACAAACATCAGTCACTTTAGTTATTGCTTCGCATTTGCTCCAACAAAAAGCCTCAGTGTGAGATCCCCCCTCCCAAATGGTTGGTTGTGCTTCAATGAACCTCTCGCTATTTGGTTTCAGTTCACCTGCGTCTAGAATAGATGGAGTCACTATTTCCCTCGGTAATGATCCAGATAAATGTTGGAGGAATCTCTATTTGTTTCAAATCAAAGTTGAATTAATAATCATTTCCACCCATCCAAAGCTTGGACAGAGCCCCCCAATACCTGTACATCAAGAGGGCCGCATATAAATATCAGATTAATAAGAAATTGATTATAAAATCGTACTCAATGGTCACCTCGAAATGCAAATGGACAGGTGGAAAGAAGCACCTTATCGGAGGAATAGATGAAGGGTTGATTTTACAATTCATTCTTGCCCTCAGACTTCATGTCGGGTCTTTTGTTGGGCCAGCAGTTTGTGGGTGAATGATGTCTTGCTACAGCTCTGAGAACTGGGAGCTTCCATTAGGCAGATTGTTGTTGTCAGTGGAGCCAGTGATGAGCATCTTTTGTTGTAGCGGGGGGGGGAAGCGAGCAGGGTGAGACGAGGCAATGGCATGGGGAGCTGTCTTCCGAAGGAATGGGGAGATTTTGAGGTTAGTGTTTACTTTGTTTCACAATTTGCTTTTGCTGAAGTTCGCTTTGATCATTCCAGTCCATGGTGTTTAGGCGGCGGGCAAAAACTGATCTTGCTCCGGGGGCTTCTTCACCCACATGCCCAGGTCGGCTTTCTTCAACGCTTTAAACAGCTGCTGCTTGGCAGCCTGGTACGTCTCGGCTGCCAGTTTGGCTTCGCAGTACACGGGCGGCGTCCCCCTGAGCTTGGAGGCTCGTGTACTGAGCTGCGGAGGAGAGCAAAAACAAACATAGTGAATGAGCCGGCTGTCAGGGGACGCTCCACGCTACACTCCCAGGAAGCGGGCTGCATCTCCTCGCACACCCAATTGGGCAGGACAGTGGTGGAGTTGACTGGCTACCTTGAGACCTAGGTTCGATCCTGACTACGGGTGCCTTTGCATTTGCTCTGGGTGCTCCAGCTTCCTCCCACACTCCAAAGATGTACAAGAAGTGTAAGGAAATAACTGCGGATGCTGGTACAAATCGAAGGTACCAACAATCGTACACCAGTTCTATCCAACACACACCAGGGACAATTTTACAGAAGCCAATTAACCTACAATACCTGTACATCTTTGGTATTTATTCACAAAATGCTGGAGTAACTCAGCAGGTCAGACTGAAGAAGGGTCTCGACCCGAAACGTCACCCATTCCTTCTCTCCTGAGATGCTGCCTGACCTGCTGAGTCAACAAATGCCTTTCAATAAACTAAACAAACGAAATCGAGCTGTGTGTAAATTGGCATTGGGTCAGAGAGTGGAATGTGGGGCTTAAAGTTCACGATGGGAAAATGGATTTCAGTTCATGTGCCAACAGTGCCATGTAGGAAAGAACTGCAGATGCTGGTTTAAATCGAAGGTAGACACAAAATGCTGGAGTAACTCAGCGGGACAGGCAACATCTCTCTCGAGAAGGAATGGGTGACATCAGTCTGAAGAAGGGTCTCGACCCGAAACGACACCCATTCCTTCTCTCCCGAGATGCTGCCTGACCTGCTGAGTTACTCCAGCATTTTGTGAATAAATCGATTTGTACCAGCATCTGCAGTTATCTTCTTATAGGAATGGGTGACGTATCGGGTCGAGATATACCCATTCCTTCTCTCCAGAGATGCTGCCTGTCCCACTGAGTTACTCCAGCATGTTGTGTCTACCAACAGTACGGTGTTGGGCAAAGAGGTCGAAGCAAAGGTAAGAAACTGGAAAGAGGAATATGACAGCACTGCAGTGAGAAGCATATAAACACTATGAAAATGCCACAAAGCCCTGGAGTAACTCAGCGGGTCAGGCAGCATCTCTGGAGAACATGGATAGGCAGCGTTTCAGGTTGGGATCATTCTTCCGAACCGAAATGTTACCTATCCATGTTCTCCTCAGATGCTGCCTGACTAGCTGAGTTACTCCGGCACTTTGTGTCTTTTTCTTTTGCAAACCTGCATTTGCAGTTCCTTGTGCAAAAATGTCGCCAGTTATGTAAAATGGAGAAAATGATTTGCAAAAGTGAATGCGTCTTCTTTACACACTGAGACAGGAGAAATTACACTGGAGAATAAGAATATGTCAGAGAAATTAAATATTTAGTGTCTCTCTTTGTGGAAGAAAATACAGAAAAGCTTCTGGAAATAGGTTACAGATGTGTAGTGAACGAGGAGCTCAAACAAATTAAAATTAATAATACATGAATATTGGAAAAAGTAATGGGACAGAATCAATCAACATTCAGGAACTGATAATCTGCTTTTGAGGGGTTTGAAGGAAGAAGCCAAAGAGATAATGGATATTGTCTAGTTTTTTGAGATACAGCATGGAAACAGGCCCTTCGGCCAAAAGAGTCCATGATGACCTATCAATCAACCCTTTACACTAGTTAGATGTTATCCCACTTTCTCATCTACTCCCTACACATGATGGGCAATTCACAGAGGCTAATTAACCTACAACCCTGCACGTCTTTGGAATGTGGGAGAAAATCATGCAGTTGAAACCCGGATGAAACCCATGCAGTTATGGGGAGAACGTGCAAACTCCACACAGACAGTACCCGAGATCTCAGGCAGGCAATATTTTCCATGGCAGCTCCAGAAGGAGCTGAAATTCCTCTCTGAAGATTCTGTTTAACCTCTGAATGGAGCTAAGATGTGTACAACTGTCCCTGGCAATGCCTTTCATAAATAAGGCCAGTGGAGGCCAATTCTCTGAATGCATTCAAGAGAGAGCTAGATAGAGCTCTTACGGATAGCGGAGTCAGGGGGTATGGGGAGAAGGCAGGAACGGGGTACTGATTGAGAATGATCAGCCAGGATCACATTGAATGGCGGTGCTGGCTCGAAGGGCCGAATGGCCTCCTCCTGCACCTATTGTCTATTGTCTATTGTCTAAATACAACCCAGCGGTATGAATATTGATTTCTCTAACTTTAAGTTACCCTTGCTTTCTCTCTCTCTCTCTCTCTCTGTTTGAGACCTCTTAAAAATATTTTCCATTCTTTTTACTTACATAAAAAATAATTAAACGTTTTATGTATAAAACTAGTTTGCAAGGCTTTGAATTAAAAAAAAGGCAATTTAAAAATAGAAAGTAACTACAGTACCCTTTAATCAGTGCTGATGAAGATATATTAATTGTCACTAACTAGTGATGATGTTCACATGTGAATTACAATTAAAACACAAGGTACGTTCTATAACACCAGGATAAACACTCAACTAAGAAAACCAAGTCCAAAGCCAAAGTTTTATCCAACTATCTAACTGAATATACCAACTTATGCTGTGCATAATGTATACTCTGAACTGCAGGAACTCCATAAAACACAGAATGCTCGTTAGAACTACAACCAAGTTGCCCAATGCCTGTGGAGTGAGGTTTCTCATGTGTTTCAGGAAGCAAGCTGAAAAATTGACTACAGCATAGTAATTAATATTTTCCATGGCAGCTCCAGAGGGAGCTGAATTTCATCTGTGCTGATTTTGTTTAACCTCCAACCTGAACTAAGATGGTGTACAAGTGTCCCTGGCAATGTCTTTAATAAAACCAATACCATTGAAAGATAATTCAAATCGTATTCCCTTTCCATCTTGGAGTTAAATCAACCTTAGATTTTTAAATGAATTCACATATTTTGTCCAATGTATATTCACTTTGCATGTGCTATGGATGTTTGCAAACAAATTTCCGGGGGTTTTCTTTATTCATAGCTTCATTAAATCCTACACCTGTGGAGTAAAAGAATAGATAATCGTACAAAACGACAGAGAGGATTAACCAAAATAGCAACCCATGTTCCTGCAATGTGGAGACAGAAATAAACATCTAGAAGTAAATGCATTTAAAGTGGTTTTGCGTTGGCGAACTTACATTGGTAACCATTGTATAGCAGTGCAGTCAATATTGAAGAGGCATTAAATATCCACATGCATTGCAGTTGAATTGCAGAATCATAACAGGACAGGAATTTGTAGATCTGCTGAGGCTGATTTACAAAAATAGAGATACAGTGCTGGAATAACTCAGCGGGTCAGGCAGCATGTCTGGACAACATGGATAGGTGAGATTTCGGGTCGGGACCCTTCTTCAGACTGATTGTAGGTGAGGGGAGAAAAGCTGGAAGATTGGAGGGGCAGTACAAAACCTGGCAGGTAATAGGTTGATACAGGTGAGGGAGGGAGGGGGGTGGTGGTTAATAGGCAGATGGTGGACAAAGGCCAGAGATGAAAATACAGAAGGTGTGAGACAAATGGATTGAAGAGTTGTGAAATGTGGGTCTGGAGGACAGAATGTAGGTGGAAGGTGGAAGAGGAGGGGAGGGGTGGGGGGGTTGGGGGGGGGGGCTGGGGTTGGGGAGGAAGGGAGAGGGGAAGGATTTCTATCTGCAGGGTTTCCATCCTCTCCTTCCACCTCCATTCCTTCCTCCAACTTCACAATGACAAATGACGTTCCCTCATGTTTCTAATGAATGGGAGATGTGGGTTGTGCACATGTTCAAATGGACCTAAGAGCTCTTGTACGCGTTACTGAAAGCCAACATGCAGGTGCAGCGAACCCTGATATTGCCATTTGAGAGGATATGAATACAATAGCAATGATGTTTTACTGCAATTAACATAGGGTCTTGACGAGACTGCCTCTGGAGGACTGTGTACAGTTTTGGTGTTGTTACCAAAAAAAGTGGGATGAATTGGGAGTACAAGGAAGATTCCCTCAGCTGGTTGTAATGATGGTGGGTTTGCTGAATGTGGGGACATTGTGCAGGCCAGACCTGTACTCTCTTGTGTTCAGAAGAATGAAAGAAGATCTCACCGAAGCTTAGACAATTCTTACATGGTCTGGATTTAGAGGAACCTTGGCTGAGGAACAGTCACAGTGTCAAAATAACGGATAGTTGGTTCAGGACTGAGATGAGGAGAAGTTCTTCACACAGAGAACGGTGAACTATTGGAATCCTCCGCCACTGGCGGCTATGAAGGGTCAGCTATGGAGTTCACTCAATACTGATATTAATAGATGTCTGGATGCTAAGAGAAATAAGGGACATTCGGAAACAGAGCTACAGCAGGAAAATGTGTGTTAAAGATCAGCGATGCCCCAACAAATGGCGCAGCAGACGCGAAGTACCTATTTTTACTCTTATTTTTTACGTTCATATGTAAAGGGTTTACGCCAAGCACAATACTGCTGGGTTGATGCTAAAATCATTAAAATCCTAAACATTGGGAGATTGCTTTTGAGGAAGAATCTGATCTATTTGGGAACCTCCCAAAATATCAGATCAATAACTTTAGAACAGGAATAGTTCCCTCTCAATTAATTACACCAGGAAACGAAACAAAAGGGTCAAAATGTTTTGAGTGGCTTAGATTTTTTTCAAAACCTCTCAAAATACCACCAGGGGGCGCCGCAGGATGGCTGCCTCGCCAATGGTCTGTCTTTGTCTCCTTTGTGTTTTAAATTTGTTGTAAAATGAATGTTTTAGTTTATCTTTAGTTTTGTATTATGTGGGGGGAGTTGGGGGAAACTTTTTTAATCTCTTTCCTCGCCGGAGAAGCGTTTTTCTCCGTGCCGTATCTCCCCCTGCACTGCGGCCGAACATCGAGGAGTTGGTGGCCTCTTGCTGGGACTTCTAGAGCTCCTAATAGACAATAGACAATAGGTGCAGGAGGAGGCCATTCGGCCCTTCGAGCCAGCACCGCCATTCAATGTGATCATGGCTGATCATTCTCAATCAGTACCCTGTTCCTGCCTTCTCCCCATACCCCCTGACTCCGCTATCCTTTAGAGCTCTATCTAGCTCTCTCTTGAATGCATTCAGAGAATTCGCCTCCAGTGCCTTCTGAGGCAGAGAATTCCACAGATTCACAACTCTCTGACTGAAAAAGTTTTTCCTCATCTCAGTTCTAAATGGCCTACCCCTTATTCTTAAACTGTGGCCCCTTGTTCTGGACTCCCCCAACATTGGGAACATGTTTCCTGCCTCTAACGTGTCCAACCCCTTAATAATCTTATACGTTTCGATAAGATCTCCTCTCATCCGTCTAAATTCCAGTGTATACAAGCCTAGTCGCTCCAAACCACGGAGCCTGTGGACTTTAACATCTCGGAGCGGGCGATCCCTTTGCCAGGAGTCGGCCTTTGGTGCTCCAACCTGCAGGAGCCGCGGACTTTAACATCACAGAGCTGGCGGCCCCAGGCTAGGGACCCACTTTGGGAACTCCAAGATGCAGCAGTTTCGACCGTCCCAATGCGGGAGCTTAGACCGCCCCGACGTGGGAGTTTGATCGCCGGCTGCGGATGGTTCAACTCCCCCGACCGCGGGAGGAAAGGAGGAAAGAAGATAAGAGTTTATCACCTTCCATGCCGCTGTGGTGCATGTTTATGCATGTGTCTCGTTGCTTTTTTGTTATGACTGAATGGCAAATCAAATTCCTCGTACGTTGTAAAACATACTTGGCTAATAAATTACGATTATGATTATGATTCGTACTCTCTACTCTGTCTACACCAACGACTGCACCTCCACAGACTCCTCTGTCAAGCTTCTCAAGTTTGTGGACGACACAACCCTGATTGGACTGATCCAGGATGGGGAGGAATCTGCCTACAGACGGGAAGTGACACAGCTGGTGTTCTGGTGCCAACGCAACAACCTAGAGCTCAATGTTCTTAAGATGGTGGAATTGATTGTAGACTTTAGGAGAGCTCCTCCTCCCCTCCCCCCACTCACCATCAACAACACCACAGTCACATCTGTGGAGTCATTTAAGTTCCTTGGAACCATCATCTCCAGGGACCTTAAATGGGGGACCACCATCGACTCCACTGTCAAAAAGGCCCAACAGAGGATGTACTTCCTGTGGCAGCTGAGAAAACACAATCTGCCACAGGCAATGATGGTCCAGTTTTATACTGCCATCATAGAGTCTGTCCTCACCTTCTCCATCATGGTCTGGTTTGGCTCAGCCACCAAGCACGACATCCGGAGGCTGCAACGCATCGTTCGATCAGCCAAGAAAGTTGTTGGCTGCAACCTTCCCCCCCATCTACAAACTGTACACTGCAAGGGCCAGGAAGCGAGCGGGTAAGATCATCTCTGACCCCTCTCACCCTGGCCACAAACTCTTTGAAGCACTTCCCTCTGGAAGGCAACACCGGACTGTTAAAGCAGCCACAGCCAGACATAAAAACAGCTTTTTTTCCATGAGCAGTAGCTCTACTCAACAGCTAAACGTCTGTAGCCGTTTGCTCTGGTATTTTATTTCATTCTGCACATTTTAAATTATAGTGTTTTATTTTAAGTTGTCTACTGTATATTGTGTTGTTACTTGCGAGCAAAGCACCAAGGCAAATTCCTTGTATGTGTACATACTTGGCTAATAAAATGTATTCAATTCAGTTCAATTCAATTCAATGATAGTAACCACATCAGCATATAATTTAAATTAAACAGTAAAACAATTTATGTTCTGGCAACACTTGAGCAAATATCATATACTTATGAAACATTATTCTATTGCAATTATAATGAAACTTTATTAAAAGAGCATTTGTAAAACATTTAACTAAGGAAGAAATTGCCTATAATGTAAAAGGAAATTTCAAGGGATTTAAATTGAGTTGAAGAGCTTCAGGCTGCAAGTTTTGAGGATTCCTGATATTAATAAGGTTTTATGCAGGGAATATTGATGCCTTTGCTTTGAGGTTGCAGTGCAGGTATCACTTATGGGTTGTCAGAAATAATTTTCTCTAAACTGACTACGCGGAAGAAATTCTTATCACAAGGAAACCTCGTTGTGACATTTATTAAAGTACTGATAGGTTCCCTCAGGGATGTATATTTGTAGTTGTTAATGTGCAAATCCAATAAGCTGCATTTTATTAAAGAAGAAGGGATGTTGAATGGGGAATTTCATGCAAGTATTCTACATGGCTGAGGAGTTCCACCAGTGACCCTTCAGTGTGTAGAAAGGAACTGCTAATGCTGGTTTATACTGAAGATAGACACAATGTGCTGGATTAACTCAGTGGGCCAGGCAGCATCTCTGGAGAAAAAGGATGGGTGATGTTTCAGGTCGGGACCCTTCTTCAGACTGGCTCATTAATGTTTGAGCATGGCCATAAGATGTATAAGACATGGCCCAATTTTGCTCATAACTTCCATCAATAAGACCATAAGATCATAAGCCAAATGGCCCAATTTTGCTCCGCCATTCAATCATGGCTGATCTATTTTTCCCTCTCCTGCCTTCTCCCGATAACATTGACCCCCACTCAAGAACCTATCAATTTCCACTTTAATCTCTAGCTACTTCGGTGGAGTGATTGTAGCACTTTAGAAGTATTTCATTGGTTGCAAAGTAGTTTGCGGTGTCCTGATGGCATGAAGGTAGCTTTTTAAGGCGAAGGGAACCAAATGATACATATTCAAGATAGACACAAAGTGCTGGAGAAAAGGAACAGATGACGAGTGGGTCAAAACCCTTTTTCATACCCGAAACATCACCTGTTTCTTTCCTCCAGAGATGCTGCCTGACCCGCTGAGATACTTTAGCACTTTGTGTCTATCTTTGGTATAAAGAGCATAAGTCCATAAGTTATAGGAGCAGAATTAGGCCATTCGGCCCATCAAGCCTACTACACCATTCACTCATGGCTGATCTATCTTGCCCTCTTAACTCCATTCTCCTGCTTTCGCCCCGTAACTCCTGACCACCGTACTAACCTGCATCTGCAGTTCCTCCCTACACACAATATATATCCAAGGTTGCTAGATGACCTGTTAGTAGGAAGGAGGACATGAAGTGACTGCAAAGGAAATGGACATGCCAAATGAATGGAATAGAACTTAACAGATTTAATATAATATGTAAAAATGTGAAATCGCTTTTTGCACTAAACATCAAAATATTTATTTTTTTAAATGGTGACAGATTGGTAATACTGATGTTCAGAGGGCCCACTATGTCCTTGTGCACAAGCCACTGAAAGTCAACATATCTTCATACATACCGTGAAAGGCCTAGACAATAGACAATAGACAATAGGCAGGAGGAGGCCATTCGGCCCTTCGAGCCAGCACCACCATTCAATGTGATCATGGCTGATCATTCTCAATCAGTACCCCATTCCTGCCTTCTCCCCATACCCCCTGACTCCACTATCCTTAAGAGCTCTATCTAGCTCTCTCGGATAGAGTGGATGTGGCAAGGATGTTTCCACTGGTGAGAGAGTTTAGGACCAGAGGTCATAGCTTCAAAATTAAAGGACGTTCCTTTAGGAAGGAGATGAGGAGGAATTTCTTTAGTCCGAGGGTGGTGAATCTGTGGAATTCATTGCCACAGTAGGTTGTGGAGGCCAAGCAATGGATATTTTTATGGCACAAATAGATTGATTCTTGATTAGAACAGGTGTCAGGGGTTATGGAGAGAGGGCAGGAGAATGGGGTTGAGAGGGAAAGATAGATCAGCCATGATTGAATGGTGGAGTAGAATTGATGGGCCAAATGACCTAATTCTGCTTCTATCACTAATGAACATACTGGTGAAGCGAGCAATGTCAGCCTTTACTACAAGACAGTTTGGGGGTCTGAATATAAGGAAGTCATAGGGAAATTGTTGGGGGCTTGGTGAGACTGCTCGTGGAACAGTGTACAATTTTGGAGTTGTCACCTGAAACTAATGCATTTACCATCGAGGGAGCATAATGAACGGGAATCCAGGGATGGATTCATCCAGGGATGGCAGGAATCTTTTTTAATTCCAAGAAGCTTAGGAAGATGTTTCCCCTGACCATGGAGTCCAGAACCAGGGGTGACAGTGTCAGAATAAGGGGTACATTGTTCTGGACTGAGATGAGGAGATATTTCTTCACTCAGAAAGTTCTGAACTTTGGAACTCTCTTCTCTAGAGAGCTGTCGAGGCTCAGTTACAGAACACTAAAAAAAATCTATGTATATTAAAAGAATCAAGGGATATACATGTAGTGCAGGAAAGTAGATCAACCACAGATCGTGATAAATAGCAGAACTTGTTGGAAGGGCTGAATAGCCTACTTCTGCTCCTATCGCTTGCATTCTGATGCAATAAAGACTATTGGCAAAAATCTGTAGATTTTATAGTTTAGACTTGAGAGGTACAGTGCGGAAATAGGCTCTTTGGCCCACCGAGTCCACGCTGACCAGCGATTCCCATACTAGCACTATCCTACACACGAGGGATCATTTACAATTTTACCAGATAATGAACCTACAAACATGTACATCTTTGGAGTGTGGGAGGAAACTGGAGCACCTGGAGAAAACCCATTCGGTCACAGCGAGAACGTGCAAACTCTGTACAGACCGCACCTGTAGTCAGGATCGAACCCGGGTCTCTGGTGCTGTGAGGCAGCAACTCTACCGCTGCACCACTGTGCCGCCCAATTCATTCAGTCATAATGTAAGTCACGGGTTTAACCAATGGAGGTATTTCAGTGAGGATCACAGAGAATCAAAGATTAGTAGGTTCAACTAATGAGACCAATGATCTGAAAATCAAAAGATAAATCAGCAACCACAGATAAGAATTGAGGATTGTGCGAATGAAACGGACGATTTTGAGGTGAACAGCTGATTAGAGGATGAAATAGAGATCACTGGATGAATTTGTAAGATAAATGCAGACTCGAGACCATGGAGGTAAGGTCATGTGCACAAAAAGATCGTGTATGCTTTATCTGATGATCTGTTGTCATTGTAAATGTTAATTAATCAGTGCGTGCATTTTTAATAAATTAGTACCTTTACTAAAATAGCATGCAAAGGTGGTGGATTAAGCATGAAGACATCTTGACATTCTGAGGGATCTCCAGAGTAGATTTTTAGATTTAGAGATACAGCGAAGAAACAGGCCCTTCGGCCCACCGGGTCCGCGCCGCCCAGCGATCCCCGCACATTAACACTATCCTAGGGACAATTTTTACATTTGCCCAGCCAATTAACCTACATACTTGTACGTCTTTGGAGTGTGGGAGGAAACCGAAGATCTCGGAGAAAACCCACGCAGGTCACGGGGAGAACGTACAAACTCCGTACAGATGGCGCCCGTAGTCAGGATTGAACCTGAGTCTCCGGCGCTGCATTCGCTGTAAGGCAGCAACTCTACCGCTGCACCACCGTGCCTGATATCATTTCAATGAGCAACTTGCTACATTCCTTGAACATCATAAATTGTTATTTTTAGCTGTTTATGCTGTTTCCATGTTGGCTTTCTTGACCTCCCACCAGAATTACAGCAGGATTATAGTAAATCCTGTAAGGAATTTCAGAATCCCTGTCTCTTTACACTGCCACCAATATTTTCAAGGCTTACGCTGTGTTGCCAAGAGTGGTGAAATCTAATGCCAAATACAGAGCTGTTTTGTTAAAAACATTTGTACACTGGAGTTCTCAACAGCAAATCTGCTCTCTCACTTAGTGCAAATAATTTGCGTTTTCTCTGCCAACCTTCATTCATTCCAAACTTAAATGAAATCCAACCAACTTAATTGAAGATGCTAATACGAATATGAACATCCACCATGGCTCCCTTCATTGTGGATCTCTCTGCTTTTGTTCACTTCATTAACTCACAGATGCCAATGTGATTTTGAGAGTGCAACGGAGTGCTTACGGTGGAATCCAATTGTTTTTCCACCATCGATGGGGGCTTTGGAATCAGTACAAAACAGAAAATATTGGAAACACTCGGTAGGCTGAGCAATATTTGTGGAAAGAGAAACCGTGTCAATTTTCAGGCTTGAAATGTTGACCTGATCTCTCCCCTGCCTTTGTTTGGCAAGTGAGAGGTGGATATCGGTGAAGGGGGGGGGGGGGGGGGGGGGGGTTGGTTGGCAGATGGTTGGACTAAGGCCAGAGATGAAAAGATAAAATATCTGTGATAAGGTTGGAAGAGGCGCAAAATATGAAATGTAGCTGGAAGGGGACTGGGGGGGGGGGGGGGGGGGTGGGGTGGGGTGGGGTGGCAGGGAGAAATGTTTGCACATCCATTTGAGTGCAGGGGAGAGAGGGGAAAGGAGGGTGGGAGGAAGGGAAAGATGGGAGTTGGGGAGGGGGGGGGGCTCTGTTTGTGGGTTAGTTATCTAAAATTGGAGAATATAATGTTTGTACCGTTACGTTGTAAGCTGCCCAAGCAGAATAGGAGGCACTGTTCCTCCGGTTTGCGTGTAGCCTCACTCTGACAATGGAGGAGGCCCAGGACAGAAAGGACAGTGTGGGAATGGGAAGGGGAGTTAAAATGGTCAGCCGCCAGGAGATGCAGCAGGCCTTGGCGGACCAAGCGCAAGTGTTGGGGGAAACGGTCGCCTAGTCTATGCTTGGTCTCGCCGATGTAAAGGAGGCCACATCGGGAGCACCGCATGCAGTAGATGAGGTTAGTGAAGGCACGCATCAACCTCTATCTCACCCGGAAGGACCGCTAGGTTCCCTGGATGGATGAGAGGAGAGGGGAGGTATAGGTTTAGGTGTTACGCCTGTGGTTGCAGGGGAAAGTATTTGGGGAGAGGGTGGTTAGACCAGAATAATACACATACAAACAAGGGGACTACACATGCTGGAATCTTGAGCAAACCAAATAAAGTGCTGGAATAACTCAGCGGGTCAGTCAGCATCGCTGGAGAATATGGATCGACGATGTTTCAGGTGGGGATCTTTCTTCAGTATGGAATATTGGAAACCTCAATAGGCTGGGGAATATTTATGGAAAGAGAAACCGGGGCAATGTTTCAAGTCAATGACTTGAAATGTTGATTCGATCTCTCCACCACCTCACCATGTGGGCCATGACAACTGTCTACCCTAATACCATTTACCTGCATTAGGTCTGTATCTTTCCACTCCTTTCTTATCCAAGAAATGCCTTCTTGCACTAATATCTGCCTCTACAACTTCCTTTGGCTTCTCATTCCACTATTCGCGGCCCTCTGTGTGAAATATTTATTCCTCAGATGTCCTTTATATTTCTCCCCTCTCACCTTAAATTTAGTTCAGTTCAGTTTAGCTTAGAGATACAGTGATCCCCGCATATTAAAACCATCCTACGCACACTAAGGACAATTTGCAACTTCACCAAGCCAATAAACCTACAAACCTGTACGTCTTTGGAGTGTGGGAGGAAACCGGAGCACTCAGGGAAAACCCATGTAGGTCACAGGGAGAACGTACAAACTCCATTGAGACAGTACCCATAGTCAGGATTGAACAGGCCGACTGTTAGGCTTTGAATAATGGCGCCAAAACAAGGTGGCGACTACATGTGTAATAGCAGCAAAATAAATTCACTGTTCAGTTGCGTATGTGACAAATAAAGCACAATTGAACCCTGGGAAGAAGCTTCTGACAAACATTCCTGTCTACGCCCTTCATAGGTCTATAAACCTTTATAAGGTCACCTCTCAGCTATATATATATAAGAAAATAACTGCAGATGCTGGTACAAATCGATTTATTCACAAAATGCTGGAGTAACTCAGCAGGTCAGGCAGCATCTCGGGAGAGAAGGAATGGGTGACATTTTGGGTCGAGACCCTTCTTCAGACCCCTCAGCTATGTTCTAGTGATGATAAATTCAGCCTATCCTATCTGCTTATAACTGCAGCCCTCCTTATCATATCCTGGTGAATCTCTTCTGCTCTTTCTCTATTGTTCTCTGCTTAAGGCTGAGATAGATAGATTCTTGACTAGTACAGGTGTCAGAGGTTCTGGCGAGAAGGCAGGAGAATGGGGTTAGGAAGTGGAGATAGATCAGCCCTGATTGAATGGCGGAGTAGACTTGATGGGCCGAATGGCCTAATTCTCCTCCTATCACTATGACCTTATGACCTCACATAATTCTCCTATCACTATGACCTTATGACCTCACATCCCTCCTGTGGCATGGCAACCAGAGCTATACACAATACTCAGGGCAGGGCAGTGCTAAACATCACCGGTTTGCGTAATATTTACCTTGCCATAAAGCTTTGTCCACTGGGAATAAAGTGCACGTTTGCAGAGTCTGGAGGAACATCCCAGGTCCCCTTTCCCCTTTTCTAGCATTAGAGCTATACACGAAGAAATGCTATCTCACTCATGTTTTATGCAACTACAACATGACATCCCAGCTCCTATTCAATGTCTTGGCCTTTGAGGGCAAGCATACCAAGTGGATTTTACTCTACCTTATCCACATGTAGCGCCACTCTCAGAGACTGAGAGAACTGCACCTCAAAGTCTTACTGGGCGTCAGTGCTCTTGAGGTCCATTTATAACAGAGTAAGTGACAGAAAAATGCTTAATGCCAGAACCAGAGACTGCAGATGCTGGAATATGTTGCAAAAAAAGAAATGATAGCTGCTGGAGGAACTGCCCAGGTCAGGCAGCATCTGTGGAGGGGTGAGGTGTCAAGACCAAAGATACTAGAGGAGCAAGATGAACCACTCTGTCGAAATCGCCTATACTGAAGTGTAGTACGCAAAGGAGCGTAACGTCCGCCATTTTAGTAAGCAAAACCCACCGTTCGCTATGCCTCTCGCAGTGTAATCAGTGTTTTGGGGGAACAGTATGTGTGATGATACCATTAAAATGCAGAATATATCTCATCTATCGATTCACAGATTTTTGTTATTTTTTCTTTTTAAATGTTTCTGCAAGTTTCTGCCTACTAAAATGGTGCCATGACATACTACGGTTTTTAGGGTTGAGTGGTATATCTTGCTCTGCTCTAGTATCTTTGGTCAAGAGTGTTTAATTGTAATATGTACTAACATAGGGACAATGCAGTTCTTCTTTGCTGCATCTCAATAGGGCCATTAGCTCAATAACACACATTTAAATATATAATAAGGAATAATGCAATAAAATATTAACAGTAATCCCCGGTAACCATAATAATGCAAGACTGAAGTCTGTGGTGCAAGAAAACGTTGACTGCCCATTTCCCTCCACAGACGCTGCCTGACCCACTGAGTTCTTCCAGCAGCTCTCCTTTCTTGCTGCAAATATTTCATGCCGATGTCAATTGCAGGGCAGTGCCAAACATCGCCGGTTGCGTAATATTTACCTTGCCATAAAGCTTTGTCCACTGGGAATAAAGTGCACGTTTGCAGAGTCTGGAGGAACATCCCAGGTCCCCTTTTCCTGTGGTAGCATTGATGATCTCGAGGTCGGGGTCACCCAGTGCCCAGTTTACGCTGAAGCTTGGAGACTTGCCCTGCTGACGAAGGCTGGTACTACTGACCCCTGCAGAAACACCAAGACACACACACACACACACACTCAGTAAACGGCCACAGCCGACCGGGAATACAAGTGCTGAGACCTTCGATTTCCTTCATGCCACAAGGAAGGAATGTCTTGCTGCCCAGTGGCTTTGTAATTGCTCATGTCATAACATGTAAACTGCATGTAAAAATACGTGGAATATGTGAGTCCATGAAATGTAGAAATGAAATGTAGGACCGAGGAAGGGTCCCGACCGGAAACGTCGCCTATCCATGTAACCCTGCACTTGCAAACTGGGACTTGAAAATGGCGCCAAAACTGGCATCTCTGTATAGTGTCTCAGCGTACTGCTGCTATACATTTGTACTGTAACTGAGATGTTTATCTAAGATGTATCTAAGTGCTTATGTATAGTGATAGGTACCTTGGTACATGTAACAAATAAAATACCAAGTAATACCAATACCAGTCTGAAGAAGGGTCTCGACCCGAAACGTCACACATTCCTTCTCTCCAGAGATGCTGCCTGACCTGCTGAGTTACTTCAGAATTTTGTGATACCTAAGTAACGCCAAGTAATTGTTTCAGAGATGTTGTTTCTCCAACACTTTGTGTCCTTCCATGGAATGTAGTTATATACGTAGCTGTTTGCTGGAGTGTGGGGCTGCACCAAGACTCTTCACTATACCCATTCTATGTAACAACTTGTTTGCAACATTTTAATGGAGTCCATGTATTTTTTTCAGGAGCGAAACACAAAGTGCCAGAGGAACTCAGCAGGTCGGGCAGCACCTGGAGTGGGGAATGGACAGGCAATGTTTTGGGTCAGGACCCTTCTTCAGACTTGCACTCAAACATTCCCTCCCCAGATGCTGCCTGACCTGCTGTGTTCCTCCAGCATTTTGTGTTAGACAATAGACAATAGGTGCAGGAGGAGGCCATTCAGCCCTTCGAGCCAGCACCGCCATTCAATGTGATCATGGCTGATCATTCTCAATCAGTACCCAGTTCCTGCCTTCTCCCCATACCCCCTGACTCCGCTATCCTTAAGAGCTCTATCTAGCTTCTCTTGAATGCATTCAGAGAATTGGCATCCACTGCCTTCTGAGGCAGTGAATTCCACAGATTCACAACTCTCTGACTGAAATTTTTTTCCTCATCTCAGTTCTAAATGACCTACCCCTTATTCTTAAACTGTGGCCCCTTGTTCTGGACTCCCCCAACATTGGGAACATGTTTCCAGCCTCTAACGTGTCCAACTCCTTAATAATCTTATACGTTTCAATAAGATCTCCTCTCATCCTTCTAAATTCCAGTGTATACAAGCCTAGTCGCTCCAGTCTTTCAACATATGATAGTCCCGCCATTCCGTGAATTAACCTAGTAAACCTACGCTGCACGCCCTCAATAGCAAGAATATCCTTCCTCAAATTTGGAGACCAAAACTGCACACAGTCCTCCAGGTGCGGTCTCACTAGGGCCCTGTACAAATGCAGAAGGACCTCTTTGCTCCTGAAAGAAATATATGGACTCCCATTAAAATGTTCCAACCAAGTTGTAACGTAGAATGGCTATTATGATGGGACTGCACCACCTATCCTGGGCAAGATCGAAATGGATGAAATGCAATCAGCTGGTACCCTGGAATGATAGTGATGATAAGTGAGATGGATAACAGGAGACGATTGTTGCTAAACAGAACAGTGATGAGGTAAAAAGACCAACGATGTGAACATTGAATTCTCCAATTTTGGGTAACTTCTAACAAATCATCTAGGGAGTTCGAAGACACCGCTTTTTCCCCCATTCCCCCCCCCCCCCATTTTCTCCCCGCCCCTCTTCTCCCCTGTGCCTCAATTGGACTTGCATCGATTTCTCACTTCCCCCTCCCCCTCTACCTACATTCCTTCCTTTGTCTTCACAATTTGCAACTCTTCAATCCTTTTGTCTCACACCTTCTGTTTTTGCATCTCAGGCTTTTGTCCAACCAGCTGCCTGACAAACCCCCCTTCATCTGCATCCACCTTATTACCTGTCACACTTCATCCTGTCTCTCTGCTCTTCCAGCTTTCTCCCCAACCCCTCCCCCGACCCCTTTCAGTTTGATCTGCAACAGTTGGTCAGTGGTGATGGAGGGGAATAATATACATAGACTGGATATGGTCCAACTTCGGGTCGTCAAACCGCATGCAGAAATGACTAAATCCGGACCTTAATCTGGTGTCGGATGAAAGGTGAATGACTTGAAACAATAACCATTCCCCTCTCTCTGTTAGTTTCTTCCCTGTTGTTATCAGGCAACTGAACCATCCTATTACCAATTGGAGTGCGATTTTACCTCATTGGAGACCCTCGGACTAGCTTTAATCGGACTTACTGAACTTTTTGTTGCACTAAACGTTATCCCCTTTACCATGTATCTGTACACTGTGGACGGCTTGATTGTGATCATGTATAGTCTTTTCACTGACTGGTTAGCATGCAACAAAAGCTTTTCACTGTACCACAGTACACATGACAATAATAAACTGACCTAAACTCTCACTTTCTCTCGAAGATAGACACAAAATGCTGGAGTAACTCAACGAGACAGACAGCATCTCTGGACAGAAGGAATGGATGATGTTTTGGGTCGAGACCCTTCTTCAGACTGAGAGTCAGGGGAGAGGGAGACACAGAGGTAAGGAAGAGTAAGGTGTGAAAACGAGATGAAAAGGATGAGGAACAAGGATGCAACTTTAGATAGTTCCTCTGTCCCTCTCTTCCCCTCCCCCTACCCAGATCTCCCACTGTCTTCCTGTCTCCACCTATATCCTTCCTTTGTCCCGCCCCCCCTGACATCAGTCTGAAGAAGGCTCTCGACCCGAAACGTCACCCATTCCTTCTCTCCTGAGATGCTGCCTGACCTGCTGAGTTACTCCAGCATTTTGTGAATAAATACCTTCGATTTGTACCAGCATCTGCAGTTATTTTCTTACAAGGATGTAGAATATACCCCTCCCACTCTCTATATCCTATCCCCTTTTTAGTTCTCCGACCAGTCTGACTGTCCCCTTGATTAAATGTTATCTCTGTGTGCTTCCGTCTTCATGCCCTCTCACTTTCTCTCCTCTGGCGCTGTCTGGCTAAATGCGTATTCTGGGACCAAGGGGTAAGCAATTTAAGACTGGGAACAGCAGAAATGTCTTCACCCAAAGAGAGAAGGCCTGCGGAATTATTTACCATAGAAAGCAATTGAAGTAACATTTTAAAATAGGAGCAGATGGATATTTTTCTGAGGGCTGGAGAGATCGAGGGACATGGGGAGAAAGGTGGAACAGGATATTGAATGAATGATCATCTGTGATCACGCTGAATGGCAGAGCAGTTTGAAAGACCAAACAGTCTGAACTTGTTCCTATTTTTTCTATGGCTTTATTTTACAGTATTTTGTTTTTATTCCAGTTGAGGTTAAAGTCTATTTTCCTGATTCTCCCCTTGAGTTTTTTTTAATTTAATTTTAGATTTAGAGATATAGCGCGGAAACAGGCCCTTCGGCCCACCGGGTCCGCGCCGCCCAGCGTTCCCCGCACATTAACACTATCCTACACACTCTAGGGACAATTTTTACATTTACCCAGTCAATTAACCTACTTTAAAGTCCTGCTTTTTGGTTTCTGTTTTTTTCCCATCATATTTTTCTCCCTCGGGACACACATTTTCCATTAGTTCAGATAACAAAAAGCAATAAAATAAACGATGAGTTGTTTACGTAAGCATTACTTCTGCACAGTGAGGCTAGAAATTGTGCTAACAAACACAACCCGTTATTTTCAGTATTTAAACAGGGCCGCTGATTGACCGTGAGGAGCAGTGTTGAAGATTAGCCGCAAACTGCAAAGGGATTTTGGTGATACTTTTGTACCTTAGTTTGCCGATCATATAAAACTAGGTGGGAGGGCATGTTACAATGAGGATATTTGCATTCTGCGACAAAATATAGCTAGGAGACATAAGGAAATGTAAATGGTAGAATCTTGTGTAGAACACAAAGTGCTGGAGTAACTCAACGGGTCAGACAGCACCTCTGGAGAACATGGAAAGACAATGCTTCAGGTCAGGACTCTTCTGCAGACTGATTGTAATAGAAAACATAGAAAACATGGAAAATAGGTGCAGGAGGAGGCCATTTGTCCCTTCAAGCCAGCACCGCCATTCATTGTGATCATGGCTGATCACCCACAATCAGTAACCTGTGCCTGCCTTCTCCCCATACCCCTTGATTCCACTAGCCCCTAGAGCTCTATCTAACTCTCTTTTAAATTCATCCAGTGAATTGGCCTCCACTGCCTTCTGAGAAAACTGGGAAAGAGATGGAAAAGGTACAGATAGTTTAGTTTAGAGATACAGCGAAGAAACAGGCCCCTCGGCCCACCGAGCCTGTACCGACCTGTTCCATCCTGCACACTAGGGACAATTTACAGAAGTCGTTTTAACCTGCAAACCTGCACGTCTTTGGAATGTGGGAGGAAACCGGAGCACCCAGGGAAACCCCACGCAGTCACGAGGAGAACGTGCAAACTCTGCACAGACAGCACCCAGGGTGAGGATTGAACTCAGATCTCTGACGCTGCACCACTGTGCTGTCCTAGTCTTGAGTAATAGATTGAGCGAGTGGGTGAAGACGTGGCAAATGGAGTTTATTGAGGTTGAAGTTTGGTGAGGTTGAGTTTACTGCTGTGAAGAGAAATCTGAAGGCAGACTGCTATCTAAATGGAGAAAGATTGCGGATGAGTGAATGACAGAGAGATCAAAGTGTCCCTGTACATGAATCGCAACACATTAGCAGGCGGGTGAAGCCAATGGTTAGGAAAGCAGTTGGCACAGTTGCTCCGCTGGTAGAGCTGCTGCCTCACGGCGCCAGAGACCTGGGTTTGAATCTTTACAATTGTACAGGATGCAATTAGAGAGTGGGAAGCCTCACCTGCAGTACTGCACAGTTTCTGCTCCTCTATATAGGAAAGGATATATTGGCTTTGAATGCAGTTCAAAAGAGATTGACTGGGCTAATTCATGGGATGAGATGGCTATCCTATGATGAATGGGTGAAGAAAGTAGACCTGGGTGCTGTGGACTTTAGTAGAATAAGGGGAGATCTTATTGAAAGATTAAAGACCAGAGGGAGCAATAGATACTCCTCTGTCCCTCCCTTCCCCTCCTCCTTCCCAGATCTCCCTCTATCTTCCTGTCTCCACCTATATCCTTCCTTTGTCCCACCCCCGACATCAGTCTGAAGAAGGGTCTCGACCCGAAACGTCACCCATTCCTTCTCTCCTGAAATGCTGCCTGACCTGCTGAGTTACTCCAGCATTTTGTGAATATATACAGAATAGATATCAATGTGTTTCTGTTACTGGAAGAATTTTGAACGAGAGGACATAGTTACAAGACCATGGGCAGTCATTTAAAACTGGGGTACATGGGAATTTATTCTTTAGATTTTTAGATTTAGAGATACAGCGCAGAAACAGGCCCTTCAGCCCACCGGGTCCGCGCCGCCCAGCGATCCCCGCACATTAACACTATCCTACACCCACTAGGGACAATTTTTCCATTTTGCCCAGCCAATTAACCTACAAAACCTGTACATCTTTGGAATTCTTTGGAGCTCTATTCTCACAGAGTGCGGTGAATCTCTGGAATTCTCTACCCTGGAGATTTGTGGAAGTTAGAGATTGGGGGTATTTAAAGAGGATGTCGAGACATTTTTATAAAAGTCAGGAAATTGAGTGCTCTGGGGAGGTGGGACAGAAGAGGAGATGTGGGCTGGGACATTCAGCCTTGATCACATTGAATACTGGGGCAGACTCGAGGGGCAACTGTCCTCCTTCTGCTCATTTTATCTTACGTTTTAGCAAAAAGCAAAGTGCTGGAGGAACTCAGCGAGTCTGGTAGCATCTGTGGAGGGAATATGCAGACGACATTTCGGGTCAGGGTCCTTATATTTTTAATTGGGCAAAAGGTTGAATGAATGGATATATTAGGGCAGCACAGTGGCTTAGTGGTAGAGCTGCTGCCTCACAGCACCAGAGACCCAGGTTCGATCCTGATCTCGGGTGCTGTCTGTGCGGAGTTTGTACGTTCTCCCTGTGACCGTGTGCGTTTCTTCCGGGGTGCTCCGGTTTCCTCCAAAGCCGTGCAGGTTTGTGGGCTTCCAAAATTCCCCCTAGTACGTAAGATGCGAAAGTGGGATAACACAGAACTGGTCCACGGGTGATTGATGGTTGGCGCGGTCTCGGTGGGCCGAAGGGCTTGTTTCCAAGCTGTATCTCTAAACTAAACTAAATTGTCCGACTGACTAGATGGTGTCTGGAGATGAATAGCTATAGCTTGGTAATTTTTCATCAAATATCAAAAGTGTGATTCTAAACTGTTATTTATGTCTTCCAGTTTTCCCAGAAATTGGCAGTGGTCGGGAGCATGCTGTGACATTGTGTGACGGAGGTTGTTCTCTGGATTCTTTAAAGCAAGAACTAAACTTGTCTCTGGATAAGACAGAGATAACCTCTGAGACAAGGAACACCTGCAGGCAATTCAGGGCTTGAGTGATCATCGTGGACTGGTTTCTGTCACCTCAATGTGTGGCAAATGGACTTATTCTCCATATATCCTTTTTATTGCTTCTCTAAGAAATTATGTGGTTCAGCGATGGATGGCAAATTTATAAATTGCTATAAATGAGGTTTTGTTAGCTAACGAGTGTTAACTTGCTAACATGTCGTTCCTCTTATTTAAAATGTCACTTTTTGTCATTTCTACATTTTATCTTCAATTTCCTGAAACTATTGAAGAATCTACCAAATGAAGTAACATAAATTGTCAACGCCAGAACACATAATGTACAAAAGTATATGTTCACTCAAGCGTCATTCAACGTTGGTTTTCCTTGTGTTGTTCAAAATCATCATTATAAAGCAATGGGGCTTAATACCTCCAGACTGTTTGGCTTTCAGTACTTAATTTGGCTTTAGTCCAAATAATTTTTTTAAAAAATCAGTAATACACTTATTGAGGGCAGTGGTTAGCCCAGTGATACAATAAACTTTGTAAGGTTGATTAGTAAGGGTGTCAGGGATTATGAGGAGAAGGCAGCAGAATGGGGTTGAGAGGACAAAGATGGATCAGCCATGATGAATGGCGGAGTAGACTTGATGGGCCGAATAGCCTAATTCTGCTCCTAGCAGCATCTCTGGGGAAAATGGATAGGTAACATTTCGGGTTGGGACCCTTCTTCAGACTGACCCAAAACTGCAGTCTTATCCAAAGATACTAGAGGGACAAGATGGACCACTCCGTTGCAATCGCCTATACTGAAGTGTGGTATGCAAAGGAGCCATTTTAGTAGGCCTCTCGCAGTGTAATCAGTGTTTTGGGGAACAGTATGTGTGATGATACCATTAAAATGCAGAATATATCTCATCTATCAATTCACAGATTTTTGTTATTTTTCTTTTAAAATGTTTCTGCAAGTTTCTGCCCACTAAAATGGCGCCATAACATACTACGGTTGTTAGGGTCGAGTGGTCTATCTTGTTCCTCTAGTATCTTTGGTCTTATTCCTTGCCATGTTTCACAATCCTTTCTGACTGTCCCTTCTGACCTCCCATCTACCTCATTGGAGACCTTCGAACTTTCTTTAATCAAACTTTACCTGGCACTAAACGTATTCCCTTTAGCCTGCATCTGTACACTGTGGATGGCTCAATTATAATCATGTATATTCTATTTGCTGACTGAATAGCCTGCAACAAAAAGACTTTTCACTGTAACTCAGTGTACGTGCCAATAATAAACTAAACTAGACTAAACTCTCCGATCTGAATGATTAACTCTCAGCTGAGTTTCACTCTGTTTTCATCTCGGTTAATTCCCCAGCATCTCCATGCCCACATCTAGAGCCATCTGAGACTGTGGATTGGTCTCCCTTAGACCTCTCACCATCTCTTCATTGCTAACTGCTGGCAAGATATTAACTAGCTCAACCAGAGAGCAGTGCTGACTTGCTGGCTTTACCTTGAACTAAACGTCATTCCCTTAGCATGCATCTGTACACTGTAAATGCATTGATTGTAATCATGTATTGTCATGTATTCTGCTGACTCGTTAGCACGCACCAAAAAGCTTTTCACTACCTATAAACGTACACGTGACAATAAACTAAACTGAACTGAACTGACCTCATACCATCTTTTCATTGCTAACTGCTGTTGAGATATTAACTATCTCAATTTTTTTTCACTGCCGCTATTCATTCTAACCCAATGTGGATAACTCTGCCCATTAAGGATAAATGTAAACGCTGTCATGGAAGCACAAAGATTAAGGGCAGAATTAAGTCATTTGGCCCTTTGGTCCTCTCTCACCTTTCAATACATCTGTGGCTGATCATCTGCTTCAGTGTCTGTTTCCATCTTCTCCCCATATCATTGATACCTTTAACATGAAAGAACCTCCTTCTTCGATATGTGTAAGGACATGGACTCCACTACCTTTTGTAATTGTAGAATCGCAAACGTTCACCACAATGTCTTTTGACCCTAGTTCTAAATATATCCCCCAAGGTTCAGAATATGGCCTGCATTTAGTCCATTAGGAAATTTAGAAGTTTCAATTAAATCCTCCTCAATAGCCCAGAAAATATCGGTCTAACCAACTCAGCCTCTCCTCATGTGCCGGTCGTGCGGATCCAGGAATCAGCCGAGTAAACATTTGCTGCACACCCTCGCAGCAAGAACATCCTTCCTGCATGTAAGGCGTATATAAAAATCCAGATGGAGTCCCATCACGGCCATGCAAAGCTGCAACAAGATATCCTTACTCCTGCACTCAAACCTGTTGCAATGGAGACCATACCATTCACCTCCCTAACTGCTAGCTGCCCCTGAACACTTGTTGTAACTGGTGTACAAAGACACCTTGGTCTCGATGCAATCTTTCTTTTCCCAGTGTGCCACCATTTTGATAATAATCTGCCCTTCAGTTTTAGATCCAGCACGGTGGTGCAGCGGTAGAGTTGCTGCCTTACAGAGCCAGAGACCCGGGTTTGATCCTGGGTGCTTGTCTGTACGGAGTTTTCCACGTCAACCAGCGATCCCCGCACATTTACACACATTGTTCTCACCGTGACCTGCGTGGGTTTTCTCCGGGATCTCCGGTTGCCTCCCACACTCTGAACATGTGCAGGTTTGCAGGCTAATTGATGTTCTGGAGGCAAGCAGGATCATGTGCTAATATATGTAATGCAGCATTACTGCCTCACTGATCCAGGGACCAGATTCAACCCTGACCTTGGTTACCGTCTCAATGGCGTTTGTGGGTTCTCCCTGCGACCAGCTCAGTTTAGTTTAGAGATACAGCATGTAAACAGACCTTTCCATTTATATTGGTATAATTGTAAAATTGTCCTCAGTGTGTGTAGGATAGTGTAAGTATGCAGGGTGCAAATGTAAAGAGACTTTAGTTTAGTCTCTAAAAAAAACAATTTGCTAATGCAAATTGCGAATGTTAAACTGCATTTGCTCAATCACCCAACTTGTGTAAATCACACTGGAACCTCTTTGCATTCTCCTTACAGCTCACATTTCAGCCCCCCCTTCCTCCCCACCCCACCACTGTAAATTCAGCTTAGTTGAGTCTAGTTGAGTGGAAGAATCTGAATGGAGTTAATGGGGATGTAGGGAGAATGAAATGAGATTACCTCAGTGTAAATCAGTATCAGTGTAAATGAATGGTCAGTGCACACTCTGTGGGCCGAAGGGCCTATTTCCACTCTCTGTAACATCGTTTAGTTTAGTTTTGAGATACAGCGCGGAAACAGGCCCTTCGGCCCACCGAGTCCACGCCAACCAGCGATCCCCGCACATTTACACACATTAACACTATCACATTAACACTAGGGACAATTTCCAATGTTACCAAGCCAATCAACCCATAAACCTGTACGTCTTTGGAGTGTGGGAGGAAACCAGAGATCTTGGAGAAAACCCACGCAGGTCATGGGGAGAACGTACAAACTCCGTACAGATAACACCCGTAGTCAGGATTGTACCCGGGTCCCTGGCGCTGTAAGACAGCAACTCCACCGCTGCGCCACCGTGCTACCCTTCTTTTGGGCAGCAGACTACATCAGATCACCTGTCTATGGCGACACTCACAAGAGTGTAGGCTATAATTTGCTGCTGATCACTGGAAAGTCTAGTGGCAAAAGTCAGGCGAATTAAATATTACAAAGAGCTTTGACAAAATTTACTGCTAATAAAACATGCACAGAAATCATATTAAAATGAAACCATAATTTATTAAATGAATATACTCCCTGACTTTCTTTCCATTGTTTCAACGCAACGTTAGAAAGCCACGATGCTTAATATTGCCAAATTGTGTGCTCTACTCAAGTGCCAATGATTCATTAATTTGGCTTGCGTCCAAGTAAGCAATTATCTCTAAAATGCGAATTAAACTTAAATTAAGAACTTAATGACTGACATTTTAAAGATAATAGAGAAAAATATGTCGTTCAGCAGCGGAGTGCAGGGGTTAGAAAGTAAAGGCTTAAAAATGAAACTGTTTTATTTTAATTTTATCATGGGTCAAGGGTGGGGAGCAAAATTGGATGGTCCCTGAAAACTGGTGCAGGGATTGTGATTAACTCCTTCCCATTCCGTTATTTAAAACAGAGGAGGCCATTCAGCCCACTGGCTCTACGCCAGTACAGCAACTCTATCAGTCCCTTTCTCCTCCCATTATTTCCCTGCAGCTCTTATTCTATCTTGCAAGCACATCACATCTCTTAGTTGTTCCTTTTTTGCTACTTAGGTTGTACTCTACAGTGCAGGAAAGAACTGCAGATGCTGGTTTAAATCGACGATAGACACAAAATGCTGGAGTAACTCAGCAGGTCAGGCAGCATCTCTGGAGAGAAGGAATGGGTGACATTTCGGGTTGAGACCCTTCTTCAGTCTGAAGAAGGGTCTCAACCCGAAACGTCACCCATTCCTTCTCTCCAGAGATGCTGCCTCTCGCGCTGAGTTACTCCAGCATTTTGTGTCTATCTTAGTACTCTACAGTGCTCAGTTAACTTCCAAGAATGCCTTAGGGGAGCGAGAGACAACTTGAGCAGCTTAAGGTAACTCAAGTGGCTCAGTGGCGCAGCGGCCCAGCTGCTGCCTCATAACGCCGGAGATGCTGGCTACGGTTGCTGTCTGTGCGGAGTTTGTACATTCTTCCTGCGACCGCATGGGCTTTCTTCAGGTGCTAAGGTTTCTTCCCACATCCCAAAGACATATAGATTTGTAGGTCAATTGGCTTCTGTAAATTGTGCCTAGTTTGCAGGATGCGAAAGTGGGATAATATAGAACTAGTATATGGGTGATCGATGGTTGGCATGGAATCAATGGGCTGAAGGGCCATTCTTGCTATTGAGGGCGTGCAGCATAGGTTTACTAGGTTAATTCCCGGAATGGCGGGACTGTTATATGTTGAAAGACTAGGCTTGTATACACTGGAATTTAGAAGGATGAGAGGAGATCTTATCGAAACGTATAAGTGTATGACTCTATGGTCCCCTTAATAAGATTATTAAGGGGTTGGACACGTTAGAGGCAGGAAACATGTTCCCAATGTTGGGGGAGTCCAGAACAAGGGGCCACAGTTTAAGAATAAGGGGTAGGCCATTTAGAACTGAGATGAGGAAAAACTTTTTCAGTCAGAGAGTTGTAAATCTTGTGGAATTCTCTGCCTCAGAGGGCAGTGGAGGCCAATTCTCTGAATGCATTCAAGAGAGAGCTAGATAGAGCTCTTAAAGATAGCGGAGTCAGGGGGTATGGGGAGAAGGCAGGAACGGGGTACTGATTGAGAATAATCAGCCATGATCACATTGAATGGCGGTGCTGTCTTGAAGGGCCGAATGACCTCCTCCTGCACCTATTGTCTATTGTCTATTGTCTATTTCATTGCTGTATCTCCAAACTAAACTAAATTAAACTGAACTAAACTAAAACTGGTCACAGGAAGAACGTGCAAACTCCATTGAGACTGCAACCAAGGTCAGGATTGAATGTGGGTCCCTACATCAGTGAGGCAGCTAAGTTACATACACAATCATGCTTGCCTCCAGAACATCATAGCCCGGCTGCTGCTTATTAAGATTTCTGTTTGCATTCAGCAGCAATCAATTTCTTTGTAGGTTGTAGTCACTGAAAGGAAGCATGCAGGTACAGCAGGCAGTGAAGAAAGCCAATGGAATGTTGGCCTTCGTAACAAGAGGAGTTGAGTATAGGAGCAAAGAGGTCCTTCTACAGTTATACCGGGCCCTGGTGAGACCGCACCTGGAGTACTGTGTGCAGTTTTGGTCTCCAAATTTGAGGAAGGATATTCTTGCTATTGAGGGCGTGCAGCGTAGGTTCACTAGGTTAATTCCCGGAATGGCGGGACTGTCGTATGTTGAAAGGCTGGAGCAATTAGGCGTGTATACACTGGAATATAGAA
This sequence comes from Rhinoraja longicauda, assembly GCF_053455715.1. Classification (NCBI taxonomy): domain Eukaryota; kingdom Metazoa; phylum Chordata; class Chondrichthyes; order Rajiformes; family Arhynchobatidae; genus Rhinoraja; species Rhinoraja longicauda. The sequence goes on from NC_135954.1 coordinate 100,750,628, forward strand.
GGATGAGGGGGGATCTTATTGAAACATATAAGATAATTAGGGGATTGGACACATTAGAGGCAGGAAACATGTTCCCAATGTTGGGGGAGTCCAGAACAAGGGGCCACAGTTTAAGAATAAGGGGTAGGCCATTTAGAGCGGAGATGAGGAAGAACTTTTTCAGTCAGAGAGTGCTGAAGGTGTGGAATTCTCTGCCTCAGAAGGCAGTGGAGGCCAGTTCGTTGGATGCTTTCAAGAGAGAGCTGGATAGAGCTCTTAAGGATAGCGGAGTGAGGGGGTATGGGGAGAAGGCAGGAACGGGGTACTGATTGAGAGTGATCAGCCATGATCGCATTGAATGGCGGTGCTGGCTCGAAGGGCTGAATGGCCTACTCCTGCACCTATTGTCTATTGTCTATTGTCTATTGTTGCAGACATCAGTTGGCATGTATCGCAAAGTGCCAAAGTGGTCTTTGTTGTATGTTTTGCTTAAAACTGACCTGGACCCTTGTAAAAGGGAATTGCATTGTGTCTAGATGGGTAATGGCAATCATGCAAGAAGTGAAACTGATCATCCAGCTCAGTAACCCGTACCTGCCTTCTCTCCATACCCCCTGATCCCTTTAGCCACAAGGGCCACATCTAATTCCCTCTTAAATATAGCCAATGAACTGGCCTCAACTACCTTCCGTGGCAGAGAATTCCACAGACTCACCACTCTCTGTGTGAAGAAATGTTTTCTCATCTCGGTCCTAAAAGACTTCCCCCTTATCCTTAAGCTGTGACCCCTGGTTCTGGATAACGTACTGTGACTGATAACGTACCGCTGAGGAGAGGCTGGTTGTAGCGGTAGGGTGGTGGCAGCTGGTCGATACTGTCCAGTCGTCGGCACATTGCCTGGGAAAGGTGGTCGACCCGATGGGTGCTCCCCAGCACGATGCTCTGCAGGTAGATGGGTTCGATGAAATGGCTCAGGAGTGACCCCTGAGTTCCCATGACGTTCCACCTGAAACACAGTTGTAAGCAGGAGAGAGTTAACAAACCTGCGCGGAAATGAGTTTCGTTTAGTTGATGGTCACGCGTACCAAGGTACGGTGAAAAGCGTTTGTTGAGCCCAAGCCAGTCAGCGGAAAGACAATACATGATGACAATCGAGCCATTCACAGTGATACATGATAAAGGGAATAACCTTTAGTGCAAGGTAAAGCCAGTAAAGTCCGATCAAAGATAGTCCGAGGGTCTCCAAATGAGGTGAATGGTGGATCAGGACTGCTCTCTAGTTTGTGGTGGGATGGTTCAGTTGCCTGATAACAGCGGGGAAGAAATGCCCTTGACTTGCAACTCCTTTGGAATTATTTCACCGTGCTCGGATGTGTTGATTCTAAACAGGGGCCTTGAGCAGATTGTTCCCAGCTGATCACTTTGCGTGTGAACTTGTAGTTCATCTGGCGCAGCTCGTTTCTGGTCCCCCTAATTGCCGCTCGCTGCAATGAAGTGATGAATGAGCTGTTGGCTATTGCCAATCTAGGACAGGCGCTTGTCCAAATGCACCTGAAAAATCTGTGACCAGTGGTGTTAATTGGGTTGGGGAATTAAATAAAAGAGCAGAAAGGCTAAAGATATTACATATTAAAACCAACCCAATGGGATGGAGATCAAAAATGTTGAGGCAGCGTCCGAATATCAAATGACGTAGCAATTCTATCCTGTCTGTTGATGGTTTGGATAGATAGAGATATAGAGGTTGAGAGAGATACAGGCTATTTGTCCCACCGAGTCCCTGCTGACAATAACCACCCATTTACATTAACCCTACCGGGGGAGATGAGGAGTGCTGAGCTTGTCCGGAACAAGGAGACGATGAGGAATGTCTTTAGTCAGAGGGTGGTGAATCTGTGGAATTCATTGCCACAGACGGCTGAGGAGGCCAAGTCATTGCGTATTTTTAAGGCGGAAATTGGCAGATACTTGATTAGTACAGGTGTCAAGGGTTATGGGGAGAAGGCAGGAGAATGGGGTTGAGAGGGAAAGATAGATCAGCCATGATTGAATGGCGGAGTAGACTCCAATGGCCTAATTCTGCTTCTATGACTTATGACCTTATGAGCTTATGAACAGAAGAATATAAATATAGGTCTTCAGACTGAAGAAGGGTCCTGACCTGAAACGTCACGTATCCATGTTCTCCAGTGATGCTGCCTGACCTGCTGAGTCACTCCAGCATTTTGTGTCTATTTTTGGTATAAAACTGCACCTGCAGTTCATTGTTGTTACATTTTAATATAAATATATTATTTTGTATACAATTATGGGAAGGCCTGGGAGAGTGACTTTTTCCCGTCAGTCCGTAGATTTGAGATTGAAGGAGAAGAGGGAAGTGGCAGGTTTACGTTTCCAGAGTGGAAGTGTGTTTGTAGAATCCACTGCCTGGAAACCTAGTAGAGACTGAATTCCTCATTGCCTTTTAAAGGTGGATGAGCTATTGATGTACCTTAACCTAAAGCTGTGAACCGTGAGATGGGATTATTCTGAATGGTTTTTAATCAACTAGCGTAAATGTAATAGCCTTCCTGGTCTCCTTCTGAGCTGAATGTTTCTTTGATAGTCTCACATGTGGTGCAGCGGTAGAGTTGCTGCCAAACAGCGCCAGGAACCCAGGTTCAACCCTGACTACGGGTGCTCTCTGAATGGAGTTTGTACGTTCTCCCAGTGACTTGCGTAGGTTTTCTTCGGCTTCCTTCCACACTCCAAAGGCGTAAAGAGGTTTGCAGGTTAATTGGCTAGGTATAATTATAAAATTGTCCCTGGTGCGTGTAGAATATCGTTAGTGCGCGGGGATCGCCTGTTTCCGCACTGGTATCTCTCAACTAAACTAAACTAAGATCAGGTCAGGTCACTTCAGGGCAGGCGATCCGCCATTATGGGCATCAGTTAGCTAATCTGAGAGTGCAATGACAATATTTACAGATGGTGTATTTTTACATCCAGATATTGATGATAGAATTAGATTTGTCAAACCTCAAAAAAATCACGTTCTAGAAAATGGAACATGGAACAGGAACATGGAACATGGAACAGGAACATGGAACATGGAACATGGAACATGGAACATGAAACATGGAACATGGAGCAGGCCCTGGCCCACAATGTCTATTCTGAACATAATGCCGAGATAATCTCATTTTATCTGCCTGCACTTGACCCATATCACTCCATGTACCTTCTTAATTGCCACTATTGTACCAGACTCCACCACCACCTTGGCTAGGTGACCACTAGGTGGTTGGAGCAAAGCCCTTATTCGGTGGCGCAGCGGTAGAGTTGCTGCCTTACAGCGAATGCAGCGCCGGAGACTCAGGTTCGATCCTGACTGCGGGCGCCGTCTGTACGGAGTTTGTACGTTCTCCCCGTGACCTGCGTGGGTTTTCTCCGAGATCTTCGGTTTCCTCCCACGCTCCAAAGACGTACAGGTTTGTAGGTTAATTGGCTGGGCAAATGTAAAAATTGTCCCTAGTGGGTGTAGGATAGTGTTAGTGTGCGGGGATCGCTGGGGGGCGTGGACTCGGTGGGCCGAAGGGCCTGATTCTGCACTGTATCTCTAAATCTAAATCTAAAAAGAATTATCAGTGATAATGGACATTCGCCAACAACCGATACCACCCCCCCCCCCCCACTATTTTCCGATGTAACAAGGTTTACTGTACTCCAAATTGGATCTCACCAAAGTCTTACAGAACTGCATCATGACTTACTGATTCTTATATTCAATGCACCGTTCTCTGCATTCTTATTCTGAATCTCTGGATTATTAGTCCAGTAACACCACCACTGGACTGTTGAGATTGTTGCAAAGACCGTTCCAGTTATTACCCAGCTTTTGAGCACCATTCTGAATGAACTTGTACATAATCTAATCAAAGTAAAATAAACCTGTGCTGACAGCCGTCACTGTGAGCATTAAAAATTCATATAACTGTCTAAGTGTCTGTGTACATTTAGTTAATTTTCTTTCAAACAGTGTGGGGACATCACTATTGCTACTCGTGTAGAGATAAACATCACAATAAATTGTTAATATCTTTTGATGAACCCAATGTTACATCGCTGAAATAATTTGCGACATTTCAGTGAAGCCATAACATACAACCAGTTTATAAATGTAATGACATTGTGTAACATGGGTTATTAATTTTTAATAAACATTAGCTATGAAACATTGATAAATGTGCTGCCATCAATTGTTATGAGATTACATTTTGTGCCAGATTTCCAATAATAATCTTTACATTTGTTTAAATAGAGTTGTAATATGTCCCTTGGGTCAAAAATAGCACAAGATACATTCATTCTCATCTTTACAACTACAGAAGCCGGTGGTCCATTTATAGAAACTATCTGCAGACATCCCAAGACACATTACGACTGAGGTCAGCGGGGTTAGATGTGGCCAGAAACCGGGTGGAGGCTGAGAATGATGAAAGGTTAGAGAGTCACAGTGTCATGTAGTGCAGAAACGGCCCTTCGGCCCAACCTCTTCATAGAAACATAGAATATAGGTGCAGGAGGAGGCCTTTCGGCCCTTCGAGCCAGCACCGCCATTCAATATGATCATGGCTGATCATTCAGAATCAGTACCCTGTTCCTGCTTTCTCCCCATATCCCTTGATTCCGTTAGCCCTAAGAGCTAAATCTACCTCTCTCTTGAATACATCCAGTGGATTGGCCTCCACTGCCTTCTGTGGCAGAGAATTCCAGATTCACAACTCTCTGGGTGAAAAAGAAAATCCTCATCTCAGTCCCAAATGGCCTCCGCCTTATTCTTAAACTATGACCCCTGGTTCTGGCTCCCCCAACCTTGGAAGCATTTTTCCTGCATCTAGCCTGTCTAATCCCTTAAGAATTTTATATGTTTCTATAAGATCCCCTCTCATCCTTCTAAATTCCATGGAATGTAAGCCCAGTCAATCCATTCATTATCATATCATATCATATCATATATATATACAGCGCGGAAACAGGCCTTTTCGGCCCACCAAGTCCGCGCCGCCCAGCGATCCCCGTACATTAACACTATCCTACACCCACTAGGGACAATTTTTACATTTACCCAGCCAATTAACCTACAAACCTGTACGTCTTTGGAGTGTGGGAGGAAACCGAAGATCTCGGAGAAAACCCACGCAGGTCACGGGGAGAACGTACAAACTCCTTACAGTGCAGCACCCGTAGTCAGGATCGAACCTGAGTCTCCGGCGCTGCATTCGCTGTAAAGCAGCAACTCTACCGCTGCGCTACCGTGCCGCCCATTATGCTGAACAAGATGTCCAACTAAGCTAGTCCCATTTGCTCATATCCCTCAAAACCTGTCCAACGTCTTTTAAACTTTGCTACTGCACCTGCTTCAACCACTTTCTCTGACAACCCGTTTTATATACCCGCCACCCTCTTTGTAAAAAGGTTGCCTCTTGCGTGTCTTTTAAATCTTTCCCCTCTAATCCTAAACCTATGCCCTCTAGTTCTTCATTCCCCAACCCTGGGAAGAAAAGACTGCATGCATTAATTTATCTATATCACTCATGGCTTTATGCACCTCTATAAGATAACTCCTCAGCCTTGTATGCTCCATGGAATAAAGTCCTAGCCTGCCTGTACAACTCATGCACTCGAGTCTTGGCAACACTCTCGGAAAACGTTCTTTGTGCTCTTTCCAGATAAATGACATCTTTCCTGAAGCAGGATGAGCAAAATTACATAATACTCCAAGTGCAACCTCACCAATGTCTTGTACAAATACAACATAACATCACAACTCCTGTGCTCAATGCCCTGACTAATGAAGGCCAGTGTGTCAAGTACCTTCTTTACCCCAGATAGACACAAAATGCTGGAGTAACTCAGCGGGATCATTTTCCAATGTTCTATAGATTCAGGATCAGTTCCTGTGGATTGGAGGGTAGCTAATGTTGTCCCACTTTTTAAGAAAGGAGGGAGAGAGAAAACGGGAAATTATAGACCAGTTAGTCTGACATCAGTGGTGGGGAAGATGCTGGAGTCAATTATAAAAGAGAAATTGCGGAGCATTTGGATAGTAGTAACAGGATCGTTTCGAGCCAGCATGGATTTACGAAGGGGAAATCATGCTTGACTAATCTTCTGGAATTCTTTGAGGATGTAACTAGGAAAATTGACAGGGGAGAGACGGTGGATGTGGTGACCTCGACTTTCAGAAAGCCTTCGACAAGGTCCCACATAGGAGATTAGTGGGCAAAATTAGAGCACATGGTATTGGGGGTAGGGTACTGACATGGATAGAAAATTGGTTGACAGACAGAAAGCAAAGAGTGGGGATAAATGGGTCCCTTTCAGAATGGCAGGCAGTGACTAGTGGGGTACCGCAAGGCTCGGTGCTGGGACCGCAGCTATTTACAATATACATTAATGACTTGGATGAAGGGATTAAAAGTACCATTAGCAAATTTGAGATGATACAAAGCTGGGTGGTAGTGTGAACTGTAAGGAAGATGCTATGAGGTTGCAGGGTGACTTGGACAGGTTGTGTGAGTGGGCGGATGCATGGCAGATGCAGTTTAATGTGGATAAGTGTGAGGTTATCCACTTTGGTGGTAAGAATAGGAAGGCATAGTATTATCTGAATGGTGTCAAGTTAGGAAAAGGGGATGTACAACTAGATCTGGGTGTCCTAGTGCATCAGTCACTGAAAGGAAGCATGCAGGTACAGCAGGCAGTGAAGAAAGCCAATGGAATGTTGGCCTTCATAACAAGAGGAGTTGAGTATAGGAGCAAAGAGGTCCTTCTGCAGTTGTATAGGGCCCAAGTGAGACCGCACCTGGAGTACTGTGTGCAGTTTTGGTCTCCAAATTTGAGGAAGGATATTCTTGCTATTGAGGGCGTGCAGTGTAGATTTACTAGGTTAATTCCCGGAATGGCGGGACTGTCGTATGTTGAAAGACTGGATCGACTAGGCTTGTATACACTGGAATTTAGAAGAATGAGAGGAGATCTTATCGCAACGTATGAGATTATTAAGGGGTTGGACACGTTAGAGGCAGGAAACATGTTCCCAATGCTGGGGAGTCCAGAACAAGGGGCCATTAAGGGGTAGGCCATTTAGAACTGAGATGAGGAAAAACTTTTTCAGTCAGAGAGTTGTAAATCTGTGGAATTCTCTGCCTCAGAAGGCAGTGGAAGCCAATTCTCTGAATGCATTCAAGAGAGAGAGCTAGATAGAGCTCTTATGGATAGTGGAGTCAGGGGGTATGGGGAGAAGGCAGGAACGGGGTACTGATTGAGAATGATCAGCCATGATCACATTGAATAGTGGTGCTGGCTCGAAGGGCCGAATGGCCTCCTCCTGGACCTATTGTCTATTGTCTATTGACAGGCAGCATCTCTGGAGAGAAGGAATTTCTTCTCTCCAGAGATGCTGCCTGTCCTGCTGACATTTTGTGTCTATCTTTGGTTTAAACCAGCATCTGTAGTTCCTTCATACACACCTTCTTTACAATCCTCCTTATCCGTGACACCACTTTCAGGGAACAATGAACTTGTACTTCTAGATCCCACTGTCCTACCAATCACCAAAAAACCTATTCTGGTTTGATTTTCCAAAATGCAACTCTTTGCCTTTCCAAAGCCTACACCCAGCTGATTAAGATCCCACTGTAATTTTTTATAACCTTTTTGACTGTCGAACGCACTACTCTCTGCAGAGCCTTCCTGTCCTGGGCAGAGCTGTTCCCAAACCAGATTGAGATGTTGCCGGACAAGATGCTTTCTTGTGCCCTGAGAACTGCCTGATCAGATGTATCCGACGACACTGTGGGAAGCTAGAGAGGAAATTGCAGGAGCCCTGGCTGAAATTTACGAGTCGTCATTAAATACAGACGAGGTGCTGGAAGAGTGGAGGGTGGCAAAAGTCGTGCCTCTATTCAAGAAGGGCTGCAGGGTAAAGGCTGGAAACTACAGGCCAGCGAGCTTAACATCGGTGGTCGGAAAGTTACCGGAGAGTATTCTGAGGGATAGGATACACGTGCATTTAGATGGACCAGGGCTGATTAGGGATAGTCAACATGGTTTTGTACGTTGGAGGTCGTAACTCACGAATCTGATTGTTTTTTGAGGATGTGACCATAAAAGGTCGATGAAGGCAGAGCTGAAGATGTCGTATACATGGATTTCAGTGAAGCATTCGACAAGGTTCTGCATGGTAGGCTGCTCTGGAAGATTAGATCCCATGGTATTCAAGGAGAGATAGCTGAATGGATAGCAAATTGGAAGGTAGCAGAGGATGATGGTGCAAGGTTGCTTTTCGGAATGGAGGCCTGTGACTGAGCATTTTGGGAGCACTGACATGGGCAGGACCCAAGGTGGGGTTCTGGGGCGTGTTGTAGAGCAGAGGGATCTATGAGTACAGTCACATAGTTTGTTGAAACTAGCATCACAGGTAGATAGGGTGGTCAAAAAGGCTTTGGCCTTCAACAGTCAGAGTATTGAGTATATGGTATGAATATTGATTTCTCTAACTTCAAGTAACCCTTGCTTTCCCTCTCTCTCCATCCCTCCCCCATCCTAGTTCTCCTACTAGTTCTACTGTCCTCCTGATTAAATATTACTGATTGTATGCCTCATTGTCACCTTCCCCTCAGCTAACGATGGACCATTCTACATTCCCTTATCAACATCCGCATTGATCTGTCATTTTCACACCTTACCCTTCCATATCTCTAGACTTCCTCTCCCCTGACTCTCAGTCTGAAGAAGGGTCTCATCCTGAAACGTTACCCATTCCTTCACTCCAGAGATGCTGCCTGTCCCGCTGAGTTACTCCAGCATTTTGTGTCTATCCATTGAATATAGAAGGTAGAAGGTCATGTTGCAGTTGTGTAAGGCATTGGTGAGGCCGCATTTAGAGTATTGTGTTCAGCTTTGGGCACCATGTTAAAGGAAAGATGGTGTCAAGATGGAAAAGGTGAAGAGAAGATTTATTACGATGTTTTGCCAGGACTTGTGGGCCTGAGCTATAGGGAAGAGGTTGAGCAGTCTAGAACTCTATTCCTTGGAGCGCAGGAGAATGGGGTTTACAGAGGTGTACGAAATCATGAGAGGAATAGATCGGGTTGACGCACAGAGTCTCTTGCCCAGAGTAGGAGAATCAAGAACCAGTGGACATAGGGTTAAGGTGAGAGGGGAAATATTTAATAGGAACCTGAGGGATAAAGCTTCTTCACACAAAGAGTAGTGGGTGTTTGGAAAGAGCTGCCGGAGGAGGTAGTTGAGGCAGGCACTATCGCAATGTTTAAGAAACATTTAGATAGATTCATGGATAGGACAGGTTCAGAGGGACATGGGCCAAACGAAGGCTAGTGGGTCATGTCGGTCGGTGCGGGCAAGTTGGGCCGAAGGGCCTGTTTCCACTTTGTAAAACTCTATGACTACCACCTGCCTCTTGGCATGAGGTTCACAGTGTGGGCCTGGTCCTCTCCAGCACTCCATTGTTGCCACACACACTAATGAGTTCCCAAAGCATATTAAATCAGTGGCTAAACATTATGTATCTAATTTTTTACATCATTGTTCTTTTCATTAATTAACGTTTCTCCATCGTTAGTGCAATTATTGCAGCTGCCTTTCCGCTGTACATCTCCTTTCATGATTAATAAGTAGTCATTATATTTAGCTTCCTGAATCAGTCAATTAACAGAGAATACTTTGTGATAATTACAGACTGTTAAAGGCAATGTTCTGTACCTGGAGAGCAATCTGTTTTTTTTGGAATCGGCGACACAAATCACCATAAAATAAAGCTCCTGCAGTAATTTTCTCAAACAGAACAATTCACTCCACACATTAACTCACCAGCAGAATCAATACTGGGAATTAGAAACATCTTTTAATATCATGCAAGAAAAAGCAACCATCTGGTATTAGTGACTGAGGGAGGAAGCTGTCTGCTGGTGTGGGTCGTTAAGGTAACATTTTCATCGACTTAAATACCCGTCTGAAAGCTCACATCAAATTGAAGATGATATTTATACAGAAACAATTAGTCCATTTTACTGCCTCTGGGAAATATGCTGCACTCTGTCAACATGATTTGCATAATTGTACTGTAATCCATGATAGACTTGTATTTAATCCCAAATAAATGTGAGAGTCAAGAGCTCCAGAATAGCTTCAGTGAAAGAAGAGTTCATTTTATGTGGATAGGCACAAAATGCTGGAGTAGCTCAACGGGACAGGCAGCATTTCTGAGAGAAAAGGAATGGGTGATGTTTCGGATCGAGACCCGATTGTGAATGATCAGCCACGATCACATTGAATGGCGGTGCTGGCTCGAAGGGCCGAATTTTTCTACTCCTGCACCTATTGTCTATTGACCCTTCCTTAGACTGATTTTGTCTTTTTAAAAAGAATTTTTGTTTTAAAATAAGATGATTTTCATTCATTTTATGTGGATTATTTTACATTGCCTATGCACATTGTTAATATTGGGCTTCAGCTTTCAACTAGACCTTGCAGCTTTAGACTGGATATGATAGGTTTAGAGGGATATGGGGCAAATGCAGGCAGGTGGGACTAGTGTAGATTGAACATGTTGGTCAGTGTGGGCCAAGTTGGGCCGATGGGCCTGTTTGCGTGCTGTGTGACTCTACGACTCTTGAGACACCTGTGGTACAAAATGTCCATTGAAATTAAATCGCATCTGCAGTTGGTTAGGCTTGCCCTTGCCTCGTTCAATCTCAGTGGCATCTTTTTGCTGTAAACTGTTGGAGAGGTGGGATGGAAAGGCTTGGTGCAGGACAATCAAGGTCTGCCTGCACAGAGCAAGAATACTTGCAGGTGGAGCTGTTGCATTTTTTTACCACCTGCACTTTCTCTGCAGCGGTAACTCTATTCTGAAGCAAAACACAAAAAGTTGGAGGAACCTATTCTCCTCCATTTACTCCACATTCCAGCATCTGCAACTGCTTGTGCCTGCATTGCATTGTACGCCCTGTTTATTTTCTCTTCTGCGCTGGTAGAACTGCTACCTCACAGCGCCAGAGACCAGGGTTTAGCCCTATCTTCGGGTGCTGTCTGTGTGGAGTTTGCACGTTCTCCCCGTGACTGTGCGGATTTCCTCCGGGTGCTCCGGTTTCCTCCCACATCCCAAAGAGGTGGCTTTGGAGATTAATTGGCTTCTATAAAGTGTGGAAAGCCTTTTGCAATGCATTACGCTGCTAAAGTAATGCCCAATTGGTCCCTTATCTTTAATGCCATAAACCCACTGCATTTAAAAATCATTGTGATCCTCTTCCACAGCAACACTGCGGCACAATCAGCAATGATAAAAAGAGGCTTCAATGATGCTGGAAAGGGGCTTGGAAAATCTCTCACTCTCTCTCTCTCTCTCTCCTTTAATCGGACTTGGCTGTGGCTGGGAGAGGAGTTGACCTTAAAGGGGATGTGTTGTCACTCTATCCAAATGTCTTTTGACAATAGACAATAGACAATAGGTGCAGGAGTAGGCCATTCGGCCCTTCGAGCCAGCACCGCCATTCAATGTGATCATGGCTGATCATTCACAATCAGTACCCCGTTCCTGCCTTTTGATGCATCTGTGCCCAGCACATCTTCAAGCACGGCTTAATGGCACCGAGTGTTGTATCAGTGAAGTGCTGATACAATCGGTTGAGTACTCCAACCGATATATAAGGAGACCAGTAAGACATCGCTAATGTTTGCCTCTGGAATCAAGGTACGGTAGCACAGCGGTAGAGTTGCTACTTTACAGCGAATGCAGCGCCGGAGACTCAGGTTCGATCCTGACTACGGGTGCTGCACTGTAAGGAGTTTGTACGTTCTCCCCGTGACCTGCGTGGGTTTTCTCCGAGATCTTCGGTTTCCTCCCACACTCCAAAGACGTACAGGTATGTAGGTTAATTGGCTGGGTAAATGTAAAAATTGTCCCTAGTGGGTGTAGGATAGTGTTAGTGTACGGGGATCGCTGGGCGGCACGGACTTGGTGGGCCGAAAAGGCCTGTTTCCGGCTGTATATATATGATATGATATGATGATATGACAATTCACTTCTCCTGAGTATACGATTTCCAGAGTGCCTTGTCTTTATTTCTTTAGTCAATGACTTTTCAAGTCTATTTAACAGCCTTGTGCACTTCATACTTTGGATGCGCCTCATGTTCTGTGGCAGTACTTGAGGTGAGGGACTAGAGCACTGGAGAACACAAAGCACTTTGAGTTTTTCTTTCAGCTTCAAGTATTTTTGGTGTAATGCGAGTTTATGGTTCCTCTGCAACGTTCCAAGTGCATCTGTCAATCCCTCACGGGTCTCTGTGGAGCACCAATTATAGTTTCAATCCAGCACTTCAATTGCTGACATTACCTCCTTCCCTTACGGTTGCCAATTTGCTGAACATTTTTTTTCTTACGGCCAGCTCTATGTGGCAGTAAGAACTGGGTTAAGATCTGTCAGAATCACCACTCTGAGGACCTTCAAGCCACCAAATGGTGGAAATGTCCATCACAATCAACTTGGTCCGAATTAAAAACCCTATTGCAGAAACAAAGCCATGCCAGTGGAATTAACTATGGCAGCCTGAGTAACTTGTAAACATCACCAACAGTTTATCCTATTCCAACCCCAATGAGGTTACGGCCAAGGAATCACCCAAAAGACTAAGGAAATTTGTCTTGTCTCCAATAACTGTTTCCACAGATTCACCAGGGAAGGCATCCTAGTGGGATGCAGTACCACTTGGTATAGCAGTGGTTCTGCCCAGAACAGCCAGAAATAGCAGAGAGTTGTTAACTGCAGCCCAGTCCATCACACAAACCAGCCTCCCCCATCGACTCCATCTGTACTTGACATTGCATTTGGAAAACAGCCAACAAAATTAAGGACCGCTCACATTCTCTCTTCTCCCCTCTCCTGTTGGCACAAAAGCTTGAAAGCACGTACCACCAAAATTGAGAACAGCTCCTTCTCTGCTGTTACTAACTCTTGAACATATGCCAAAGATGAATTCCTGATCTTCCAATCTGCCTCGTTGTGGCCTTGCGCTTTTTTAATCTACATTTTCACTTTAGCTGTAACACAATATTCTGCAGTCTGTTTATTTTCTCTTTGCAACTTCCTGAGGTACTTATGTATCTTATGATTTGCCTGGATAGCACAACAACGTTTTTCACTGTGTCTGGGTACAACCAATAATAAACTGAAGATAGATACAAGAAGCTGGAGTGACACAGCAGGTCAGACAACATCTCTGAAGAAAAGGAATAGGTGACACTTCGGGTCGAGACCCTCCGGTCTGAAGAAGGGTCTCGACCCGAAATGTCACCTACTCCTTTTCTCCAGAGATGCTGCCTGACCCGCTGCGTTACTCCACCTTTTTGTGCCTATCATCATATCATATCATATCATATATCTACAGCCGGAAACAGGCCTTTTCGGCCCTCCAAGTCCGTGCCGCCCAGTGATCCCCGTACATTAACACTATCCTACACCCACTAGGGACAATTTTTACATTTACCCAGCCAATTAACCTACATACCTGTACGTCTTTGGAGTGTGGGAGGAAACCGAAGATCTCGGAGAAAACCCACGCAGGTCACGGGGAGAACGTACAAACTCCTTACAGTGCAGCACCCGTAGTCAGGATCGAACCTGTGTCTCCGGCGCTGCATTCGCTGTAAAGCAGCAACTCTTCCGCTGCGCTACCTATCTTTGGTTTAAACCAGCATCTGCAGTTCCTACCTACACACTCATGGTGAACTTTGTACTGAGCCATGTTGGGGGTGCAAACCTTAATCTGGACTTGGCCTTTTTTAGTGGGAATGTGGAGATCCTCTTTGTTCCTCAGAATGACCCTGGAGTACAGGATGATCCTGGAGTACAGGATGATCCTGGAGTACAGGATAATCCTGGAGTACAGGATGATCCTGGAGTACTTGTAGGAGGAAAGTGAGGAAACCTACACAATAATAAACTGTTTGTACTTGTCTTCTGCTTAGCTGAGAGTTGGATTTGAGGAAGAATTCACAAAAGACTTGCTCCAGCAACAATTGCTCAGATTGGGCAGAGACTCAGCTTTCTGTGTGGTGAAAGGTGACAAAGGATTCGGTAGCAAATAACTACCGTTAAGTCAGCAGGCCAGAGAGGAGCAACTCTTTGAATAAAACTTCTGTCAATTGGTGTTTCAGACTCAAATGAGAAATTACAACATTTGGGCAGTCTTCTCTTTAGAACCAAGATTCAGTGGTACGGTGGCGCAGCAGTAGAGTGGCTGCCTCACAGCGCCGGAGACCCGGGTTCGATCCTGACGATAGGTGCTGTCTGTATGGAGTTTGTACGTTCTCCCTGTGACTGCGTGAGTTTTCACCGGGTGCTCCGGTTTCCTCCTACGCTCCAAAGATGTACAGGTTTGTAGGTTACTTGCCATCTGTAAATTATGAATTGTCCTAAGTGTGTGGGATAGTGCTAGTTTGCGGGGACATCGCTAGGCCGAAGGGTCTGTTTTCAAACAGTATTTGTAGAGTGTAACGTCACTGAGCAATGTGAGAACAAAGTAGTGATTTAAAAATTTTTTTTTTAGAGATACAGCGCGGAAACAGGCCCTTCAGCCCACCGAGCCACGCCGCCCAGTGATCCCCGCACATTAACACTATCCTACACACACTAGGGACTTTAAAAAAAACCATTTACCCAGTCAATTAACCTACAAAGCTGTACGTCTTTGATATTTTACTGAAAGATGACATTATTCTTTCTATGACCTGAAGTTTTTGAAAGGTACTCTATAACTCACTGGCTCTCCACTGGACCACTTCGGCATTCTATACCATCATCCCTTCCAAGCTGGTTACCAAGCTCACGGAACTGGGTCTCTGCGCATCGCTCTGCAGCTGGATCCTCAACTTCCTCTTCAACAGATCTGTTCGATTTGGCAAAAACACTTCTTCCTCAATAACAGTTAGTAGGGGAGCTCCTCAAGGCTGTGTGCTCAGCCCCCTGCTCTACTCACTCTATACTCACGACTGTGTAGCCAGACGTAGTGCAAGCTCCATCCTCGTTCGCTGATGACAGCATCGTTGTTGGACGAATTACAGATGGTGATGAGTCAGAGTATAGAAGTGAGATCGATCGACTGATCAAATGTTGCCAGCACAACAACCTGGCTCTCAATGACAGTAAGATCAAGGAACTGATTGTGGACTTTGGAAGGGGAAGGGTGAGGACCCATAAACCTGTCTGTATCGACGGGACGACGGTGGAGAGAGTCAAAAACCTCAAATTCCTGGGTGTGCATATTTCCAAAGATCTTTCCTGGACCCAGCACACTGATGCAATTATAAAGAAAGCCCATCAATGCCTCTACTTCTTCAGAAGATTGCGGAGATTCGGTGTTAGAGAGGATTCTCTTGAATTTCTACAGGTGTACAGTAGAGAGCATATTGACTGGTTGCATCATGGCCTGGTTGGGCAACTTGAATGCCCAGCAGCGAAGAAGACTGCAAAAAGTTGTGAACACTGCACAGTACATTAAGGGTTCTGACCTTCCCACCATCGAAGGGATTTACTGGAGTCGCTGCCTCTAAAAGGCAGCCAGCATCATCAGAGACCCACACCACCCTGGCCACACACTCATTTCATATTGCCATTGGGAAGAAGGTACAGGAGCCTGAAAACTGTTACGTCCAGGTTCAGTAACAGCTTCTTTCCTTCAGCCATTTGGCTATTAAACACTACAACCTCAAATAAGCTCTGAACTACATAGACTATTATTGTTATTATTGCACTATTATTGGGGTTTTTTGTGTGTACTTATGTGTGTGCATGTGTGTGTGTGTATGTAAACACACTAAACATTATTTTTCTCTCTCATTTATTATATTGTTTACAGTGTACTATGTTTACATATTCTGTTGTGCTGCTGCAAGTAAGAATTTCATTGTTCTATCTGGGACACATGACAATAAAACACTCTTGACTCTTACAAGCCTTTCTTCCTAAAAACTTTGAGACTTAACGATTAATCCAAATCTATTTTTAGTTTAGTTTAGTTTAGAGATAAAGGCGGAAACAGGCTGAGTCCGCACCGACCAGCGATCCCCGCACACATACACACTATCCTACACACACTAGGGACAATTTTACAATTATATCAAGCCAATTAATCTATAAACCTGTACGTCTTTGTGGTGTGGGAGGAAACCGAAGAACTCGGAGAAAACCCACGCAGGTCACGGGACAAACGCACAAACTCCGTACAGACAAGCACGCGTAGTCAGGATCAAACCCGGGTCTCTGGCGCTGTAAGGCAGTAGCTCTACTGCTGCGCCACCGTGCCGCCCTTAATAAATAAAATCTGTGCAAAAAATGCTCTTCTGTGAGTATTCTCGATCATTCTCACTGATAAATGCATTATGTTTCACTTCTGGTACACACGCCTGGCAGATGCTGATGGACACATTCTGCCAATCTCTCCCTGCACAATTATGCCATCTGTGCCCTACGAAAGGTTTGGTTAGTGCTAATGGCTGCCTGCGACTGCAATTCTACAGCAGACGAGCGTAAAGTGTGGCAGACAAAAATATTTGCGACTACGTTTTTCACACAAAGGGTGGTGGGTGAATGGAACAAACTGCCAGAAGAGGTAATTGAGGTTGGGACTACCCCAGCGTTTAAGAAACAGTTAGACAGATACAAGGATAGGACAGGTATGGATGGATATGGACCAAACGCGGGCAGGTGGGACCAGTGTAGCTGGGACATGTTGGCCGGTGTGGGCAAGTTGGGCCGAAGGGCCTGTTTCCACACTGTATCACTCTATGACTCTAAGTTCTAGTTTTTCCTGGCACTAGATTATATACTCCATCTCACTCTTGTCTGTATTTAGATCAGCAGTACAATAGCTATCGGAATGTTTCTTGTATTACAGGATCCCAGTTTTAATAAGCAGCTCCAACCAGAAGTTAGTGGGTCTTTGGATGCCAAGTTGCATTGTTTGTGCTGGTGGGATTGCGAGGCTCCTGACCCATCTTGAGTTTGTTAAAGCTTCTTTAATAAAGGACCAGGATATTGGTATTGGTTTAATATCATCACATGTACCGAGATACACTGAAAACCCAAGTCAATGAGAATTGTCTCTTTGAACCTCTGATTGAATTCAGAGTATTGTAAATACTGCTATAATATTCTATACGGATCCTGGGCTGGAAAGACACAGAGAGCTGCTTTCAGATGCTGCTTTGTTATGTATCTTGGAAACTGAAGTGCTACATGTACAATATGATTTCTTTGAAATACAGTGGATGATATTAACCATGGCACAATATTTGCAACACTCCATCAGTGCCAAGTATTGGCCCAAGATCTAAAAAACAATCAGGTCTGAAGTATGGCTACAATGATTTATCCCTTTTTCCCTTCCTTTGGTTTATTTCTAACTCACACTGTGATTCAATTCGATAATTACTAGGTGATGTGTACCGAGGGTCAGAGCAATTGACCAATTGGACAAACATAAATAAACTCGAAAGTAACAGCAGGATGGGTAAAAAGTAAACCATACCTCGTGAAATTAATTGAACTATTTGAGATGGTAATTAATTCAGTGGATAATAGTGCACAGATATTCTTTAAGTGCAGTATGGTTTCCAATGATTTTCATGGATACAGTGATACCTAGACCCTTTGAACCTGCTCCACATTCAATATAATCATTGTCAATCCTCTCTACCGGCACCATATCCCGTTCATTCCACATACCCCTTGCTGCCCTTTGTTCAAAATGTTCATAAGTGATAGTAGAATTAGGCCATTCGGCCCATCAAGTCTTCTACCTCATTCGATCATGCCTGATGTATTTTCCCTCTCAACCCCATTTTCCTGCCTTCTCCCTATAACCTTTGGCACCCTTACTAATCAAGAACCTCTCAATCTCTACTTTAAAATTCCCCAATGACTTGGCCTCCACTGCTGTCTATGGCAATGAATTCCATAGATTCGCCACCCTCCTGCTAAAGAAATTCCCCCTCATCTCCATTCTAAAGGCACGTCCTTTTACTCTGAGGTTATGGCCTCTGGTCCGAGACTCCCCCTCTCTCACTAGCGGAAATATCCTCTCCACATGCACTCTAACCTTTCTAAAGGTGCATCCTTTAATTCTGAGGCTGTGCCCTCTATTTTGTGCCAAGGAATCTGTTTGTTTCTTACAACTTGTCTCCATCTGAGGATGTAACTAGGAAAATGGACAAGGGAGAGCCAGTGGATGTAGTGTACCTGGACTTTCAGAAAGCCTTTGATGAGGTGCCACATGGGAGATTAGTGGGCAAAATTAGCGCACATGGTATTGGAGGTAGGGTACTGACATGGATAGAAAATTGGTTGGCAGACAGGAAACAAAGAGTAGGGATTAACGGGTCCTTTTCAGAATTGCAGGCAGTGACTAGTGGGGTACCGCAAGGCTCGCTGTTGGGACTGCAGCTATTTAAAATATACATTAAAGATTTAGATGAAGAGATTAAAAGTAACATTAACAAATTTGCAGATGACACAATGCTGGGTGGCAGTGTGAAGTGTGAGGAGGATGCTATGAGGATGCAGGATAACTTGGACAGGTTGGGTGAGTGGGCAGATGCATGGCAGATGCAGTTTAATGTGGATAAATGTGAGGTTATCCACTTTGGTGGCAAG
This sequence comes from Rhinoraja longicauda, assembly GCF_053455715.1. NCBI lineage: Eukaryota > Metazoa > Chordata > Chondrichthyes > Rajiformes > Arhynchobatidae > Rhinoraja > Rhinoraja longicauda. The sequence goes on from NC_135954.1 coordinate 100,769,325, forward strand.
AAGAGGAAGGCAGATTATTATCTGAATGGTGTCAAGTTGGGAAAAGGGGAAGTACAAAGAGATCTGGGTGTCTTAGTGCATCAGTCACTGAAAGTAAGCATGCAGGTGCAGCAGGCAGTGAAGAAAGCTAATGGCATGTTGGCCTTCATAACAAGAGAAGTTGAATATAGGAGCAAAGAGGTCCTTCTGCAGTTGTACAGGGCCCTAGTGAGACCACACCTGGAGTACTGTGTGCAGTTTTGGTCTCCAAATTTGAGGAAGGACATTCTTGCTATCGGGTGATCAGTGGTTGGCCTGGGCTCTGTGAGCGGAAGGGCCTGTTTCCATGCTGATTCTGTTAACAGTGATAGGCTAACTGTTTAGCTGTGTTTCTGTTTTCTCTTTCCTTCTTTTTGAAATAGTGGGGTCACATTTACCATTATCCGATCTGCAGGAACCACTTTGTAATCTGTAGCGTTTTAGATGATTACAACCAATGTGCCCATTCTTTCAATACTTCCTTGGCTACTTTGTCTAGTACTCTGGGATTTATCTGCTTTCAGTCCCATTAATACATCCAGCACTTTCTTGAAATCAATTCTAATTTCTTCTAATTTCTCCTTTTTGTTTCACCCTTTGTTCCCTAGCATTTCTGGCCAGTTAATTGTGTCTTCTTCTGTGAAGCTGGAACTAAATCATTTGTTTATTTACTCTGCCTTTTCTTTGTTCCCCATTATAAATTCTCCCACTTCTGACTGAAAGGAACTTGCATTTATCTTCACTAATCTTTTTACATAGTTGTAGAAACTTGTACAATCTATATTATGTTTACTTTGATACCCTGTTTTTGCTCTCTTAATAATCTTTGTAATTTTTTGCTGAATTCTAAACTGCTCCTCACATTAGGCTTGCTAAGTTTTTCTGGCAACTTTATTTGACTCTATTCTTAACTTCTTATAACTGTTGCAACATCTTTATTCTGTAAATGTCAGACATGCCTTTCAAGGAACCTAACCTGTCATAACCGACAATCCTTATATCTCTTCAGTTTACTTTGTTTAAATTTGTGATTCCTACATTCATTTCCTTTCAAGTACCAATCCAAATCCAACTAGAAAGATCCACTTGATTTCCACTAATCTTCTCGGCAGTCAGCTCCACATTCTGATTAATCATGAGGCAAAGAAAACATTTCCTCGTATTTCCCATGTATCGTTTGTCCAAAAAGTTTAGAATTGCTTCCACTGGCCCTTGAAACATTTGCTAATGGAAGTGTTTCCTATTATTTACCCAACCTAAATCATTTATGATCTTGTACAACTCTGTCACATTCCCAACTTTCCTTGCGCTGGGGAGAACATCCAGAGTTCCTAAAGTCCAACTTTATAGATGAAATCACCAAGGACCTTTCTACTAAAACCATTCTCAGGACATTTAAAGGACATTTTGACAACCACATGGATAAAAGCCTCAGCGGGGATGAGGGCCAAGTGCAGGCAGGCGGGACTAATGAAGGTTAGACATCTTGGCCGGCATGGGCACGTTGGGCCGAAGGGCCCCTTTTCCCTGCTGTATGACTCAATGATGCTCTCTGTGACTCTATTAGATCAAGGAAGACTTCTTGATTACTTGATGACATTCATTGAACTTTTGGAAAGAAGAACAAGCAGGCTGGAACCATGTTTCAAAGCCTTGGATTGGCTCATCTGATACCAACTGAACATGATTGAATGTTAACTTGAAAACCAGACAGTCGATCAAGCTAGTTGCAAATCTATTTTTAACTTGTTGAACAATCTATGTTATAAACATTTTTTTTTAAAACCCATCAATTTATGGCAATTAGCTGTATATTGCATGGGCTGATTAAGTTAATTAGTGAGAAAAAGAAAGACACTCCTTTGCAACTCAGAATTCGCTAACCCTTTCCTTATGGTAGTTGAATGATAAATTCATCATGCCATCAAGAAAAAGAGCTGACTGAATTAAGCTAATTACATCTACTTTACATCTGGTAATCAGACCAATTAGGAAATACATTTTCCTCACAACAATGAAGGGAGTTTGAGCTAGGTATTGGCTAAATGTTTTTTCTATTAGTGTTATCGATAGTTAGAAGGGCATGGAAGATAGTGAGATGTGTGTTGGATATACCAATATGCTAGGGTTGTTTGAGATCAAGAAAGAGGTTGGTATTGGGTCTCTTGAAGAGCCTTCAGGTGATAAATCCATGGGGCCTGACGGGATGCATCCCAGGATATTGAGAGAGGGAACGGAGGAGATACCAAAGGTCTTGATGAAGATCTTCTCTAGCCATGGGTGGTCCCAGAGGACTGGAGAGTAGCCAATGTTGTTCCTTTGTTAAAGAAAGGAATTAGACATAATCCAGGAAATTATCGGCCAGTGAGCCTCACTTCAATGCTATGTAAGCTATTGGATTCTTCAGGAGAGAATTTACCTGCATTTGGAAGAGATGAGAGGAACAGATCGTGTAGATGTACAGAGACTCTTGTCTAGAGTAGGTGAATCGAGGACCAGAGGACAAAGGTTGAAGGCGAAGGGGAAAATGTTTAATAGGATTCTGAGGGGTAACTTTTTCACACAAAGGGTGGTGGGTGTATGGAACAAGCTGCCAGAGGAGGTAGTTGAGGCTGGGACTATCCCAACGCTTAAGAAACAGTTAGACAGGTACATGGATAGGACAGGTTTGGAGGGATAGGGACAAAATGTGGGCAGGTGGGACTAGTGTAGCTGGGACATGTTGGGTGGTGTGGGCAAATTGGGCTGAAGGGCCTGTTTCCACACTGTATCACTATATGTCTCTGTGACAATAGAATATTATAGGCAGTCACCAAGGTTGTCCGAGACAGATCATGTTTTATGAACTTGATTGAGTTTTTGAGGAGGTGACGAAGATGATTGATGAGGGTAGGGCCCAGGATGTGGTATATAAGGATTTATATAAGGCATCTGATGAAGTCCCCCATTGTAAACTGATCCAGAAGCATGGAATCCAAGGTGACGTGGTAGTTTGGATTCAAAACTGGTTTACCCACAGAAAACAGTGGAAGGGAGTTGCTCTAGCTGCAGATAGACGCAAAATGCTGGAGTAATTCAGTGGGACAGGCAGAATCTCTGGATAGAAGGAATGGGTGATGTTTCGGGTCGAGACTGAAGAAGGGTCTCGACCCAAAACATCACCCATTCCTTCTGTGCGGAGATGCTGCCTGTCCTGCTGAGTTACTCCAGCATTTTGTGTCTATATTCTCTGTAAACCAGCATCTGCAGTTCCTTCCTACACATTGTTCTAGCTGGAGATCTATGGTGAGTGGAGTTTTGCAGAGATCAATGCTGAGACCTGTGTTGTTAGTTATAAATATGAATGACTTGGACGCAAGTGTAGATAATAGACAATAGACAATAGACAATAGCTGCAGGAGTAGGCCATTCGGCCCTTCGAGCCAGCACCGCCATTCAATGTCATCATGGCTGATCATTCTCAATCAGTACCCCGTTCCTGCCTTCTCCCCAAACCCCCTGACTCCGCTATCCTTAAGAGCTCTATCGAGCTCTCTCTTCAATGCATTCAGAGAATTGGCCTCCACTGCCTTCTGAGGCAGTGAATTCCACAGATTTACAACTCTCTGACTGAAAAAGTTTTTCCTCATCTCCGTTCTAAATGGCCTACTCCTTATTCTTAAACTGTGGGTGGGTTGGTTAGTAAGTTTGCAGACAACACTGCCAAAGTTGCGGTCACAGTTTCGGCACTTACTCTTCCCAAGATTTTAAATGCTCCACATTCTGCAGCTGGGGCTTCAGATGCTAAGGCCCTAACCTCTGGAAAAATAAATAGACAACGGTGGAAATGCCAAACAGGCCAGACAGCATCCGCACAGAGAGAAATTGGTAACGTTCATGTTCTCACCCTGGAATTCTGTCCTCACGGCACTCTGCCTTCCTACATCCTCTTCCTGAGGAGATGTTCCTTAAAATCTAAATCTTTAATTGAGCTAGACACAAAGTGCTGGAGCAACCCAGCGGGTCAGGCAGCATTTCTGGAGAAAAAGAATGGCTGATGTTTCGGGTGGGGACCCTTCTTCAGACCTATGTAACTGGTCTCCGTTACCTGCACGAGATAGCCCAGCTGTTGGCGGTTGTGCAGCAGAAAACAGAAACAGAAAAATTGTTTTTAGTAATCTCCCCTTGCTTTCTTTGGGGGAGAATTTATATTTCCTCTTTTAAAAAGATTATTACTTCTGCTTCCCCACGCCCCACCTCCATCTTTCAGTCTGAAGAAGAGTTCCGACCCAAAATGTCACCTATTCCCTTTCTCCAGAGATGCTGCTTGACCAGCAGAGTTACTGCAGAAATTTATGTCCTTTTGTGTAAACCAGCCTCTGGAGTTCCTTCCTATACATTGCTTCTGCAAAATAGACTGCTGGCTCTGAGTCAATAGACAATAGACAATAGGTGCAGGAGGAGGCCATTCGGCCCTTCGAGCCAGCACCGCCATTCAATGTGATCATGGCTAATCATTCTCAATCAGTACCCCGTTCTAAATGGCCTACCCTTTATTCTTAAACTGTGGCCCCTTGTTCTGGACTCCCCCAACATTGGGAACATGTTTCCTGCCTCTAACGTGTCCAACCCCTTAATAATCTTATTAAGGGGACCATAGAGTCATACACTATGGTCCACATCCCGTCTCTGGCTGACAAGACACACCAGCTCCTCCTTACGAGATTAGGATATTGATTCGGCATGTTTCCAGTGACTCTATCAAACTTTTACAGATGCACCATAGAAAGCATACTGTCGGGTTGCATCACAGCTTGGTTTGGGAACAGCTCTGCCCAAGACTGCAAGAAATTGCAGAGAGTTGTAGGTGTAGCCCAGCCCATCACACGGACCGAAGTCCCCACCGGTGACTCCATCTCCGGCGTTGGAGGACGGTGGGAGAACAAAGGGGGACCCAGTGTGGGGGAGCACTCTAGTTTAGAATCCTCTGCCCAGGGGATAAGTCTGCGTGCGTTTGTTTGTTTGTCCGTTTGTTCCGGTGAAGGCGTTGTGCACACGGCAGCCAGACCACAGTCGCTTGCCTTTTTCTTTTTGTTTTCACTTTTAATTTCAAGTCTTTGTGTACCTTGTGTGTTGTGACTGTTGGCAGACCAATTTCCCTCCAGAGATGAATAAAGTTTTATCGTATCGTATCTACACTTCCAGCTGTCTCGGAAAATAGGCCAACATAATCAAAGACTTGTCTCACAATGTGAATGACATTCCTTTCTTTGCCTAGTTCCCATTTGGTAGAATATATAGAAGCTTGAAAGCACTCACAACCAGATTTAGGAACAACTTCTTCCCCTCTTTTATCAGGATTCTGAACGATCCTTCCATAAGCTAGGATACTAACTGATTCACCCACTACCCCATTATGGACATTGTAATCTGCCTATGGAACTGATGTGCTACAATGTGCTACAATGCTGAGAACTATATTCTAAACTCCGAGGTATTTATTCACAAACTGCTGGAGTAACTCAGCAGGTCAGGCAGCATCTCAGGAGAGAAGGAATGGGTGACGTTTCGGGTCGAGACCCTTCTTCAGACTGAAGAAGTTTCTCAACCCGAAACGTCACCCATTCCTTCTCTCCTGAGATGCTGCCTGACCTGCTGAGTTACTCCAGCATTTTGTGAATAAATACCTTCGATTTGTACCAGCATCTGCAGTTATTTTCTTATATATTCTAAACTCCTTATCTTCCCTTTGTTCTATCTATCGTACTTGAGTTTAATAGATACTCAAGTACAATAGATACTACTATCTATTGTACTACTACAATATTTATGCATAGTATTATCTGATTTGATTTGATAGCATGCCGAACAAAGCTTTTCACTTACCTGACACTAATAAACCGAAACATAAACCTAAGATTGATGTTCCCCTACAACTTCATGAGAGTGGTTTGAGCAGTGGATCAGGATGGTAGAAATAGTGAGGTAAAACAATGTGGTTCTTTCCACAGTTCAGAAATAGAACAGCATGTGCAGGGGCATTTAACAATACAAAGTTAGAGGCTATCGTGGACAAAACCAAATACCTCAAAGATATCGGCCTGAGTCAGGCAGGCACAGAAGTACCTGCTGATCGACTTTCTCATTCAATATATAATGCGATCGCAAAGCTATTTAGCCTTTCAGTCTAAATGGCATCAACAGCATGGAACCTGTGCCCATATAGATTCCTGGAATGAGCTGGAGAATGCTCGTAAAAATAACAACATATTTTACCTAAAAATAAGAGGTACCATGGAGTGATTACAAGCAGTAATTTAAACTCAGTAATCAAGTAACTGTTAGAAACTACCTGAGCTTCACTGTTGCAATTCAATCATCATTAGAAGGTCTTGTTGCGATCACTGACTTGCAATCATTTCTATTATTCTGTGCCTCCTCTTGGAAAAAGACGTGTAGTTTTAGCTTCAAGGCTAGTAATAAATTATTTTTGTCTATAATTTCAGTTATACTTTTAGTTCAGTTATTTATTAATTCCAACTTTACCGTTTCAATTAACTTGGATTATTCACTTTACCCATATAAGGATGATGGACAACCAATGTGAATTACTAATGGCATATTGTCTTCCTGTAAAACAAGCTAGTAAATAGTTGAAATGATTTTGACAATGATCAATGTGCTGATGGCTTTGGACAGCTTATTTGATTTATCATTGTTGTTATAAAATTACACAAAATGGGTTATTGCAAATTATTTATTTCTTAGGTAATAGCCAATAATGGCAAGTCTGCCTTTGCAGCCCTTATCTAAATGTCCAGGGCAAGTGATGGGCCTTGCTCCTGAATTGTTGACATATTAGACAATAGACAATAGGTGCAGGAGTAGGCCATTCGGCCCTTTGAGCCAGCACTGCCATTCAATGTGATCATGGCTGATCATTCACAATCAGTACCCCGTTCCTGCCCTCTCCCCATACCCCCTGACTCTGCTATCATTAAGAGCTCTATCTCGCTCTCTCTTGAAAGCATCCAGAGAATTGGCCTCCACTGCCTTCTGAGGCGGAGAATTCCACAGATTTACAACTCTCTGACTGAAAAAGTTTTTTCTCATCTCCATTCTAAATGGCCTACCCCTTATTCATAAACTGTGGCCCCTGGTTCTGGACTCCCCCAACATTCCCTGTCCACTTCCACCTATATCCCTTTCTTTGACTTCACTTGCACTCCTTTTCTCTCCTCATCTTACACCTTTGTGTCTTATTTTCATCTCTGGCCTTTGTTCACCCTAGAGCTCTTAAGGATAGCAGAGTCAGGGGGTATGGGGAGAAGGCAGGAACGGGGTACTGATTGAGAATGATCAGCCATGATCACATTGAATGGTGGTGCTGGCTCGAAGGGCCGAATGGCCTACTGCTGCACCTATTGTCTATTGTCTATTGAAAGGGGAGAGGTGGGGTAGGATAATGGGAGAAATGGTGTGTGTGTCTGGCTGGGGAAGAGGGAAGAGGAGGGAAAAATGGGGGAGTGGTTGCTACCTAAAACTGGAGGTTTCCATGTTCATACTGTTGGGTTGTAAGCTACCTAAGCGGAATTTAAGGAGCGGCAATATATTTCCAAGGATGGTTAGCAATGAACTAGTCAGGTCTTCATTATGTTGGTTGCCAGTTCAATATTTGACAGGGGTTTTGTTCAGGTCAGCTTCACCATTCCTGGTGGTGAGATTTAGGAAGAAGTACTAGTCCAGTTCTATAACCATCCACTTAGTGGGGGGAGGTGGGGTGGGCACCTTGGTGATAATGGCACCATTGCTTCCAATCTTTTTATTTTGTGTAAGTCGCAGGAGGGAGTGGATGCTCAGATAACCTGCTGGCGTTGTTGCATGCGTGCTTTCTGCACATGGAACTTTCTTCAGCCACAGTAGAGATGTCAGTAAAGATGGTGGACATTGAGTTTAGTGCCAAAACAACAATCATGGGCCTGAAGAAGGGTCTCGACTTGAAACGTCACCTATTCCTTTTCTCCAGAGACGCTCCTGACCTGCTGAGTTACTCCATAATCTTGTGTCTACCGTCAGTGTCAACCAGCATCTGCAGATCCTTCCTACACACTCGTGGTGAACATTGACCGTACTGAGCCATGTTGTGGGTGCGACCTATCAGGTTGCTGCTAATCCCATCTTAATCTGGATTTGACCTTTTTTAGTGGAAATGTGGAGATCCTCTTTGTTCCCCAGGATGATCCTGGAGTACAGGATGATCCTGGAGTACAGGATGATCCTGGAGTACAGGATGATCCTGGAGTACAGGATGATCCTGGAGTACAGGATGATCCTGGAGTACAGGATGATCCTGGAGTACAGGATGATCCTGGAGTACAGGATGATCCTGGAGTACAGGATGATCCTGGTGTACTTGAAGGAGGAAAGTGAGGCCAGATTGTACAGTAGTTTGTGCAGTCAGTTTTGCTGAACTATTTCCATTACTCCTCTACAAAAGCATCTTTTGCAGCTGAGGACTAAGCAATGTCTTGGTTTATCATCTCATCTGAAAGGTGCACCACCAATTGAGCCGTGTATCCTCAGTGGTGGATTGGAGAGACAGCTTAGATTTGGTACTCAAGTTATTGTGGTTCAGCGGTGAGACTAGTGCCCTATGGGCCACTGTTGACATTAAGGCAACATAAAGAGTTGGTAGATGCAAGGAACTACAAAGAGTCTGAAGAAGGGTTCTGACCCAAAACATTACCTATTCCTTTTTTTCCAGAGATGCTGCCTGACCCATTGAGTTACTCTAGCATTTTGTGTCTATCTTCAAGAAACTGCAAATGCTGGTTTATACAATAAAAACCCGCAAAGTACTGGAGTAACTCAGTGGGACATGCAGCAACCCTGGAGAACATGGATAGGTGATGTTTCAGGTCGGGACCCATCCCAAAATGGTCACGACTAGAAACGTTACCTATCCATGTTCTCTCGAGATGCTACCTTACCTGCTGAGTTATTTCAGCATAAAGAGTGGGTTGGAAGGAACTGCAGGTGCTGGTTTAAACAAAGATAGACACAACATGCTGGAGTAACTCAGCGGGACAGGCAGCATCTCTGGAGAGAAGGAATGGGTGACTTTTCGGGTCTTGACCCTTCTTCAGACTGAGAGTCAGGGGCGGAGGAGCCTGATGGTTACAGTTTTGGACTAGTAACTCTTCCTAAACCTCACCACCAGGAATGGTGAAACTGACCTAAATAAAAGCACTGCCAAATATTGAACTGGAAACAACATAACAAAGAACTGAATAGATCACTGAAAGTCCTTCTGTAAAGTGGTTTGCTTGTCTTACCCTGATCAGGCATATACCCAGCTTCGGTCTCATTGGTAGGTAATAAATGCTCTCATGGTAAAATCATTTACGCAGAGAAAAATGGATTGGACGGCACAGTGGCACAGCAGTACAGTTGCAAAGACCTGGGTTCGATCCTGACAGCGGGTGCTGACTGTACAAACTTAGCTTGTATTTTCTCCCTGTGACCGCGTGGGTTTTCTCCGGATGCTCCGGTTTCCTCCCACATTCCAAAGATATACAGGTTTGTCGATTAATTGGCTTTGGTAAAATTGTAAAATTGTCCCTAGTGTGTAAGGTAATGTTAGTGTATGGGTAGACACAAAATGCTGGAGTAACTCAGCGGGTCAGGCAGCATCTCAGGAGAGAAGGAATGGGCGACGTTTCGGGTCGAGACCCTTCTTCAGACCCTTAGTGTATGGGGTGATCGCTGGTCGGCGCGGATTCGTTTGGCTGAAGGGTCTGTTTCTGCGCTGTATCTCCAAAGTCTAAAGCCTTAATGTCTGAAGTCGTGATAATGCAAATAAAATCAATGTCTTCTTGAGAGACAATCAGTGTCATTGAATACGAGAGGCAAGCACTTTGTCATCTACATAGAGGGGACAGGTTTATCAATGTTTGGCAATAAACAGACAAGCTCGCTTTCCTGAACCAAGAAGTTGTCAAGATAAAACAGACCGATTCAACAGCACCTGAAATGAAGCAGCCAACTTTGGCATTGTCTGAATAGAGCAGGTAGGAACAGCGTTGTCTTGGAAAACCAGTGTCGTCTGAATAAGGCAGATAAGGTCAATATTGTCAGATGAAACAGCCAAGTTTATTGTTGTCTGTGAGCAATACCCCGAAGAGCTTTTCAATGAAGTGCACTTGCTATTTAGCATGATGTCTAAGGCTTGCCTTATTAACTGCTTCTCTAACCAAGTTTAGGGCAATCAAATTAAAATGAAATATATTTATAACCAGCATTATTTAGTTGACTTAAATTACAGTCAAACGTACATTTTAAGTAGGTTTGCTTTTGTCAGACTTTGTAGGGGAAGTCACAGAGGCATGACAATCTACAAATTGAATTCACATATTTTCCAGTGTTAATTAGTGAAGATGCCTGATGAGCAACCAAGTTATACACAAAAGTATTGGGATTCATAATTAAATAAGTACATTTAAAAACATCACAGGCTCAGTAATTTATAATCTTTTCATGTTTAAAACTGGAACTGCCTCAACCACTACACCCGGCTGTGGGATCCAGGCGAACACCACCCTCTGTGTAAAAAAGTTGTCCCGTACATCTCCTTCAAACTTTGTCCCTCTCACCTTATACCTCTGTCCTCTAGTATTTGAATTTTCCATCCCGGGAGAAAGGTTCTGACTGTCCACCCTATCTATTCCTCTCATAATTTCATACTCTCTATCAAGTCTTTCCGCAACTTTCGGCATTCCAGAGAAAACTATTCAAGTCTGTTCAACCTTTAATAGACCCTAATCCAGGCACCAATCTGGCAAACATGTTCCCAATGTTGGGGGAGTCCAGAACAAGGGGCCACAGTTTAAGAATAAGGGGTAGGCCATTTAGAACGGAGATGAGGAAGAACTTTTTCAGTCAGAGAGTGGTGAAGGTGTGGAATTCTCTGCCTCAGAAGGCAGTGGAGGCCAGTTCGTTGGATGCTTTCAAGAGAGAGATGGATAGAGCTCTTAAGGATAGCGGAGTGAGGGGGTATGGGGAGAAGGCAGGAACGGGGTACTGATTGAGAGTGATCAGCCATGATCGCATTGAATGGCGGTGCTGGCTCGAAGGGCTGAATGGCCTACTCCTGCACCTATTGTCTATTGTCTATTGTCTATAAACCTTCTTTGTATCCATTCTAAAGCCCTCTTATCCTTCCTGTAATGGGGTGACCAGAACCACATGCAATACTCCAAATGTGGCCCAATCAAAGTCATATAAAGCTGCATCATGACTTTATGACTCTTATACACAATGCTCTGAACTATGAAAGCAAGCATACCCTATGCCTTCTTTATCACTCTACCTGCTTGTGCTGCCATTTTCGGGGAGTTATTGACTTGGACCCCAAGATTCCTCTGTACATCAATGCTGTTAAAGAATGCGCTACTAATTGTATATTCTGCCCTTACATTTGATTTTCCAAAGCGCGCCACCTTACACTTGCTCCTGCTACCCATTTCTGTAGCTGATCTATATCCCGTTATATGTACCCCTAATCCAGTCATACTTTGCCATTAGCGGCCACCATGGCCCAGCAATCTTTGTGTCATCTGCAAACTTACTAACCCACTTGTCGACATTGCGGAAGTCCACTGGTCACAGACCTCCAGCCAGAATATTGTGCTTCCACCACCAGTCTGTCCCTGTCCTCCATCAGTCAGTGTGTTGTGAATGGATACGATTGAGTCACTGTTAATCCCATGCATTATAATCTTCTGGATCAGCCTACCATGTGGGACTTTACTAAAATACACGTACAAAATCAACCACCCTACCCACATCAATAACATTCATCACCACATCAAAAATTAAGTTTTGAGTATAGAAATTGGGAGGTCATGTTGCAGTTGTAAAGCCATTGGTGAGGCCGCATTTAGAGTATTGTGTTCCGTTCCGGGCACCATGTTATAGAAAATATGTTGTCAAGCTGGAAAGGGTACAGAGAAGATTTACACCGATGTTGCCAGGGTTGGAGGGTGTGAGCTATAGGGAGAGGTTGAGCAGGCTGGGACGCTATTCCTTGGAGTGTAGGAGAATGAGGGGTGATCTTATTGAGATGTATAAAATCATGAGAGGAGAATCGACCAGGTAGATGCACAGAGTCTCTTGCCCAGAGTAGGTGAATCGAGGACCAGAGGACATAGATTTAAGGTGAAGGAGAAAAGATTTAATAGGAATCTGGAAGGCAACATTTCCACACAAAGGGTGATGGGTGTATAGAACAAACTGCCAGAGGAGGTATGTAGTTGAGGCTGGGACTAACCCAACATTTAAGATACAGTTAGACAGGTACATGGATAGGACAGGTTTGGAGGGATATGTACCAAACGTGGGCAGGTGGGACTAGTGTAGCTGGGACATGTTGGGGCGGTGTGGGCAACTTGGGCCAAAGGGATCTGTTTCCACATTGTATCACTCTATGACTCTAAAAAATTAGATCAATTTAGTAAGGCACGATCTGCCATGTACAAAGCTATGCAGACTATCCACAATTAACTAATTTTCTTCCAAATGGGAGTAAAGAGGGGATCTTATCGAAACGTATAAGATTATTAAGAGGTTGGACACGTTAGAGGCAGGAAACATGTTCCCAATGTTGGGGGAGTCCAGAACCAGAGGCCACAGTTTAAGAATAAGGCGTAGGCCATTTAGAACGGAGATGAGGAAAAACTTTTTTAATCAGAGAGTTGTAAATCTGTGGAATTCTCTGCCTCAGAAGGCAGTGGATGCCAATTCTCTGAATGCATTCAAGAGAGAGCTAGATAGAGCTCTTAAGGATAGCAGAGTCAGGGGGTATGGGAAGAAGGCAGGAACGGGGTACTGATTGAGAATGATCAGCCATGATGACATTGAATGGCGGTGCTGGCTCGAAGGGCCGAATGGCCTACTCCTGCACCTATTGTCTATTGTCTAAATCCTATTCCATAGAATCGTCTCCAATAGCTTCCCCACCACTGGTGTGAAGCTCACCGGCCTTTAATTCCAAGGGTTCTCTCTATTTCCTTGCTACTGTAAGGATCCAACATTTCTGAAGGACTACTCAGCCGTCCTCTTTGATGCAGGTGGGGGAATGGGAATCATTGCTGCAGTAAATCATCAGCTTCATGTCCAGCTTATGGACTGGATTTCCAATATTGTAAATGAGTGACCTTGGCAGTCGAGCCATGGCATGGAGCCACTGCCTAATCTGCCCTGTTATCTCCAGCAGCTTTAAAACCAGTGACAGTGGAAAGGCTGTTCCAGGAAAATCCACATTGAAGGTCTCAAGGCTATGGCAAGGTCAGCCCTTCTCAGTCAGAGCCTCACAGAGAATCAGATGTCTCCTAACCAGCATTAGCTACAGAGAGCTACCAGTGTAAGGACCACCCTGACTTTCACTATAACACGCATCTATGAGGAAGCCCTCGAATTCTCTAAAAAACATCACGACTGGCTTGTGTGTAGGAAGGAACAGCAGATGCTGGTTTAAACTGAAAAGACACAAAAAGCTGGAGTAACTTAGCGGGTCAGGTAGCATCTCTGAAGAAAAGGAATAGGTGACGTTTCATGTCGAGACCCTTCTTCAGACTGAGAGTCAGGAGAAAGAGAAAGGAGAGATTGAGAGACGGTGATATAGAGAGATGCAGAGCAAATGAAGGAAAGATATGCAGAAAAGTAACGATGATCAAGGAAAAGGTCCATTGTTTGTGTGTGGGCTACGTGTTGATGAGTTATACAGACAATGAAACTCACCAGGACGACAGTGAAACTAGTACAGTGAGTGGATTGATGAGAACAACTGGGAAATCCAATAGCTAATTAACCACAATTCACCATTATGACAGTGACCACAGTTGCAAAGTACGACATTGATGGTAAAATGATTTGCAGTTGTGAAACATGCTATACAAATTTAAGTATTTCAATTGTGGGATTCCTGACTATGAGATTACTAATTAACTTTGTCAAGTTACACAGGATCCAAATTAATCCTGTCCTTGTTTGGTTCCACATTTCGACAGGTACATGGATAGGACAGGTTTAGAGGGATGTGGGCCAAACGCAAGCAGGTGGGACTGGTGTAGATGGGACATGTTGGCCGGTGCGGGCAAGTTGGGCCTGAAGGGCCTGTTTCCACGCTGTAAGACTTTATGACACAAGAGCAAAAGAACAACAGTAATCTATTTAGTCTCTTCAACAATTGATTGCGATTGCAGCTAATCTGCACCACAATTCAATATAACCATCTTTGACCCATATTCCTCAAACCAAGTTGCACTTGGAAGGTGGCTTATAAACTACGACCTGTGTATTTTGTCCTTTGTCATTTCATATTTTAACCGACGCATACTTTTTAAAAATCCTAAACCGATATAATTCACCTCGGTTGTCATTATGTCACCATTACTTATTGGGGTAACTCACCAACTTTTTTTCTCTTTTATCTGTCCTTTCCACGTATCAGATACCTTGGAAGATTTATGTCACAACCTTGGTCACCATGCACCATTTCTATCCGATGATTATTTGGTCAAACCCATTTATCTCAATTTGTGTTTAAATTTAGTCATGTTATTGTGAATGCTTTATGCATTCAGATGAAGTGCCCTTAATTTTATCACTTTACCGTGGTTTCTTGATCTGACCTTGTTCACTGATGCACGCTGACTATTAAACTTCCTCCTTGCTCACTCAGCTTATCATCGCTAAATTGCTAGTTTGCTCCGCAGCCTTGACATCCTGTTGAGATTTATCACATTTCCCTGGTGAAAGTCTTTGATTATGTGTGATAATTGACAGGCAGTAATTAGGGAAGGCTGAGAAAAAGAGTGAGCACATCCTAGAGGTGAATGGCGATCTTCACCTTCGGCAGATCATTGCACGGATGGCAAAATGGGAAAGGTCATTCAGCCCATCATAATCCAATCTCAAACGAATACACTTATCATTACTCTGGATAGAAGGAATGGGTGACGTTTCGGGTCGAGATCCTTCAGAATGAGAGTCAGGGGAGAGGGAGACACAGAGATATGCAAGGGTGAGGAGTGAAAATGAGACACCAAAGGGGATGAAGTTCAAGGAAAATGTAGAATAGATCATTGTTAGCTTGGGGAAGGTGGCAATGAAGCATCCTCCCCCATCCTAGTTCTCTGACCAGTCTGACTATCCTCCACTATCTCTGTATGCTCCGTTGTCACCTTCCCCTAGCTAACAATGATCTATTCTATATTTTCCTGGACCTTCACCTCCTTTGATGTCTCGTTTTCACACCTCACCCTTCCATATCTCTGTCTCTCTCACTCCCAACTCTCAATCTCAACCCGAAACATCACCCATTCCTTCTCTCCAGAGATGCTGCCTGTCCCACTGAATTACTCCAGCATTTCGTGCCTATCTTTGGTGTAAACCAGCATCTGCAGTTCCTTCCGACACGCTTGATTACCTTCTCCCCAAAGGAATCGAGTTATTTGTGGAATGATTCAAAGCTTCTGTCATTATTACTCTGTTGGGCATTCCACTCTGTATCCTTGGTGGTTTGCATCATGGATACAACAGAGTTTAGTTTAGCTTAGTTTAGTTTAAAGATACAGCGTGGAAACAGACCCTTCGGCCCAGCGAGTCCACACTGACCAGCAATCACCCCATACACTAGTTCTATCCTACACACGCGGGACAATTTACATAAGCCAATTAACCTGCATGTCTTTGGAGTGTGGGAGGAAACTGGAGCACCCGGAGAGAACCCACGTGGTCACAGGGGGAACATGCAAACTCCGTACAGACTGCACCCTTGGTCAGGATTGAACCCGGGTCTCTGGTGCTGCAAGGCAGCAACTCCACCGCTGCGCCACCGTGCAGCGGGTAGAGCTGCTGCCTCGCCTCTCCAGGGGTGAGGGTTCAATCTTGTGGGGAACAGAATACTGTAAATGGGCGCTTGATGGTTAGCGTAAAACGCAGTGATCGAAGAAGACACAAGGAACTGCAGATGCTGGAATCTTGAGCAGAACACAAAGTGCTGGAGTAAATCAGCAGGTGAGGTGGCATCTGTAGAGGAGGCATCAATCTGAAGAAGGGTCCCAATCTGAAATGTCACCTATCCATGTTCTCTGGAGATGTTGCCTGACCTGTTGAGTTACCCCAGCAATTTGTGTCTTTTTTTTCATCTGTGGAGGGAGTGGATAGGGTGACGTTTCAGTTTCAGGACCCCTTCTTCAGACTGAATGACGAAGGGTTATTCAGTCCAAAGAAGGGTTCCGATCCAAAACGTTGCCTATCTATTGCCTCCACAGATGCTGCCTGACCCGCTGAGTTACCCCAGCACTTTGTGTTTTGCTCAGTGGTCGGAGGACCTGTTTCCATACTGTATGGTGCTGGGAAGATAACCTCCAGACTTGCTTCCAAGGTTAAATAAAAAATTAGGGGGTTTGTACAGCAGGGTGAGGTTGTAGGAGGGATGTTTCTACCAACAGTCAATTAAGGAGGGTGAAATGATATTGTGTAAAGACATTCATGGCTTCAGCCATAAATGTACACACTCTCTCGTTCTCTCCATCGATTGTCCATATACATTACCCGTACGATCTTGTAAGGTAAACGGCCCCTTGACTTTGATCTTTCCAGTCTTTGAATATATGTTAACCAGCAGCAGTAGAAATACAATGCCATCAGCTCATGATTAAAGGGTATTTTAATTTCTACAAAGCACAATAGACTCTCAGCAAGTGGAAAACCTTTACTGGAGATCTACCGCATGTATTTTGATTTGCTGTGCAGCTGAAATTATAAAATGCATTAGTGCAATGAACCAAATATCAGAGGAGGTCCACAGAGCAGCAGGTGTGTGGTGGGGGCTGCCACTTCCCTGAAGTGTTCCAGCCCGTGTGGTTTACCTGTTTATCTTGTCAGTGCAGGACATGGTCAGCAGCTGCTCTCCCTGCAGGACCCCGTCCCATGCCTGGATGGGATTGCAGGACCGGATGGGAATGGTGCCTTCTCCAGACTCAATCTTCGTTCTGAGATGGCCCCGGACTTTCCTGTTCAATGGCTTGCTGTGTTGCACTGGAAAGGACAAAATACCACTTTCAACACGTGCTCTGTAGAGGTGTAAAAAATCATGAGAGGAATAGATCGGGTAGACGCACAGTCTTTTACCCAGCCTCAACTACCACTTGAATCCTTTCTTGCTGTGAGCTGAGGGAGGGTGGGGAGGAAGTATGAAGGGATGTGGGATGAGCTGGCTTCATTGTCTCATACAGAGAGCTTTCCACATTAAACATAATTACAGATTCCCATTAATGGGTACTGAATGGATGCTGCAATTAAAAAGGCCACAAGGTTATAAAAATTACATTTTACATGAGGTGGAATCTGCATGTGCTGCCTGGAGGAGATTTCACGGTTGAAATCCCCTCAGCACAACCTGCATTGCTCTCCGCTTTAAAGAGAAAGCGTGCAGACTCCAGCAAGCAGTTCAATGTACATTACCGTGATACTGCTGGAGTTTAGAAGGATGAGTGGGGACCTCATTTAAACTTACCGAATAGTGAAAGGCTTGAATAGAGTGGATGTGGAGAGGATGTTTCCACTAGTCGAAGCACTTAGGAACCGAGGTCATAGCCTCAGAATAAAAGGACGTTCCTTTTGGGAAGGAGATGAGGAGGGATAGTCAGAGGGTGGTGAATCTGTGGAATTCGTTGCCACAGAAGGCTGTGGAGACCAAGTCAATGGATATTTTTTAGGCATAGATAGGCAGATTCTTGACTAGAATGGGTGTTGGCGGTTATGGAGAGAAGGCAGGGGAATGCGGTTGAGGGGGAGAGTTAGATCAACCATGATTGAATGGCGGAGTAGACTTAATGGGCCGAATGGCCTAATTCTGCTCCTATCACTTATGAACTAATAAATTCAGACTCAGAGATCTCATCAGGTTAGACGGCCCCAGTGTGAGTAATTTGGATGGCAACTAAAATCTAGTCCAACCCAGTCCAAAAATCTACAGTAGGTATTGTGGATGGATCAATTGCAATCCTGTATAGTCTTTCCGCTGACATGTTAGCACATAACAAGAGCTTTTCACTGTACCTCGCTCGGTACATGTGGCAATTAGTCTATATAACTGGAAGTGGTAACAGTGTTTCCACAGTCCATGTTTTATTTGTGGTTTTTATGGCATTTCCAAATAATACAATGGCTTGTGCACATCTCACACGGATAAAGCATCTTTGTACTTACATTCAGCCCTCGCTTCTCGATGAGAGTTCAGGCGAGCATCTCCACATGGTGGAGTACTGACGTACAGATGGAAAAGGACACTCTCTTTCAGCTTATAACCTCCCTCTTTTTGATGGGCAAAGATCGAACGTTCCCAGTCATCTGGCCGTTTACTTTTGGAAACACAGAGATTAAAGATCAGTGCAATAATTAAATGAATTCCCAATAAGTAAACTGCATTAGGTTCTCGAGGAGGAGAAGCTTATCCAAATTGTTGCAGTTACACCGAGTGAGATAATCCTGACAGAGTTTGCAATGAATGTCAATGTTTGCACAACGTTTGCACAGTAGCTGTAACTTAATTTATTTACAGCTTGCTATTTATTTTGGAAAATATCCTCCGTCTAGTAAATTCTATGGGCTTTCAGCCTTTTATTTGTTACAGATCACTTCTTCAGAGCACAATAAGGAGCATCATGGTGGTGCAGCAGTAGAGTTGCTGCCCTACAGTGCTAAAGACCCGGATTCGATCCTGACTACGGGTGCTGTCTGTACGGAGTTTGTACGCTCTCTCCGTGACCTGCGTGGGTTTTCTCCAGGTGCTCCAGTTTCCTTACACACTCCAAAGACCTACTCCAAAGGCTAATTGGCTTGGTAAAATTGTAAATTGTCTCTAGTGCGTGTCGGATAGTGTTAAGGTGCGGAGGTCGTTAGTCAGCGCGGACTCAGTGGGCCAAAGGGCCTGTTTCCGCGCTGTATCTCTAAACTAAACTAAGTAAAATGTCACATAACATATAAACCAAAAGATGAGAATACTAAGGTTTAGATTTCCTGCATTTCCTTTCTGGTCCTGATTCAAGGCCTCAGCTTGAAATGTTGACAATTCCTCCCCCTTCCCCCCCCACAGATGCTGCTCAACCTGCTGAGTTCCACTAGATAGACACAAAATGCTGGAGTAACTCAGCGGGACAGGCAGCATCTCTGGAGAGAAGGAATGGGTGACGTTTCGGGTCGAGACCCTTCTTCGGACTGGTTAGGGATAAGGGAAACGAGAGATATAGACAGTGATGTGGAGAGATAAAGAACAATGATGAAAGATATGCAAAAAATATAACAATGATAAAGGAAGCAGGCTGTTTGAAGGGTGAAAATGAGAAGCGGCTTGTGTGGGAGAGGGATAGAGAGAGAGGGAATGCCAGGGCTACCCGAAGTGAGAGAAATCAATATTCATACCACTGGGCTGTGAGCTGCCCAAGCGAAATATGAGATGCTATTCCTCCAATTTGCGTTTTACCTCACTCTGACAAAGGAGGAGACCGAGGGCAGAAAGGTCTGTGTAGGAGTGGGAAGGAGAATTAAAGTGTCCAGCAACCGGGAGATCAGGTTGGTTCACGTGGGCTGAGCGAAGTTGTTCCGCAAAACGGTCGCCCAGTTTGCATTTGGTGTCGCCGATGTATAAGAGTCCACATCTTGAACAACAGATACAGTAGCTTCTTCTTCTTGCGTTTGAGGCAGCAGAAATTATGTAACGCCCTCCAGGCGCTGTAGCCAGTGCAATGTGCTGTTGTCGAGAGCCGTGAGGTCTACCCCTCCACCAGGGGGGGGGCGGAGGACAGTGCAGTCGAAAATGGCGTTCTGCGCTGTTAGCTGGTCTGCTCCACACACGCAGTAGCTGAGGGTTGGAGGAGGTGCAAGTGAACCTCTGCCTAATCTGAGAGGATTGTCGGGGTCCCTGGACAGAGTTGAGGGAGGAGGTATAGAGTTCCACCCGATGTTTGTTTTCCATTGTTCCAGATTCCAGCACCTGCTGAATCTCATCTCTTAGATTTCCCACATTTGATTTTCAAATTGGATGTTAGTGCACCACAGGAACAGACCCTTTGGCCCATGAGGAAAGACATTCTAGCCTTAGAGGGAGTACAGAGAAGGTTCACAAGATTGGTCCCTGGGATGGCAGGACTTTCATATGAAGAAAGACTGGATAGACTCGGCTTGTACTCGCTGGAATTTAGAAGACTGAGGGGGGATCTTATAGAAACATATAAAATTCTTAAGGGGTTGGAGAGGCTAGATGCGGGAAGATTGTTCCCGATGTTGGGGAAGTCCAGAACCAGGGGTCACAGCTTAAGGATAAGGGGGTAGTCTTTTAGGACCGAGATGAGAAAACATTTCTTGACACAGAGAGTGGTGAGTCTGTGGAATTCTCTGCCACAGAAGGTAGTTGAGGCCAGTTCATTGGCAATATTTAAGAGGGAGTTAGATGTGGCCCTTGTGGCTAAAGGGATCAGGGGGTATGGAGAGAAGGCAAGTACAGGTTACTGAGCTGGATGATCAGCCATGATCATATTGAATGGCGGTGCAGGCTCGAAGGGCCGAATGGCCTACTCCTGCACCTATTGTCTATGTTTCTATGATGTTTGTGCCAAACATAATGCCAAATTAAATGAATCCCTTCTGTCTGCATAGGATCCAAATCCTTCCATTCCCTGTATATTTATGTTCCTAGCTCATGTTATGTGTTACTTCCACCATCACTCCTCGCAGTGCGTTCCATGCACTTACCACTCTCCACGTGAAAGAAATAACCGTGCACATCTTTTTGAAACTTTCCCCGTTACACTTCAAAGCTCAGCCCTCTCTATTTAACATTTCTACCCTGGGATAAAGATTCTGACTGTCGATCCTACCTAACTCTCTCATTATTTTTTGAACTTCCAGCATTGCACACTCCAGGGAAAACAATCGAGTTTGTCCCGCCTTTCCTTACAGTTAATACCCTCCAACCCAGGCTGCATCTGTCTTCTGCACTCTCTCCACAATCTGTGATGGGGTGGCCAGGACTGCACACACTACTCCAAATGATTCATCATCAAAGTTTTATAAACCTGCAACATGACGTTCTGTCTCATACTTAATGCCCCGACCAATGATGGCATGCAGCCCAATACAATAGACAATAGACAATAGGTGCAGGAGGACCCCCTTCGAGCCAGCACCGCCATTCAATGTGATCATGGCTGATCATTCCCAATCAGTACCCCGTTCCTGCCTTCTCCCCATACCCCCTGACTCCGCTATCCTTAAGAGCTCTATCTAGCTCTCTCTTGAATGCATTCAGAGAATTGGCCTCGACTGCCTTCTGAGGCAGAGAATTCCACAGATTCACAACCCTCTGACTGAAAAGGTTTTTCCTCATCTCAGTTGTAAATGGCCTACCCCTTATTCTTAAACTGTGGCCCCTTGTTCTGGACTCCCCCAACATTGGGAACATGTTTCCTGCCTCTAACGTGTCCAACCCCTTAATAATCTTATACGTTTCGATAAGATCTCCTCTCATCCTTCTAAATTCCAGTGTATACAAGCCTAGTCGCTCCAGTCTTTCAACATATGATAGTCCCGCCATTCCGGGAATTAACCTAGTAAACCTACGCTGCACGCCCTCAATAGCAAGAATATCCTTCCTCAAATTTGGAGACCAAAACTGCACACAGTACTCCAGGTGCGGTCTCACTAGGGCCCTGTACAACTGCAGAAGGACCTCTTTGCTCCTATACTCAACTCCTCTTGTTATGAAGGCCAACATTCCATTGGCTTTCTTCACTGCCTGCATGCTTCCTTTCAGTGACTGATGCATTAGGACACCCAGATCTCGTTGTACGTCCCCTTTTCCTAACTTGACACCATTCAGAAAATACTCTGCCTTCCTATTCTTACCACCAAAGTGGATAACCTCACACTTATCCACATTAAACTGCATCTGCCATGCATCCGCCCACTCACACAACCTGTCCAAGTCACCCTGCAACCTCATAGCATCCTCCTCACAGTTCACACTGCCACCCAGCTTTGTGTCATCTGCAAATTTGCTAATGGTACTTTTAATACCTTCATCTAAGTCATAGTGTCATTTTTCACCTTTTCCTTGCAATGCAAATGATAATCTTGTAGTATGTACTTCACGCTTTACAGAAGGTCATCCACATTTAGTCAAATCAATTATATGGACGGTTCATCAAGGTCAACTTAATTGTGGAATCTTCATGGTTGCTAAACTGATATATTAATGGGGCAAATAATACTAGAGGCATGTTTTGAATTTGTATCATGGCAGAAAATATCAAACCAGTGACCGGTTATGTTTCTGTTTTGTGTGGTGAGAAGAACAGCGATCTGTTAGTTTACCAGGAAGACATTTCTGTTTCCCGGATACGTATTGAATTCATTCTCTGCCTTTGCGGTAGACTTGATCCTTGTAAACAAATCTAAGCCACCAACCTGATATGTGTAGGAAGGAACTGCAGATGCTGGTTTAAACTGAAGATAGACACAAAATGCTGGAGGAACTCCTCGGGACAGGCAGCATCTCTGGATAGAAGGAATGGGTGACGTTTCAGGTCTTTAGACAGTCTGAAGAAGGGTCTCGACCTGAAACGTCACCCATTTCTTCTACCCAGAGATGCTGCCTGTCCCGCTGAGTTACTCCAGCATTTTGTGTCTATCACCAACCTGATGCACTAATCTTGTTCATCTTTTCCCAGAATGTAGAAATAAGGAACTGCAAATGCTGGTGTAAAAAAAAAAGGACATAAAGTGCTAGAGTGACTTAGTGGATCGGGGAGTATCTCTGGAGAACATGGATAGGTGATGTTTCGGGTCGGAACTCTTCTTTGGACTGATTTTCCATCACCTATTCGTGTTCTCCAGGGATGCTGCCTGACCCGCTGAGTTACTCCTGCACTCTGTGTCCTCTTTCCTCAGCTGTTGCCTGACCTGCTGACTACTTTAAGGAGCGCTTATCTCACTTCAACTGATGGTCTGCGGAACTACGTTTGTGTGAAGTAAAACAACAAAACTGCTGGAAGAACTCAGCGGGTCAGGCAGCATCTGTTGAGAGAAATGAACTTTTCGGGTTGGGACCCTTGTTCAAGCAGTAAGAAGGGTCAGTCTGAAGTGTCGTCCATCAATTCCCCTCCACAGAGGCTGCCTGACCCATTGAGTTCCCCCAGTAGTCTGTTTCTTGCTCAAGATTCCAGCATTTGCAGTCTCTTGTATCTCTATCTTTATGTTAATACAGAGATACAGAGAGGAAATAAGCCCTTCGGCCCACCGAGTCCGCACCGACCAGCAATCCCCGCACACTAGCACTATCCTACACACTAGGGACAATTTACAATCTTTACCGAAGCCAATTAACCTACAAACCTGTACGTCTTTGGAGTGTGGGAGGAAACCGGAGCACCCGGGGAAAACCCACGCGGTCATAAGGAGAAGGTACAAACTCCGTACAGACAGCACCTGTCGTCAGGATCAAACCCAGCCCTCTGGTACTGTAAGGCAACAACTCTTCCACTGCACCACTGTGCCACCCCACGGTGCCCCACATTAATTTAATATTAATTACATAAACTTTTTCCACAACTTTCATATTGTCCTTCCAAGGTAACTGTGGCAACAGATGGCTCCTGAAATGTATTGCTTAAGTTAACATTCTTTAAATAACCATTATTGTGTAACCCTCATTGGCTTTTATCTAAGTTGGAGACACTATTCCATCTTGAACTGGAGGCCGAACAGAAACTGGTATTATGGAGAGCCAAGGAACTGCAGATGCTGGAATCTTGAGCAAAACGCAAAGTGCTGGAGGAACTCTGTGGTTCAGCCAGCATATGTGGAGGAAATGGTCAGGTAACATTTCAGGTCGGGATCCTTTCCAAACTGACACATGGATATGCAGTGAATGGAGAAATATGGATTACGTGCAGACAGAGGAAATTAATTTAACTTGGCATCATGTTCAGCACGGACAATGTGGGCTGAAGGGCCTGTTCCTGTGCTGTACCTTGAGAGTCATACAGCATGGAAACAGGTCGATAGGCCCAACTTGTCTATGCCAACCAAGATGCCAAACTGGCCCCATTTGCCTGCATTTAGCTCATATCCCTCTAAACCTTTCCTATCCATGTACCTGTCCAAGTGTCTTTTAAATATTATTATTGTACTCGCATCAACAACCTCCTCTGGCAGATTGTTCCATAAACCCCCCATCCTCTGAGTGAAAAAGTTGCTACTTAGGTTCGTATTAAATCTTGCCTCTCTCACTTTAGACATATGTCCTCTTGCTTTTGATTCCCCAACCCTGGATCAAAGACTCTGTGCATTCACCCTTTCTATTCCCGTCATGATTTGATACACCTCTATAAGATCACCTTTTGCTCTGAATGAAGTTTTAGCCTGCCCAACCTCTCCCGATAGCTCAGCCCCTCAAGTCCTGGCAACATCCTCATGAAATCTTTTGCACTCTTTCCTGCTTAATGACATTCCTTTCTATAGCAGTGTGACCAAAACTGAACACAATGGTAGCATAACGTCCCAACTACTACACTTAAAATACCCTGACTAATAAATGTTTCAATGTTCAATATTCTATGATATTACCCTTTTAAAATTCTGCTGAAAAGGGTCTCACAGACTGAAGAAGGGTCTCGACCCGAAACATCACCCATTCCTTCTCTCCTGAGATGCTGCCTGACCCGCTGAGTTACTCCAGCATTTTGTGATACCTTCGATTTGAACCAGCATCTGCAGTTATTTTCCTACACAACACAGTGAGACATTGATGGGGGAGGTTGGCTGTCACTGCAGAATATACACACTCTCTCAGCACTTCTTAAAGATACCTGGTGCTGGATCACCCTGCCATCTGCCTTAATTGGTGAGAGTGGTGACGTACAGTATATCACCTCTTTTGACATTATCACACAGAAGCGCTCCGATTTCATCGGCAGGCTTTATAAATATCAGACTTGTCACTCATTTTTTTTTGCTAGTCTTTGACCAATTTGCTGTTGGACTGGACTTGTTCCTGATTCTTGTCATTTAAATCTCTACAAAGACCCCACAATGGGTCTTGATGTAATTAAAAAAAAACCCTGGCATTCAAATACATCCCAACTCTGTTGCACAAGATGGGCACTTGAATATAGAAACAAGGAACTGCAGTTGCTGGTTTACACAAAAGGACACAAAGTGCTGGAGTAACTCAGCGGGTCTGGCAGCATCTCTGGAGAACATGGACAGGTGAGGTTTCGGGTCATGGCCCTTCTTCAGACTGAATTCTTGGAGTCATAGAGTTGTACAGCACTGAAACAGGCCCAGAGGCCCAACTTGTTCATACCCACCAAGATGTCCCATCTAATTTTAGGATTATCAGAACACATTACAAACTTTACGCTATGTCAGAGACGCTTTCTTGACTACAGTTTAATAACTGCGAAAAAATTAATACTTAAATTTTGGAAAAAAACAATAACCCCCACAATTAAAATGTGGATTACGGAAATGACCGAGACCTTGCATTTGGAAAAAATAAGGTTTGCCTTAATTGACAAATCAGATCTATTTTTTAAAATATGGTCTCCATTTA
This sequence comes from Rhinoraja longicauda, assembly GCF_053455715.1. NCBI lineage: Eukaryota > Metazoa > Chordata > Chondrichthyes > Rajiformes > Arhynchobatidae > Rhinoraja > Rhinoraja longicauda. The sequence continues at coordinate 100,795,000 of NC_135954.1, forward strand.
TTGAATTTTTAAAAAAGTAAATGGGTTTGTCACAAAACTAAAATTTAAAACTAAAGTTAAAACTTGAGTTTAGGGTTGGATGTACAACTATACTCACTAACTCCCGGATCTATCCCCAAATCTTTATATTTGTAATTCTCTTTTTTCTTTGCTTTCTCTCTATTAGTTTATAGTCTTTTTTTTCAGTCTCATTTCATCTTTATTTTTCCTTTAAAAATTAAAAAATTGAAGCTATGTAAGAATTCTATAACCAGTTTGTCATTTATTATTATTTGTACATATGCTTTAAAAAATTAAAAATTAAAAATTTTAAAAAAGATGTCCCATCTAAGCTGGTCCCATCTGCATAAAAGTCAGACTGAAGAAGGATCCCAATCCAAAATGTCACCTATCTATGTTCTCCAGTGAGGCTAGCTGACCTGCTGAGTTACTCCAGCACTTTGTGCCTTTCACTTCTTTAGTAATTCTGATGGTCCTAGACATAGGGCTTTTGAATAGCTTTGTTACATTGCACTTTAATCCAGTTTAGTTTAGAGATACAGCATGGCAGCAGATTGTTTGGCCCACCGCGTCCACACCGACCATCGATCACTAGTTAACACTAGTTCTATGGCATTTTTCCGTGACCTGCGTGGGTTTTCTCCGAGATCTTCGGTTTCCTCCCACACTCCAAGGACGTACAGGTATGTAGGTTAATTGACTGGGTAAATGTAAAAATTGTCCCTGGTGTGTGTAGGATAGTGTTAATGTACGGGGATCGCTGGGCGGCACGGACTTGGTGGGCCGAAAAGGCCTGTTTCCGCGCTGTATCTGAAATATGAAAAAAAATAAAAAAATTTACAGTGGCCAATTAACCTGGAAACCCAGGTCTTCCACCTGGTCTCTCCTTGGTGTCCTTCCACGTCTTAGGGATGTGGACAGAAACCAGAGCATCTGGAGGAAATTCATGTGGTCACAGGATGAACGTGCAAACTCCACACAGACTGCACTCGAGGCCATGATCGAGCCTGAGACTATGCAGCTGTGAGACAATGGCTATCCCAGCTCTGCCGCTGTGTCGCCTCAATTGTATTGTCTCCAAAAATGAATTTTGAAGCAGAATGCAATACGCTGAAACACTGAACCCACAGGGGTGAATTTCTCCCCTGTACACTCTGTCCAGTTGGGTTCTGTTTCATTCTGTATAGCCAGGAGAGAGGTGTAAGGGTTTGAGTCTAATCATGGTCATACTGCGTGGAAACAGGCCCTTTGACCCAACTTCCTCACGCCAACACAACATGTCCCATCTACACTTGTCCCATCTGCTTGTGTTTGGCCCACATCCCTCTAAACCCGTCCTCTCCAAGTACCTGTCTAAATGTTTCCCCATCGTTGCGATAGTACCTACCTCAACTACCTTCTCCAGCAGCTCGTTCCATACACCCACCACCCTCTGTGTGAAAAAGGTATTCCCTCAGGTTCCTATTAAATCTTTCCCCCCTCACTTTAAACCTGTGTCCTCTGGCCCTCGATTCCCCTACTCTGGGCAAGAGACCCTGTGCGTCAAATGGCTTGGCTCTTTCAAAGAGCTAATTCAGATGGAGTGACCTCATTCTATCACTCTTTCCATTTTTTAGACAAGATAAAATAATACAAGTGCCCTCTGCCGCAGTGTGAAAAAATATTGCTTGGCTTATTTTCATTATATCTGTTTTTCGGAGTTTTAAAAGATGTGGTAAACCTGAGAAGAATCCATTAAAGGCCTGATTTCTCAGCTACCACCGGCACCTTGAATAGCAAAATCAATTCATGCTAAATTTACTTTCTCTCAGTTGAACTTGACAGCGGGCGAAATCTACGGTGAAAGAACTACAGATGTATATCAATGGATTCCAAATTGCACAATCAAAGATAAGTACTCATGAACTACGCCTGTTCGCACTTTCTATTAACCCTTTCCAGTTTGAGAAAAAGTTCCCAGTTTAACCACTGCAACGTTCAGGGAAATAAAGAAGCTATTTGTTATCAAGCCTAACATTTCTCATCCGATGTTTGTTTGATGGTCAGGAAAGGTTTAGAAGGATATGGGCCAAATGCAGGCAGGTGGGACTGGTGTAGATGGGCCATCATGGTTGGCATGGGCAAGTTGGGCCAAAGGGCCTATTTCCATGCTGTATGACTATATGACTCTATGGCATAAGGTATGAGTTGGCTATTACAACTCCACAGAAAATTAAAACTCATACAAGATATGAGAATGTAAATTACAATATACATTTGACCCCAGATAGACACAAAACGCTGGAGTAACTCAGTGGGTCAGACAGCATCTCTGGAGAAAAGGAATAGGTGACGTTTCAGGTCGAGACCCTTCTTCAGACCCGAAACGTCACCTATTCCTATTCTCCAGAGATGCTGCCTGACCCGCTGAGTTATTCCAGCTTTTTGTGTCCATCTTTGGTGTAAACCAACATCTGCAGATCCTTCCTTGACATTTGACCCTGCAATTTCCTTCTGATGATTTAAGGTACTTGACTTAAGGTACAACTATACTGGACTATTCAGAACACTTTTACTCCTATGATAATCAATTGCTAATTTGGCTTTCAGTCGATCCCTTTTGTAAAAAGAAAGAAATATGGATAACGTCCTATTCTAGCTTTTAAAGAAACCCAGATTCAGGTCCTCTCTGAGCTACGAGCGTGCGATTTATGCACATCCCGTATATACAGACTAGTGTCTGGGAGACAATGGAATGGATTTGGGGGGGGGGGGGGCATGAATTTGCCAGCTGCTGCAGGGCTGCAGGCATTGTCTACCAGATGAGAAAGGGACATTTCCCAGCCCCTTCTCTCCCCAACCCCACTCCACCCCTCCCCCTCCCCACCCCCTCTCGCGCACATTACCGCATCAGTAGGGGGCTTGGCTGCGCTGAGCAGAGCTGGGAGCACTGAGAAAAGTTGCTCACTCACTCCCAGCACCAGAGAGAGAGGTTGGCGGCCATTCCGCCCGCCCCTGTCACAGCTGCTCCCCATCATCCCCACCAACAACAGAGCAGAGAACAGTCCTGAGCTACGATCTACCTCTTTGGTGACCCTGGGACTATCTTTGATCAGACTTTACTGGAGTTTATCTTGCTCTGAACATTACTCATGTTATTCCCTTTATCATGTGTCTGTACACAGTGAATGGCTCGATTGTGATCATGCACCGTCTTTCCGCTGACTGGTTAGCATGCAGCAACAGTTTTCCACTGTACCTTGGTACATGTGATAATAAACTAAACAGTCTGAAGAAGGGTCTCGGCCCGAAACGTCACCCATTCCTTCTCTCCCGAGATGCTGCCTGACCTGCTGAGTTACTCCAGCATTTTGTGAATAAATATTTTCGATTTGTACCAGCATCTGCAGTTATTTTCTTATATTATATAAATTAAACTAAACTACACTAAACTAGACTCTAGTCTGCGCTGCTCTAGCAGCTGCGGCTTGCCTGCAGTCCGTTTGTCTTTTGTGTTTTGTGATGTTGTTTTTTGTCTTAATTGTAGTGTTTAGATATGATGTAGTGTTTGTGGTTGTGTGTTATGTGGGGGGGGGGGGACTGTAAAACTGTAAAATTGTCACTTCCGAACGGAGACGCGACCTTTGTTTTCTGGGTGGTGTCTCCGTTCCCGCTGCGGCCTACCATCGGCCAAACACCTGGAGCTGGCGGCCTCCAGCTGGGACCACCTGGGACCACCTGGGCTCTGGTTCGCAGAGCCCGCGGACCGGACTCACCATCTGCGGCGCTGGCTGTTTTCGGAGTCTGCGGGAGCGGCTGCGACTCGTCTCCGGAGGCTACTTCGGCCGCGGGCCGCGTGGACATCGGAAGCTCGCAGGCCCCTGGGTGGGGGCCGACATCGGGAGCTCTGGCAGCGGCAGCGTCTTCGCCCGCCCCGAATCACAGCCCTTGGGTCGGCCCGCTGCGGACCTTTCACCGTCCGGCATGGCCTGGAATAGGCCGCGGGATTTTCTCTGCCTGGCGGGGGCTTCAATGTCGGGAGCCACGACCTCCCCGACATGCCAGCTTCAACAGCCTGACCGCGGGAGAAGACGGCAGGGGAAGAGAAAAGACATTCTGGCCTTCCATCACAGTGAGGAGGGGACTGGAGGAGACTCACTGTGATGGATGTTTCCTTTGTTTGGTGTTGGTTTATGATTGTGTGTTATTGCATATTTTTATTGCTTATTTTTATTGGTCTTATTGTTGGACTGTGGGTAATCTTTCATTTCACTGCACATTTATGTGTATGTGACAAATAAATTGACTATTGTCTGTTGGGAGAGGAGAGAAGAGAGAGTGACCTGGGTGAGACCACTTGATTATGCTGCTAGCCTTGCCAGAGCAGCGTGAAGTAGAAATGCAGTCAATGGAAGGGAGGTTAATTTGCATAATGGTCTATGCTGCGTCCACAACTCTTTGCAATTTCTTGCGACCTTGGACGGAGCTGTTCTCACACAATGCTGTGATGCATCCCGATAAAATACTTTCTACAGCACATCTGCAGAAGCTGGCAAGAGTAATTGGGGACATGCCAAACTTCCTAAGCCTTCTGAGGAAGTGGAAGCATTCGTGGGACTGTAGTTTGGGAAATACTGGGACTCACGTTTGTCCCAGTATTGTCCCTTGGCATTTTCCATGGCTTTGCGAAGATCATAGAGGGCTTTCTTGTACCACCCGGGATTGTTTGACGTGTATGTCCCGTGGTCTTGGCCTTCACGGTTCATCCATGGGTTCCTGTTGCCTTCTACGGCACGTGTTACTCTGTGCACTTGCTGATGAAGTCAGTCGCAGCAGTGGCATGCTCATTCAGGTTGGCTGCAGAATCCATGAAGAAGGATCAGTCCACGGCTCAAAGCAGTCGCATAGGATGTCATCCCTGTCCCTGGACCAGCGTTGGGCAACCTTCTGCAACCTTCTGCAGCGTTGGGCAACCTTGGGATCTTCCTGCTTCAGGCTTTGTTTGTAGACAGGGGGCGGGAGCACAGCCCGGCGTTTTTTATGAATGCGTTGCAGTGGTTGAAGGTGTTCTGGCCCTGGTAGGACCAGAGATGTGCTGGTAGTACTTTAGTAGTACGCCCTTGATTGAAGTCCCCAGCTACAATGAGCAAGCTTTTGAGTGCTCGGTGCAGACAGTTCCTGAATCTTTTAATGTCGAAGCAGCATACCAGAAAGTTGGAGGCATAAAGAAATCAAGTCGGCTGATTACAGCAAGATTCAAGATTCAAGATTCAAGATATCTTTATTTGTCATCCAAAAAACAAGTTTTTTGGACGAAATTTAGTCACCCACAGTCCAACAATAAAAGCAACAAAACAAGCAACTTACCCAACCCCAACCAACACACAAAAAAAAGAAACATCCATCACAGTGAGTCTCCTCCAGTCCCCTCCTCACTGTGATGGAAGGCCAGAATGTCTTTTCCCCTCCCCTGCCGCCTTCTCCCACGGTCAGGCTGTTGTCGTTGCCACGTTCCAGGCCGCGCCGGACGGTGAAAGGTCCGTAGCGGGCCGACCCAAGCCCCGCGATCCGGGGCGGGCGAACACGCTGCCGCTGCCAGAGCTCCCGATGTCGGCATCCACGCGGCCCGAGCCTAAGGCGAGTCGCAGCCGCTCCCGCAGCCTCCGAGGACGGCCGGATCCGCTGATGGTGAGTCCGGTCCGCGGCCTCTGCGAACCAGAGCCCTGGAGGCCGCCAGCTCCAGGAGTTGGGCCGATGGTAGGCCGAAGCAGGAACGGAGACACCACCCAGAAAACAAAGGTCGGGTCTCCGTTCGGAAGGGACACATTTACAATTTTACAGTTCCCCCCCTCCCCCCCACATACACACATAGTACACAAACACAAAAACACGACATCACATCTACAATTAAGACAACAAAAAACAACAAAACACAGAGACAAACGGACCGCAGGTAAGCCGCAGCTGCTAGGGCAGCGCCGCCATTTTCTGTGAGCACCCAGTTCTCTTATCCATGGCCTCAACCAGTCAGGCTCAATGCAGGGAGCATTACTCCTCAATATTCACCCATTGTGGATTTAATGATTAGAGACTTGAAACTTACTTATGATCTGGTCCCTGCCCATTTCCTTTATAACAACCAAATGAAGGGAATGGTCTCAAATAATTTCCACAACAAAAGCTGTTGATTTTATCTTCATTGCTAAATCAACAGAGGGTTCATGAGAAATGGACTTCTTGTGAATTGGAGAATGTTATCATTGGTCAGGAAAATACATTCGGACCTGAGGGAGAGGGTTTTTTTGTGAAACGCTTTTAGTGGAAGTAATTTCAGTTTGTTACTCTTGATATGTAGCACCATTCATATTGGTTTTTCCAGAAATACATTACCCAAAACACAAATGAGAGGACCCACAATCCCCATTGGTCTTTAGTGTGGCATGGTGGCATGGTGGCAGAGTTGCTGCCTTACAGCGCCAGAGACTCAGGTTCGATCCTGAATACAGGTGCTGTCTGTTTGACGTTCAACCTGTGACCGCGTGGGTTTCAGTTTAGTTTAGTTTAGAGATACCGTGTGGAAACAGGCTCTTCGGCCCACCGAGTCCGTACTGACCAGTGATCCCTGCACATTAACACTATCTTACACACACAAGGACAATTTACACTTATACCAAGCCAATTAACTTACAAACCTGTATGTCTTTGGAGTGTGGGGGGGTACGAAAGATCTCGGAAAAAAAACATGCGGTCACGGGTTGAACGTACAAACTCCGTACAGACAGCACCCGTAGTCGGGATCGAACCAGGGTCTCTGGCGCTGCAAGCGCTGTAAGGCAGCAACTCTACTGTTGCGCCACCGTGCTGCCCTTTCAGGTGTTTCAGTTTTCACCCACACTCCGAAGATGCACAGGTTTGTAGGTTAATTGGCTTCATTGTAAATTATCCGTAGTGTGTAGGATATTGTTAGTGTACAGGGATCGCTGGTCGGCACGGACTTGGTGGGCCGAGGGGCCTGTTTCCACACTGGATCTCTAAACTAAACTAAAAACTAAGAGTAACACCTCCGGCAAAGTCTTACTGATAACGGTGAGCAAGCAAGATTTTAATTGTACCTCTACATCATTGTACTTGTGGCAATAAACTCGATTTAACTCAAGGAGGGGTGTCACCTTGAAGGCTGCTGCATTACATTTGTTTCAATTATTTTTTGGAAAGACCTGCTGTGATTGAATCTGAACCACACCAATTTCAATCCATACCATTTTACTTTGTAACTTCAAACTTAACTTGAGCCTGAGTTGTCAACTTCCAACTAGTCCCTGTTATTTACTGTCTGGGAGAAACATCTGATTTTGTGTGGGCTCATTCTGAGGAAATAGCTTGTATTGAAAATGCACTTTTTATCATCCACAAAATATTCATCCCATGGCACTTCCCTGTCATCTTTTGAAGTGTTATCATTTTTGTTTTATGGTTGAATATTAAAACTAATTTAGTTCCACAGCCAGCGAGTGATTGAGATAACCGTAAAACTTGTTCAATTGGTATAGGCTTTGCCCGGGAACTGTGTGACTCCATTGCTTTAGGTTAACCTCCGCAATGGCATCGCTAACATTTACCGGGCAGTGCAATATCTCAGTCAAAGAGACACCAAACATATATCATCTGATATGGAAGCACTATTTTTCCTGAAACATTTAAATTGATCATTACTGATTGCTTTCCAGAAGGATTTTATGCACATCTATGGTGCAAGAAGATTTGAAGTTAAACACAATGGAAATGTTAATTTCAAGGTTTAATTAGTTTAATCAGAAGGAAATTAGAAGGATGAGAGGGGATCTTTTCGAAACATATAAAATTCTTAAGGAATTAGACAAGCTAGATGCAGGAGAAATGTTCCCCATTTTGGGGGAGTCCAGAACCAGGGGTCACAGTTTAAGAATAAGGGGTAGGCCATTTAGGGCTGAGATGAGAAAAAAAAAATTCAGCCAGAGAGTTGTGAATCTGTGGAATTCTCTGCCTCAGAAGGCAATGGAGGCCAATTCTCTGAATGCATTCAAGAGAGAGCTAGATGGAGCTCTTAAGGATAGCAGAGTCAGGGGGTATGGGGAGAGGGCAGGAACGGGGTACTGATTGAGAATGATCAGTCATGATCACATTGAATGGTGGTGCTGGCTCGAAGGGCCGAATGGCCTACTCCTGCACCTATTGTCTATTATCTATGAATCTGTGAAATTCTCAGCCACAGAGGGCAGTGGAGGCCAATTCACAGCATGTATTCAAGAGAGGGTTAGATAATAGCTCTTAGGGCTAATGGAATCTAGGGATATGGGGAGAAAGCAGGAACAGGGTCCTGATTCTGGATGATCAGCCATGATCATATTTAATGGCGGTGCTGGCTCGACGGGCCGAATGGCCTACTACTGGACCTACTTTCTATGTTTCTAATCACTCAGTGATACTCCCCATTCAAAACAAAATGGTGGTTCAGACCTGCAAACAAGATATTCATATTTGCTGCTCATAAGAAGAGCAGAATGTTTTGATTATACTGCATCAGCTACATTAAGTAATTGCTGGAATGATGACATGATAGTGCGGTGATCATGTATGTCAATGTTATATCCGAGATGTTTCAATATTACTGGCTCATCTTCTTGACCAACGGTAGAAAGAGAAGCAGAGGAATGGGCAGAGAAGAAAATGATGAGTCACGGAGTCAAACAAATTTTAAGAGGCAAGAGAGGAAAAAAGAGATGGGGGAAAAAGTGCAGATTTAAAATAAGAGGGAAAAAAGGCAGCGAGATGAAAGTAAAGCCAAAAACATACAATAGAAATCTCTGAAATCTGCTTTTGTTTTAGAATTGCCAAAGAAGTTAAGAAGATGACATCATATCGTCATAGAATAATACAGGATGGAATCTGGTCCTTCGGCCCAACTCATTCATACCAATGATGTTCATCTAAGTTAATTGCATTTGCTCCCATTTGGCCCAGCATAGTATATCTGACCTGTTTGGATAGCATGCAAGACAATGCTTCTCACTGTACCTCAATACACGGGACAATAACAAATCTAAACCTAAATCTAAACCTAAGAACTAGCTAAACGTTTCCTATTCATGTAACTATCCACATGTCCATATGGTGGTGCACGGTGGCGCAGCGATAGAGTTGCTGCCTTACAGCGCCACAGACCCGGGTTCGATCCTGACAACGGGTGCTGTCTGTACGGTGTTTGTACGTTCTCCCCGTGACCGCGTGGGTTTTCCCCGGGTGCTCCAGCTTCCCCCCACACTCCAAAGATATACAGGTTAATTTGTCGATTAGTTTGGCTTCTGTAAATTGTAAATTGTCCCATGTGTGTAGGATGGTGTTAAGTGTGCGGGGATCGCTGGTCGGTGCGGACTCGGTGGGCCTAAGGTCCTGTTTCCCCGCTGTATCTCTAAACTACACCAAACTAAACCAAATGTCTTTTAAATGTTGTCACTGTACCTGCTTGAACCACTTTCTCAAAGGATAAAGAGGGCAGGGAATAATTCCCAGCAATGCCCACACACAAAGGTAGATCTATAAACAGAGATAGATCAGAAAAATTGCTTCTCATCTTTAGCTCAATACTTAAATCAACCACGCTTCTATGTAACAAGCATTTTGGAACCAGATTTCAACATAAGGAAGCCTCAATGGTAAGAAATCTCATTGAACCCCGGAAACGGATGAAGAATCACAAAAATAATTTATTACATTGGACTCTGAATGCAATTAAATGTGCTAATCAGGTTTAAGTATGATGCTGTTATCTGATCACAATTGCTTATTTTTTTTATTTTTGTAACAGTACACAGTTGTTTTGGCTCTGAGCATATGGTCCAATGTTTTCTAATTATCAGAGAAATGAGGATAGATTTTCATTTTTAGTAAGTCGGGCAGAAAAATGCCTGTGCGTAACTCTGAATTGGGAGTACTAAAGATGAACATTTACGAGGAGTATACAGCAAACTACCCACAGTGCATAATGCTGCCTTGCAGCTTAAGAGTAGACTGTTAACTTTAAGGGGTGTTTTATCTCATTGATATTGGTATGGCTTTAATATTCAGTGTAGAAGGAAGGTTAGGCTATGCTTCATAAATTGTACTTATTGAAGTGGGCTGTCACAATAGTCAGTAAGAAGAGGTTTACGCGATGGTTTAAGCTGTTAAAGCAATAATGTTTAAATCTTCGAGAATGAAAAGGAGTACATCACGACCATGAGCTATAAAAGCTATGAATGGCACGGTGTGAACGGGTTTGGTAGTTACACCTGAGTACCTGTGATGGTGATCTTTTCAAACCGGCAGCTTTGCCAATTTTTCATTCACAGCCGTACACTTTACAAAACTGTCGATGTGCATGCAGGCTCAACTCATAATCAGTCAAAATCTCTCTGCAATTTATAGATTACATTAAAGTAGGAAATGGAGGAAGGAACTGCAGATGCTGGTTTAAACCGAAGATAGACACAAAATGCTGGAGTAACTCAGTAGGTCAGGCAGCATCTCTGGAGAGAAGGAATGGGTGACGTTATGTGTCGAGACCTTTCTTCAGACTGATGTCAGGGGAAAGGGTGACACATAGATAAGGAAGTGTAAGGTGTGAAAATAGGACAAAGGAGATCAAGGAAAATGTAGAATAGATGATTGTTAGCTGGGAGAATGTAACAACAAAGCAAACAGAGATTAAATGTAGTTGGAGACAGTAAGACTGGTGGGAGAACTGGGAAGGGGGAGGGATGGAGAGAGAGGGAAAGCAAGGGTTACTTGAAAGAGAAGTCAATGTTCATACCACTGGGTTGTAAGCTGCCCAAGCGAAATATGAGGTGCTGTTCCTCCAATTTGCGCTAGGCCTCACTCTGACAATGGACAACTGGAAGAGTACAAAGACGATTTATCAGAATATTGTCAGCCCTCAGAGCCGTGGGTTTTTGGGAGAGGTTGGGCAGATTAGGACATTATTCCCTGGAGTGCAGGAGCATGAGAGGTTAACTTGCAGAAGTGATAACATCACGAGTGGTAGACACAAAAAGCTGGAGTAACTCAGCGGGTCAGGCAGCATCTCAGGAGAGAAGGAATGGGTAACGTTTCGGGTCGAGACCCTTCTTCAGACGTTCCTGATGTTCCTAAACATCATGAGTGGAATAGATAATAGATAGACAGAGTGTGTGCGAAGCAAGGAACTACAGATGCTGGTTTAAACAGAAGAGTCTTTATTTGAAGGTAGGGGAATCAAACACTAAAAGTCATAGGTTTAAGGTGAGAGAGAGAAGATTTAAAAGGCACCTGAGAGGCAACTTCTTCACACAATGGGTGGTGCGTATATGGAACGAGCTAACAGGGAAAATGGCTGAAGCTGGTACAATAACGTTTCAAAGACATTTGGATAGGCAGGAAAAAGCCTTTGTTGATTGTCAGCAAGAAAATGTTAAGCTTGCCTTTTTATGCCACTTGCAGTGGGATAAATACTAACTTCACAGGTAGCAGCAATGATCAAGCATACTGTGGTCTTTTTGATAGTGTCAGCTTTGCTGCATCCGTACTCCCTCAGCTGGATCTTATATATTCATCATCTATCAAAATGGATCCTTGTCGTAAAGCCACAAATTCATAGAGTAATACAGCATGCAAACAGACCCTTTGGCCCAACTCATCCATGCTGACAAACGTGCCCCTCTCCCATCAGGCAAGAGGTACAGAAGTGTGATAACACACACCTCCAGATTCAGGGACAGTTTCTTCCCAGCTGTTATCAGGCAACTGAACCATCCTATCAACAATTAGAGAGAGGCCCTGAGCTACCATCTACCTCATTAAAGACCCTCGGACTATCTTCAATCGGAGTTTATCTTGCACTAAACATTATTCCCTTTATCCTGCATCTGTACACTGTGGATGGCTCGATTGTAATCATGTACAGTCTTTCCACTGACTGGTTAGCACGCAACAAAGCTTTTCTCTGCACCTTGGTGCACGTGACAATAAATCGAACTAAACTAAACTGATCTGATGAAAGGTCTCGACCCAAAACATCACCCATTCCTTCTCTCCAGAGATGCTGCCTGTCCTGCTGAGTTACTCCAGCATTTTGTATCTAAACTAAACTTAAAACATGTCCAATTTGCTAACCTGGACGTTCTGGTTCTGTGACAAGGGTCCGCTTTGGAAGATGATGAATATATTAAGATGTGGGAGCATGTGCTGTGTGGGAGCACAGCATTAACAAAGCTGACAATATCTAAAACACTACGATGTGCTTGATCATTGTTACCGTTTGTGAAGTCAGTGTCCATCCCAATGCACGTAACATGAAAAAGAAGCCTTAACATTTTCTTGCTGACAATCAACAAAGGCTTTTTCTGCAGGATAGCAAAGCCTTGTCCATTGTAATGGTAATTATAAAAACAGGAAGTACTAAATGGCCCTCAGTGATAACACATGCTTCAACCTCCCAGGTTTGACATTGGGTCCAATAACTTCAGACAATAATCATGTTATTTCCATTTAGTTTTCCCAATGTCCCATTTAATTTGTGCTTTTTTTTCCCTCCAGGATTCTGGTGTTTATCATCCATTCCTATTGTCTGATTTCAGAACCCTAGTTGCTGCCTTAAGTTCTTCAGACTGAATGTCTGAAGAAGGGTTCCAACCCGAAACGACACCTATCCACGTTCTCCAGGGATGCTGCCTGACCTGCTGAGTTACTCCAGCACTTTGGTGTCTTTTTTGGAAACTAGCTTCTGTAGTTCTCCGTTTCCACCTCTGGCTTTATCAGTTTAGTATAAAATCTACTGTGTCACCATAACCTCTCCTTCGACCTTGCTCTGCATCCTTTTTTTGTTATTTCATCACGACTGTCTTCCATACTATCGTAGAATCTCCCTTTTATTCTCTCCTCCTCTCATGACTTTCTTTGCATCTTAAAACCTTTCTTTATTTCTATTTTTCTTTTAACTTGCTCGTTCAAATACCTGCTTTTAAATGTTACTTTCCCTGTCTCCACCACCTCCTCTGGCAGCTCAGATTTTTTTAGAGATACAGCGCAGAAACAGGCCCTTCGGCCCACCGAGTCCGCGCCGCCCAGCGATCCCCGCACATTAACACTATCCTACACACACTAGGGACAATTTTTACATTTACCCAGTCAATTAACCTACATACCTGTACGTCTTTGGAGTGTGGGAGGAAACCGAAGATCTCGGAGAAAACCCACGCAAGTCACGGGGAAAACGTACAAACTCCGTACAGACGGCGCCCGTAGTCAGGATCGAACCTGCATCTCCGGCGCTGCATTCGCTGTAAGGCAGCAACTCTACCGCCGCGCCACCGTGTCGCTCATTTTAGATACTAACTCCACTTTGTGTGAAAAAATGGTTGGTGAATGGTACTTCATTGCACTGAGGTGCTGCCTCTACCAAAGCATGACTACAATGTAAACTCTCTATAATTTGCGCTAATGATTTGAACTAAATTGTCCTTACGGAAATTTAGTTTAGAGATACAGCGCAGAAACAGGCCCTTCGGCCCACCAAGTCCTCGCTGACCAGTGGACCCCAGTACATTATTATCAACCTACACATTAGGGACAATTTTACAATTTTACCGAAGCCAATTAACCCACAAGCCTGTACATTTTTGGAATCTGGGAGGAAACCAGAGGAAACTGGAGAAAACCGATGCAATCACAGGGAGAACGTACAAACGCCATGTCGGGAGCCCCGACCACCCCGACGTGGCAAGTTCAACAGCCTGACCGCGGGAGAAGATGGCAGGGGAAGAGAAAAGACATTCTGGCCTTCCATCACAGTGAGGAGGGGACTGGAGGAGACTCACTGTGATGGATGTTTCTTTTTGTTTTGTGTTGGTTTGTGATTGTGTGTGTTATTGCTTTATTTTTATTGCTTCTTACTGTTGGACTGTGGGTAATGGAATTTCGTCCAAAAGACATGTTTTTTGGATGACAATAAAGGTTATTCTGATTCTGATTCTGATTCTGACAGCGCCCACAGTCAGGATCGAACTGGGGTCTCATATCATATCATATCATATATCTACAGCCGGAAACAGGCCTTTTCGGCCCTCCAAGTCCGTGCCGCCCAGTGATCCCCGTACATCAACACTATCCTACACCCACTAGGGACAATTTTTACATTTACCCAGCCAATTAACCTACATACCTGTACGTCTTTGGAGTGTGGGAGGAAACCGAAGATCTCGGAGAAAACCCACGCAGGTCACGGGGAGAACGTACAAACTCCTTACAGTGCAGCACCCGTAGTCAGGATCGAACCTGTGTCTCCGGCGCTGCATTCGCTGTAAAGCAGCAACTCTACCGCTGCGCTACCGTGCAACCCCATGTGTGTCGCTTTTCTGGACATGGCCCACTGATTCTGAGATGGAGCTCAAGTTTGGATGCAGAGTCAGGCTGATGGACTTGGATCTGATGAAACCCAACTTTACGTGTTGGGTTTGGGTCAGGTTGGGTTGCGTGTACATTCTGAATAACCGTGTAGGATCTGGTCAGGTCCATCCACTCAAGCCCAGCTGTCTTGGCCTTGCTCAGCACTTTATCCAGATCAGGATATCTCTGGCATGTGACATAAGAAGGAAAGACAAGGAGGAGCAGGAATAAGCAACCAGGCACTTCCAACCAACCCTGCCATTCAATATGATCTGCCCCAGGTCTCAATCTCTTTTCTGTGCCAGTTCCACAGCCCCTAACTCCCTGATATTTCAAAAACTCATCTGCTTCTTTGTGTAGCTCTGGTGATCTAGCCTCCACAATCGTCTGGGGTAGAAAATTAAAGGGTTTTCCCCACCCTCTGTGTGAAAAACAGTTCACACAATATGTAGCTATGTCTCCTCATTCTCACTAGTGGTAACATTTCAATATCTATCCAGTCATGCCACCTTAGAATTAAATATGTTTCAATAAAATCACTTCTTATTCAACTAAACTCCAATGAATACACAGCTGTCTTTTGTGATTCGAATATCATTTCATCCCAGGAATTAGTCCAGTGAACTTCTTCTGGACTGCCTCGAAATAGCATATTTGCAGGTTTAATATTTACTGTGTGGCTGAGTCTGGAGAAAGATTTAAATAGCTTAGACCTCCCCTCTGCCCTTGCCCCCCTCCTCTGTCCGAGTCATTTAAAACAGTTCTACAGTTCACCACATTGTATCCCCCTTGAGATCACTCCTTCCCTATCCAACAATGGGCCTACCAGGGCACCACCCTGCCTGGCATCATTTGTTGATTGATACTGGTCTTTGTGTAAGAAGGAACTGCAGATGCTGGTTTAAACTGAAGATAGACACAGAAAGCTGGAGTAACTCAGCGGGACAGGCAGCATCTCTGGAGAGAAGGAATGGGTGACCTTTCGTGTCGAGACCCTTCTTCAGGTCTTTTCTTGCCTCCAGCTCTTGAACCCCCCCCCCACCCCCCCACCCCCGCCCCCTCCACCTTGGAACACCCATGGACTGTCGCTGAGAGCTGCAAGCACAGCGCAATGCAACGTAACTGCACTGTTAGTTACCACGTGATAGAAAATGGTTACATGCAACTGTGTCCCTTCAGTTGAGCGGTGGACTTTCCAGCTTGCATGCTGTGCTCTAAATCAGTGGAGTGCCTGCAGGGAAAATCAGTGACTTGGCAGCGGGGGGGGGGGGGGGGGGGGGGGGGGGGGGGGGGGGGGGGGGGGCCTTATTTGAACAACAGATTGCCACGACATAATACATCTGTCCACCCCACCCCCAGCTCTGCAAACAAAGCTGCTGCAAATATATTGCATCTTCAAAGCCGGGTTTGATAACGGGGATGCTGTTGACATGTGGAAAAGGTGTGAGGTGAAGTTCAGCACAAATGCCATTATCATTTGAACGTGTCTCTGCAGGTTGTCAGCTCAAATCTCTGGAACTGTCAGGCTTTTATTAACTATTGAGCTGGGAAGGTAGAATTAGGACGGCAGAATTTTCTGATCTGATCAAAAAGATTTTTTAATGCCAATCGCTCCGCAGCAGTGGAGGCATGTAGTGGAAGAAATGCATTTACAGTATATAGCGCCTTTTACAATCTCAGGGTGTCCCAAAGCATTGTATGGCCAATGATTTGGCTGTCCTAAGCTATCCAACTTCTCCTAAAAACTCAGGCCATCCAGTCCTGGTAAACATCCTCTGAAGAAGGGTCTCGACCCGAAACGTCACCCATTCCTTCTCTTCCGAGATGCTGCCTGACCTGCTGAGTTACTCCAGCATTTTGTGAATAAATACCTTCGATTTGTACCAGCATCTGCAGTTATCTTCTTAAACATCCTCGTAGATCTTTTCTTTTTTTTTATACCATTATTCGCCACATAGAAACACAGGAACATAGAAAGTCGGTGCAGGAGTAGGCCATTCGGCCCTTCGAGTCAGCACCGCCATTCAATATGATCATGGCTGATCATCCAGAATCAGTACCGTTAAACCAGCATCTGCAGTTCCTACTTGACACCATTCAGATAATAATCTGCCTTCCATGTTCTTGCCACCAAAGTGGATAACCTCACATTTATCCACATTATACTGC
Source organism: Rhinoraja longicauda (assembly GCF_053455715.1). NCBI lineage: Eukaryota > Metazoa > Chordata > Chondrichthyes > Rajiformes > Arhynchobatidae > Rhinoraja > Rhinoraja longicauda. The sequence continues at coordinate 100,811,584 of NC_135954.1, forward strand.
ATCTGCCATGCATCTGCCCACATACCCAACCTATCCAAGTCATCTTGCAGCCTCATAGCATCCTCCTGGCAGCTCACACTGCCACCCAGCTTTGTGTCATCCGCTCATGTTCTTTCATCGCTTATGAAGATTTTTAAAGTCATGAGGGACATAGATAAAGTGGACAGGTCACATTCTCAGAAATCTTTTTTGCACTTTTTCCAGTTTAGTGACATTCTTCCTAATGCAGGGTGACCAGAACTGTATCCAGTGCCCCAATAGTGGCTCCACCAACTTCTTGTACAGCAGTTACAAGACATCCCAAATCCTATACTCAATACCCTGACTAATGAAGGCACGTTATCAGGTACCTTCATCACCACTAGGGTTGCCAACTGTCCCGTATCAGCTGGGACATCCTGTATTTTGGGCTAAATCTGTTTGTCCCATACGGGACCGCCCTTGTCCCGTATTAGGCCCGTGGTCCGCTGTAGGCCCGGACGCTGTAGGCCAGTGGTCAGCAGCCTATGGCATGCGGGCCTAATCCGGACCGCTGCCTGTTTTTGTACGGCCCGTGAGTTAATAATGATTTTTGTAGTTTTAAAAGGTTGAAAAAAAATCAAAAGAAGAATATTATTGGAACACAGCCGTGCGTGAGGTGGGGGTGGAGCTGCCAGCGATCCGGCCACTCACGGGGGAAGCGGTCGCCCAAAGGGTTACGATACACCGCCGACATTCACTGTAACCCTCCCACCCCCGGCTACCTCCAACACGCGGACTGAAGTCCGGGCAAACGCGGATGGGATGGGCATTGCCTCTGATCACTCAGCCTCAGAGTTGGGAGGGAATGACGGCTCACAATAGCAAGGAATAAAATGTTTTTAATTTTACTTTCATGAGATCAGAGCTGTGCCTTCACTTGTCTAGCTGTTCAATATTGTTTTGCAGAACACAGAATGTAGAAACAAGGGACTACCAATGCTGGTTTCCAAAAAAAGACACAAAGTGCTGGATTAGCACAGCGGGTCAGGCAGCATCTGTGGAGACCATGAATAGGTAACGTTTTGGGTCAGGAACAACACATTTGCAGTGACACTATAGCTGTGCTAAAAGAATACAATATACGTCAACATTACCAGACTATTTGAGAACCAGATTAACTAATGCTCATTTAAATAGTGTATTGCTTTGAACCAGTCAGCGGAAAGACAATACATGATTACAATCGAGCCGTGCACAGTGCCCAGATACATGATAAGGGGAATAACAGGAATAACATTTAGTGCATGATATAGTCAGTAAAGTCTGATTAAAGATAGTCCAAGGATCTCCAATGAGGTAGATAGTAGTTCGGGACTGCTCTCTAATTGTTGTAGGATGGTTCAGTTACCTGATAACAGCTGTCCCTGAGTCTGGAGGTGTGCGTTTTCACACTTCTATACCTTTTGCCCGTTGGGAGAGGGGAGAAGAGGGAGTGGCCTGGGTGCGACTCGTCCTTGATTATGCTGCTGGTCTTGCCGAGGCAGCGTGAAGTGTAGATGGAGGTTGGTTTGTGTGTGTGATGGTCTGGGCTGCGTCCTCAATTCTCTGCAATTTCTTGCGGTCTTGGATGGAGCTGTTCCTAAACAATGCTGTGATGCATCCCGATAAAATGCATCCCGCGGCACATCTGTAGAAGTTGGTGAGAGTTGTTGGGGACGTTCCAAACTTCCTAAGCCTTCCCAGGAAATAAAGGCCCTTTGGCCCAGATTCCTCTAAACCTTCCCTATCCATGTATCTGCCCGAATGTCTTTTAAATTGTCCGGGGTGAGACTTGTCCTTGATTATGCTGGTGGCCTTGTCGAGGCAGCGTGAAATGTAGATGGAGTCAATAGAAGGGAAATAACTGCAGATGCTGGTTCAAATCGAAGGTGGACATCTCCCACTGTCTTCCTGTCTCCTACTACATCCTATCTTTGTCCCGCCCCCTCCCATGACATCAGTCTCAACCAGAAACGTCACCCATTCCTTTTCTCCTTAGATGCTGCCTGACCCGCTGAGTTAATCCAGCATTTTGTGTCTACCTTCAATAGAAGTTGGTTTGCGTGAACGTATTTCTGTTTATAAATTGGCCCCACTGTATCGGCGTTTGTGGATTGAATCACCTGGCCATATAGAAACATAGAAACATAGAAACATAGAAAATAGGTGCAGGAGTAGGCCATTTGGCCCTTCGAGCCTGCACCGCCATTCAATATGATCATGGCTGATCATCCAACTCAGTATCCCGTACCTGCCTTCTCTCCATACCCTCTGATCCCTTTAGCCACAAGGGCCACATCTAACTCCCTCTTAAATATAGCCAATGAACTGGCCTCAACTACCTTCTGTGGCAGAGAATTCCACAGATTCACCACTCTGTGTGAAAAAAACCTTTCACATCTCGGTCCTAAAAGACTTCCCCTTATCCTTAAACTGTGACCCCTCATATCAACTAGATGAGGCTGCAAACCTGAGAGACTAGTTGGAAAGGGTAAAGCATTGGCCTTTACCTTTAGCAGCAGATGTTCTAAGTTGGTCCCTATATTTACTTCCTTTCACTCCCTCTAAGTTAGTATTGCCTCTAGCCCTTTTCAATCTGTTCATTTATTGACAGCACTAAAATTACTTCCAAATCTTTTTATGCTCACTAGTGATCTAACCATGAAATATGCCTTAATTGGCTGCATAGAAATAGTAATAGAATTGTAAATCATTTATTCCCCAACTATTTGCTTATTGCAGAAAAAGGCGATTTCTTTCACCTACTGTGGAACACGCGATTAAGGGGCAATTTATTCTAAAAAAGCTTTTGCCATCGACAGACCAGTTAAGGAGGGAATTCGGTATTTACAGACTGTTCAATACTTTGATTCCATGCATTAATCTCAGTTTACTGAAAATAAATGTCCCTATTTGCTCCAATTTGACGTTTGCAAGTCTTCAAGGATGCCTGCCACAGTAAATATTTGCCCCAGAAATTGTTGATGTGCAAACGAGTATGTCTCTGATTGTGAAATTAAATGCACATTTCTGAGAAAGCGGAAGCTGGAAAATTGCTGTTCTGAGCCTCGGAGAGGTTGCCACGGCAACCTGCTTATCCACAGAATGTCTCGCGTCGCTCACTCTGATGCGGAAAGAAAAAAGTCATTTGATGCTGCCTGTGATTTCCAGTGCATCCCCTCACCTTCCCAATAGAGGTCAGCTGAACCCACGCACCAATTTCCATCCTACATGAGCGGGCCTGGAAAAACCAAAGTGCAGGCTCGTGCACTGTTAGCTAGAAGGTGTTAAGAGGCCACCCTGCGCTTAATTGTATCAGAGAAAAATGCAGGAGTATGGCAGCATTTGAGCAAAATGGTTTCACTTCCACGCATTTTCACTATCTCCTCATCAAGACTCCCGTCGTTAGTTTAGTTCGGTTTAGTACACAGCATGGAAACGGGCTCTTTGGCCCACCTGGTTCGCGCCGGCCATCCATCACCCGTTCACACTAGTTCTATGTTATCCCACTTTCTCGTCCGCCCCCGACGCACCAGGGGCAGTTTCCAGAGGCCAATTCATCTGCAAACCCGCACGTCTTTGGGATGTGCGAGGAAACTGGAGCAAACCCACGCAGTCACAGGAAGAACGTGCAAACTCCACACAGACAGCATCCGAGGTCAGGATCAAATCTGGGTCTCTGACACGGTGAGGAAGCGGCTGTACCAGCTGTGCCACTGTTGGAACAAATCTTTCTTACACTCACTCTTATTCAATCCTATCTATCCTTTAACCATTATTGTGCTGAATCTCCTTTCCTCTATGTCTGAATTATTCCATCGCACGTTTACTGATTTGTAGGCATAGCTTGTCCTGACCTCTGGTGCTGTCTGTGTGGAGGTTGCAACAGGAACAGAGTCACATCTTCCCATCTTCACCCATTTCCACTTTCTGCAGAGACCGTTCCCTCCGCAACTCCCTGGTCAACTCGTCCCTTCCCACCCAAACCACCCCTTCCCCCGGTACTTTCCCTTGCAACCGCAGGAGATGCAACACCTGTCCCTATACCTCCCCCCTCGACTCCATCCAAGGACCCCAACAGTGTTTTCAGTGAGACAGAAGTTCACTTGCACCTCCTCCAAACTCATCCACTGTATCCGCTGTTCCAGGTATGGACTCCTATATATCGGCGAGACCAATCGCAGGCGCGGCGATCGTTTCACTGAACACCTCCGCTCAGTCCGCCTAAACCTACCTGATCTCTCGGTTGCTCAACACTTTAACTCCCCTTCCTATTCCCACACTGACCTTTCTGCGTGGGCCTCCTCCATTGTCAGAGTGAGGCCCAGCGCAAATTGGAAGAACAGCACATCATAATTTGCTTGGGCAGCTTACACCCCAGCGGTATGAATATTGATTTCTCTAACTTAAAGTAACCTTTGCTTTCCCTCTCTCTCCATCCCTCCCCTTTCCTAATTCTCCAACCAGTCTGACTGTCCCCCTGATTACACTTTATCTCTGTTTGCTTGTTGTCACCTTCCCCTTCTACATTTTCCTTTAATGCATCTCTTTTGATGTCTCATTTTCATACCTTACCCTTCCTTATCTCTGTGTCTCCCTCTCCCTTGACTCTCAGTCTGAAGAAGGGTGTCAACCTGAACCATCACCCATTCCTTCTATCCACAGATGCTGCCTGTCTCGCTGAGTTACTCCAGCATCTGCAATTCCTTGTGCCTCCACTGTTCCGTCTCTTTGCTGAACCCCTCAGTACTACCATGATAGACTTCATCACTCTCTTTTAACATGAAAGTTTCAACAATCTCTGACTCATTTCTCCTTTTAGCAAGTTTTTTCCATAGTGCACTAACTGATTTTTAAAAAAGAAATAGACCATAAATTCTCTGGCCTAGTTTGTCCTAGTTTAGTTTAGCTTAGTTTAGGCGCAAAATGCTGGAGTAACTCAGCGGGACAGACAGCATCTCTGGATAAAAGGAATGGCTGACGTTTCGGGTTGAGACCCTTCTTCAGACCCGACATGCCACCCATTCCTTCTTTCTAGAGATGATGCCTGTCCTGCTGACTCACTCCAGCATTTCTGTGTCTATCTTCGGTGTAAACCAGCATCTGCAGTTCCTTCCTACACATTTATTTTAGTTTAGTTTAGTTCAGAGATACTGCGTGAAAACAGGTCCTTCGGACCATCGACCACACCGACAAACGACATAGAACAATATCTCTATGGGACAATTTACAGAAGCCAATTAAATGAAATGTGGGAGGAAACCGGATCACCCGGATAAAACCTACAAGGTCACGGGGAGAACGTACAAACTCCATACAGACAGCACCCCACAGTCAGGATCCAACCTGGCTGGCACTGATCTCTGGCACTGTAAGGCATGGAGATGGGAAGATGTGACTCTGTTCCTATTGCAACTGGGGGTGAGGGGGAGCAAGAGTGGAGTGGTGGGATATCGAGGAGACCCTAGTGAGAGACTCATCTACCTCTATCTCAGATGCCCTGGGATGAAACATGTCATCTTGGGCGCAGATGCGACGTAGACGGAGGAATCGGGATTAGGGGATAGAGTCTTTGCAGAGGGCGGGGTGGGAAGAAATGTAGTCTAGAGAGCCTTGTGAGTCAGTAGGTTTAGAATAGATGTCAATCGATAGTCTATCCCAGGTGCTGTATTGTCCTCTGATCTATCACTTTTCGTGGAAGTGGTAACATCATCATATGCTGCAGCCACTACTGATGTTGACAGGAATGAATTTAAAGTTGGAGAAGTCTGACCTTTTTGTTGGTTCATTCAAACTTAAAGTAAGCACAAGCTTTGCAGCATGTCAGGAAGAGTACGCAATTGAACGGATCCCAGCTGTGATTTGTACTTATTTTCAATGACAGGTGCACATTGATTTACAAATCAGTCCCTTTGCTGACGGTTTGCATTGATAAGAATATCTCGGCACCTGGGTGCTAGTTGCTGCTTTTTGTCTGAGCAAGTGGCCCAGTCACTTGCTTGTGACACAGGACCCAAATTGGGCCACTTACAATAAAGCGTGTTGGGCCACATTATCCAATGCTGAGCTGTATAATCACCTTCCTCGATTTCACCTCCCTTGATCTACCCAACCCCCTCATTATTCCCCCTTTAATTTGCCCACTCACTCATCCCTTCCCCTAATTTCCTCCCTCCTGTGCAATATGCCCTTCTGCCTCCAAACTTCATCCTGGGTCCCTTGGTTCATCCACATTCCTCAGAGCTTCAACGTGTGTGGGAAGGAACTGCAGATGCTAGTTTTACACCTAAGATAGACACAAAAGGCTGGAGTAACTCAGCAGGACAGGCAGCATTTCTGGAGAGAAGGAATGGGCGACGTTTTGGGTCGAGACCCTTCTTCAGACTGGTCAAGGATAAGAGGAACGAGAGATATAGATAGTGATGTGGCGAGATAAAGACCAATGAATGAAAGATAAGCAAAAAAGAAACAATGATAAAGGAAACAGGCCATTGTAAGCTGTTTGTTCGGTGAAAATGAGAAGCTAGTGTGACTTGGGTGGGGGAGGGATAGAGAGAGAGGGCATGCCGGGGCTACCTGAAGTGAGAGAAGTCAATTTTCATACCGAGGAAGAGTCTCAACCCGAAACGTCACCTATTCCTTCTCTCCAGAGATGCTGCCTGATCCGCTGAGTTACTCCAGCTTTTTGTGCCTTCCCTCAGAGGTTCACTAAGTACTGTGTCTGTCCTACTCCTAATGGACATCTCAAAGGGCATTGTCTCGTTAAATTCATCTAACAACACCCTGCCATTGCTTTTCGTAGGATATATATCCTGCTGGGGTCTCATACAAAACTTTCTCACTGTCCACAACACTTCCAATGTTGTTTTCAAACATACTAATCGTACCTCCTCCATTCACATCCAAGTTGTTAATGTAGATCACAACCAAGAGGGGTCCCTGGGATACACCCTGGGCAAAATCAATGTTTAAACTCATGTGTTACAAAGCAGATAAATAACCTTTTGTAGACTTCATATATTTAGGTCTGAATCATCAAATAAACAGGCACCTCTTTACATTGATATTAGACTTGCATGTAATGAGACAAGTGGCATATTTAAAACATAGAGTATGGCACAAAGTTTTGGAATGTGACCCGTATGAGAATAAAGTGGATGTGGTCTGGAAATTTCAGCATCTAATTCTTCCTTTAGAGGATTTCCATGTAGTCTAATTCAATCAGTCTATTTTACTGGCAACCTCTGGATTACACATCATTCAGGCATTGAAATAGAAATTGCGATACCTTGGCATTAGATACAGTATACACGGAGGCAAGACAACATGGATACTTAAAATAAAGAGAGTAGATGTGTATTTCAATAAATTACAGTCTGACAGGCACCAGCGTAGTGGACTGATTCAGTGGGACTACAAAGAAATACTTTAAATCAGAATTAATTATACCATACAAAATTCCAAAGTCAACCTTTGTATCCTATCTCTAGTACTGTTGCCATGCAGGCAGTGCCTAAAGGAATCTATATTTGTATTTATATTTTGTATGTAAATGGTCGGGTATATGTATATATATGATTGGCCTAATGTATGTATATATATCAGATGTAGTTAATATAGACATTATTGTGTAAATAGGTATATTCATATGATTGTAGGGGTGAGTGAGAATATATGTAGTTATATATGTATTTTAGGTATTAGTTATTATAGATAATACTTGATAAATATTGATTAGGGAATGGGGGTAGGATTAAATAAGTTCACACTTCTTCCTACTCCTTTTCGCACATGTAAAGACGTTAAGTAATGGATGAAATTCTTTGTATTTTTTTCTGTTTTTTTGTTGTTGTTTATTTTGTTTTTTAATTGATGTCTTTTAACATGTACGAAATAAAATAAAATGAAATGAAATGAAATCTACAGTATTTGAGTTTCATGTCTTGCTGCTTTTAGATTGCTTGGTTTGAGGGCTCTTCCAACACAAAATGTATGCAGCCTAAAATATGCAGCTTCAGGATACTTCCTTACTGGTATGTTGTAAACCTAAATGCAAACCTTCTCTCTTAAATAAGTGATAGATACAAAATACTGGAGTAACTCAGCGGGACAGGCAGCATCTCTGGAGAGAAGGAATGGGTGACGTTTCGGGTTGAGAACCTACTGCAGACTGATTCTCTTAAATCAATTGTCATTTGGGTAGAGCATCGTGGTACTAGTGGTACTTCAGTATGCTAGTACTCCCTTATTTAATAAAGTCACAATGCAGGGGCATGGTGCAGGGTGTAAGACACGTGTACCACCCTCACATCAACCCATCAGAATCCTATTCTGGTTTTATAAAAGGGTATGCTTCGAGCTAGATTTTTGCTTCTGTTCAGATTATTCTTAATCTGATGTGAAATTTATAAACTGAGGTTGAAAGGCTTTGTGACCACGTGAGAGCTGTTTGCAGTGACTATCTTTTTGGGGGTGAAGGAGAGGGAGAGAGTGGTGAGATGAAGGTTTAGTTTAGTTTAGTTTAGTTTAGAGATACAGTGTGGAAACAGGCCCTTCGGCCCATCGAGTCCGCAGCAACCAGCGATCCCCGCACCCTAACCCTATCCAACACACACTTGGAACAATTTACACTTATACCAAGCAAATTAACCATAAGTCAAGGGTTCGCAACCTGGGTTAAATTTACCCTCAGGGGGTAAACTTTGCCTACCCAGGGGGTAAATCTGAACAAAATAATAATGTTAAAAGCAGTATTTCAAAATGTCCCCTTTTTCGGTTGCTTTACCTATGATAGAAGTGTAAACTGAAATTACTGAACAAAACAAGGTGGGGGTAAATTTACTTTCGAAAAGTTGCCAGGGGTAAACGAGACGAAAATGATTGGGAACCCCTGCTGTAAGTCTTTGGAGTGTGGGAGGAAACCGAAGACCTTGGAGAAAATCCACACAGGTCACGGGGAGAAAGTACAAACTCCGTGCAGACAGCACCTGTAGTCGGGATCGAACCTGGGTCCTCAGCGCTGCAACTCTACCGCTGCGCCACCATGCGCCTCTGTTGCTGGGTAGGTTTAGGGTTTTGGGGAAATACCCAGATCTCAACCACAGGTCATATGGAGTGAAATAGCAAATACATCTTCAAAATACTTATTTACTGGTTTGCGGCATCCACGCCAATTGAATATAAGGTTGCTCGATGTATGTTGTCAATTTAGCACAGAAAGCAAAATCATACTTTGCATTTGAAGTGCATCATATTACTTTACTAGTTCCTCAACATTGCTTTAAGTTTACATTAAAAAACTATCCAAAATTGTGATTCGATGGGATCAATTAACTTTGAATGTGCTTCATCCACATGACAGACGGCCTTGTGTGTAGAAAAAAACTGCAGATGCTGGTCTAAATGGAAGGTGAACACAAAATGCTGGAGTAACTCAGCGGGTCAGGCAGCATCTCGGGAGAGAAGGAATGGGTGACGTTTCGGGTTGAGGGTCTCGACCCGAAACGTCACCCATTCCTTCTCTCCCGAGATGCTGCCTGACCCGCTGAGTTACTCCAGCATTTTGTGTCCACCTTCGATAGATGGCCTTGTTTGTGAATGCAGATTACAAATGTGGAGCCTTTAAGAAGCTGGGGCTTCATTTCGAAGTTAATGGTAGAGTGAAGGGTTAAGATGAAGAATGAGGAGAATTATTTTTTCTTTGTTTACCTTAAATGTAGGTCCAGCTGAGAGTAAAGGAAACGAACTAACGATCTCCGTACAATAATTTCAGCATGGCAATCATTTAGCGCTAGTCCCTGGTTACTAATGTATTCTCCGTTTATACATTTTGTCCCTGTTGATAGTGCAACAACCTGGGCATCCTTCATGTTTAGACCTGTAAGAGGAAACAGCAGAAGAAAATTGTTTTTTAAAAGCAAGTTGAGGTTGTCCTTAAGCTCAAGCGAGCCACTTAGCAAAAGTTTACAGTTAATTAACTTATCTCTTTTAGTTTTCGGAGCAGCACACTGGTGCAGCAAGTAGCAGCAAAATCGGGATGAGATGGGATGAATAAGGACCATCAACACCAGAATTCTCAGAATTCAGGATTCCCAACACTGGAAAACATGGTGGCACAGCGGTAGAATTGCTACCTTACAGCGTCAGAGACCCGGGTTCGATCCCGACTACAGGTGCTGTCTGCACGGGGGTTGTGTGTTCGCCTTGTGACCTGCGTGGGTTTTCACCAAGATCTCAGAGATTTCCTCCCGCACTCCAAAGACGTACAGGTTTGTAAGTTAATTGGGTTGGTATAAATGTAAATTGTTCCCAGTGTGTAAGAGAGTGTTAGTGTACGAGGATCACTGGTCGGCGCGCTCTTCGGTGGGCTGAAAGGCCTGTTTCCGCGCTGTATCTCTAAACTAAACTAAACTAAAATGGTCTCATCCTCACCTCGGGTGCTGTTTGTGTGGAGTTTACACGTTCTACCTGTGATAGCATGGATTTCCTCCGGGTGCTCCAGTTTCCTCCCACATCCCAAAGACATGTGGGTTTGTGGGTTAATTGGCCTCTGTAAACTGCCCCCGAGTGTGTGGGGGGTGGATACAATAGTGGGATGACATAGAATTGGTGTGAACAGGTGACCGATGGTCGGAGTGGACTCTGTGGGCCGAAGGGCATGTTTCCAAGATGTATCTCTAAACTTAACTAAATTAAACATGAGGGATGGCGTGTTCATGTTCGCCACATGATAGAGCTAAAGGCATAGGTGAAGGCATTCTGAACAAAATACTAAACCTTCCTCAATGCATTAAGGGTCTCACAACAGGGTTGCTTTGGAAGTCGTTCTCCTGTGCATCTCAGCTTCTAATCACAAAGTAGTTACACAAAGGGGAAAATCATTCTGACTTCATTCATTCAGAAATACCTATAGTCCAGCATGGGGACAATCCAAATGTTATGAAATGATTTCCCTGCTTTGCTCCATACACAAGCCCATTCCATTTATTAACCAACTAATGAGTGAAGAACTCATCTATAAGTACGTAAATTCCCTGTGCATGTGTTTAGAGTCATAAAGTCACAGAATAGTGCAGCACAGAAGCGGGTCTTTCAGTACAACTTGTCCCTGACAACTAATATCCCCGTCTAAACGAATGCCATTTTCCCATGTTTGATCTAAATAATTCTTATCCATGTATCTATTCAAATGTTGTTCTTGGATATATCTGATCACGCCCCAGAGATTTATCTATCGTTATACTTCTGCTGCTGCACGTTGAGGGGGCAGGGTCTGGTGGAGATACCCCTCAAACAAGCTAAGGGATAGGGGGCCACATGAGTGGCAAGGGTGCCTGGTATAATGACGTTTTTGTGAACACTGCCAAATATAACGCTGATTAATGTAGGTATAGCTGCTGAGAATGTCAGAAGAATGTTTGCACTGTTCATGTTTTGTACATATAATTTTTATTATTCTGAATAAAGTTTATTTTTTTGGATTAACGAAAAAATGATGATGTCCAGCTGTCATGTGTGTTATCCCCAAGATATCTCCAGTAATTTCCTCAAGTTCCTTTGTTTAGTTTAGAGATACAGCATGGAAACAGACTCTTCGGCCCACCGAATGAACGTCGACCAGCGATCACTAGTTCTATCCTACTACACACTGGGGACAATTTACAGAAGCCAATCAACCTACAAGCTGAACGTCTCTGGAATGCAGGAGGAAACCGGAGCACCCAGAGAAAACCCATGCAGTCACAGGGAGAACATACATAACATACACACAGCACCCATGGTCAGGATCGAACCTGGGTCTCTGGTGAAGTAAAGCAGCAACTCTACTGCTGCGCCACTGTGCCACCCCAATTTCATTCTAAGTTGCAATGTTTTTTAGTATTTGCTCTTCAAAGCTTCTGCTTCCAATCCTTCACTTTGCCCTTGTTTTAAACTGCAAAAATAAGGTCATTAAGTAGGGTGAGTTGAAACCTGTGGTGGTCACATCGACAGAGTAGCCTACCACTGGAAGTTAATTTGTTCAATACAATTTCAGCAATCTTTACTCCTTTGAAATGCTTTCAAAAAAGATTCGGAGAGTTTAATGGGTGGTTTTGTATTTCAATTTTTACATGGGAAATTTTGGAACCATTTTAATATCATCGAATGCATGCATTATGTGAATGTATCCAACTTCTGAATTCAGAACAGTGATCACAACTCATAAGTTCATAAGTTATAGAAGCAGAATTAACCATTCAGCCCATCAGGTTTCCTCCACAATTCAATCATGGCTGGTCTATTTTTCCCTCTCAACCCCATTCTCCTGTCTTCTCCCATAACCCTTGACACCGGGCTAATCAAGAATCTGTCAATCTCCGCCTTACAAATATCCATTGATGGCCTCCACAGCCTTCTTGTGGCAATGAATTCCTCAGATTCATCACCCTCTGACTAAAGAAATTCCTCCTCATCCCTTTCCTACAGGAACGTCCTTTTTGGCAGGTAAATTTGCAGTTATAAATTCTCTTTTGTGGAGAACCTTTTGACCTTTTGTTGGAGATAGTTCCAGAGGTTTTTGACTTTCTAAATACCTCCGTAGTTGTTAATGCTTTAACCCTGGTGCTGGTCTGATCAGACAGCTGCATATGCGACTGCTGCAATTCTCTATGCACCCGTCAGGTAAGGTCTTTGCCTATGTCAGCCGCATTACTGAGGCAGCGTGAAGTGTAGACAGAGCCAATGGTGGGGAGTGTGATGGACAACTCTCTGAAACCTCTTGTGGTCTTGAACAGAGCTGTTCCCAAAAGAAAGTTGGAGGGCATTCGCTATAAGCAGAGGCTGGCCAAACTTGGATTCTTGTCTCGGGAGTGGCAGAGGGTGCAGGGAGACCTGGTAGACGTTTATGAAGTTGTGAGAAGCATAGAAAGGGTAGACAGTCCGAACCTAGTTTCCCATTGTTCTAATCTAGATTGTTCTAATCTAGTGTGATTTATTTTAATTTGATTTCCGTCTGATAGCTTCCAAGTCAATGGTATGTGCGTAGGAAGTCATCCATTCCTTCCAGACATGCTGCCTGAGTTATTCCAGCATTTTGTGTCTATCAATGGTATGTGCATTGAATTCTCCAATTTTAGGAAGCCTCCAACTAACCTCCCTCCCCCAAAACCACACCACCCCCATTCCCTCTACACACCCTCCTTTCTTCCCCCTCTGTGCCCCACCTGGACACCCACTGACTTCTCCCTTTCTTCCTCCTCCCCTCCTACTACTTTCCTCTTTCTGGCTTCACAATTCACAACTCTTCAATCCGGTCTCACACATTCTGGTATTTATCTCTGGCCTTTGTTACAACCATTTGCCTCTCAACCCTCCCCCCCCACCTCTATCTACCTGCTACCTGGCTCGCTTTGTCCTGCCTCTCCCCTCTTCCAGCTATCTTCTCCCCCTCCCACAATCAATCTGAAGTAGGGTGTCGACCCAAAACGTTGCCTGTTCATGTTCTCCAGAGATACTGCCTGACCCGCTGAGTTGCTCCAGTACCTTATGTCCTTTTTTTTGTGATATTTTAGTACTTAGTTGGCTTGTTCTGTTGGCGGACATCACAGAATTCGCGGTATATTATTCTGCTTTTTCACATACTGTTACTTCCTTTTTCAGCTGGAAGTATATGGTGGTCTGTACTGAGTTTTAAAAGATTTTCATTGCTATTCCCATCCTTCCTCATGCTGATTATTCTGCCCGTTATACTCTGCTGACAAAGGGAAGCTGAGTTTCAGTTGAGGATTCAGCCCTGTAGATGGCATCCACACCTCTTGTTGCACCATTTACAGCAACCAGGACACCGAGCTTCCACTTACTCTCTCACTCCGAGAGTTCGGCTCAGCGCGAGCTGGGCAAGGTTTTATGCACAAACCAAGCAGTGGAGGTGATGAGTGCACATTGAGTTTTCAGTCTTCACATCATCTAACCAGTGATTCATCTGAGTTCACAGGGCGGCACAGTGGCGCAGCGCCAGAGACCCGGGTTCGATCCTGACTAAGGGTGCTGTCAGTATGGAGTTTGTACGTTCTCCCTGTGACTGCTTGGGTTTTCACCGGGTGCTCCGGTATTCTCCCACACTCCAAAGACGTACAGGTATGTCAGTTAATTGGCTTTGGCAAAACTGTAAATTGTCCCTCGTGTGTTGGATAGTGCTAGTTAGTGTATGGGGATCACTGGTCGGCACAAACTCGGTTTAGTTAAGCGGCAGAGGCACGGAAACAGCCCCTTCGTCCCACCGAGTCCACGCTGACCATCGATCACCCGTTCACACTAGTTCTGTGTCATCCCCACTTTCTCATGCATTCCCTTCACACGAGGGGCACTTTACGGAGGCCAATTACCTACAAACCTGCACGTCCTTGGGACCTGAGAGGAAACCGGAGCACCCCGAGGAAATCCACACGGTTACAGGGAGAACGTGCAAACTCTGCACAGACAATCCCCAAGGTCAGGATCGAACCCCGGTCCCCGGCGCTTTGAGGCGGCATCTCTACTGCTGCGCCACCGTGATGCCCACAGCGCTGGTTAGAGGAGGTGGGAGTGGGTTTTATTCCAGTCGGCGGAGGGAAGAATAACGGCAACTGGGCTTCACTGAACTGGGACGCGGTGCTGCCGAATTCATAGACGTGTGAAACTCTGGATTCTGCAGTGCTGCAACCTAGTTCAGTGGACAAGATGCACTGGGGCACGTTGGTGTGGCCACCCCCTAAATCCACAACCTAGTTCAGTGGACAAGATGCACTGGGGCACGTTGGTGTGGCCACCCCTAAATCCACAACCTAGTTCAGTGGACAAGATGCACTGGGGCACGTTGGTGTGGCCACCCCTAAATCTACAACCTAGTTCAGTGGACAAGATGCACTGGGGCACGTTGGTGTGGCCACCCCCTAAATCCACAACCTCTACCAGCAGGAAGGTCAAGCTGAGATCATCTGGTATGTCTTCTGGGTCCACCTCCAGAGTCTCATTCAGGTTGTAAAGCACTCTGACGTCGAACCTATGTTCCGTCTTTGTCATTAGTTCTGAAATGCTGGAATTCAATTCAACAGCAGATGCCAGAAGCAAAGCAAATAGCAGAGAGCTGGACGAATTCAGCGGGATAGGAGGGAATCAATTAAATTGAAAGATACAGCTTGGAAGCAGACCCCCCGGCCCACCCGAGTCTGCACCGACTATCGATCACACTAGTTCTAAGTTATCCCAGTTTCTCATTCCACTTCACACACGCAAGGGTCAATTTAAAGAGACAATTAACCTGCAAACCTGCACGTCTTTGGAATGTGGAAGGAAAGCAGAGTACCCGGAGGTCACAGGGAGAACGTGCAAACTCCACACAGACATCGCCCGAGGTCAGGACCGAACCAGAGTCCCTGGCGCTGTGAGGCAGCAGCACTGCCAGCTGCACCACTGTGCCGCCCGATGGACAAGTTGGCTGGTCCAAGACTTTGGGTGATGTTTCAGGTCGGGTCTTTTCTTTAGCACTTTGTTTTTCACTCCGGAAATTCAATGTTGCGGAAGCCCCTTCACCACAAGAACAGCAGCAGAAGGTTTAACTTTAGACTTTAAAGATACAACGCGGAAACAAGCGCTTTGGCCCACCAAGTCCGCGCTGACCAACAATCACTTCATACAGTAACACCATCCTACACACGGGGGACAATTTACAATTTTACTGAAGCCAATTAATCTACAAACCTGTACGCCTTCGGAGTGTGGGAGGAAACCGGAGCACCCGGGGAAAACCCACGCGGACATGGGGGGAATGTCCAAACTACATACAGACAGCACCCACAGTCAGGATCGACTCTGGGTCTCTGGCGCCAGAAGGCAGCAACTCTACCACTGCTCCACTGTGCCGCCCCCCGTTTAAGATTTGTTTTTGAAAGTGGGCTTTGGCAGTAACATCCATGTCCCGCACACTGTGAACAAATAAAAAGGAGCCTCTTCAGCTGGACTTGCCCCAGCTCTTTCAAAGAGTTTTCTGACTAATTCTCCTCATCAGTTTGATTGGGTGTTTCAGAAGTCCATAGCAATCCTTGTCATTATTTTCCAAGTTACTATGATTTGAGTATTCTGGGAACTTTACAAGTAGGTCCACAATAATTACTCCGTAACGTAAGGGGAGGCAAAGTGGTACAGCGGTAGAGTTGTTGCCTTACAGCGCCAGAGATCCGGGTTCAATCCTGACTATGGGTCCTCTCTGTACAGAGTTTGTATGTTCCCCCCAAGACCATATATGGGTTTTGCCTGGGTGCTTTGAGTTCCTCCCATATTCAAAAGATGTACAGGTTTGCAGGTTAATTGACTTTGGTAAAATTGTAAATTGTCTCGGATAGTGTTGGTGTATGGGATGATTGTTGGTCGGCATGGACTTGGTGGGCCGAAGGGCTCTATCTCTAAAGAATAAAGTCAAAGAGTAGGCCCTATTGAGAAGGACAACGTGCCCATGGTAACACTGCCCATTGCAGGGTCCACTCACCCAGTACAGATGTGGAAATGTTTTGTTTCTTTAACATCACTGGCCCCAAACTCCCTTCCCAACAACATTAAGGGAATACCTGCACTACAAGAACTACTATGGTTCAAGATGGCAGCTCACCATCTCATCTGCAAGGTAAAGCAGAGATGGGCACTAAATTACGTTCACCTTCCAAAAGAAAATGAATGAAAACAATCTTATATTTCAGAAGTATCTGTCCACAAACACAAACTCCTGAGTATCACTGGGAAAACCGCTGACAAACTATCATCACACTCTGTCTTTCTCCCCCTTTTCTTGCCCTTGCCCCAGCTGGATGCACACCCATTTCTCCCTTTCCCCTTCCTCCTGTCCCCTTCCGCCTATATTCCTTCCTCTAGCTTCACATTTCCCACCGCGTCTCCCCTTATCTCCTTATCTCATCACCTTTTGTCTTTTCATCGCTGGCTTCTGTCCAATCATCTACCAGTCAAAAAGCCCTCAGCTCTGTACACCTGTCATTTGCTAGGCTTTGCCCCGCCCCGCCCCACCTTTATTCCAGCTTTCTGCCTTCCCCCCCCCTCCCACACCTACTACAATCAGTCCGGAATGGTCCTGACCCAAACATTGCCTATCCATGTGCTCCAGAGTTGCTGCTTTACCTGCTGAGGTACTCCGTCCCTTTGTCTCTTTTTTTTGTAAACCAGCATCTACAGAACCTTGGTACGTCATTCTGCCTTCTGCCCCTGATCTAATTTTGCATTCACATCGTCGCTGCCACTTTTAATCTCACGGAATTTCATGGGAATCGTGGATTAGATGGTAATCCGAAGATAGACACAAAAAGCTGGAGTAACTCAGCGGTACAGGCAGCATCTCTGGAGAGAAGGAATGGGTGACGTTTCAGGTCGAGGCCCTTCTCCACCCGAAAAGTCGCCCATTTCTTCTCTCCAGAGATGCTGCCTGTCCCGCTGAGTTACTCAAGCTTTTTGTGTCTATCTTCGGTATTAAACCTACATCTGCAGTTCCTTCCTACATCATTTAGATAGTGATCCGTGGTTTGATCCATGCTCCAAATGGTTCCATCAATGCACACTGGTACCAGTGCAATGCAATTGAGGTAAAAAGATTGCTGTATTTTTAACAAAAGGAGAAGGGTAAGTCTGAGGAAGGGTCCCCTCCCAAAATGTCACCTCTCCATATACTCCAGAGATGCTGCCTGCCCCACTGAGTTATTCCGGCGCTGTCTTTTTTTAAAGTCTAAATTTTAGCCTGCTGGTAGCTTTATTAATGTTGAGCCAGCATTTGTCAGCCGACCACAGTCTAACAGAATATAAAATGGTGCCTGCCACAAACATCAAGCATGAGCCAAGATAATCCCTATATATAGCCAAGATAAGCACAATGCCTACCACTAGCTCCAAGGACTACTTACACTTAGACAGATCCACAGAGGTAAAGCTAAAATTTCCACTAGTAGGAGAGTTTAGGACTAGCCTCAGAATAAAAGGACGTTGTTTTTGGAAGGAGACGAGAGTTTCTGAGAAATGTCAGTGGGTGGTGAATCTGTGGAATTCTTTGCCACAGAAGGCTGTAGAGGCCAGGTCAGTGGATATTTTTAAGGCAGAGATAGATAGATTCTTGATTAGTACGGGTGTCAGAGGTTATGGGGAGAAGGCAGAATGGGTTAGGGGGACAGATGGATCAGCCAACATTGAATGGCGAAGTAGACTTGATGGGCCGAATTCTTGTCCTATCACTTATGACATTATCACCTTAAGGGTTTTTCACATAATCAGAAAGTAGGGCTCTGTGAATTATGATGAATGAATCGCGGTGTGCAAATGACAGAAGCTCATAGCAGTGGAAGTGAAATTAATTTGGCCTGCCTCAAATTAAGTGACTGGAGTTAAGATGCATAATTAAGTTGTAACTGCATGCTTGGCAATTGGAAAGTTTAAGGTTAGTCATATCAAACTGTTCTACCTGTGAGAGTTAGCCTGGCATTAATGCTTCGGGGATCCGCACTTGTTTTTTTTGCGAATTGTCAAAATAATTCTCTCCCCGTTTCTCTTTTCAGAAAAAAACAAATGAGATTGTCGTGGCGAGAAAAAAGGACAGTTCCTTTGTCCTGCCTGCTTTGCCGAGAATCTGCCTATTCACATTCCAAAAGACTGTGATTGTCACTTCCAACAAAGGGACCGTGGTGGATGGCGACAGATTCATACGGAACTAAATGGCAGCGCAGGGGAGGACGATGGGCTTTTGAAAGCCTGCCTTTTTAAATGAGATGTTAAAAATAACTTGTGTAATTAATCCTGTCAAAACTTATCAAACAAATCCAGAAAGGGGACTAAATTAAACGGTCCACCACGTCTGTGTTGCAGCGATTATATAAATGCAGGGTAAGGTTATTTCTTGAGTTCTAACTTTGGTTGTCCTGCGAGGCAGAGTTCACGGATTGAAATTCCGAAATGGAAAGTGAAAGGACAAGTCATCCCTATTGAAGTCGGGTGGAATCATTTATAATTCATAATAATTAGAATGGCGGGCAGCCATTTAAAATTTATATTGTGCATGTAGTCTAAGATACGGTGGTTTACGTGCAGCTGCAGTAACGTGGGTTTTTCATGACACATAGACATAGAAAATAGGTGGAGAAGGAGGCCATTTGGCCCTTCGTGCCAGCACCGCCATTCATTGTGATCATCCACAATCAGTAACCCGTGCCTGCCTTCTCCACATATCCCTTGATTCCGCTAGCCCCATGGAGCTCTATCTAACTCTCTTTTAAATTCATCCAATGAATTTGCCTCCACCTTTAGGACACAAACCTTTATTCCTATAATGTTATGAGGGCGTGCAGCGTAGGTTTACTAGGTTAATTCCCGGAATGGCGGGACTATCATATGTTGAAAGACTGGAGCGACTAGGCTTGTATACACTGGAATTTAGAAGGATGAGAGGAGATCTTATCGAAACGTATAAGATTATTAAGGGGTTGGACACGTTAGAGGCAGGAAACATGTTCCCAATGTTGGGGGAGTCCAGAACAAGGGGCCACAGTTTAAGAATAAGGGGTAGGCCATTTAGAACTGAGATGAGGAAAATCTTTTTCAGTCAGAGAGTTGTGAATCTGTGGAATTCTCTGCCTCAGAAGGCAGTGGAGGCCAATTCTCTGAATGCATTCAAGAGAGAGCTGGATAGAGCTCTTAAGGATAGCGGAGTCAGGGGGTATGGCGAGAAGGCAGGAACGGGGTACTGATTGAGAATGATCAGCCATGATCACATTGAATGGCGGTGCTGGCTCAAAGGGCCGAATGGCCTCCTCCTGCACCTATTGTCTATTGTCTAATGTGGCTTTTGTTTGTACCTTGATCCAGACACTGGCCTGGCCTTACCTGGGTTTGTAACTGTAGATAAGAAGCGAACCTTTGCAGGTTGCATCTGTTCCAGGTTCATTTCAAAGTTTCTATGTGAAGTATATTTTTCAAGCTTTTCCCAATGTTCTTTGTCACATAGAATGATGTAAAATGGGAATGTGCCATCGCAGCTCCCACGTACTGTTACAACGTTTAAGAAGCATTTACACATGTACAGAGGGATCTAAGAGTACAGGTAAGTAGTGTGTTGAAAGTGACATCATAGGTAGTTAGGGTGATCAAAAAGACTTTTGGCACACATTGGCCTTCATCAGTTAGAGTATTGAATATAGAAGTTGGGAGGTCATGTGGCAGTTGTACAAGATGTTGGTGACGCCACATTTAGAGTGTCGTGTTCAGTTTTGGGCACCATGTTATAGGAAAAATGTTGTTAAGCTGGAAAGGGTGCAGAGAAGATTGACGAGGATGTTACCAGGACTCGAGGGGCTGAGCTATGGGGAGAGGCTGAACAGGCTAGGATTCTATTCCTTGAAGTGCAGGAAGATGAGGGGTGATCTTATAGAGGTATACAAAATCATGGGAGGAATAGATCGGGTAGACGCACAGAGTCTCTTGTCCAGAGAGGGGGGATAGAGAACCAGTAGACATAGGTTTAAGCTGAGGGAGGGGGGGGGGGGGAGGGGGGGAGATTTAGTAGGAACCTGAGGGGTAACTATTTCACACAAAGTGTGGTGGGTGTATGGAACGAGCTGCCAGAGGAGGTAGTTGAGGTAGTTTAAGAAACGTTTAGACAGGCACAGGGATAAGACAGGTTTAGAGGGATATGGGCCAAACGCAGGCAAATGGAACTAGTATAGATGGGACATGTTGGTCGGTGTGGGCAGGTTGGGCTGAAGGGCCTGTTTCCACGCTGTATGACACTATGAGCCATTTTTATCATCTGTGTAAGAAAGCTATTCTCATTGGAATAACAATACCTGTGCCAGTGTGTGTGCATGATGGTCTAAGACACACTCAATATTGGTTCACATCACAGAACTGGGATGATCTGCAGATATAATCATAAAGTCATCCAGCACAAAAACAGACCATTTGACCCACCATGTGTATGTTGACCATCAAGTACCTACTCTCTACGCTCTGTCTTTAAGCTAATTTTGCATCTACATTGTCATTTAAAACCGAGGTGAGAAGGACCTTTTTGACCCAGAGAGTTGTGAATTTGTGGAATTCTCTGCCACAGAGGGCAGTGGAGCCCAAATCACTGGATGAATTTAAGAGAGAGTTAGATAGAGCTCTGGGGGCTAGCGGAATCAAGGGATATGGGGAGAAGTTGGGCACAGGTTACTGTTTGTGGATGATCAGCCATGATCACAATGAATGGCGGTGCTGGCTCAAAGGGCCGAATGGCCTCTTCCTGCACCTATTTTCTATGTTCTATGTTTCCATGTCATTGACACTTCAATCCCATGGACTTCATGGGGTTTGTAGAATTGGCAAGGTCTTGTGTTCTCCAAATGAACTTATCGTTGCATGGCCAAGGAGGATGAAGCCCTGGAGCCTGACCAAGTACATCCTAGGACGCTGTGGGAAGCTAGGGAAGACATTGGTGGGGCCCAGGCGTAGGTGTTTATATAATCGTTGGAATATTTTGCCCTTATTTAAAGTGGGCCATAAGGACAAACCAGGGAACAACAGGGCAGTGAGCCTAACATCAGAGGTGGGAAAGTTACTGAAGGGGATTCCACTGAAGAGATGGGATCTACCTGCCTCTGGAAAGACAAGAACAAACTATGAATTGTCGGCACTGCTTTGTGCGTTGGGAAATTGTGTCTCACAAATTTGAATGTGTTATTTGAAGAGTTGACCAAAGGGATTAGAAAGGGGACAGCAGTTGACATCGAGTCATAGTGATACAGTGTGGAAACAGGCTCTGGCTCAACCTGCACCCAACAACCAACAGGTCCCATTTACACTAGTCCCACCTATTTGGCCCATATCCCTCTAAACCTATCCTATCCATGCAATGGTCTAAATGTTCCTTAAACGTTGCAATACTCCCTGCCTCAACGACCTCCTCTGGAGGCTCGTTCCACACACCCACCGCCCTTTGTGTGAAAAAGTGACCGCTCAGATTCCTATTAAAACTTTCCCCCTCAACCTTCAACCTATGTCCTCTGATTCACAATTCCCCTACTCTGGGCAAGAGACTCTGTGATTCTGCCCAATCTATTGCTCTCGTGATTTTATACACCTTAACTACATTAGCTACATGGACTTTGACAAGGTTCCACAAGGCACGCTGGTCTAGAAGGTTAGATTACAAGATTACATGAGCAAGCTGGACAAATGGACACAAAATTGGCTTTGGTGGTAGGAATCAGTCCATAGTAGTAGATGGTTGTTTTCCAGGTTTGAGGCCTGTAATCTACAGTGGGCCAGTGATTGGTGCCAGATGCACTGTTGATTATCATCTATATTAATGATTTGGATGAGAATATAGATGGCATGATTAATAGGTTTGCGGATAACACCAGAATTGGTCGTAGAGTGGATGTAAGGAATGTTACCTAAAATTATGAAAGTATCTAGATGAAATGGGAAAATGGGCCAAGGCGATGGCAGATGGAATTTAAGTTGGAATAATTTGAACTGTGGCATTTTAGTTGTTAATTTAGGGCACGGCGGATTGGACAGGCACATAGATAGGAAAGACCAAACACAGGCAGATGGGACCAATATCGATGGGGCATCTTGGTCGGCATAGGCAAGGTGGGGTGAAAGGCCTCTTTCCATGCTGTATGACTCTGTAACTATGACTTATACAGTGTCCCGGAGAGTGTTGTACAAGAAAGAAATGTAGGGGTGGAAGTACATAGTTCCTTGGAAATGCCAACACAGGGGGACAGGGTGGAATGGAAATTCTTTGGCATCTTGCCTTCATCTGTGAGAGCAGTGAATATAAGAGTTGGGATGCCATGTTGTAACTGTGCAGGACATTAGAAAACCCGCACTAAAGGGCCTGTCCCACTTAGGCGATTTTAAGGCGACTGCCGGCGACTAGGCTTTCGCTGACAGTTCGCCGTGGTGTCGTGGGCATGATCGTGAGGAGTCTTCAATGAATCGTAGTGGATCTCGGCGCGTCGCTGACAAATTAACCGGATTGAAATTTCTCGGCAACAGCTGGCTTGTCGCCAGGTATCGTTGCTTATTGCGGGCGCTGTCGCATGCTGTCCCCAGGTTTGCTAGGTTGTCGCAGATGCATTTAGAAGCACGTAATATTAAATTAAGTAAAGTCATTTGAAGAGACCATAAATTACTTGTGTTTAACCAATTTATTTACCGTCAGGACATTTGACAGGT
Source organism: Rhinoraja longicauda (assembly GCF_053455715.1). Taxonomy (NCBI): domain Eukaryota; kingdom Metazoa; phylum Chordata; class Chondrichthyes; order Rajiformes; family Arhynchobatidae; genus Rhinoraja; species Rhinoraja longicauda. Next base: position 100,834,810 of record NC_135954.1, read on the forward strand.
AGATTGGAGGCGACAGTTTGATGGTCAGGTAAGCGTGGGAATTTTGCGATGTTTATGGCCATCAGCGATTACTTTTAAAGTAGGCTCCCAACCCAGATATGCAACCCAGAAACCAGATATGCATCTCCCGTACATTTTCATAGAATGCCCACACTCGCACAAAAATCCATTTAACCATGTTTAAAATGAAATTTCTTAATACTGCTATTAGTAAACTGGAAGTCAATCCAGGTTATGCTTTGTTAACATGAAGCTTGGTTTTCAAGTAACCCGGGCAAGATGTTATATTTCAAAACTCTCAAGTAATTACAGACTTGTCAGTGATTTCAGTGAAAATTAGGACGCCAGAGAAGCATTGATAAGCGTGGGAATTTCGTGATGTTTCCGAAGACGGTGTAATCTCTTAGCCAGGTGCTAGTTTCACAAAAAAAGTAACTTGTATCGACCTGACTCGGCATTGTCGTGGTCATTGTCGTAGGGTAAAAGAACATTTTGGCGATCTGCTACGACTTAGACAGTCGCCGGCAGTGGCCTAAAAAATCGCCTGAGTGGGACAGGCCCTTTACGTGCAGTTCCGGTCACCTAGCTAGAGGAAGCATGTCACTAAACTGGAAGGGGTGCAAGAAAGATTTACAGGGATGTGATTGGGACTGGAAGGCTTGGATAATAAGGAGAGACTGGATAGGCTGGGCTTTATTCCCTGGAGCTTAGGAAGCGGAGGGGTGACCCTATAGTGGCTTTTAAAGTCATGAAAGGTATAGGTAAGGTAAATGGTTACAATCTTTTTCCCAGGGTAGGGAGGTGTTAAACTAAAGGGCATGGATGTAAGGTAAGAGGATAAAGATAAAGGGGACCTGAGGGGCAACTTTTTTGTACAGCAGGTGGTGGAAAAGTGAAATGAGCTGCCAGAGGAAGCAGTGGATGTGGGTACAATTGCAATGTTTAATAGGCATTTGGGCAGGTACATGGATAGGAATGGTTTCGAGAGATATGGGACAAGCTCAGGCGGGCCTCTTGGTCAGCATGGACAAGTTGGGCCGAAGGGACTGTTTCCATGCTAATTAGTTCTATGACAATGTTGTTGGTAGCAGTGCAAAACAATTGAGTCGCAGTATTCATCCATACTCTTCCTATTTACTCGCAATTAATCCGCAGCCAACTATGCCGTGGCTGTATATGTTGCCTTCCCAGGTAGTCTGGCAGAAGGTATGAGTTGCAGTGATTGCAGGTAATTACAATGATCAGAGATTACCACTTTCTGAAGAGAGTGTGCAGATAAGTGCTTTTACCTTTCCAAAAAGAGACGTGATAAAGGTCTTTAAAATTACAAATGAGTTGGACAGGGTAGATGCAGAGAGAATGTTTACACTTGAGACAGTCTCCAAACTGTGGGATACAAACACAAGATTTTTATCAATAAATTGTTAAGAAACGGAGAGAAATTTCTTCATTTAGAAGGGAGTTTAGAACGTGGAGCTTCCTACCACAGGAAATGATTTTGTGATTTATCAGTTAGGGTTTAAATGAATGGAAAAGTATAAGGGGAATATAAAGATCCTTTGAAAGATTGGGCTGAGACTCATGCGGAATACGAACAGTTTGGACCAGTTGTGCCAAGTGGCAAGTGGCCTGTTTTGGTCTGCTCTGCCTTCAGTGGTGATCCCAAGGTAGGTCCTTAGAGTTGGGGACTACAGAGGCTAGGGTAGGAGGGGAAGTGATCTGGAAGGGGAGAAAGCAATTGAGAATTGAGTCTCTTACCCAGAGTAGGGGAATCAAGAACCAAAGGACATACGTTTAAGGCGAGGGGCGACTGATTTAATAGGAACCTGATTTAATAGGATTTAATGGGAACCTGCTATTTAATAGCAACTTTTTAACACAGAGGGTAGTAAGTAAATGGATTGAGTGGCCGGAGGAGGTTCCTATCACACCGTCTATGAAACATTTAGACAAATACTTAGACAGGATAGGCTTGAAGGGGAATGGGCCAAACGCAGGCAGGTGGAACTAGTGTCGATGGGGCATGTTGGTTGGCATGGGCAAGTTGGGCCGAAGGGCCTGTTTACATGCTGTCTAGCTCTATGACACTCTGTGCTCCCATTGTTTATAAGTTCATAAGACATAGGATCAGAATTAGGCAATTGGCCCATCGAGTCTGCTCCGTTGGTCGATCATGGCCTGTTTGGGAGTCTGGAAGAGTATTATAAACTTCTCTCCGCCCAACACTCAGTTGAGTGTGTTTTTCAACAGCTTGTCTATAAAACGTGTTCAGCGTGGGCGAGTTGGCTAAAGGGCCTGTTCCCGTGCTGTATGATTTTATGAATAAAAACATTTCACTTTGATAGTGCCCACCAACGATCTGTGCTATCTTCATTCATAGTCTAGGAAAGTCACAAATGGGGCTTTCAACAAAAGTTCTGATCCATATTTCTTGTGCAAGGGTGACCTGGTGTCCTCAACGTCTGCTTTCACCTCCTGTCCACAAAATCACATTCACAGGGCTTTCACCTCCTGTCCACACAATCACACGTCCTCCCATATTGGAAGCTGAGGCATCTGTTTCATTCCTGAACAGCCGTATATATGGCCTTAACAGGAAAATATGTCAATGATATCAGGCTTAGTGCCTCTACTAACTTTAGCATGAAATAGGACTAAGATTGATGAAATATCCAAATCAACCATTAAAAGACACGCTTGCACTAAAGAAAATGTAACGGCTTTGGGGAAAAGATGTCAAATTTTTGCCTCAAGTTGTCAATAAAGAATCTTTGCAGCATCTCAAGTTTTTACTATTAAATCAGTCTTATTTACTGACTATAAAGAATAATGTAAGATACGTAATGGAACATACCAATGTGCAGAACTGGAGAAAACCACCTCAGAATTTCTGGATGGCCAGATTTGGAAACCAAACTATCTTACTCATCACCTATGTCCATAGAGCATAGAACAGTACAGCACAGGAACAGGTCCTTTAACCCACAACCATGTGTGCAATGACCATGATGCCAATCTATCTACTCCCATTTGCCTGAACAACATTTGTCTGTCTGTCTGTCTGTCTGTCTGTCTGTCTGTCTGTCTGTCTGTCTGTCTGTCTGTCTGTCTGTCTGTCTGTCTGTCTGTCTGTCTGTCTGTCTGTCTGTCTGTCTGTCTGTCTGTCTGTCTGTCTGTCTGATTATCTATCTAATTATCTATTTATTTATCTATTTATTTATCTATTAATTAATTAATTGATGAATGAATTGATGAATGAATTAATTTATTTAGAGATACAGCGCAGAAACAGGCCCTTCGGCCCACCGGGTCCATGCCAACCAGTGATCCCCACATATTAACACTATCCTACTCACACTAGGGACAATTTTCACATTTACCAAGCCAATTTACCTACATACCTGTACGTCGTTGGAGTGTGGGAGGAAACCGAAGATCTCTGAGAAAACCCACAGGGAGAATGTACAAACTCCATACAGACAGCACCCATAGTCGGGATGGAACCCGGGTCTCCGGCGCTGCAAGTGCTGTACGGCAGCAACTCTACCGCTGCGCCACCGTGCCGCTATTCTCTCTTTTTCAATGTGTCTGTCCAAATAACTAAAGAGAGTCAGATCAAGAGTGTTTAAGTGTGGTTGGAGTGGAAAGAATAGTGAGGGCTAATAACTAGTAAATAGGGATGTGGATTGTGCTAATGTGGTGACAGGGAACAGCAGACAAAGCCTAAATGTACAGACATGGAATGCAGTGGTGATGACACTCAAGTTTCAGGAACTTAATTGATTGTGTTATAGCGGGCACCCATCATTGTAACAAAAAACTGGATCTACTGTCAACCAAATTATCATATCATATCATATATATACAGCCGGAAACAGGCCTTTTTCGGCCCACTAAGTCCGTGCCGCCCAGTGATCCCCGTACATTAACACTATCCTACACCCACTAGGGACAATTTTTACATTTACCCAGCCAATTAACCTAATTAGGTCATTCTGTTAGCTCCATTCTGTAATCAAGACCTAATTTTACTATTCGTCAAATCTCTGCATAACTTGTCATCTGGGAATATAAAATCCGTACCAAAGTCATACTCAGTAGATCAGCTTTGACTGGTTCCCTGGTGCGCACCAGTTTTAATAAATCGCTTGTAAGTTCAAACACCAACACCACGTGGCCTTTCCACTTTGCTCCAACAATTCATACAGTGTGTGTACCTCTTATATATTGGTGTCACATCTGCTTCAATGTGAACCAATACCTGGACTTATGTCGTACTAACTGCTTCGCGACTCTTGCTCAAAACACTATGTCTCCTATGAACATTCACCACCCTCTGTGTGAAGAGATTAGATCTGACCTATCCTATTCTAATATTTTTCGGCCACAGAGCGTTTCCTGACCAGTCCATTCAGAACAATAACCATAAAAAACAAAGTGCTGGAGGAACTCACCAGGCCAGGCAGTAGCTGTGAAGGGAAATGGACAGGTCTAGACTGAGAAAGGGTCCCCACCTGGAACGTCGATAGTCCATGTCCTGCACAAATGCTGCCTGACTTGCTGAGTTTCTCCAGCAATTTGATTTTTCTTCCAGATTGCAGCATCCGTGGTCTTTTGTGTCTCTGAACATTATCCACCTTTGATGTGAAGTAATTATTTCTCACCTATCCGATTCTAATATTCCAGTGGTATAAGAAGAATATAGGAGATGGCTTACAGTTTCCACATCCAGGAAAAAACAATGGCGAGATGGGGAGGGTGGAAGACCAATAGCTCTTAAGTGGCCATGAAGAATTGCAGGGATATCAACCAAGGGCAAGCAGCATGAACGCCTTTTTATGTCCCAAAGCTTTGTGATTTCAGGGACAATTAGCCCCATTCATCACTTAAGCTGATCACGATGCTTTGTAGAAGGAAAGAATGGCAGTAAATAGGCTAGAGTACAAGTGGCATGACGTTGTACGATGATAGCAGCCAACACAATTGTCACTTGCTTGTCATGCCTTTCACTGTACTGGTAATGAATATACTTTAATGCTACAGGGCCACAGGGCCGGATTAAGCTAGTGCAGGGCCCGTAGCAAAGGCTACTTTTGCTACTATGTTAATCCGGCCCTGCATGGCCACTACTTTAGTTCCAGGGATAGGGTTGTGCTGATTGCTTCCAAGTCTGCATAAACTAAAGCAGAGAATGCTTGAAGCATTGAACAGGCCAACGGGCAACAATGGGGAGAGGAACAGACTTGATGTTTCAGGTCAAGGACTCGTCAGCACCCCAGGAAAAAGAGAAGAAACATGTATTCCACATTGCAGCGATGGGGGAGGGATGAGCACAGAATCTGTGAAGAATTCTAACATGTCAAGAAACATTTGGACGGGCACACAGATAGGATAGGTTTGGAGCGAAAAGGGCCAAACGCCGCCGGGTGGGAGTAGAGTAGATGGGACATGTTGTGTAGGAAAATAACTGCAGATGCTGGTACAAATCGAAGGTATCACAAAATGCTGGAGTAACTCAGCAGGTCAGGCAGCATCTAGGAGAGAGGGAATGGGTGACGTTTCGGGTCGAGACCCTTCTTCAGACTGATGTCAGGGGGGGCGGGACAAAGAAAGGATATAGGTGGAGACAGGAAGACAGTGGGAGAATTGGGAAGGGTGGGGGGTGGGGGGGATAGAGACGGACAGAGGAACTATCTAAAGTTGGAGATGTCAATGTTCATACTGCTGCCCAAGCGAAATATGAGGTGCTGTTCCTAATGTTGGGACATGTTGGTCAGTGTGGGCAAGTTGGGCCGAATGGCCTTTTCCACGCTGTATGACTCTATGACTGTGAAAGGGTGCTCACTAAAGCGGTCGAAGTAACAGTTTTTAAATGTCTGATGTTGCATTCTGAGTCTCATTAAACACAGTCTGCTCCTTGACGATCCAATTAATGACCTGGAATGTGTTTTAACCCGCACATTTTAACCATTTAAACATAAGAATTTATCTAAGCAAATAGGAGCAGCCTGCTTTGCCATCTATTCCAAGAAGGCTAAAGTCAGTCTTGCTGGACAGAAGGTCACAAAGGGAGGAATTGAATTCTCTGCCTCAGCAATTCCACTTTCCCTGTATCTGAAACGTGGGTTCGATCCTGACTACGGGTGTTGTCGATACAGAGTTTGTATGTTCTCCCCGTGACCTGCGTGAGTTTTCTCCGATATCTTTGGTTTCCTCCCACACTCCAAAAACGTACAGGTTTCTAGGTAAATTGGCTTGGTGTATGTGTAAATTGTCCCTGGTGTGTGTAGGATCGCTGTTGATGTTTCGGGATCGCTGGTTGCTGCGCAAGCTGTCCGCTGAACGGCCAGTTTCCGTGCTGTATCTCTAAACTAAACAATCCCTCAGCTTCCCACAGCTCCGTCATCAAATCCATGTCCACAACCTATAGTTAATGGATAAATAAAGTAGATCATCTGAGCTCGTCTAAGCGTCCAATAATTTGTCTTAAACACCCTTCAGCCTTCGTTTCATATCATATCATATATATACAGCCGGAAACAGGCCTATTCGGCCCTCCAAGTCCGTGCCGCCCAGCAATCCCCGTACATTAACACTATCCTACACCCACTACGGACAATTTTTACATTTACCCAGCCAATTAACCTACATACTTGTACGTCTTTGGAGTGTGGGAGGAAACCGAAGTCCTCGGAGAAAACCCACGCAGGTCACGGGGAGAACGTACAAACTCCTTACAGTGCAGCACCCGTAGTCAGGATCGAACCTGAGTCTCCGGCGCTGCATTCGCTGTAAAGCAGCAACTCTACCGCTGCGCTACCGTGCCGCCACCGTTTGTTCACAGAAAACAAGTCCAGACTAACCAAATTTTCCTCACAGCACAAGAAGGAATGCATCAGCCCATTGAATCCATGCCGGCTCTCAGAGCATTCCTATCGACAATTTAATTGGCTGCATAACCCAACCAGTACCGTTTTCCCTGCCATTTATTCTCTCACATGTTGACACCAATCTGATTCGCCCCACCAGCTACCTGCACCAAGGGCAATCTCACAATCGCCGGTTAACTTGCCTTCCAGCACATCATTGGAATGAGGGAGGAAATTGGAATATCCAGGAGAAATATGCACAGTCACTGGGTGAATGTGCAAATGCCACATAGACAGCATCCAAGGGCTTAAATGAACCCACGTCATTGTAGCTATGAGGATAGTTCCAGTTGACGTTGCCCCTCACAAATCTCCTGATGAGATTGAACCTTTTCTGCAGCATGCAGTGAACAAACATAAATATGAAAATACGTGTCTATCTTCGGTTTAAACCAGCATCTGCAGTTCCTTCCTACAACTCAAGTATGGCTCTGGTAGTGTTTCATAAGGGCGAGCACAGTCTTCCTCTCTTATATTCCATAACATTATGTGTCGCCTACCCTGTTTATCGTACACCCTTGAGGAATCTGTGGATAGACACTTCAAGATCCCTCTGCTCTACTCTTTCCTCCTTATCTCATCATTTATTTTCAATTCCCTCGGTTTCACAGATGGATTCACTATTCAGGATTAAATATAATTTGCCTCTTTTCTCAATGCCTGACTAATCCAATGATCCATTATTTCAAAAGTAGACACACAATGCTGGAGTGATTCAGCGGGACAGGCAGCATCTCTGGAGAGAAGGAATGGGCGACATTTCGGGTTGAGACCCTTCTTCAGACTCAGTTAGGTATTTCCTCCCCACAACCAAATTCATAACCAGTTAGATGCTTTGGCTTCTCTTAGGGAAGGGCACATTGTAAACAATTTTTCAAAGTTAACTGGACTGTTAAATGTAGATTTATTAAGATACAGAGTTGTCTCAGAGTTTCAATATTTTTACGATTAACCCAATCAGGGCCAATTTACATATTATTCATTCTCATGGCAGGCGATAATGAGATAGTTGAGTTAATAGATGGCCTGAGGATACCAATAATATTAATAATGCAGTTGGTATTGAAATGAATGCACATACAGTGCCCTCCATAATGTTTGGGACAAAGACCCATCATTTATTTATTTGCCTCTGTACTCCACAATTTGAGATTTGTAATAGAAAACATCACATGTGGTTGAAGTGCACATTGTCAGATTTTAATAAAGGCCATTTTTATACATTGTGGTTTCACCATGTAGAAATTACAGCAGTGTTTACACATAGTCCCCCCATTTCAGGGCAACATAATGTTTGGGACACAGCAATGTCATGTAAATGCAAGTGGTCGTGTTTAGTATTTTGTTGCATATCCTTTGCTTGCAATAACTGCATGAAGTCTGCGTTTCATGGACATCACCAGTTGCTGAGTGTCTTCTCTGGTGATGCTCTGCCAGGCCTGTATTGCAGCCATCTTTAGCTTATGCTTGTTTTGGGGGCTAGTCCCCTTCAGTTTTCTCCTCAGCATATAAAAGGCATGCTCAAATGGGTCCAGATCGAGTGATTGACTTGGCCACTCAAGAATTTACCATTTTTTAGCTTTGAAAAACTCCTTTGTTGCTTTAGCAGTATGTTTGGGATCATTGTCTTGCTGTAGAATGAACCACCAGCCAATGAGTTTTGAGGCTTTTGTTTGAATTTGAGCAGATAGGATGTGTCTATACATTTCAGAATTCATTATGCTACTACCATCAGTTGTATAATTAATGAAGATAAGTGAGCTAGTACATGCCCAGGCCATAACACCCCCACCACCGTGTTTCACAGATGAGGTGGTATGCTTTGGATCTTGGGCAGTTCCTTCTCTCCTCCATACTTTGCTCTTGTCATCACTCTGATATAAGTTAATCTTTGTCTCATCTGTCCACAAGACCTTTTTCCAGAACTGTGGTTGCTATTTTAAGTACTTCTTGGCAAACTGTAACCTGGCCATCCTATTTTTGCAGCCAACCAGTGGTTTGCATCTTGTAGTGTAGCCTCTGTATTTCTGTTCATGAAGTCTTCTGCAGACAGTGGTCATTGACAAATCCACACCTTACTCCTAAAGAGTGTTTCTGATCTGTCGGACAGGTGTTTGTGGATTTTTCTTTATTTTTGAGAGAATTCTTCTGTCATCAGCTGTGGAGGTCTTCCTTGGCCCGCCAGTCCCTTTGCGATTAGTAAGCTCACCAGTGCTCTCTTTCTTCTTAATGATGTTCCAAACAGTTGATTTTGGTAAGCCTAAGGTTTGGCTGATGTCTCTAACAGATTTATTCTTGTTTCTCAGTCTCATAATGGCTTCTTTGACTTTCATTGGCACGACTTTGGTCCTCATGTTGATAAACAGCAATAAAAGTTTCCAAATGTGATGCAAAGACTGGAGGAAAGACTAGGTGCTGAGAGTTCTCTTATACCTGCATTAAGGAGGCAATTAAACACACCTGAGCAATTACAAATGCCTGTGAAGTCATGTGTCCCAAACATTATGGTGCCCTGAAATGGGGGGACCATGTATAAACACTGGTGTAATTTCTACATGGTGAAACCAAAATGTATAAAAATGGCCTTTAATAAAAATCTGACAATGTTCACTTTAACCACATGTGATTTTTTTCTATTACAAATCTCAAATTGTGGAGTACAGAGGCAAATAAATAAATGATGGGTCTTTGTCCCAAACATTATGGAGGGCACTGTAATATTATATTAAGGGATTTGTTAAACATTTAGGGGAATGTTTTTCACTATTAGAAACCTGGGTTCCAATGTGACTAGACTTTGTTAATTTTAATGGCGAAGAATAGGGTCTAATGAGTTTAGTTTCCATTGGGTGACTGTATTCTGTAAGATCTCATTAGCCTAACTGACAGGAACTGAGGCAATCAAGATCTGCCTGAAAGAATACTCTCATTTTGTATCTCTCTAGTGGCTTAACAGCCACTAAATTATGCAGCTGGCTGCCTGTTCCAAATAGTGGGAATTTTATCGTACTTCACGTAAAGAAGTAGAAGCTGTGTGCTTAAAAAGGGGCGTTACATCCCCATGACTTCGGGGGCGGCATAGTGGCGCAGCGGTAGGATTGCTGCCCTCCAACGCCAGAGACCCGGGTTCAATCCTGACTGCGGGTGCTGCTGCCTGCACGGGGTTTGTATGTTCTCCCGGTGACCGTGTGGGTTTTAGAACAAAAATAGAAACATTAAAAAATAGGTGCAGGAGTAGGTCATTCGGCCCTTCGAGCCAGCACCGCCATTCAATGTGATCATGGCTGATCATCTAAAGTCAGTACCCCATTCCCTGCTTTTTCTCCATATCCCTTGATTCCTTTAGCCCTAAGAGCTAAAGTTTTCTTTGAGTGCTCCAGTTTCCTCCCACACTTCAAAGACGTGCAGGTTTGTATAATTGGTTTCTATAAATTGTAAATTGTCCTGTTAGCGTTTAATATCCCTTCTCTGCTTTGAATGATCATTGCCCTGAATTTTTCTGCCGGGATATTGCATGCCTATAGGAAACTCCGAACACATCCTTTAATCTTTTCCTCTGCCTGGTAATCTCATCCCAGAAGGCAGGCATGAAAATAACATGGCTTGTGCAAAGTAACCAAATGAGTGTAATTAGGGGCATATATTGAGGATATTGGCCTGGGAGAGGGGTACTGACACTGGTCAGCTTGTCCTTCCACTAAACCTGTAAGGTTTCACCAAGACAGTATTGATGATATTTTTCCAGTACCTTGAGACTCTTCAGTAGGTGGAAAATAGGAGGCAGGGATCATGTGTTTTGTGCCAGCTCTAAGATCTTCGTATCCATATAACCTGTTTCTCAATTAACCAATGGCTTTTCTGGCACACTGAAGACACCAATAAATATCAACACTGATGTCTACCTTCACGAAGAGGTGGCTCAGAAATATACGCAGTGGTGCACATGTTCCAAGGGTCCCATTGGAGACCTATATTGTCAGAAGCAATATGGTGCAGCTGGTGTTGACTGCCAGGGGCTCGTAGTGTTATGGATGTTGAATGTAAAGCCTGTCCATTTGTGTGTTTCGTTGAATAAGTTGGCTATGTAGTGGAGTTTACCCTCCGAGTGGCACAAACTAAAAACATCGTCTGTTTATCACCTACATATCATCCCAGTTCTCAGGCCTGGTTTACCATGGGTTTTGTGTGGAATTGTTGAAAGTTGAACAATTTCCCCAAAAGTTAGACCCACACCTGTAATACATTTGTGGGAGGCTAGATGCAATATTGTGCTGAGAAATATTGAGAAAAATGTTGGGACAATGACACGACCTTGTTTGACACTGGGTCTTCATTGAGATTTATTCTGTAATTCTCCTGTGAGTACCATGGTTTGCACGCCATCAAGAAGCAAATATAAGATAGAGGTTACATTTTGTGTGTGCAGCCGGATTTGTGAAGGATGTTTTACAGTAGTTCCAGGTTGATGGAACAAAGGGCATTTGTGAGGTCAAAGGGGGGGATGTGCAGTGAAGGGCACTGGTCCCTGCATTCTTCCTGCAAGCAATGAAGATATATAAATCCATGTGCATTCCTCATGATTCAGAGTTCGCCCTAGTGTGATTTAGGATTGTAAAAATAGAATTGTTTATTGTGTAAACTGCAGCACCCTCAAATTTGCAGAAAAGCAAACTCATTAGTGCAGTGAGACAGTGAGCTAACTAACAGGAGACGTTATATACACGGTGTGAATAAACACAGGGCAGCTATTTCCCATCCCTTCTCCACAAGGTATGGTAAATGAAGCCATCCCAACTCTTTACACTCAAGTTTATTTCCAGAATGTGTTTATGGACATCATTATGTCCAACTGGTGCCATGTCATAGAAAAATAAAAAATAGGTGCAGGAGGAGGCCATTCGGCCCTTCAAGGCAGCACCACCATTCATTGTGATCATAGCTGATCATCTACAATCAGTAACCTGTGCCTGCCTTCTCCCCATATCCCTTGATTCCACTTGCCCCGAGAACTCGATCTAACTCTCTTTTAAAGTCATCCAGTGAATTGGCCTCCACTGCCTTCTGTGGCAGAGAATTCCACAAATTCACAACTCTCTGGGTGAAAATGTTTCTTCTCACCTCAGTTTTAAATGGCCTCCCCTTTATTCTTAGACTGTGTCTCCTGGTTCTGGACTCCCTCAACATTGGGAACATTTTTCCTGCATCTAGCTTGTCTAGTCCCTTTATAATTTTATACGTCTCTATAAGATCCCCTCTCATCCTTCTAAACTCCAGTGAATACAAGTCTAGTCTTTCCAATCTTTCCTTATATGACAGTCCCTCCATCCATGGGATTAACCTCGTTAACCTACGCTGCACTGCCTCAATAGCAAGGACATCCGTCCTCAAATTAGGAGACCAAAACTGCACACAATACTCCAGATGTGGTCTCACCAGGGCCCTATACAACTGCAGAAGAACTTCTTTGCTCCAGTACTCAAATCCTGAGGAAAGACGTCCTAATCTGAGGAAAGACGTTCTTGCCTTAGAGGGAGTACAGAGAAGGTTCACCAGATTGATCCCTGGGATGGCGGGACTTTCATATGAAGAAAGACTGGATAGACTAGGCTTGTACTCGCTGGAATTTAGAAGACTGAGGGGGGATCTTATAGAAACATATAAAATTCTTAAGGGGTTGGAGAGGCTAGATGCGGGAAGATTGTTCCCGATGTTGGGGGAGTCCAGAACCAGGGGTCACAGGTTATTAAGGATAAGGGGGAAGTCTTTTAGGACCGAGATGAGAAAACATTTCTTCACACAGAGAGTGGTGAGTCTGTGGAATTCTCTGCCACAGAAGGTAGTTGAGGCCAGTTCATTGGCTATATTTAAGAGGGAGTTAGATGTGGCCCTTGTGGTTAAAGGGATCAGGGGGTATGGAGAGAAGGCAGGTACAGGTTACTGAGCTGGATGATCAGCCATGATCATATTGAATGGCGGCGCAGGCTCGAAGGGCCGAATGGCCTACTCCTGCACCTATTTTCTATGTTTCTATGTTTCTATGTTTCTATGAAGGCCAACATTCCATTAGCTTTCTTCACTGACTGCTGTGCCTGCACAGTTACTTTCAGTGACTGTATCTTTGAAACCAAAACTAAATGAACATCTCCGCTTTTTGCCTCTTTTATGTGTTGTCACTGAATTAGAGAGCTTGCTCAAGGGGAAAAATGGCTTGAATTTGCACAAGGGTTTTGATTAATTATTTTGTGGTCTTAGCTGTATATCCTTTCCTTTACTCAGGGAAGTAATTGGAGAACTTGTAAATGATTATAGTTTGAAAATATTTCCAGCCAGAGACCAAGAAAAATATCTCCAACTCTATCACTCTCAATTTCAAATTAACCTAACATATATCTGTCTATTGATTTTATTTTAAAGCATGTATATTCCTGTTACAGCAGTAAAACTATGTAGGATATTTACGCTTTGATGAATGAGACATTGTACAGTGTAAATGTACAGGGATGAGAGGTCCAACTGTCCTTCTCTTGTCTGAATTACGATGGTGAAGTTATGAGCACACAGTTGCTCCAGTAACTTTTGCTGAGTGCCTGATAGCGCATTTGGCTAACAGGTATGTTTAGCTGGAATCCGTTGACTGGAGCTGTCACTGGGCTGCCAAGCTGTGCGAAGTGTACCAACAGCCACGGGTAAACAACGCTGATTAATTACTCACAACACAGACAGGGGAGACATGTTTGTCATTTTAGGAGTTCCCTGACTCCAGCCGGATTAGCAAATGAGAGGCCGGGGGGGGAGATTTGCGAAATGCAAAGCAGTCGGCTATAATTCAGGACGATGACATGAACGCCTTGTGATCTGTCATTGTTATCAAAGGAAAAATGCAAGCAGGAAGATTCAAAATACATTGCTTGCAGCGAAATAAAACTCATCATCTGTCAAAAAAATCTAAGAATCCACAAAAAGTACTTTTTCTTATTTATAGTCATTGGGATAGAATTTGTCACTTTTCATCTCACCCAGGAGAATTTGGTTTGTTCTTTAGTTCTCTGTCATTTTATCGTACACTTATGACTTCTAATGTACTAACAAATTTTGTAGGAAACAGTTATACTCCTTGCAGCTTTTATTTAATTTCCCTCTAAACATTGTTCCTCTACCTCTCCAGAGTGACTTAATTTTTTTCAGTTTTAACTTGGAGAGGCAAAAGCTTTAAATAGCGGGAAGTGCACTTTAGGGGCAGGAGTTCAAATGAATAAAGTGCAATTTTATTCCTGATATTGGGAGATTCTTTCTTATAACCTTTGCACTTTTTAATTCTTCACCTACTATCTATGTACTAAAACTCTCGTTTGTTTGTTTGTTTGTTCCTGAACTACAGCCAAAACGGTACACGATAGCGTGACAATTTTAGGCCCACCTTACTCACCGTCGTCCCTTTGGTACTAATGGAAGAAGTTTCATTGAAATCGGTGTTATATTTTTAAAGTTATTCACATTTTAAAGTTTAAATCTATCTCCGAGGGAGGGAGGGTGGAAGAAGGGATAAGGTGGGTTGAGGGGGATGGAGTGGGGGGAGGGGAAGGGGGGAGGGGAAGGGGGGAGGGGAAGGGGGAGGGGAAGGGGAGGGGAAGGGGAGAGGGGGGGAGGGGGAGGGAGAAGGGAGGAGGGAGGGAGAGAGAGGGGGAGGGAAGGAGGGGGTGGAGGGGAGGGGGTGGAGGGGAGGGAGGGAGGAGGAGGGGAGAGGGAGGGGGAGAGGGGGGAGGGGGAGAGGGGAGGGGAGGAGAGGGAGAGAGGAGGGGGAGGAGAGGGTGCTTACACCAATGCAGGAGAGGTTTGGGCCCAACGGGTCCACTTGATCTAGTTTCATTTAAAAGAGTGGTTCTAGAATAACAGGTCTGAAGATGGATCCTGACCTGATTCCTCACTCTTTTTTTCCCTTCCGAGATGCTGCCTGACCCGCTGAGTTACACTGGCACTTTGTGTCTATCTTTCTAATAATCAGCATTTGTTGTTCCTTCTTTCTATTTCTAACATTGTTTTCAAGCTGCTAATGTTTTATAAATGTCATATCTTGAATGTCTGACACGCAGCTGAAAACAAACAAGTTTGTCTAACCTTTGTGTAGGAAGGAACTACAGATGTTGGTTTACACTGAAGATAGACACAAAATGCTGGAGTAACTCAGCGGGACAGGCAGCGTCTCTGGAGAGAAGGAATAGATGACGTTCCCTCTCCCCTGACTCTCAGTCTGAAGAAGGGTCTCGGCCCGAAACGACACCCATCCCTTCTCTCCAGAGATGCTGCCTGTCCCACTGAGTTACTCCAGCTTTTTGTGTCTAATTTGTACGTCTGACCTTTCTTCATTTGTCAGACACCTGCCACAAAGGTTCAGCCCAGCAGTCTGCCTGTGCACTATCTCCAGCACTTCACCACCTTTCTTGTTGATCAACTGTGTGAGGTGGCACGGTATTCAGGTGCGGACGGACCAGGTGGCTGACATACTGCACCCGTCTGGATACATGGTTGAACATCCATTAGATGTGATAATGGCTGCTCTGTATCCATTGCACATGATCAGCTGCATGTTAAGATGACTTGGGTCTTTTTCAATATCATCTTTTACAAGTCTAACACATTCATTTTTCCAACATTTTCATCGCGCAGAATTTTCACTGCATGCCATATAACCTAACTTGCCTTTGCTAGTACTCATGCCCCATGTGACACGCCGTGCCACCTCTCACTGTTGATCAACAAGAAAAGTGGTGAACTGCTGGAGATAGTGCACAGGCAGACGACTGCTGGGCTGAACCTTTGTGGCAGGTGTCTGACAAATGAAGAAAGGTCAGACGTAAAAAATTAGACACAAAAAGCTGGAGTAACGCAGTGGGGCAGGCAGCATCTCTGGAGAGAAGGGATGGGTGTCGTTTCGGGTCGAGACCATTATAGCTATCTATTCCTTTGTGTTTTTCAGGCTTTCCCTTCAATGTGCATTCATCACATTCACTATTTCTGGTAGTGAGTTCTATATTCTAACCATTCACTAGGTAATGCATTTTCACCTGATTAAAATTGGATTTATTAGTGACTATTTCATATCTATTTTTTTATTCCCTTGTGTGTCCACCAGGTGGGTAAGGCAATGAACTTATCAGAAGCAGAATACAATTTGTCGAATTACCACCGTGGTCTTATTGAGTGACAGAGCGGGCTGGAGGGAGCTTATCCGCTTTCCACCACCACTTTCTTTTGATCTTATGTTGAAAATATTTCTTTTTGGGGTGGGGACTACATTTTGTGATTGTCATTCTTCTCAGTCCAGCCTCATGGTGTCCCACTTTCTCATCCACTCCATACATACTGGGGGCAATTTACAGAGGCCAGTTAACCTGCAAATGTGCATATCCTTGTGATGTGGGAGGAAAGTGGAACAGCAGAAACCACGTGCAGTCACAGGGAGAACATACAGACTCCACAGGGTCGGCACCCGAGGTGAGTATTGAACCCAAGTCTCTGGTGCTGTGAAGCAGCAGCTCTACCAGTTGCACCAATGTGCCACCTTTAGGACCGTATCTTCCTACGCCTTACCTATCTAAATGTCTCTTAAACGTTGTCATTGTCTCTGCTTGTCCCTGCGTGGTGTTACATGCAGAAGGAATTTTGTAGTCCTATGGCAACTTAACATTATTTCTGCAACAATAGCCATTTCTCGTGTGTATTTTGTTCCCACGCTGCGAGGCCGATCGAAAATGACGGCCATTACACAAAACGAAGAATGCAGCAATAGAAAGCAAACTGGAAGCACGTTACTAGTTGGTCTAAATTCAGCAACCTTATTCAAGTGTGTGATTTTGCACAAACAAGTATCTATCAGAGCAAGGATTTACTAAATTTCAGCACCATTGGTATTTATACCACTGGCAGATAATCAATCATAAGTGGACCATTAATTTTGGAAACTATGGGATAACTATTTATCAACATGAACTTATATTACATGTTTGAATTTATAACTTGGCGGCACGATGACGCAGCGGTGGAGTTGCTGCCTTACAGTGCTTGCAGCGCCGGAGACCCGGGTTCGATCCTGACTACTGGTGCTTGTCTGTACGGAGTTTGTACGTTCTCCCCGTGACCACGTGGGTTTTCTCCGAGATCTTCGGTTTCCTCCCACACTCCAAAGACGTACAGGTTTGTAGGTTAATTGGCTTGGGTTTGTATACTTGGTATAAGTGTAAATTGTCCCAAGTGTGTGTAGGCTTGTGTTAATGCACGGGGATCGCTGGTCGCTGTGGACTCAGTGGGCCGAAGGGCCTCTTTCCACGCAGTATCTCTAAACTAAACTAAACTAAACTAAACTAAAGTGAAAGATAATTATTGAGTTTTGATTAATATTTCCCTCAGAACCAGCTAAATTAGTTGTGTTCAGGATATCTACTGTTCGCCACCAAAGGCTGTACTGCTCTGGGCATAATGTTCACCATTACTCTATCATGAAACATTGCTATCCTCAGTGAAAATGTCATTGAGGGATTGTTTCTGTTGTTTATGGGTTTAGATGTTTAGATTACCAAAGTAATATGAAATAAAATCATATTTTGATGCACTCAGCATTATGTTTGGCAATGCATTTTACTGGTCTTTGATATTGGAGACGCTGGCATTTTTTCATAGCATGTTGGAACTCACTCCACTATCAGGTGAAAAGGAGGTTTGCATACATTTTTTCAAAAATTGTCCCTCAGTAAACAGCAAGGCAATACAGGTACATTGAGTATTTTTGTTTGCAAAAGAGAAAAGGAAAATACATCCTCCAGGCACCGCTTATGTGTTAAGGAAAAATTGCCTTCAGGGTTTTGAGTTTCCTTACCTCTGGTCATTACGATTCCTGCAAGTACCTTGTGCCGTGCATGTGAGGAAGTCAAATTGTCTGTTAGCTCTTTGAATTTCTCTGTGACCAGGTGAAACACTGCATCGGCAAACTCCTGAAAGACACGGAAACGATGCATTGTAATGAGGCCGGTTGCTACGTGATCTCAAGGCGTGCACTGTGGTACAAATATCGAGGGCTGCCATTTCCATACCTCCTCTCTACTTCTTGAGTAATTGTTGAAACAAAATGAAAATCAGGTGGCTTTCTTTTCCTGTGTTAAATGCTGCAGAATTTCACTTACCAGTTGAGTTACTTTCTACCTTGAGCGGCAAGGTAATGAGTCTGGTTCACCCAGTGTGTGATAGCCTATTCCTTTAGCTATTCTCTGATCTGCGCCATTGTATTTGAACCCATGTTATGGCCCACTATTAACCTTTCCATCTTTTTTAATATTAATGATTCACATTTTCATCTTTAAGTATAATAGGCAAAGTAGGATTTAATAAGTGCTGATCAAGCTGGGCATATCCTAAATACTAATTTATTTTTTTCCTTCTGTTCCTGACAATGAAAAATTCTACTATCCTTAGCTTCCTTTTCTCACTGCTTCATAAGAGGTGAATTATATAATATTCATTATGCTCACATCTGTGACAGATTCGAATGTTATTTGCACCCATGCGTTGGCCAAGAGATATTTAAAATCTATATTAACATATTAATTTCAGCAAATAAATAAAAGCACAAATTTGTCTTAAAGCCTTTCAAATGTATTCACCAGACTAGAAACTTTTCATTGCTTGAATGTCTGGAGCAGTACATCGTTCTCATGGCAAGGAGTTTCTGGGGCCTTGATGTTTATGATGTGCTTATGTAAAGAAGTGGTTGTCTGAAGTGATATAAATCAGAACTCACACAGATCTTCGTGACACCACGTTTTTTTTAGTGAATAATGTAGGTCAGGCTTGGCAGGTATATTTTTTCATGGTATCGGTGACACCAATTGTCACCATGAAGCTCGATGCCTGAATCATGTGTTTTTTGTGTGTACGTTTGTGTGTGCGTGTGTATATCTATCTATATATTACTACTTGTTGCTCCACTGCGATTTCTCCTCAAGGTATGTCCACTTTGAAGTTCTCCTCCTCTCTTCGACGAAAGTTTAGCAACATGCTCCCCCTCTGTGATTTCTCCTGCCCTCCTACTCTACGACCACATTCCCCTCCTCCTTCCCAGATCTCCCTCTATCTTCCTGTCTCCACCTATATCCTTCCTTTGTCCCACCCCCCTGACATCAGTCTGAAGAGGGGTCTCGACCCGAAACGTCACCCATTCCTTCTCTCCCGAGATGCTGCCCGACCTGCTGAGTTACTCCAGCATTTTGTGAATAAATACCTTCGATTTGTACCAGCATCTGCAGATATTTTCTTATACTCTATATTACTAAAACTCTCATATTGTATATATATATATATGCGCACATATATTGCATTTCAGTACGTGCCCGAAATACAGCCAAAACGGTACACGATAGCGCAACAATTTTATGCCCACCCTACCCACCATTCCCCAGCAGTCTCAATTGATCAAGTTTTGTTACATTGTAAAAACAATTAACTTAATAAACTTTAATAAATGCGCTCCCCCCCCCCCCCCGCGGCGCCCGTCCTGGCGTGCCCCGCGCCTGACCTTCCTCCCGTGGTGCAGCGCGGAGGCAGAGGGTTAAACAAGATGGTTGCACCCAACGGGGGTACCCGCGCCCGCAGGAGAGGTTTGCATGGAGGGATGCAGGAGAGTTTTCAATGGGTCCACGGATCGTCAGTTGGGGGAGGGGTGCCTGGCCCACAGAAGAGGCTTGCACCCAACGGGGGTTGCCGGGCCTGCAGAAGATGTTTGCACCCAACAGGGTTGCCACGCAGTTGCCGGGCCCGCAAGAGAGATTTGGACCCAATGGGTCCACGCCCATTCAGTATATATATATTATCATTATATTGTTTACAGTGTACTATGCATATTTTGTTTTGCTGTTGCAAATAAGAATTTCATTGTTCTTTCTGGGACACATGACAATAAAACACTCCTGACTCTATTGAGTCTTGCTTCAAGCTTCCTTTAAGATTTTAAAGTACCTCCCACATCTATCCTGCAAAACTCAGGCACGCTTCTCAGCTGCCCACCGACTCTCACCGCCCCTGCCTTGATCTTCATCAGGGTTGCAGATGGTAAAGCTTTGTGAGCACAAAGCTCACAGGAATCAATGACAGAATAACACTGCTGAACGATGGAGGGGTGGGGACGGTGCATGACCTTTACACTGGCTCACTGTGCATTACTGGTGTAACCTGCCTTTTGAGCCGAGGAGAAATATCTCGTCCACTCCTTCAGCTTTCCTGTATTACGGCGAGTGACCCCAAGTACCGCAGTGCTTGCAAAATGCTTTCTGAAAGGTGTTTGAAGAATGCGAGAGATAATGAAATCATCACTTCATTCACGGCAGCGGGAACCGCCTCGCCGGGAGCGAGGTGGAGCGAGAGCAGTGGGGGGACCTGGCGGGGGGGCACCGAGCACAAAGGTGGACCTTGCAGGGTGGTGGGCATCGAGTACGATTGGAACGAAGGGGGGACCCAGAGAGGGGGACGCCAAGATGGAAGGAGAAACTAGCGGGTGGTGGTGGTGGTGGTGGGGAAGGCCTGCTGCCACGTACGGCAGGCAGTAGATAGGACTGTTCGGTACTTTTGTAACTCTGTCAGTGCCAGACACGTGGCGACACTTGTGTACTGCCTAGGTTGTGTGCAAAACAAAGCTTTTCACTGTACCTATGACAATAAAGTCATAGGCGGCACGATGGCGCAGCGGTAGAGTTGCTGCCTTACAGCGAATGCAGCGCCGGAGACTCAGGTTCGATCCTGACTACGGGCGCCGTCTGTACGGAGTTTGTACGTTCTCCTCGTGACCTGCGTGGGTTTTCTCCGAGATCTTCAGTTCCCTCCCACACTCCAAAGACGTGCAGGTGTGTAGGTTAATTGACTGGGTAAATGTAAAAAATTGTCCCTAGGATAGTGTTAATGTGCGGGGATCGCTGGGCGGTGCGGACTCGGTGGGCCGAAGGGCCTGTTTCCGCGCTGTATCTCTAAATCTAAATCTAAAAAGTATCATTCATTCACTCAGTCAAAAGTTCAGCATTTCTTAACCCCTCTCTGTTAATTAGCTTGTAAGAAAAAGTGTGCCATTATCTGTTTCTCGGTATATATGTGGCAACTGCTGTTCAGAACTTTCAACATTTACTTTAAAAGGCTGTAATTTAGATCAGAACCAGTCTGAATGTCAGACGGGCATTGTCTTGCTAGATCCATTGACCAAACTTTACCTAAATCAGTACCAAGATAAATTTAATCCATCCTGCAAAATCATACCACTTCTGCATACCAATTCACACCAAGATATCACTCACCAGTGAGTCGTGCAACTTACACTAATAATGAAGATGCAAACCCTGATCTATGTTGAGTGGTTTGATTCGTATTTGAACATTGAAAAGACAAAATTCAACATAGGATGTGTGTGGTTTTATGTGAGAGAGCGAGCTGCTGATTTATGAAAGTCTGATGTTCTTTTTGACACCTGACAGGTATCATACTTGGATACCACTTATTAGTACGCTGGTTCCTTGATGCAGTTACAAGGTTGACAGCAAGACTGAACATATACAGAATGTGCCTTCATTTCAGATGAGACCTTGCCCCCATTCTGCATTCTTAAAAAATTAATGAGAGAATCGTTTTTCAAAGCAGCAAAAGTAACAGGATTATTTCACTCTATGTGTTAAACATCAAAATAGAATACACACTGTCAAACATTCTATCTTTCCCTACTTTAGTAGTTTTGCTGGAGAAAACAACTTGTTCAATCCTTGCAAATGAAACTAGCAACATGCGAACTTTCATAAAAGATGCTTTAATTAAATATTGCTTTGAGGTTGATTGTTTGGTTTTAATAGATTGGTTTAAAGCGTTCAGAATTCTGAATGTTTACAATGAAGAGAGGTATGGATAGGATGAATGCACAGGCTTTTCTTTCCTCTTGGGTTGGAGAATCAAGAACCAGATAGTCTTGGTTTAAGATGAGAGGGGAAAGATTCAATAGGAACCCGAGGGGCAACCTTTCCACAAAAGGGGTGGTGGGTATATGGATCAAGGTAGTGCAGGAACCAGGTAGAATAACAACATTTAAAAGACACTTGGACAGGTACATGGATAGGATCGATTTGGAGGGATATGGGCCAAACATGGGCAAATGGGCCTTGCTAAGATGGGGCATGTTGGCTGGCATGGACGAGTTGTTCCAAAGGGCCTGTTTCTGTGCTGTTTTGGTTTATGACCTCAGGATGCTAAGTCCTTTGGAAACAATACCTTCAAAATGCTAACAGAAACTTTGAGAACCAGTAACTACCAAGAACATCCCGCTAGATTGGAAATGCAAGTCCCTTTGTATGCATAAGAAGATAAAATTAGGCAAAGGAAGCAAGATTAGGCAATTTGGCCCATCATTCCTTCTCCACCTTTTAGGTATACGTTGACTGATGTCTCTGGAGAAAAGGAACAGGTGAGAAAAGGAATAGGTGAATGGAGAAAAGAAATAGGTTTTGGGTCAGAATCCTTCTTCTTCAGATCTCTCACTCTCTGCTCAGGTGAGAACGTCACCTGAAGCTGTCAGATTGAAGAAGGGCCTCCACCTATTCCTTTTCTCCAGAGATGCTGCCTGATCCACTGAGTTACTCCAGCATTTGTGTCTATCTTAAATGCGATTCCTGTAGACGGGCCAAGAAGTTGACATGGTTGCTGAATGGTAGAGATCTGCTTGACTCTGAAATGGTGGAGCTGCGGAAAATCACTACCAGATGCCCAAGTTGGACACACATTGGCAAAAAAATATATATTTAATAAATGCTGTTGAACTAAATCCGCTACAGTAAATGTTTCAGCCACTATTAATCTTCCATCGTATCACCAAACGGCGAAGTGGTTTACTACATTGAAGCTTTGAAATTAGCCTTGGTAAATGTTGGCATGCGTTGCTTGTATGAAATGTCTTTGTCTCCTTTTTCATGAAGGGGCTGCTAATCCATTTGAAACAAACAAGCTAATCCCCTCTAGTCAATGACATTGAAAATAATCCTAGATTACAAAATTAAATGCTTGTACTTGAGTATCCAAAGCACTTTGATTCAAGGTGCGAACCCCTACATCCACGCTATGGGTGGGAGGAGAAGAGGTATCAGAAGATGCCAGCAATTATTGTCCCTCAGGCGAATGACAGGATGGAGATGACTGGCTTCTTGAAATGCTACTTTCCTTCTGATGAAAATAACCCTCAGGGGATTTAGTTCCTGAATTCTATCCTGGTGATGATGAAGGAATAGTGATATATGTCAAAAAAATGTCAGGGACCTGCATTTGTTCTCCTTGTGTAGGAAGGAACTGCAGATGCTGGTTTAAACCGAAGATAGACACAAAAAGCTGGAGTAACTCTTCGGGACAGGCAGCATCTCTGGAGAGAAGGAATAGGTGACATTCCCTCTCCCCTGACTCTCAGTCTGAAGATGGGTCTCGACCCAAAACGTCACCCATCCCGCTGCCCGTCCTGCTGAGTTACTCCAGCTTTTTGTGTCTATCTTTTGGTCTCCTTGTCTTTCTTGGTGGTGGAGGTCACTTGTTTGGGACATACAAGTGACCTCGGGTGACCTAGGGTGACAGAGAAACTGGAGGAAATCCACATTAGGCAGGAAAAAGTTTTGGGTAGACTAATGGGACTCAAGGCTGATAAATCCCCAGGGCCTGATGGTCTGCATCCCAGGGTGCTTAAGGAGGTGGCTCTAGAAATTGTGGACGCATTAGTGATTATTTTCCAATGTTCTATAGATTCCGGGTCAGTTCCTGTGGATTGGAGGGTAGCTAATGTTATCCCACTTTTCAAGAAAGGAGGGAGAGAGAAAACGGGAAATTATAGACCAGTTAGTCTGACATCAGTGGTGGGGAAGATGCTGGAGTCAATTATAAAAGACGAAATTGCGGAGCATTTGGATCGCAGTAACAGGATCGTTCCGAGTCAGCATGGATTTACGAAGGGGAAATCGTGCTTGACTAATCTTCTGGAATTTTTTGAGGATGTAACTAGGAAAATTGACAGGGGAGAGCCGGTGGATGTGGTGTACCTCGACTTTCAGAAAGCCTTCGACAAGGTCCCACATAGGAGATTGGTGGGCAAAATTAGAGCACATGGTATTGGAGGTAGGGTACTGACATGGATAGAAAGTTGGTTGACAGACAGAAAGCAAAGAGTGGGGATAAATGGGTCCCTTTCAGAATGGCAGGCAGTGACTAGTGGGGTACCACAAGGCTCGGTGTTGGGACCACAGCTATTTACAATATACATCAATGACTTGGATGAAGGGATTAAAAGTACCATTAGCAAATTTGCCGATGATACAAAGCTAGGTGGCAGTGTGAACTGTGAGGAAGATGCTATGAGGTTGCAGGGTGACTTGGACAGGTTGTGTGAGTGGGTGGATGCATGGCAGATGCAGTTTAATGTGGATAAGTGTGAGGTTATCCACTTTGGTGGTAAGAATAGGATGGCAGATTATTATTTGAATGGTGTCAAGTTAGGAAAAGGGGACGTACAACGTGATCTGGGTGTCTTAGTGCATCAATCACTGAAAGGAAGCATGCAGGTACAGCAGGCAGTGAAGAAAGCCAATGGAATGTTGGCATTCATAACAAGAGGAGTTGAGTATAGGAGCAAAGAGGTCCTTCTGCAGTTGTACAGGGCCCTAGTGAGACCGCACCTGGAGTATTGTGTGCAGTTTTGGTCTACAAATTTGAGGAAGGATATTCTTGCTATTGAGGGCGTGCAGCGTAGGTTTATTAGGTTAATTCCCGGAATGGCGGGACTGTCATATGTTGAAAGACTAGAGTGACTAGGTTTGTATACACTGGAATTTAGAAGGATGAGAGGGGATCTTATCGAAACGTATAAGATTATTAAGGGGTTGGACATGTTAGAGGCAGGAAACATGTTCCCAATGTTGGGGGAGTGCAGAACCAGGGGCCACAGTTTAAGAATAAGGGGTAGGCCATTTAGAACAGAGATGAGGAAAAACTTTTTTAGTCAGAGAGTTGTGAATCTGTGGAATTCTCTGCCTCAGAGGGCAGTGGAGGCCAATTCTCTGAATACATTCAAGAGAGAGCTAGATAGAGCTCTTAAGGATAGCGGAGTCAGAGGGTATGGGGAGAAGGCAGGAATGGGGTACTGATTGAGAATGATCAGCCATGATCACATTGAATGGTGGTGCTGGCTCGAAGGGCCGAATGGCCTCCTCCTGCACCTATTGTCTATTGTCTATATCACAAGAAGATATATTAGTACGTAACAAAAACAAAAAGGTTTAAATAGATGGGATTTAAGGAGAAGCTCAAAGGAGGAGAATAGAAACAAAGAACTGTAGATGCCCGTTTATATCAAAGATAGGCAGAAATTGCTGGAGTAACTCAGCAGGTCGGGCAGCATCTCTGGAGAAAAAGGACGGGTGATGTTTCAGGTCAGGACACTTCTTCTGAAGAAGCTGTCGAGATTTAACATTGAAGGCATATTTTCCAGCTTGCATTGGTATCAATACAGCCACCACTAACTTCAGGAACTCCCTTACTAAATCTCTCCTCCTTTGATAGATACAAAGTGTTGGAGTGACTCAACGGGTAACTCTGGAGAAAAAGTCACCCCTTTTTCTCTACCTCCATCCCTTTGCTCTACCTCCATCTACAAGTTTGCAGATGACATCAATGTGGTGGGCTGGACCATGACCAAGGACGAGACAGAGTACAGAAAGGAGACTGGTGTTACGGCAACATGACTTTAATAACATGGCATGTAGGAAGGAACTGCAGATGCCGGTTTACACTGAAGATAGACACAAAATGCTGGGGTAACTCAGCGGGTCAGGCAGCATCTCTGGCGAAAAGGTGATGTCAGGACAACCGCCTCTCCCTCAAGGTCAGCAGGACAAAGGAGCTAGTTATCGACTTCAGGAAGAATAGTGCAGTACATGCCCCAAACAACACCAATGAGGCTTAAATTTACGAGTCGTTCCTAAATACAGGTGCTGGAAGACTGGAGGGTGGTAAATGTTGTGCCTCTTTTCAAGAAGGGCTGCAGGGAAAATGCTGGGAACTATAGGCCGGCAAGCTTACCATCTGTAGTTGGAAAGTTGATAGAGAATATTCTGAGGGATAGGTTTTACAGGCATTTGGATGGGTAAGGTCTGATTAGGGATAGTCAGCATGGTTTTGTACGTGGGAGGTCGTGTTTGATTTGATTTTTCAAATGAATGAGATGAAATCTAATTTGATTTTTTTTTAGTCATGACCAAAAAGGTCGTTGAGGGCAGAGCTGTAGATGTTGTGTACATGGATTTCAGTAAGGCATTCAACAAGGTTCTGCATGGTAGGCTGCTCTGGAAGGTTAGATCGCAAGGGATCCAAGGAGAGATGGCTGAATGGATAGCAAATTGGCTCCATGGAAGGAAGCAGAGGGTGATGCTGGAAGGTTGCTTCTCAGACTGGAGGCCTGTGACTAGTGGTGTGCCTCAGGGTTCGGTGCTGGGCCCGTTACTATTTAACATCTACATTGATGATTTGGATGAGAACATACAGGGCAAGATTAGCAAGTTTGCTGATGATACAAAAGTGAGATACAAAATGTTTTGCAGATAGTGAAGATGGTTGTGAAAGATTGTAGCAGGATCTGGATCAATTGGCCTGGTGGGCTGAGGATTGGTTGATGAAATTTAATACATAGAAGTGTGAGGTGTTGCATTTTGGGACGTCTAACAAGGGCAGGTAAATGGTAGGCCTCTGGGTAGTGTAGAGCAGAGGGATCTAGGAGTGCAGGTGCATGGTTCTTTGAAGGTCGAGTCGCAGGTAGATAAGGTGGTCAAAAAGGCTTTTGGCACATTGGCCTTCATCAGTCAGAGTATTGAGTATAGATGTTGGGAGGTCATGTTGCAGTTGTATATGACGGTGAGACCACATTTAGAATATTGTGTTCAGTTCTGGGCACCATGTTATAAGAAAGATATTGTCAAGCTTGAAAGGGTTCAGAAAAGATTTACGAGGATGTTGCCGGGACTAGAGGGTGTGAGCTATAGGGGGAGGTTGAGTAGGCTGTGCCTCTATTTCCTTGGAGCGCAGGAGGATGAGGGGTGATCTTATAGAGGTGTACAAAATCATGTGAGGAATAGATTGGGTAGAGTCTCTTGCCCAGAGTAGGGGAATCGAGGACCAGAGGACATAGGTTCAAGGTGAAGGGGGAAAAGATTTAGTAGGAATCCGAGGGGTAACTTTTTCACAAAGAGGGTGGTGGGTGTATGGAACAGGCTGCCAGAGGAGGTAGTTGAGGCTGGGACTATCCCATCATTTAAGAAGCAGTTGGACAGGTACATGGATAGGACAGGTTTGGAGGGATGTAGACCATGCCCAAGCAGGTGGGACTAGTGTAGCTAGGACATGTTGGCCGGTGTGGGCAGGTTGGGCCGAAGGGCCTGTTTCCACACTGTATTACTCTAAGTGGAAATGGTTGAGAGCTTTAAGTTACTTGGCGTAACTATTACCAATGATTTGACATGGACCAACCACATTGAAGCAACAGCCAAGAAGGCACATCAACGCCAATACTGAGAAAATTTGGCATGTCCCCAATGACTCTTACAAACATCGACCGATACACCTTTGAAAGCATACCAGGATACATTAGAAAGGCCATTTAGAACGGAGATGAGGAAAAACTTTTTCAGTCAGAGAGTTGTAAATCTGTGGAATTCACAGCCTCAGAAGGCAGTGGAGGCCAACTCTCTGAATGCATTCAAGAGAGAGCTAGATAGAGCTCTTAAGGATAATGGAGTCAGGGGGTATGGGGAGAAGGCAGGAACGGGATACTGATTGATAATGATCAGCCATGATCACATTGTATGGTGGTGCTGGTTCTAAAGGCCGAATGGCCTACTCCTGCACCTATTGTCTATTGTCTAAAGCATCACAGCTTGGTTTGGGAACCGATCTACCCAGAGAGTTGTGGATATAATCCAAACCATCACACCGACCAGACCCTCCACCATCGACACCTTCTACACTTCATGCTGCCTTGGGAAAACAGCCAACATAATTAAGGACCTGTCCGACCCCGATCATTCCTTCTTCTCCCTGCTCCTGCCGGGGAGAAAATACAGAGCGTGCATCACCAGACTCAGGAACAGTTTCTTCCCCTCTGTTATCAGACTTCTGAATGATCCTTCCGTAAGCTCAGATACAGTACCGATTCTCCAACCAACCTAATTGCTGAGAACTATAATCTGCACTCTGTATCTTTCTCTTCGCTCTACCATTTTAAGTTGAGTTTGGCTTAATTGTAATCATGTGTAGCATCACGTGATTTGATTGGACAGCATGCAAACAAAAGCTTTTTAATGTACCTAAGTACATGTGACAATAATAAACCTAAATATAAACCTGACCAATTGATGATTCAGCCTAAGTATTCTGTGCTTATCCCTATGTTCATTTTGGTCATTTCTCAACTGGATAGTCAAAGATTGCTCCAGATAAAGAAAACTTGGTTTTCAGTCTGAGGAAAGGTCACAACCCTTCTCTCTAGAGATGCTGCCTGTCCCAGTGAGTTACTTCAGCATTTTGTGTCTATCTTCAAGAAACGTTGGTAGTTTAGTGCCGAAGATACTCAGAGGATTGGTCTGCTTTGAAATACACTACTTTGGTTTTCTCCATTGATAACTATTCTCTTCCTAATAACATCCTAAGGCTTCTTCCTTGATGTGCCTGGTACAACTTAGCAGTGACAGAATTCAGATAGCTTTCGCTCCAGCCTACTTTTGTTTGACCACTTTTCTGTCACTCAAATGTTGAGACAGCTTTTCAAAACACTGATCAGCATGGGAATATATTTGAGGATTTAGCTGTCGTATCACTGGATTTACAGCATGGTTACAATCTTGCAACCTATTATGTTTAAAAATGTGAGGCAAAATGACGTGCAAACAAATCTCAAGGCTATTTATGTATATCTGACAGATAGGGTAAATGCACAGAATATTTTACCAAGATCAGGGGAATCAAGAACCAGACGACATAGGTTTAAGGTGAGAGGGGAAAGATTTAATAGGAACCTGAGGGGCAACTTTTTTTAGGTACATGGAACAAAGTGTTCAGGCAATGTCTAAAAAACATTTGGACAAATACATGGATAGGATAGGTTTAGAGGGATACTAGACGACCCGTAGACCTGTTGGGTCCTGTTGTTAGTAAAGATTCTTTAGTAAATGAGCAACAGTGCGGACGGGCTGTGCTGCGGCCCGTTGCAGCCTACACCCACCATGCTGCCGCGGGCCAGCTTCTGCAGCTCCACCGGCACCACGGCGCTAGCGCAGTGTTTCTCCATGTACTGGAAGCCCAGCACGCCCATGGCCGCCGCCTCAACCCGCTTGCTGCAGGCCCGGGGGCATGGCAACGGGCGGACAGGGGCACCAGACGGTGAGAAGCGGGAGGCGGCGGGGGGGGGGGGGGGGGGAGAGGAAAGGGGAGAGGGAGCCACTCACCCCGGCCCTGGGCGGCCATCGCGGTAGCCAGCAATAGGAGAGCGGCCCAAGGTGCTGCCGCATGTTCGTCCTGTAAGCGGCCATCTTCTTTCACCTTCCCTCTGCCGCCGTGCTGCACCATGGGAGGAAGGTCAGGGGCGGGGCACGCCGGGACGTGCGCCAGTCCCCCCGGTGCTGCTGCGCAGGCGTGCGGCCGTCGGGCCCGGCAACCCTCCCCATTGTGACGCCATATTAGATCAAAATGGAAATCTTAAAATGGCGATCTCGTATATGATCCGTTGGGTTCCCATTATAACGTCAAACACGGAGGTATTACTGCGCAAGCGTGGCTGACGGGCACGACAAGTGGGAGCGATTTATTAAAGTTTAAAAAGTAAATAACTTTTAAAATACAACACCAATTTGAACGGAACGATACTGCACACCGCAGGGCGAATGCTGAGTAAGGCGGGCCTAAAATTGTTTTGCTATCTTGTACCGTTTTGGCTGTATCTCGGGAACATACATACATACATACATACATACATACATACATACATACATACATACATACATACATACATACATACATACATACAAATAAACAAACAAACAAACAAACAAACAAACAAACAAACAAACAAACAAACAAACAAACAAGATCAGAGTTTTAGTAATATTTTCTAGATGGGCCAAATGCAGGTAGGTGGGACAAGTTTGGATGGGGCATGTTGGTCGGCGTGGGCAAGTTGGGCCAAAGGGCCTGTTTCCATACTGCATTACTCCATGTTTATCAGACAAAAGGCATCAGCTCGAGTTCTGCTGTCTTCCAAAACTCTGAAAGTTGCCTGAAACTTAAAGTAGCTCAAGATTCCTAACAATTGGGGCACAGTGGCGCAGCGCCAGAGACCCAGGTTCAATCCTGACTACGAGTTCACTAAACTAAACTAACTATATATTACAGGGTATCATATGCAATGTTACAGTACAGTATTATAGTTTTCATCAGTCCTGCCACTTAGAGCAAATATTGTCTTCAAGGATTGATGCCTGTGTATTAGAATTGCATTGCGTTTAGAGATTGGTTGTGTTATAATTCTTCTCCTTCTTGCGTTTGAGGCAGCAGAAGTTATGTAACGCCCTCCAGGCGCTGTAGCCAGTGCAATTGTTATAATTGATGATTGAGCGATGCAGAAGATGCTGCTAATCTTTTCTTTAATGCAATCTCCAAAACAGCCAGCTCGTCCATCTGAACTAGTCCTATTTGCCCGCGTTCCTTCTAAACCTTTCCTATCTATGTACCTGTTCAACTATCTTACAAATGCTGTATAGTATTTCTGAACACCTTCTCTGGCAGCTCATTCAAAGTACCTACCACGCAAGCAGCTGTATATTATGTAACCATCTAACTGAAGAAAGAAACAACTGTTGGCTGTTTGTGAATTTTGTTTACTTTGTTCAAAAATGCAACGCAAGGAATCTGTACAGATGTTTGTGTGACATTAATTGCCCAATTTGCCTGCCTTTAAGTTAGTGTCATATCTGGTGACTGGTTGTTAACTACATTTGCTAAGATCCTGTATACAGTGACAATTTACCAAGCTGTGGCATATGGAGGAGAATTTTATGCCTAGAAATTATTGTCCATCGCACTGCTGTTTATAATATTAGCTCATGGATATTTAACATTTGTGCATGATATTTAAGCAGATTTAGTTTAGAGATGGCCCTTCGGCCCACCGACTCCACGCTGACTAGCGATCCCCGCACACTTGCACTATCCTACACACACTGGGGACAATTTACAATTATACTAAGCCGGTTGACAAACCTGTACGTCTTTGGAGATGAACCTGATAGAAGGTTTCCTTTTTGCTTTTGGGGTTTTGAACCCACTTGACCGGCAGAAAATGGCTGTTAACATTTAATACGTTAAAGTAACAACCGCTTTTTGCCACCTGCTTTGCGATAATTCTGATTTTGCCTTTCTTATCTGAGCACCACTGCCTGAAACCATTGGAGTCCTTTAGAAATGCAGATGTGGGCCTCACAAGGTGTGGCTTTCCAGCTGGAACCCATGAGAAGAGGTTCCTAAGAATATGTTCCTAAACGTCTTTGTTTTGAGGCATCTTTGTTTTGGTAACAAAGTGATCTGCCGAGAGAGAGGCTGAGTCGGCCACCGGTTGGAGGACTCAGGGGACCGCAGACCGTTTTGTTTAAAACCAAAAATAATTTTAATCAATTATTTATAAGAATAATATTTATGATACAAACCAATACCCACCACCATAACACAAGGTGAAACAAATATTCTTAAATATCAATATACTGAAAATTAAACAACTGTATTACAATCCTTGATGAGGATGCATCCCCCCTCTGCCCCCCCCCCCTCAGTACCCAGCGGTCCCAGAAATTCCCCAGGGCGCCAGTGGACATCGCGCAGTCCCTTTCTAATACCACCCGGTCACGGATGTAACCCCAGAAAAGGGGCAGGCAGGTGGCTCGGACAGAGCTCTCTTGGACTGCAGACAATAGGGGGGGGGGGGGGAGATGTGGCAGAGCCAGGCACTGGTCAGTGGAGCCAGCAGAGTGAGAGAGCCGCCGAGCCGGCCACTGGCTGGAGGACCCGGTGGACTGCAGACTGTAGGGGGGTGTGGGGTGTGGCCAAGCCGGGCACCGGTCGGGAGACCAGGCGGACCGCGGATCGCAGGGAGAGAGCCGCCGAGCCGGCCCGTGCTCGCTCCCCGCGACCAAATGCAAGAATGGGGTAGACCGCGCGCGGCCTGTAGTGGGGGAGGGGGAAAGCCGCCCAGCTGGTCCCTGCTCTTCCCCCGAAGACCAGAGGGGCCGTGGGGATAGAGCTGGTGATGAGGACGACAACAGACGCGACGGGCGAGGAGCGAAGCTGGTAGGAGAGGAGAGGGAACCGGGGTCTGGCCTACCACAACCTCATGGTTGGCTGCGGGAGGCACCCCCCCACCTCACCCCGGGCACGAAGGTGGACGGGCGAGGAGAGGGACGTCACGTCCGAGGAAGGCGATAGTTGGAGGCCCGCTGGAGCTTGGAAGTTGCTTGGATTGGACGCTGCTCGTAAGAACCAGAGCGCGGAATGGACTTCGACAATGGCCCCAAAACATGGTGCCCCTTGCATGCGGGTTCAGCGGGCTATTTCTGTGCACTTGCTACTCGGAGATGTGCTTAGGTATGGGAATGCTGTCTGCAAGAAACAATTCCAGTGCGTTTGCACGTGTGACAATAAAAGCACGATTGAACCATTGAATTTTGTCCAAATTGATGGTGGCATCAAGTGATTGGAACAGTGTTGAATGCCACAAGCGTTTGTCTAGACTTACTCATGCAGCCGGGTACAGTCGTGGCTTGGCAGATTTGAGGCATTTACAGTATTTAACTGGAAGCATTTTTAAGAAGCACACTTCCTGACTTTTGATTGATGAAAGATTAGTTTCTAAATTTAAAAGGGGAATAACTGCGCTTGGTAAACCTGCAGGCCAACTGTTGCTGTGTGGAATAGCCTGAGCTAAAACTTCGGCTTGTTAAAGGTCTGATGCCTTGACTAATGGAGTTCAGAAATGAAACAGAGGAGTTAATGTAGTGTTTGTCTTCAATACCAATCTGGTCACACGGGTACACATTGCACACTCCATCTATTTCAGCCTGGCTGCGGTGTTAAGGCCACAGAGGGAATTCACCGCCGAGCAAACTTTTGGAAATAGGTAAAGATGTTCTCAAGCAGATAATTTGTTCATAAATACCTCTCTAAAATTATGAGGCATAACTGATGAAAATGTAATTAGAAAAGCACTGGATGTTCTGAAGTTAGCCTTCTCTTGCCTCAGTATTATCTGCTCGGATTTCTGGAGGGGGGAAGAAAGGGCTCTGATGGTTCATTAAGGAATTTTACCATTATGAGCATTTAACTGAGCTGAACGATTTAGAAGTTGCATTCCAGTTTTGTGCTTCTGACAGGGAGCCATTCACAGCGCGGAATGATCAGATGTGCCCTGTGTAAGATTTTTCTTGGAGCGGGAGGGGTTGGGAAGAATTTAATTTGATGGCAAGGGGAAGGGAGTTCATAAGGTCATAAGTCATAGAAAGCAGAATCAGGCCATTTGGCCCATCGAGTCTACTCCGCCATTCAATCATGGCTGATCTATCTTTCCCTCTCAACCCCATCCTCCCGCCTTCTCCCCATAAACCTTGACACCCTTACCTATCAAGTATGTGTCAATCTCCGCCTTAAAGTTACTCAATGACTTTGGCCTCCACATCCGTCTGCGTCAATGAATTTCACAGATTCGCCACCCTCTGGCTAAAGAAGGTTGGAAGGATAGTGATTGGAAAGATGGGGGTGATTTGCAGCCACGGTGATAGGGAGACTGCATTTTGTATTTGAAGAGGTGAAAGGCAACAATTTTGAAAGTGACGCAGGCAGTATTATTTGTTTGTGAAAGCCAGAGCACAAGGAACAGGAATATACGGGAAAGCAGCAGTAGGCCATTCAGCCCTTCATATCTGCTCCCGTCATGTAATAAGATCATCCCTGATCTTTTACCTCAGAGCCACTTTCCTACACCATTATTTATTTTAGGGATACAAAGTGGAAATAGGCCCTTCGGCCCACCACGTCCGCACCGGCCAGCGACCCCCCACATTAACACTATCCTACACACACTAGAGACAATTTTACATTAATACCAAGCCAATTAACCTATAAATCTGTACGTCTATGGAGTGTGGGAGGAAACTGAAGATCTCGGAGAAAACCCACGCAGTCACGAGGAGAACGTACAAAACGCATACAGACAGCGCCCGTAGACAGGATCGAACAAGGGTTTCTGGCTCTGTAAGGCAGTAGCTCTACCATGCTGTGATACCCTATCGCTTCATTCTGTCAAATCTACAAAAAATGTCACCACTCTATTGAATATTATCAGTGCCTGAGCCTCACAGTCCTCAGAGAATTCCAAACTCTTTCGAACTCCTGAGCTTTCTCAAATGTTATCAAGCCATCATCGCATAAGTTGGTTGTAAATTCCCATTCTCTTTCCAACCACTATTCCCTCAACCCCTTCCCTTGTCATCAACGCTGTCCTGAACAGATATCTCTTCTTTTGAGACTGATTCTCAAAAGCCTCAGTGCAGTGAAGCATTTACTTTGGAAGTGTAGGTATGAGATTATCCGTCATTCTTCAAAAGCCCGGAGAGCGTAGCCCTTGGGTCTTTACTTTACTTTTTACTTTAAAGATGCAACAGGGAAACAAGCCCATTCAGCACTCTGAGTCCACGCCAACCAGCCATTACCCCTTAAACTAGCATTATCCTACACACGAGGGACAAATTAAAATGTACAGAAGCCAATTAACCTACAAAACCTGCACGTCTTTGAAGTGTTGGAGGAAACTGAAGCACCGGGAGACAATCCACATGGTCGCAGGGAGAAGGTACATCCACCGTGCAGA
Source organism: Rhinoraja longicauda (assembly GCF_053455715.1). Taxonomy (NCBI): domain Eukaryota; kingdom Metazoa; phylum Chordata; class Chondrichthyes; order Rajiformes; family Arhynchobatidae; genus Rhinoraja; species Rhinoraja longicauda. The sequence goes on from NC_135954.1 coordinate 100,869,733, forward strand.
CTGCACCAGAAGCAGCCTAACTAAAGTCCTTTAAAGCTGCAACATGACTTCCTGACACAGCCACTCAATGCTCTGACCCCTGAATGCAACTGTCTGCATTCAGCATCGCATGATATTTACTCCACCAAACTTCAGCTTGCTTAGTGTGAAAGCCCAGGAACGACCACGTTCACAGGTACTGCATGTAATTGCTGATGGAATCTCCTCTCGTTCTGCTCTTTACACGTCAGCTCACAAATCTTCCCCAACCTCAATTTAAATGTGCCATTCAGAGTCTATGAAGAATGAATCTCAAGGCTAACTTATGTTGACCGAAATAACATTTCAGTGACTTGGGTATTAAAAAGATTCCACTTGCAAATTTCTGTCACATCCACTATAGCATTTACTTTGGTTCCTGCTCATTATCCCTTAAGGAATAAATTATTTGGTTTCATGACCCCTCGGAGTTGATTTCTGGATTTATTGCTGGGGTAAAGTAGAAAGCCAATGCCAATTTTGCAGAACTCTTCTCAAAGTCAATATTGTGCGTGCTAACAAATGTCATCGGGGCATTTCTCGACTGCTCTTTAACCCAGCTGCCATTTCCCACAGGGAGCTGTGTCGACGGGTGCTGAATAATTTAAAACAATGAAAGGTTTCAATGAAGCGGGATTGTTTCTGAAATAGGAGAGGATACCGTCGCCGAAGATTGCAGACTCGTTAAATACGGTTCAGCTCATTTCTGTGGAAGGTCCGTGACAGTCGGTCAGTTTCGTAAGATTCAACAACGTATAAATCTCTCTGCAACAACTTTTTAGACTTTAGTGATAGAGTGTGGCAATGTGTCCTGTGTATTAAAGATCAGAAGAGTAAAATTTAAACAGTATGATTGATCAGGGGAAAAGGTGAAAAGAAAGATGAGGGCAAGCGGTGACAATTGGTTAAAGGGAGAGTGGTGGAAAAGTTATCAGCGGGAGGAAACCTTGACCCTCCTCCTGCACCTATTGTCTATTGTCTATTGTGGCATTATTAGTGGTGTGATGACTCACTGCTTTGATAACAATATCTCTCCCATGCCGTTCTGTAGTTTTACTTTAGAAATACAGAATGGAATCAGGCCGTATGGCCCACCGAGTCCGTGCCGACCAGTTGTCATCCCTGTACTCTTAGCACTATCCTGCACACAAGGGACAATTTATAGAAGCCAATTAACGTACACACCTGCACGTCTTTGGAGTGTGGGGGGAAACCGGAGCACCTGGAGAAAACCCACACGGTCACAGGGAGAACGTACAAACTCCGTACGGACAGCTCCCATAGTCAGGATCGAATCTGACCTCTGGCGCTGTAAGGCAGCAGTTCTACCGCTGTGCCACTGTGCCACCCAAGCGCACAGTGTTTTGTATTGCAACAGTGCCTTAGGCACAGTAGAACTGAACTGCACAAAGTATTAATACTGCAGATGATCAAAAGCTTGGATTAAATGGTTTTAAGAAGCAATTTAATAGAGCAATGGGGACATTTCCAGGGCATTGCCATCCAAAATGTGCAGCCTGATGGAGACACAAGGAACTGCAGATGCTGGAATTTTCAGCAAAACACAAAGTGCTGGAGTAACTCAACAGGTCAGGCAGCATCTGGGGAGAAAATAGGTAGGCACCTATTCATTCCATCCACAAATACTACTTGACCGACTGCGAGTTATTAGAATATAGGACACAGTACAGCACAGGAAAACAAGCCCTTCAGCCCACAGTGAATATTGTGTCTGCTAACAAATGTCAACTGGTTACCGAATTGCTGAGTTACTTGAGCATTTTGTGTTTTGTAAAGATGCAGTTGCTAGAGCTGGAGGGAAGAAAATGCCCTTGGTCACCTTGTGCCCTTAGGTTTGCACTTCAATATAAAAGCACTGCAGTTATAAAAGCATAAAACTTATTAACTCCCTGATTAGAAACAGTCAGAACAATGCATTAGGTAGGGCAAGGAGGAAGCTCAAGGTTTCTAGGTCCCCTTCAGCTCTCTGGTTCAATGGACATCAATGGTGCTTTATTGTCACATGTGCACAGTGAAATTCTTTTTGCGTATTTACACATGCAGGTGTCCCAATGTTCTGCTCGCCGCTTGGTCTACTGGAGCAGTTCCCAATCCGGGTAAGCATCATACTCCTGCGGGGCATCTCTCCGTGAACCGACGTTCCTCTCCACGCCCGGCCTTCTTTGTGTCCCAGGGGCAACCTACTGCAGCCGTCTTTGAAGGTGCTGGAGGCATTGCCCACTCCTCGCGTCCGACGTCTCCAGCGGCCCCCTCCCGGTACTGCGGTCCGCCGAGCCTTCGGGTCCTCCGGGGCGGGTTCCTGACCCTTCATGCGGGTTCCACGTCACCGGGCCTTCGGGATGTCTGGGCAGGCACCACGGCTGCAGCACCCCACGGGGCTACCTCAGCCGCGCGGCACCGCGGGCAATATTGCTTCGAGAATGACTCGAAGTAACTTCAGTAAATTAATTCACACTTGCTGTGCATCACTGTGGGTATTTGGGATGCTGTTACCCTGAAAACAAAAATTGTGGTTGCATTCCAGATTGAACATTCACTGAAGTATAGTTAGTCATCCCAATCTGTTCTTCTTGGGCTGCCCCTCAGGACGGCAATACAGACGGCAATATAGAGAGATGGAATAAAAATAAATGTAAGCTACCCATGCGAAATATGAGGAGCTGTTTCTCCAATTTGCGTTTGGTCTCACTCTGACAGTGGAGGAGGAATAGGGCAGAACGGTTTAAACCAAAATATGTTAATCTTAATCCAGGATGTGTTATCCAGCCAATTGAGATAAATGGCTCGATTTGGTGGCATAATCTGAAGCATAAATATTTGCCAGGACATTTGTGAAACTCCCACAGTCTTCTTGGGAAAGGGCTTTTACGCCCATTTGCAGGAATATGTGGATCTCATTTAAGATTTGGGCGACACAGTGGTGCAGCGGTAGCATTACTGCCTTACAGCGCCAGAGACCCGGGTTCGATCCTGACTATAGGTGCTGTCCGTAAGGAGAACCCACGTTCTCCCCGTGACCGAGTGTGTTTTCCCCGGGTGCTCCGGTTTCCTCCCACACTCCAAAGGCGTACATCTTTGTAGGTTAATTGACTTCTGTAAATTGTAAAGTGTCCCTCGTGCGTAGGATAGTGCTCGTGTACAGCGCAGACTCGGTGGCCCGAAGCACCTGTTTCCACTCTGTACGTCTAAAATTCAAGTCTAAAGTTCAAATCTCTTTCAACACATGCAGCACTTTCTCGGTTGCGCATCATTTAAAACAAATTAGACGGTGAAAAGTATTCTGATTCCTGTGGTGAATAAACTGACACAATGCCTACACACAGCAAGCAGAGGAAACGTTTGAAGTGAAGTAGTTCACCCTTTGATAGAGTGCGTGTTCTTTTACACTTGAGGCTACTGGAGAAATGTTTATACATTTTGTGAAGATGAACATCAATGGCATCCTTGCCTTTGTGTTTTGCTCAGAGTGGAAGCCATCAAACTTTATTGCCCTTCTTGCCCTCTGCCAGCAATGGTAACCTGTGCAATAAAATTCACCATCTTTTATTGGGATGTTTTATTTCCGAGTTTGGACTCTTATTTATTTGAAAGCTTTTTTCCAGGAAAGTTGTCCATTGTGCATAGCTTGTGGAAATCTGCAATCCTGCTGTTTAAGGATCTAAAACTGTATTTTGCTCTATTTATGGGTGATACAATAAATCAAAAAGCAAGGTGCAATAATAAAATATCACAGATATAGTACTGAACTAATCACATAAAAACAATACGTACTTACTTTCCAAAAATATAGGGGCTCTTGAAAGGAAGAAAATAAAAATCGTGCGGAAGGAAATAAACTAGGTTTAGTTATTTATCCCCTTTTGGAATTTATGCTTCTCTTGGCACGTTGATCTTATGGTCCCCATTTTTCTTATACTTTACACTCTTTATCTTTGGTAATAATCCACAACCCAGAGAGTTGTGAATCTGTGGAATTCTCTGCCACAGAAGGCAGTGGAGGCCAATTCACTGGATGTTTTCAAGAGAGAGTCAGATTTAGCTCTTAGGGCTAATGGAATCAAGGGATATTTGGAGAAAGCAGGAACGGGGTACTGATGTTGGATGATAAGCCATGATCATATTGAATGGCAATGCTGGCTCGAAGGGCCGAATGGCCTATACAAGCACCTATTTTCTATATTTCTATACAGCTTGGAAACAGGCCCTTCGGCCCAATTTATCCATGTCAACATGATTGCCCTATCTAAACTAGTCCCACTTTCCTGCGTTTGGCTGATATCCGTCTAAACCTTTCCTATCAATGTACCTATAAAGTACCTTCTAAATGCTGTTGCAGTACCTGCCTCAACTACCTCCTCTGGCAGTTCGTTCCATATACCCGCCACCCTCTGAGTGAAAGAGTTGCCGCTCAGGTTCCTATTAAATCTAACCCATGTCACATTAAACCTATGTCTTCTGGTATTTGATTCCCCAATGCGAGGAAAAAAGACTGCGATTTCACCCTATCTACAACCCTCATCTATATACTAAAACTCTCGTTTGTTTGTTTATTTGTTCCTGAACTACAACCAAAACGGTACACGATAGTGCGACAATTTTAGGCCCACCTTATTCACCATTGTCCCTTCGGTGCTAATGGAAGTAGTTTCATTGAAATCGGTGTTATATTTTTAAAGTTATTCACATTTTAAAGTTTAAATCTATTTCCTAGGGAAGGAGGGGGGGAGGGAGGGGAGGAGGAGGGAGGATAAGGGGGGTTGAGAGGGATGGTGTGCGGGGGAGGGGAGGGGAGAAGGGGAGGGGGAGGAGGGGGGCTGTAGGGAGGGTGGGAGGGAGGGGGGGAGGAAGGGGGGAGGGGAGGGTGATGCACCAATGCCACTTTGTATGTTCTCCCTGTGACCGCGTGGGATTTCTCCGGGGACTCCGGTTTCATCACACGCTCCAAAAGATGTGCAGGTTTGTCGTTTAATTGGCTTCTGGAAATTGTCCCTAGTGTGTAGGCTAGAACTAGTTTAGGTATGATCGCTGGTCGGTGTGCATGTGGTTGGCAGCAGGGCCTGTTTCCGTGCTGCATCTCTAAACTAAACTAAATAGAGGGACTGGATTTTGACAGGCTCAAAGATCCTATATTGTGCTGTGATAGCAAATTAAGACCAATAAATACAGGACAGCTTACTTCATTAGAGGCCCCACTACCTGATAAGATATCCCTTGATTCCCTCCACCTGTCAATCTTTATTTGAATGAAACAGTGACTGAATTTTTATGATCCTCTGGGGTAGAGAATTCCAAAGTTTCGTCGGACACGGACTGAAGGGATTTCTCCTCATCTCAGTTCTTTTTACACCCACCCTTCCTTGGATTTTAGTTTTTAGTTTAGTTTAAAGATGCAGCATGGAAACTGTCCTGTCAGCCCACTGAGTAAACACCAACCATCTGTTCACACGAGTTCCACGTTATTCCCACTTTCTCAATCACCCCACATGCTGGGGGCAATTTACAGAGGGCTAATTAATTACAATTATGCATGTCTTTGGGATGCGGAAGGACAATAGACAATAGACAATAGGTGCAGGAGTAGGCTATTCGGCCCTTCAAGCCAGCACCGCCATTCAATGTGATCATGGCTGATCATTCTCAATCAGTACCCCGTTCCTGCTTTCTCCCCATACCCCCTGACTCCGCTATCCTTAAGAGCTCTATCTAGCTCTCTCTTGAATGTATTCAGAGAATTGGCCTCCACTGCCCTCTGAGGCAGAGAATTCCACAGATTCACAACTCTCTGAAACAGGAGAACCCGGAGGGAACCCACGCGGTTGCAGCGAGAACGTGCAAACTCAACGCAGACAGCACCCGAGGTCAGGATCGAATCCGGTCTCTGGCGCTGTGAGGCCGCAGCTCCGCCAGCTTCTGCAACTGTGCATTCTGATTTTAGTAGCATCCTCCCTGCATCCAAGTTGTCAAGCCTCTTACAAATTTCATGCATTGATGGAATCGCCTTTCATTCCATTAAAAAAGTGATGCCAAATTAAAGAAATTGAAACAGTGCAGGTCTACATGATCCCTCCTCGTATGGCACATCTGCCATCCATACCACCAGTGACTCTTCACCAAAGTCCTTCAGTCACAGCCACATCCTTTCTATGGTCAGAAGACCCAAAATATACACAATACTCCAGGTCCTATATAATTGGAGGGCATCTTCCTCTCTGCTGCATTCCAATCCTTGTAATGAACTGGAGGCAGATACGATAATAGCATTTAAGAGGCTTTTAGGGAGGAACATGAATATGGAAGGAATGGAACACTTACCAGCAGAGGAGATTTATTTAATTTGGCATCACGTTTGGCACAGACATTGTGGGCCGAAGGGTCAGTTCCTGTGCTGTACTGTTCTATGGCTTATGTTCATATTGAACTAGTCTAGCCTTTTTATGTTGTTTTTTTGTGATTGTGTGTTTTATTGCTTTCTTTTTTATTGCCTCTCATTGTTGACTGTGGGTAACCTAATTTTGTCCAAAAACATGCTTTTGAATGGCAATAAAGGCTATTCTATTCTATTTTATTCTATTCTATTGACTGTTATATGTACTATTCTGTAGAAACAGTTTTGCAAAGGGAGTGATGGGCTTGCGCACATAAAGACACACACACAGCAACAAGGCTTGAAGGTTATCGCTGAAAAGAATTGGACTGAGCACCACCATTTCAGGGAAAGTGGAGAAATATTCAACAGGCATATCAATAGTCAACAGTGCATTATTTGTCACATATGCAGCTGCACAGTGAATTCTGTTAGCGCATATTACACATGAGGGCGTCGCCATTTTTGGCGCCATTATTCAAAGTCCAAAGTCCGGTCGGCCAGCGCGCTCAATGTACTGGAGCAGTTCCTAGGGGAGCCTCCTGCTGTCTACCTGAAGGCGCTGGAGCCTCCTGCTGTCTACCTGAAGGTGCTGGAGACATTACACCAGTTCACCCTCCCGTCGGTCCTTGCTCCTCGCGCCCGACGTCTCCAGCTCTCTGACCAGTTAACCTGTCGACCGCCAAATCTTCGGGTGGACTCCGACGTGCCTACGGGCAGGTTCCCGGTCCTGCCGACCGACCGACGAGACTTCGGGCAAGGCCCTGCCAACCGCGAGCCCTCGGGCAGGTACCCGGTCTCACCGACCGATGAGCCTTCGGGCGTGTTCCGACATGACTTTGGGTTCCCGGTCTCCGACCGACGAGAAAGCCTTTGCCGCGTGGAAACTTTCACTTTGCAAGGCTGCCTAATGGGATGCAATATCAAGGAAGATCCTTGGTGTTGAAGATATATCCTTGTGGCAATAATGGTTTGATACCCAAGGTGCAGTGCAAAGCCGAACGGAATGATTAGTCAATTACCTGATAAATCAAAGTCGGTATGTTCATTAGCAAGTGGTGCTTACCCTCTTTCCAAATTAACCCTCGGTGAAAAGTTATTTAGCTAATCCTTTCAGCTCCACTGCACAGGGGAAAGACTTTGATACATAATACAGTTTATAATACATAGTGCTCAAGAGCTGAGTTTGCCAATAAATTTGCATTATTTTCCACCACTGTGATTAAATAAGTTAGTTATGTGCAAATTACACATTCATGCTTTCTTCGTATTCCCTGACATCTTTGCCAGAAATAAGACAGATTCTACTATGTTCACCAACAGAGATTCACTCAAGTTTAATCAACTACTTTCTCGATTCACATTTGCTCATTGGCACTTAGAAACATAGAAAATAGGTGCAGGAGTAGGCCATTCGGACCTTCGAGCCTGCACCGCCATTCAATATGATCATGGCTGATCATCCAGCTCAGTAACCTGTACCTGCCTTCTCTCCATACCCACTGATCCCTTTAGCCACAAGGGTCACATCTAACTCCCTCTTAAATATAGCCAATGAACTGGCCTCAACTACCTTCTGTGGCAGAGAATTCCACAGACTCACCACTCTCTGTGAAGAAATGTTTTCTCATCTCGGTCCTAAAAGACCTCCCCCTTATCCTTAAGCTGTGGCCCCTGGTTCTGGACTTCCCCAACATCGGGAACAATCTTCCCGCATCTAGCCTCTCCAACCCCTTAAGAATTTTATATGTTTCAATAAGATCCCCCCTCAGTCTCCTAAATTCCAGTGAGTATAAGCATAGTCTATCCAGTCTTTCTTCATATGAAAGTCCTGCCATCCCAGGGATCAATCTGGTGAACCTTCTCTGTACTTCCTCTAAGGCTAGAATGTCTTTCCTCAGATTAGGAGATCAAAACTGTACACAATACTCCAGGTACAGTCTCACCAAGGCCCTGTACAACTGCAGCAGAACCTCCCTGCTCCTATACTCAAATCCTCTTGCAATGAATGCTAACATACAATTCGCTTTCTTCACTGCCTGCTGCACCTGCACGCTTGCTTTCAATGACTGGTGCACCATGACACCCAGGTCACGTTGCATCTCCCCTTTTCCTAATTGGCCACCATTCAGGTAATACTCTGCTTTCCTGTTCTTGCCGCCAAAGTGGATAACCTCACATTTATCCACATTATATTGCATCTGCCATGCATTTGCCCACTCTCCTAATCTATCCAAGTCACTCTGCAGCCTCCTAGCATCCTCCTCGCAGCTAACACTGCCACCCAGCTTCGTGTCATCCGCACACTTAGAGATATTGCATTCAATTCCCTCGTCCAAATCATTAATATACATTGTAAATAACTGGGGTCCCAGCACTGAGCCTTGCGGTACCCCACTAGTCACTGCCTGCCATTCCGAAAAGGACCCGTTTATTCCTACTCTTTGCTTCCTGTCCGCCAACCAATTCTCTATCCACCTCAACACTGAACCCCCAATACCGTGTGCTTTAAGTTTGTACCCCAATCTCCTATGTGGGACCTTGTCGAAGGCCTTCTGAAAGTCCATATATAACACATCGACTGGTTCTCCCTTATCCACTCTACTAGTTACATCCTCAAAAAATTCCATAAGATTCGTCAGGCATGATTTGCCTTTCATAAATCCATGCTGACTTTGTCCGATGATTTCACCACTTTCCAAATGTGTTGCTATCACATCTTTAATAACTGACTCTAGCATTTTCCCCACTACCGATGTTAGGCTAACTGGTCTATAATTCCCCGTTTTCTCTCTCCCTCCCTTTTTAAAAAGTGGGGTTACATTAGCTACCCTCCAATCCTCAGGAACTACTCCAGAATCTAAAGAGTTTTGAAAAATTATCACTAATGCATCCACTATTTCTGAGGCTACTTCCTTAAGCACTCTGGGGTGCAGCCTATCTGGCCCTGGGGATTTATCGGCCTTTAATCCATTTAATTTACCTAACACCACTTCCCGACTAACCTGGATTACCCTCAGTTCCTCCATCTCGTTAGACCCCCGGTCCCCTGCTATTTCCGGCAGATGGTTTATGTCTTCCCTAGTGATGACAGAACCAAAGTAGTTGTTCAATTGGTCTGCCATCTCCTTGTTCCCTATGATCAATTCACCTGTTTCCGACTGCAAGGGACCTACATTTGTCTTAACTAGTCTTTTTCTCTTCACATATCTATAAAAGCTTTTGCAGTCAGTTTTTATGTTCCCTGCCAGTTTTCTCTCATAAGCTATTTTCCCTTTCCTAATTAAGCCCTTTGTCCTCCTCTGCTGGACTCTGAATTTCTCCCAGTCCTCCGGTATGATACTTTTTCTGGCTAATTTATATGCTTCCTCTTTTGTTTTAATACTATCCTTGATTTCCCTTGTTAGCCACGGATGCACTACCTTTCCTGGTTTGTTCTTTTGCCAAACTGGGATGAACAATTGTTGTGGTTCATCCATGCAATCTTTAAATGCCTTCCATTGCATGTCCACCGTCAACCCTTTAAGTATAAATTGCCAGTCTATCTTGGACAATTCACGTCTCATACCCTCAAAGTTACCTTTCTTTAAGTTCAGAACACTTGTTTCTGAATTGACTTTGTCACTCTCAGTCTACAAAATGGCGGCACTGCCCTAGCAGCTGCCGCTCACCTGCGGTCCATTTGTCTTTGTGTTTTTGTTGGTTTTTTTTGGTCTTAATTGTAGTTGTGATGTGGTGTTTTTGTGTTTGTGTACTATGTGTGTATGTGGGGGGGAGGGGGAAACTGTAACACTATAAATATGTGTCCCTTCAGAACGGAGACCCGACCTTTGTGTTCTGGGCCGTGTCTCCGTTCCTGCTGCGGCCTACCATCGGCCCAACTCCTGGAGCTGGCGGCCTGGAGTTCGCAGAGCCCGCGGATCGCACTTACCACCACCGGAGCCGGCCGTCTTCGGAGGCTGCGGGAGCGGCTGCGACTCGCCTTAGGCTCGGGCCGCGTGGATGCCGACATCGGGAGCTCCTGGCAGCGGCAGCGTGTTCGCCCGCCCCGAATCGCGGGGCATGGGGCGCGGACATTTCACCGTCCGGCGCGGCCTAGGATGGCCGCGGGATATTTCTCTGCTGGGCGGGGGTTTCAATGTCGGGAGCCACGACCGCCCCGACGTGCAGCAACAGCGGCAGCGACAGCGACAGCGTGTTCGCCCGCCCCGGATCGGACTTATCATCGGCGGAGCCGGCCGTCTTCAGAGGCTGCGGGAGCGGCTGCGACGCGACGCGCCTTGGGCTTGGCCCGCTGTGGACCGTCCGGTGCGGCCTGCAACCACAACAACCTGGCTGCGGGCGAGGCACAGCGGGAGAAGGGAAAGACATTGTGGCCTTCCATCACAGTGAGGAGAGAGAGGACTGGAGGAGACTCACTGTGATGGATGTTTCTTTGATGGATGTTTCTTTTTTGTGTGTTTTTTTGGGGTTGGGTGGTTCAAGTGCCTGTTTGATGTTTTTATTGTTGGACTGTGTTTTGGGGGGGTTTTAGGGTGTGTGATTTGAATGCCTATTTAATGCTTCTATTGTTGGACTGTGTTTTGGGGGGTTTTTGGGGTTGGGTAATTTGGGTGCCTGTTTAGTGCTTTTATTGTTGGACTGTGGGTGATTGAATTAACATTTTGTTCAAGATGGCCGCGCCGTTGTGTTTGGCTGCCTGCCACTGTATGTTTCTTTTTTTCCTAGTCAGATGTGCAGCACTTTGGTCAACGTGGGTTGTTTTTAAATGTGCTATACAAATAAATTGACTTGACTTGACTTGACTCTCCATCCTAATGAAGAACTCCACCATATTATGGTCACTTTTGCCCAAGGGGCCTCGCACAACAAGACTGCTAACTAACCCTTCCTCATTACTCAATACCCAGTCTAGAATGGCCTGCTCTCTCGTTGGTTCCTCGACACGTTGGTTTAGAAAACCATCTCGCAAACATTCCAAGAAATGCTCTTCCTCAGCACCTCTGCTTCCTCAGCACCCCTGCTTCCTCAGCACCCCTGCTTCCTCAGCACCCCTGCTTCCTCAGCACCCCTGCATCCTCAGCACCCACTTGACTACTTACATAAAGTGATCGGCTCGAGAATGAAAATTTGGGTCCATAACAATAGTATAAGGAAATGAAGGATGAGGGGGGATCTTATTGAAACATATAAGATAATTAGGGGATTGGACACATTAGAGGCAGGAAACATGTTCCCAATGTTGGGGGAGTCCAGAACAAGGGGCCACAGTTTAAGAATAAGGGGTAGGCCATTTAGAACGGAGATGAGGAAGAACTTTTTCAGTCAGAGGGTGGTGAAGGTGTGGAATTCTCTGCCTCAGAAGGCAGTGGAGGCCAGTTCGTTGGATGCTTTCAAGAGAGAGCTGGATAGAGCTCTTAAGGATAGCGGAGTGAGGGGGTATGGGGAGAAGGCAGGAACGGGGTACTGATTGAGAGTGATCAGCCATGATCGCATTGAATGGCGGTGCTGGCTCGAAGGGCTGAATGGCCTACTCCTGCACCTATTGTCTATTGTCTATTGTCTATTGAGGCGAAGACTGGTTAAAATGGACTGGGAAAAATAGCAATCAATTATCTCATTCAGATATTTAAGGAGTTAATTCATGCCCCCTGAGCAAATATATGTATAATTTTAGTTTAGTTTAGAAATAAAGTGTGGAAACAGTCCCTTCTGCCCACCGAGTCTGTGCTCGACCAGCGATCCCTGCACGCCAGCACTATCCTACACACCTACACACCAGGGACAATTTACACTTTTTACCAGGTGGCACGGTGTCACAGCGGTGGAGTTGCTACCTTACAGCGCTTGCAGCGCCAGAGACCCGAGTTTGATCCCGCCTACGGGTGCTGGCTGTATGGAGTTTGTACGTTCTCCCCGTGACCGTGTGGGTAATGCTATAACACAGTAACACTAGGTCCTGCACTCTGGGGTTGTGTATGTCTTACTTGTATTCATGTACAGTATGATTTCACTGGATAGCACACAAAGTTTTCCACTGTATCTCATTACACATGACAATATGCCAATACCAACATCAATAGTTTAGATGGGAAAAAGATTGACACAAACGTGTTGGGCTGAAGTGCCCTTTTCTGAACTGTATGATTCGTGAACTGTTTGAAAATATATAGGAGAAACTCAGTAGAAAAATACCATCTCATCTGATCTTAGGTCTAGGCTTAAGCTCAGGGGTGACCTTGCTTTTGCGGTTGCAGCTCCTAGACTGTGGAACAGCATCCCTCTCCCCATCAGAACTGCCCCCTCCATCGACTCCTTTAAGTCCAGGCTCAAAACCTATTTCTACTCCCTAGCGTTTGAGGCTCATTGAGGAGGCGCTGTGAACTGTTTGCATGCTACTGTACGTTTCTTTTTTTTTTCCATTGGAACCTAATCAGATGTACAGCACTTTGGTCAACGTGGGTTGTTTTTAAATATGCTATACAAATAAAATTGACTAGAGTAGCTGCCGGTGCTCAGAATAGAGAAATAAGTGGCAGTAATTTGTACTGCCTTGGAACTGTGCTGTCTGTTAGCGAGATGAAGGTGGATTGATTTACCCATGGGGAATTCATCAATCTTCTTGAACATCAAATTATCTTCCCTCTTTCATATCTGGGTTGTTTTTGGTGACGTGTCTTATTTTTTTTTTAAAAGAAGAGTTGGCTTGTGAATGTAAATTTCACAAACAATGGATGGAGCCACCTCCTGGCAATAATGCAAAGTTGTGTTATTTGCGAGGATGTGCCAGGAGACCTCAGCTGTCGCAGTGGAGTGCTCCATTTAACAGTCTGAGGAAGGGTCCAGGTGCAAACTTCATCTGTCCATTCTCTCCATTGACACTGCTTGACCCGCTACGTTCCACCAGCACTTAGAATGATAGAGCCTTACAGCGTGGAAATAAGCCCATCGGTCCCACTTGCCCACGCTGACCAACATGTCCCATCTACAATAGTCCCACCTGCCTGCATTTAGCCCATATCCCTCTAAACCTGTCCAATCCATGTACCTGTCTAAATGTTTCTTAAACTCTGCGATAGTACCTGTCTCAGATACCTCCTCCGGCAGCCCGTTCCACACACCCACCACCCTGTGTGTGAAATTGGTATGTGGTTCAAGTGCCAGGCATTTCCCAGTACTTTGCAGGATTCGTCTTGAAGATTATTGAAGCATGGAATTATTGAAGCAGGGACCCTCTGCGGCTCCGGTTTCAACATACTAGGAGCATGGAGAACCAGCTGGGAACAGACTTCGCGACCTCCTCAATTCACTGTCGCACCGAACACCACAGCCCCACCCGGCTCGGACATGCCCCGCAGAGAGTGGGTCAATAGACAATAGACAATAGACAATAGGTGCAGGAGTAGGCCATTCAGCCCTTCGAGCCAGCACCGCCATTCAATGCGATCATGGCTGATCACTCTCAATCAGTACCCCGTTCCTGCCTTCTCCCCATACCCCCTCACTCCGCTATTCTTAAGAGCTCTATCCAGCTCTCTCTTGAAAGCATCCAACGAACTGGCCTCCACTGCCTTCTGAGGCAGAGAATTCCACACCTTCACCACCCTCTGACTGAAAAGGTTCTTCCTCATCTCGGTTCTAAATGGCCTACCCCTTATTCTTAAACTGTGGCCCCTTGTTCTGGACTCCCCCAACATTGGGAACATGTTATCTGCCTCTAATGTGTCCAATCCCCTAATTATCTTATATGTTTCAATAAGATCCCCCCTCATCCTTCTAAATTCCAGTGTATACAAGCCCAATCGCTCCAGCATTTCAACATACGACAGTCCCGCCATTCCGGGAATTAACCTAGTGAACCTACGCTGCACGCCCTCCATAGCAAGAATATCCTTCCTCAAATTTGGAGACCAAAACTGCACACAGTACTCCAGGTGCGGTCTCACCAGGGCCCGGTACAACTGTAGAAGGACCTCTTTACTCCTATACTCAACTCCTCTTGTTACGAAGGCCAACATTCCATTGGCTTTCTTCACTGCCTGCTGTACCTGCATGCTTCCTTTCATTGACTGATGCACTAGGACACCCAGATCTCGTTGAACTCCCCCTCCTCCTAACTTGACACCATTCAGATAATAATCTGCCTTTCTATTCTTACTTCCAAAGTGAATAACCTCACACTTATCTACATTAAACTGCATCTGCCATGTATCCGCCCACTCACACAACCTGTCCAAGTCACCCTGCAGCCTTATTGCATCTTCCTCACAATTCACACTACCCCCCAACTTAGTATCATCTGCAAATTTGCTAATGGTACTTTTAATCCCTTCGTCTAAGTCATTAATGTATATCGTAAATAGCTGGGGTCCCAGCACCGAACCTTGCGGTACCCCACTGGTCACTGCCTGCCATTCCGAAAGGGACCCATTTATCCCCACTCTTTGCTTTCTGTCTGTCAACCAATTTTCTATCCATGTCAGTACCCTACCCCCAATACCATGTGCCCTAATTTTGCCCACTAATCTCCTATGTGGGACCTTGTCGAAGGCTTTCTGAAAGTCGAGGTACACCACATCCACTGACTCTCCCTTGTCAATTTTCCTAGTTACATCCTCAAAAAATTCCAGTAGATTTGTCAAGCATGATTTCCCCTTCGTAAATCCATGCTGACTCGGAATGATCCCGTTACTGCTATCCAAATGCTCAGCAATTTCGTCTTTTATAATTGACTCCAGCATCTTCCCCACCACTGATGTCAGACTAACTGATCTATAATTACCCGTTTTCTCTCTCCCTCCTTTCTTAAAAAGTGGGATAACATTTGCTATCCTCCAATCCACAGGAACTGATCCTGAATCTATAGAACATTGAAAAATGATCTCCAATGCTTCCACTATTTCTAGAGCCACCTCCTTAAGTACCCTGGGATGCAGACCATCAGGCCCTGGGGATTTATCAGCCTTCAGTCCCATCAGTCTACCCAAAACCATTTCCTGCCTAATGTCGATTTCCTTCAGTTCCTCCATCACCCTAGGTTCTCCGGCCCCTAGAACATTTGGGAGATTGTGTGTATCTTCCTCAGTGAAGACAGATCCAAAGTAACGGTTTAACTCGTCTGCCATTTCTTTGTTCCCCATAATAAATTCCCCTGCTTCTGTCTTCAAGGGACCGCACAGGGGTCGGCCGGTTCAACGCCGACATGCATTATCGGGGGTTGCGTCCATCAGCAGCCTGTGTGTGTGGAGCCGACCAGCAAACAGCGCAGCACGGCATTTTCGACGGCGCTGTCCTCCGCTCCCCTGGTGGAGGGGTACACCTCACGGCCCTCGACAACAGCACATTGCACTGGCTACTGCCCCTGGAGGGCGTCACATAACTTCTGATGCCTCATACACAAGAAGAAGAAGAAGCATGGAAGGAAGGTAGTCCAGGTTCCCATTAATCCGGGTTTCTCTCCTCACCTTAAACCTATGTCCTCCAGTTCTCGTTTGAAAACTTTGTGTTTTTGTGTTTGACTCAAGATTCCAGCATCTGCAGTTTCTTGTGTAACCGGACTACGAAGGACAGAGGCAAGCTGCCCATGCTTAATTGTGACCCAATGCTGAAAGCAACGTCGACAAATTGAGATCAGTTTAGAAATGTAAAAAAACTGCAGTTGCTGGAAATCTGAAATAAAAACAGAAAATAATAGAAATACTCAAGTCAGGCAACATCTGTGTTAAGGGAAACAGTAAACCTTTCAGGTTGAAGACCCTTCTTCATAACTAGGACCCTCTGGTGGAGGTCCTGGACCAGAAACATTAACTGCTTCTCTTTCCACAGACAGTCTGATCTGCGAGGTGTTTCCAGATTATCCACTGAGATGGGGTTGGATTATCATTCCTCCATGCTTCAATAATCTTCAAGGCGAATCCTGCAAGGTACTGGGAAATGCCTGGCACTTGAACCACATCCAAATCAGGATTCACAGGCAAGGAAGATAGGGACCTAGGAATCAGGAATATTCTTCAAAAACTGATCTGATTCTGCCACTGACAAATCATATCAAATGAGTTGAAGATCGACACAAAACGCTGTGGTAACTCAGCAGGACAAGCAGCATCTCCGGAGAGAAGGAATGGGTGACTTTCGGGTAGAGACCCTGCTAACCTCTTCCAGGACAAAACATTCCTGGCAATGCCTTGGGTTTGACTAATAACTTCTGCTGTGCAATGTCCAAGATTGTACTGAGGGACGGGGTCAAAGTACTACCTCATCTTTGATAGACTGTCAGGCTCCTGGGTCTATCTGTGCATTCAAATATTTCCAGGTCTTCACGCCTCACTAGCTCTGTAACCATATGTCTGACGAAGGGTCCTGATCCCAAATGTCACCTATCCTTTTGCTCCGAAGATGCTGCTTGACCCGCAGAGTTACTCCAGCACTTTGTGTCTACCTTTGGTATAAACCAGCATCTGAAGTTCATTGCTTCTACCTCTGTAACCATGTTCAGCTCAATACCACTCCAAGAACCCTGTTCCTATGACCTTGGCTTCTTGAATTTATACATCCCCGATTTCCATTGCTCCACCACTACTGACTGCTCTCAACCCAATGTAAACCAAGCCTTGCAATTTCAACCCCCAGACCTTTTTTTTAATCTTTTTACCTCTTTCAAGAAGCTCCTTACAACCGATTTTGTTGCAAAGTTTTTGGTCATCTATCCTAATGTGGTGAAAGATTGGAAATTGGGGATGAACAAGAAGTTAATGTTATTTGTGCAAGGTTCTTGGAGATGGAGCTGGAGAAAGTGGGAGGGGTGGAAGGATTTCAACACGTATGAATCATGAGCCATAGAAGATAGCCAACATCTTCGTTGGCATGGTGTCAAAATCTCGACCCAAAGTAAGACTCAAAGACGTTACGTTGACCACCAGCAGGGGAAAGGGCCTCAATCAAGGGCTGAGGTCATAACTCCAATGTTCATTGTAATGCATGGATATTTATACAGAAAAGTAAGCAAATAAGCAAGTTAACATGGTGCATGAAGGTTCTAGCAAACTGTTGAGTTTTTAACTTTTGTTCAGAGATATGGCGCAGAAACAGGCCCTTCGGCCCACCGAGTCTGTCCGACCAGGGATCAACCCGTACACTGCACTATCCTACACACTAGGGACAACTTACAATTTTACCAAAGCCGATTAACCTGCAAACCCGTACGTCTTTGGAATGTGGGAAGAAACCAGAGAACCCGGAGAAAACCCACGTGGTCACGGGGAGAACGTGCAAACTCCGTGCAGACAGCACCCGTGGTCAGGATTGAACCCGGGTCTCTGGCAATGTAAGGCAGTGCCACCGTGCTGTTGAGCTAAGCGGTTAGTTCTGCAATGTGTTTCTGCTGATCACAGCAGAAATATTTTAGTTGTATCTTACAAAAGAGGACTTGTGATTGAGATGAACTTGCGACTTGAGATGACTACTTGAGCCGTACACTTATTGCTGAAGTAAACGGATTGACAGCTTTTGTGTCGAGTATCCCGGAAAGCACTTTGACAATTGCCATGTTACTCTTTTACAATGGTATCGATACTTGCTAGCACTTGTGGAAAACCAGGACATGTTGTGCAACCTTACATAAATATTGTTCATAATTAACCATTTAAGGAAAAGGGAATAATATTTTATAAAGGGGAAAGATAAGGATCCATGAACCTTTCTTCATCAGAGGGATGGCGGTGGAAAGAATCAACAGTTTCAAGTTCCTGGGTGTGCACTTCTATCCTGGGCCCAGCACATTGATGTAATCACAAAGAAAGCTCATCAATGCCTTTTACTTCCTCAGACATTCAAAGGAGATTTGGCACATTGCCAGACAATCTATTTAGTTTAGTTTCGTTTTGCTTATTGTCACGTGTACCGAGCGAGGTACAGTGAAAAGCTTTTGTTGCGCGCTAACCAGTCAGCAGAAAGACAATACATGATTTCAAACAATCCTTTTACAGTGTATAGTTACATGATAAAGGAATAACGTTTAGTTCAAACCTCTATAGGTGTTAAGTGGAGAACAAATTGACTGGTTGCATCGAGACCTGGTTTGGTAACGAACTCCCAAGAATAAAGGAGGCTGCAGAGAATGGTGGTTCATTATGACTATTGACCTTCCCACCATCAAAGGGCTCTATCTACAGGAAGCACTGCCCGAAGAAGGCAGGTAATATCATCAAAGACCCACACCATCCTCACCACTCTCTCATCTTGCTGCCATCACCAGGGAGCAGGTACATGGGCCTAAGAACCGTTACCTCCAGATTTCATGAATAGCTTCTTCCCACCAATCATCAGATTCTGGAATCATCCTGCACAACCCTAACCACAACCCTAACCACTGACCAACTTTAGACTTTGTACAAGAATGGACTATAAAGTTCAGCGTGAACTATAATGGTCTCGGTACCTACTGTGATTGATAATTTGTTGTGTTATTGTTTAGTGTATTAGGAGGGGATGGGGAAGGTGGACATTTAAAAAAGGGTGGCAGTAGAGCTGCTGCCTCACAGCGCTGGAGACCTAGGTTCGATCTCGACTACGGGTGCCGTCTGAAAAGAGTTTGTATGTTCTCCCTGTGACTGCGTGGGTTTTTTCTGGGCACTCCGATTTCTTCCCACATTCCAGGTTAATTAGCTTTAGCAAAATTGTAAATTGTCCCTAGTGTGTAGGACAGTGTTAGTGTATCGCTGGTCGCTGGTCTGGACCAGCAGATCGCTGGTCTGCGAGGACTCAGTGGGCCGAAAGGCCTGTTTCCACACTGTATCTCAAGTATCTAAAGTATATTGTTGTTTTGTTGCTTTGAGGTGCCTGTAAAGCTGCAGCAAGCAAGAATTTAATTGTTCTCGTCCTAGGTCTGGAGTCATACGACAATTAATACAATACAATACAATATATCTTTATTGTCATTGTACCCAGGGGTACAACGAGATTGGAGAACTCTTGATATTTTGGATGTCACAGTAATACGGAAAGGTAAAAGAGGGACTGGTAAAACAGTCAGAAATGGAGAACGAGGAGAGAGTTGGCAACAGTTTTGGGAGGTAGAAAGATTAGATTTCCCACCACAAACGTTGCCTGACGTATTTACTTCTTCCAGCAGTTTTTTTTTTGCAGAAAGATTAGCTAACAAAAAAATGGCTGAAATGTATGCATATTCAATTAACATTTCTTCTCTCCTGGGTTATTAGCATGTTCCACAAAGTTATCATTCAAGCATATCTGCACTTCTAAAGAAAATCCATCTTTATTACTCATGGGTTGTTTAAGGAAGAGCTATTTTTCATGTCTGTCAAATGAGCATTAATTGACTGTTGACTCTCAACACTAGGCTGACTGTTCTATCATCAGAAACGTCTGCTTATGGCAAAAGATGTTGGAATTAGTTCTCAACTCTCGGTCAGATACCCTTTGGACTTAGTCTTTTGTGATAATGCATGGAGACAGGCCCTTCAGCCCACCGAGTCCGTGCAGACCAGCGATCCCCTGCACTCTAGCATTATCCTACACACTAAGGACGATTTACAATTTACTGAAGCCAATTAACCTACAAACGTGCACGACTTTGGAGTGTGGGAGGAAACCGGAGCACCCGGAGAAAATCCACGCATCATGGGGAGAACGTACAAAGTCCATACAGACAGCAGCCTTAGTCAGGATCGAACCCGGGTCTTTGCCTTGTAAGGCGGCAACTCTACTGCTGCGTCACTGTGCCACCCGCACTTGTAAGAAACCACAGGAGGCTCAGTTCAGTTTGAGGTTGGGAATCCATGTGACAATGTGAAGCCCAATATTGTTGCAAAACTTCTCTCACTTGATGTTCACTTTTGATCCAATCAGTACACACCTCCATATGATTTAAGGATGGGAGGTGGGCTGCATCAGTTGCCATTTTCTTTTCCACAACAGACTGCCCAAGAGAATTATTCACTCCCATCTCTCTGAAATCACCTCTGTTATCAATCCATGAAAAGGACATAACCTATCTGATCAAGGGTTAGATTCCAGAGTGAAAGTGGAAGCAAACCATCTAATAATAGCAAGCATTTTATTCTGTGCAGAAAGGAACTGCAGATGCTGGATTACACTGAAGATAGACACAAAATGCTGGAGTAACTCAGCGGGACAGGCAGCATCGCTGGAGAGAAGGTAATGGGTGGCATTTTGGGTCGAGACCATTCATCAGACTGAGAGTCAGGGGAAAGGGGAACGAGAGATATGGATGGCAATAGAGAGAGGTAAAGAACAGAGAAATGAAAGATATGGATAAAAGTAATGATGATCACGAAAGCAGTCCATTGTTAGCTGTGAGCTAGGTGAAAACGAGTTACACAGACAATGATTCTCACCAGGACGCCAGTGAACTAGTACAATGACTAGGGTGGGGGAGGGACGGAGAGAGAAGGGATGCAAGGGTTACTTGAAGTTAGAGAAATCAATATTCATACCGCTGGGTTGTAAGATGGCGGGACTGATACATGTTGAAAGAATGGATCGACTGGGCTTCTATTGACTGGAACTTGGAAGGATGAAAGGGGGATGCGTTAATTACTACATACGATATACTGTTTTATCGATTCAAGGTGGTAATAAGCAAAAGTAGCGGATGTGTAGGAAAGAACTGCAGATGTTGGTTTATACCAACGATAGACACAAAATACTGTAACTCAGCAGGTCAGGCAGGATCTCTGGAGAAAAAGAATAGATGATGTTTCAGGTCGGAAAGCTTCTTCAGACTGAAAGTGGAGGTGGGGTAGGGGTGGGGGTTGGAAATAAACTGGAGCTGAGAAAGTACCAGAACAAATCAAGCCGGCAATAGGTGACTTTAGGAAGTGTGGAGCTCAAAATGGGTGACTCCACCAGCAGTGGCTGCCTCATCAACTGCCTGTCTGCCCTTCCTTCTTTTTGTTATTTTCAGTATGTGTTAAAAAGTATGTTTTAGTGTTCCTTGGGTTGTTTTATGTGGGGGGTGGGGTTGGGGGAAACCTTTTTTCAACCTCTTACCTCGACGGAGATGCGATTTGTTTCTGTATCGTATCTCTGTCCCCACTGCGGCCTAACATCGTGGATTTGGCGGCCTTTCCTGGAGCACGACCCGGCGCTCCAAGCCGCGAGAGTCTGCCGGACTTGCCGGGGATCGAAGCTCTAACCGCAGGGCCTGTGGACTTTAACATCGTGGGTTTGGCTGCAGGAGGGTGGATGGGCTAGGAGAGCGACGTGTCGTCCGAGAAAGGCTGGAAGCCCGCAACAGCCTCGGACTTGAATGCATTCAAGAGAGAGCTAGATAGAGCTCTTAAGGATAGCGGAGTCAGGGGGTATGGGGAGAAGGCAGGAACGGGGTACTGATTGAGAATGATCAGCCATGATCACATTGAATGGCGGTGCTGGCTCGACGGGCCGAATGGCCTCCTCCTGCACCTATTGTCTATTGTCTAGAACAGGCACCGGTCATAAGAACATGGACTTTGAAAATAGCACCAAAACATGGCGCCTCTTGCATGCTGAGCTCAGTATTTCTGTACACTTGCTAATCAAGGATTGAGGGCATGTCAATACTTGACAGGACTGTTTGTAAGAAAAATAATTTCACAGTGTTAGCACTTCACACTTGTGACAACAAAAGCACTATTGAACCATTGAACCCGAGGCGATGTTTCAGGTCAGGATTCTTCTTTTTAATGGAATGGGGTTTGTGATTCCAATAGGTTGCTTGCAGACTTGGGGTTGTGATGAGTGGGAATCAGAAGGTGTGGACACTTGACGAGACGTGGATCTGGGTCTTGAGGAACCCTGACACGTGGCATGCTTTTTGGAGCTGAGCAGCTGATGCCTGTTCCCAATGTCAGGCGTCACAGGCTGGGAACTGCATTGCCAGATCACAAATAAGCTTCACCGACTGCCATTCCTTGCAAAGTGCTGCTTCTATGCAGGTGGTCTGCACCTACTGGAGGCCAGGCGAGGGCGATCATTGTCCATTGCCCATTGCTGGCTGTTTGGTGTCACTGCACACACCCGACCGATGAATGGTCATATGATGCATTGCCTGCCTAACAAATGGGAAATAATAGACTCAGGCAAAAAGCAACAAGGCATCCAAGGTAGACACATAATGCTGGAGTAACTTAGCAGGTCAGGCGGCATCTTTGGAGAAAAGGAATAGGTGAGATTTTGGGTCGATTATGGTTAGCAATCAGCCACCTTGGTTAGCAATCAGCTTTCTGGGAAAATGTTGTGGCCCCGCAAACATCACTCATGTACTTCGTGCCAGAATGTCCGGGGCATTAAGACTCAAGGCACAGTAGCACAGTTAGTCAGGTTACTGCCTCACAGCTCCTATGACCCTGGTTTGATCCTGACCTCTGGTGCTGCCTGTGTGGAGTTTGCACATGTTCTCACATCACAAATAAAGGCAGTTAATTGGTCACTCTCAATTGCCCTTCGTATGGAGGTGAATGGTAGAAAGCTTGGGGAATTAATGGAAATATAGGGAGAATAAAATATGATTACTGCAATTGATTAGCTGAAGGTCGGCATGGACTCAAAGGGCAGAAGGGCCTATTTCCAAGCGAAACAACTCTGTTAAATTGATAGCTCATGGAAGACAAATTAGCCCATGACAAGACAAGATTTCTTTTGTCTGACCCTTAGCTACCCTTTGTGTGTTTTGGGTTGATTTCTTGTGTAGACTTTATTAACATGCCAACATTGCAGAAGAGATGAATGGTGAAAACTCAATTGAAGTGGACACAAGTCTGGCACACTTGGATATGCACAAAAAATCCAGCGTAGAAACATGACATTGTGCCCAGAATGTGATCCACAGCTTAAGAAACTAAGCAGATACTTGGTTGCTCTATTTACAACAAGAACTCAGTGTATTATTTTCAGTAACGTGCTTTCCTTCCAAACTCATTCTCTTTTATTTCAATCGTAAGATGGATCCAAGTTCGGTAAGCATATTATATGCCTGCTGGGTGCAAATATACTTGAGCAGTTGGTCAAATTTACACATAAAAACCCTGTAACACTGGAAGAGAATATCAGACACTTTTTTCACCCAAAGTCTGGTAAAAGTCAATTGCAGGTCTACAAATATGTAATAGACACAAATTGCTGGAATAACTCAACGGGACAGGCAGCATCTCTGGAGCGAAGGAATGGGTGACGTCGTATTAACTAGGTTAATTCCCGGAATGGCGGGACTGTCGTATGTTGAAAGGCTGGAGCAATTAGGCTTGTATACACTGGAATTTAGAAGGATGAGGGGGGATCTTATTGAAACATATAAGATAATTAGGGGATTGGACACATTAGAGGCAGGAAACATGTTCCCAATGTTGGGGGAGTCCAGAACAAGGGGCCACAGTTTAAGAATAAGGGGTAGGCCATTTAGAACGGAGATGAGGAAGAACTTTTTCAGTCAGAGAGTGGTGAAGGTGTGGAATTCTCTGCCTCAGAAGGCAGTGGAGGCCAGTTCGTTGGATGCTTTCAAGAGAGAGCTGGATAGAGCTCTTAAGGATAGCGGAGTGAGGGGGTATGGGGAGAAGGCAGGAACGGGGTACTGATTGAGAGTGATCAGCCATGATCGCATTGAATGGCGGTGCTGGCTCGAAGGGCTGAATGGCCTACTCCTGCACCTATTGTCTATTGTCTATTGAACAACTGAGTTACTCCAGCATTTTGTGTCTATCTTCGATTTAAACCAGCATCTGCAGTTCTTTCCTCTACAAATATGTACATGCTCAGTGAAATGCCAGCTTCTCAGCAGCAACAACAACATTGGATCTACAGGTATTGTTAGTCAGTTGCACACATTGTAATTCCAACTACATATCTATTGTAAGTGCACAATTGAAGCTATTCTTGAAGACATAATTATACACATAATCCCATGTAGTGTTCAGGCCATCTCGTAGGTTGCTTTTGTGGAAAGCAGTCATCATGTCACGTTAACAGATGGCACCCAGGCTCGCTGAGAGCACAGGGAATGAGCACAGCCCTGCCAGCGATATGTTCCTTTATTTTTAAATCCAAAGCTACATCGTTTGAGTAGCAGTTAGCAGCAGTGGGAGGTGAAGTCAAAGCACTGATAATTAAAATTGCATAATTTATTTGGATAAGATACCCTTTTTCTCCAAAACGAATGACTTAGTAAATAACCACTGGGAATGAATTAAAAGGCTTTAATATAATCCAGAAAATTAGGTTTTGCTTTAAAACAGGAACGTAACTGTGCCTTTTGATTGTTTTTCTAGATTATAAAATTATGTTGCTTTTTTGGATTCACATCTTGTCCTAAAAATAAGAATGTTTGGTTTCTCGGTGGGGGCATACATGCATGCATCTGTAGAAACAAGGAACTGCAGATTGTGTAGGAAAAAACAACTGCAGATGCTGGTTTAAATCGAAGGTAGACACAAAATGCTGGAGTTACTCTGCTGAGTTACTCTGCTGCGTTACTCCAGCATTTTGTGTCTAGGAACTGCAGATGCTGGTTTACAAAAAGAGGACACAAAGTGCTGGAGTAAGTCAACGGGTCGGGTAGCAACTCTGCAGAACATGGTTTTGGTCTCCTAATCTGAGGAAAGACATTCCAGCCTTAGAGGGAGTACAGGGAAGGTTCACCAGATTGATCCCGGGGATGGCAGGACTTTCATATGAAGAAAGATTGGATAGACTAGGCTTATACTCGCCAGAATTTAGAAGACTGAGGGGGGATCTTATTGAAACATATAAAATTCTTAAGGGGTTGGAGAGGCTAGATGCGGGAAGATTGTTCCCGATGTTGGGGATGTCCAGAACCAGGGGTCACAGCTTAAGGATAAGGGGGAAGTCTTTTAGGACCGAGATGAGAAAACATTTCTTCACACAGAGAGTGGTGAGTCTGTGGAATTCTCTGCCACAGAAGGTAGTTGAGGCCAGTTCATTGGCTATATTTAAGAGGGAGTTAGATGTGGCCCTTGTGTCTAAAGGGATCAGGGGGTATGGAGAGAAGGCAGGTACGGGATACTGAGCTGGATGATCAGCCATAATCATATTGAATGGCGGTGCAGGCTCGAAGGTCCGAATGGCCTACTCCTGCACCTATTTTCTATGTTTCTATAAGTAAGCGAAGGTCAGATTGGGTTCTTTTAATTCACTCCCACTGGTTATTTACGAAATTAATTCATTTCAGTTAAAAGTTTCGTTTAGTTTAGAGATACAGCGTGGAAACAGGCCCTCAGCCCAAAGAGTCCACACCGACTAATGGCCACCCACACACTAGTTCTATGTTATCCCACTTTCTCATCCTACACACGAGGGCGAATTTACAGAAGCCAATTAAGCTACAAATCGCTTAAGCTGCAGGTCTTTGGAATATGGGAAGAAACTGGAACACCCGAAGAAAACCCATGCAGTCACAGGGAGAACGTACAAACTCCATACGGACAGCACCTGTAGTCAAAGATCCCGTAGTTTTGACAAGCATCTGTGTTTATTTCATAGGGAGGAGTTAAGGCTCATTAAGCTGACTCCTCTACCGATGGGGCAATAGACAATAGACAATAGACAATAGACAATAGACAATAGGTGCAGGAGTAGACCATTCGGCCCTTCGAGCCAGCACCGCCATTCAATGTGATCATGGCTGATCATTCTCAATCAGTACCCCGTTCCTGCCTTCTCCCCATACCCCCTGACTCCGCTATCCTTAAGAGCTCTATCTAGCTCTCTCTTGAATGCATTCAGAGAATTGGCCTCCACTGCCTTCTGAGGTAGGTGGCAGGTGGGTTCTGACCGGTCAGACAGGTGTGTAGTTTGGGACTGTGGACAGCATGTGCATGAGTATGTGTCCATTCGATGGTGGGCCAATATAATTTGCTCACGTGCTGTGAAAGTTGTTAGCTGTGCCGACATTTATTGCTCATCCCTAATTGCCTCTGAACTGTCAGCTCAGTTCATCTATATTTTTGGGCGGTGGTTCTAGAATCGTATGAAGAAAGGAATGGCAGATTGAGACTGTGTGCATATGTGTGTGCACGTGCATGCGAGAGTGTGAGAGTGAATGCATGTATTTAAATGTACGTCCATGTGAATATGAGTTCATGTGTGTCAGTGACAGTGCCTGCAGGTGTACGCTTGTGTTTACGTGTTTGTGCCTGTGTCTGAAAATAAATCCCAGCTACTCATAGTCACTGCTCTACTTCTCTATGTTTCCTTCGCACATGAGTCCTAACAAATGAGTAAAGGAATAGCACATTGAATCTGCAATTTGGGCAGCACAGCCACGCAGCAGTAGATTTGATGCCTTAGAGCGCCACACACCCAGGTTCAATAGACAATAGACAATAGCCAATAGGTGCAGGAGGAGGCCATTCGGCCCTTCGAAGCAGCACCGCCATTCAATGTGATCATGGCTGATCATTCTCAATCAGTACCCTGTTCCTGCCTTCTCCCCATACCCCCTGACACCGCTATCCTTAAGAGCTCTATCTAGCTCGACCCTGACTATGAGGGTGCTGTCTGTACGGAGCTCGTACATTCTCCCCGTGACCGCCTGGGATTCTCCCACACTCCAACGACGTGCAGGTTTGTAGGTTAAATGGCTTCTATAAATTGTCCATAGTTTGTCGGATAGATTTGGTGCACGGGCGATCGCTGGTCAGTATGGACTCAGTGGGTGGACGTTTCCACGCTGTATCTCTAAACTAAACTAAAACTAAATAGGAAGTGTTTCAGACCATGTGATCTGGAGTTTCCGCACTTTAGTGTTGGTCTTCTGAAAGCAAGTTTCTTGAACTGGCCAAGACCATTGAACTTTAATGGCAAACTGTGCTCTTGGAATCATACAGCACAGAAATGGGCTATTTCAGTGACTCTGATGCCTACTTACACTAATGCTATTTGCCTGAATTAGGCCCGTAACCATCAATTCCTTCCCTATCTATGTACCTGTCCAAATGCCTTTTATATGTTGTAATTACATATGTAATTGTATCTACACCACCACCTCTGACAGCTTGTTCCATGTACCCACCAACCTCAGTGTGAAAAACATATCCATCACATCTCACTCCCCTCTTATTTATACATATACATATAATAATACATATGTACACAAATATGTATAAATTGTGTGTGTAGGAAGGAACTGCAGATGCTGGTTTACACCGAAGATAGACACAAAAAGCTGGAGTAACGCAGCACGTTCAGGCAGCATCACTGGAGAAAACGAATAGGTGACGTTTCCGGTCGAGACCCTTCTTCAGACTGAGAGTCAGGGGAGTGGGCAACATATTCATACATGCGAATATATGTATCTGTATAAATATATATTTGTGTGTATATATATATTTTCATTGTATAGAATACATGGGTATTCTATATATAGAATACATGGATATTCTATAAGTATTCTTGTTCTAGACTCCCCTATTCTGAGAAAATTGCTCTTAACTATCTAGTCTATCTCTGGCCGACATTAATTTGAAAAATATTTGGCATTAATATGGGCAGCCCACAATAGAATTAGTCATAATTGTGAGGTTCTGCTAATTGCATTCATTTGCAAGTTCTTGAAGGGTTTGTTTTTGGCTTGTACAAGTTTTAATAGTTTTTTAATATAATTTACTAAGAAATAATTACTTACCTCAATAAAAGTGGAAAATGTTCTTTGGTGAATTTAAAGCCATTGTGTAATTACTTAAAAAAAAGGTTATTGACAAATGGTGGACTGGACAGAATGATTAAAGTATTTCTTCCCACACACACCTCACCAGCACATCCCTTCCCACACATATAAACACCCCACAGCAAACTCATCCCACACACCTTCAGCTATCTTCATCAAATGCCATCAAGTTCAGTCTTTGAATTTTTCAAGGAATAGTTTTTAAAACATTTTCTTCCCAGTAGACATATTGCACTCTTGGGAAATATTATATTTGGTGATAGGTTAATAACCTACTGGGCAAATTGAAGAAGCATTATTCTCAAATCCAGTCCAGTTTTGGGGCGGATCACAGAATCCCTCTCCCATTATACATCAAGATCACGACCTGCTGAGTTACTCCAGCTCTTTGTGTTTTGATAAGGTCATAAGGGATAGGAGTAGAATTAGGCCTGTTCGAGATTCCAGCATCTGCAGTTCCTTGTGTTTCAAAATCCTTTAGTAAACAATTAATCATAGAAAGTTGGAGGGGAGAAAGTGACCATTTAGTTCAACATAACTATGCCGGCTCAAGATTAGACCCATTCCCAGCACTTGGTCTACAGTGCTGTAAGTTACGGCTCTTCAAGCTTTCACCCTATCGCAGCCCCAAGATGGTGACTGTTTCTTTTCCCATAGATGCTGCCTGAGCTTCTGAGTGCTTCCAGCACTCTCTGTTTTTGTTTCAGAGTTTCTGCCTCCAGGTCCCTTTCAGACAATAGTGTTCAGGCCACTTGTTGAGTGGAATAACTTCCTCAATCCCCCTTCATTTCTCCAATAATTGGTTTCAATTTTGATCTCAAACTAAGTAAAATAGGTCATTAACTTTACACACCTCAAATAAATCTCCCCTTTTTTGTTCCAAAGAAAACAACCTAGAAAAGTAAGGAGGTCCTTCTCATGACTGCAATCCTCTGGATCTAGCAACCTGCTAGTAACCCTCTCTAAAGCTAGATACCAGCAACTGCAGATGATGGGTTACAATAAAAAAAAGACACAAAGTGCTGGAGTAACACAGCTCTCTGGTCAACATGGATAAGTGACACTTCGGGTCGGGACCCTTCTTCAGACAGTGTTGGGGGGTAGGGGAAAGAAAGCTGGAAGAGGGGGAAGGACAAAGCCTGGCGAGTGAGAGGTGGATACAAGCGAGGGTTTAAAAATAAAATTAGCCAGATGGTTGGACCAAGCCCAGAGAAGAAAAGACAAATCTTAATACTGGAGGTACAGTACTCTTAAAGTCATCAGCAATTTTTGTTTATCACACCAGTGATTGCACTAATAAAGTGCTTCATTGAGGGGTGGCACAGGGGCGCATCAGTAGAGTTGCTGCCTTACAGTGCCAAAGACCCAAGTTTGATCCTGACTACAGGTGATGTCTGTAAGGAGTTTGTACGTTCCCCCTGTGACTGCATGGGTTTCTCCAGGTGCTCTGGTTTCCTCCCACACTCCTAAGTGTAAGATTTGAGAAGTTTTCCCTCATTCCGCAAACAACAAAAACCAAAGGGCTGCAGTTTGGACATTTTATACGGGACTGGGGCTGATAGCGGAGAAAGGCTGCGGTCAGTTTTTTTAGGGATGTCACAATCCATGGGTCCCAAGATGGCCGCGGGACCTCGTGACCAGCCACAAAAGCGAAAACCCCACAGCCCAGTCTCTAGGTTTCTGCAAAGCCACGGCCAGAACAATGGATGGATATTGGCCGTGCAGAAACCCGCGAAACCAGGTCGAAGTCCAGACACTGGGGCGCTGACATCAGCATGCTTCACAATGCCCCAAGCCGACCTACACAGTTAATCTCGTTAAGGGGACACAATAGCCCATAGAAAACTACCTGGCCGGTGATGGGAAACCAGTTAAACCCATCACCTCTTAACGAGAAACAGATTAACAGACCATCTAGCCATCACCGGTACTCCCGGACATAACGCAGAACAAAGAGAAAACTCGAATCCCATCTTTGAAACAAAGAGATCCCGAGATCTGGCGGGAGATAGGACGGGTCAGGATTAGTATAACTGGCCACGATTTTGGGGTTTTAGACTGACAGAAAACCTCACGCAAGACACACACGGGAACAGAAGCACAGCACGCAAGTCAGAAGTCAGGAGTCAGAGAAACACACGCAAGAAAATCGGGAAAACGGAACGCAAGAAGGGGACGGCAGTCAGAAGGAAGAAGAAGAAGTCTCACGGCAGAAGTCAGAGAACGCAACGAACGGCACGGAGAACGGAGACTCACCGAGAAGAACGGAAGGAAGAAACTCACGGAACAAGCACGACCCTCACGGAAAACAGCAGAGAAGCAGCACGAACAGCCAGTAACCCCAGTAATAGCCCCATGGTGAGCATGTACCCCGATCCTGCACATCCTGGACATAGTTTTAGTGTAGAGGGGAGGGTGGCTTAATTAACGTGGGTGTATAAGTAAATATGCGTTGGCCAATTTTGCGATGTGTCGTACGTTCCCCATCTTACAGTCGAGTATATGTCTTATAGAACTGTGCGTTTATAATTCAGAGTCAAAGTATTCATGTAATTCAGTATATGTCTTATAAAACTGTGCGTTTATAATTCAGAGTCAAAGTATTCATGTAATTCATTATATGTCTTATAGAACTGTGTAAAAGCATTCATGTACCATAGTCCCAAGCGCTCAATAAAAGCCTTATTCCGTTTAAACCCTGGTCTTCAAATCTGGTCTGGTTGAATTTTTCTGCACTATCAACGCTCCTGCATCTAAGTCCAGTGTCTAGAACCGTAGGGGGTGAGTGGGTCGAACCACTCACGGGGAACCAGTGTGCGCGGCCTGGTCGAGGGACCAGAGCAAGGCACGGGGACCTTAGGTCGGGCGAAAGCTCGGCGCAGAAACCCCTTACATAAGGCATGCAGGTTAGTAGGTTTATTGGCTTCTGTAAAATTGTAAATTATCCCTAGTGTGTAGGATAGGGCTAGTGTACACTGTGATCGCTGGTCGGCGCAGACTCGGTGGGCAGAAGGTCCTGTTTCCGCGCTGCATCTCTAAAGTGTAATGTCATTGGGACATTCAAATGCTTTGAACTGTGTTATCAGTGGAGTTCTTTCTGCTTTTTTTTAAAGCAGGACCCAAGTGGACATTAGAAGCTTTATCTTTGTCAGAATACATTCTTGTGGACAATGTTCCAAAAACGATTAAAATACTAGGTTAATTCCCGGAATGGCGGGACTGTCATATGTTGAAAGACTGGAGCGACTAGGCTTGTATTTAGGCTGGAATTTAGAAGGATGAGAGGGGATCTTATCGAAACGTATAAGATTATTAAGGGGTTGGACACATTAGAGGCAGGAAACATGTTCCCAATGTTGGGGGAGTCCAGAACCAGGGGCCACAGTTTAAGAATAAGGGGTAGGCCATTTAGAACAGAGATGAGGAAAAACCTTTTCAGTCAGAGAGTTGTGAATCTGTGGAATTCTCTGCCTCAGAGGGCAGTGGAGGCCAATTATCTGAATACATTCAAGAGAGAGCTAGATAGAGCTCTTAAGGATAGCGGAGTCAGGGGGTATGGGGAGAAAGCAGGAACGGGGTACTGATTGAGAATGATCAGCCATGATCACATTGAATGGCGGTGCTGGCTCGGAGGGCCGAATGGCCTACTCCTGCACCTATTGTCTATTGTCTATTGTCTATTGTCTAAAAGCCCTTGGAATGAGCAGTGAGACTTGTTATATTCTTAAACTAAGCATTGCAATGAGTTTAGCAGCAAACAGGGTGGGGAATCAAATTCCTGTCATCAGTACATATATAACACTATAACAGCGTTATAATTAAAGTTGGAAATGCTGCTGTGCTCAGTTCACCAACCTCTCCCAGTACGTACATGATTCCTGCCTTCATTTACTGCAGGAATGAGCATGCTATGCCTGGCCGAATGCAAAGCGTGCCGGGTGTCACATGTGGAAGGTTTGCTCTGTCACGGCTTTCTGACTAACCATACATCATGAAATATTGATATGGTTCCACTGGGCTGCTGCACCTGACATTTGATTTATAGCTTCAGGTGTCTTTTCTTTTAAAAAAAAAATTGTAAATAATCGAGCAGGGAATCAAAAACTGAATGTCAAATTTGTACTTTTCTGGGAATGGAATGGTGCAGGCAGAATTGTTTACGGGAATGCCCTCCATAACCTCTCTTTGATTGGGTCATGCTTTCTCTGTCTCCAGTTATGATCGGAAGGTCCATTATTTGTTAATCTGCTCCACCTTTCCTACACCTAAAATATTTATGGCCAATTGATGTCAGCTCTCTCTGGATTGCAATCATTCCTTCCTTCAGGACTCTAAGATTTAAAAAAAATAATAATTGTTGGACAGAATAAAAAAAATTAATATGGGGAAATGTCTTAAAAGAATCACAGGAAACTATGCAGAAATCAATAGTTGGACGTGGCCAGAATTAATCACATTCTGAAACAGTTTCAATGTTTATCACATTTCCTTTAAGGGCACTCAATGTTTAATACAGAATGTTTTAAGTAGGAAGGATACATCTCCCAGGAAGGAAATGGAAAATTTGAACTGTGATGTCTCACAGTAAATTAAGATGAGTTGTCAGGAATTTCAACACCTCTATAGTTCATAGCAAACAAAAACACATGAAAAGGTGATCTTCAAGCAGTCCCTGGAGCTCCACCACTCAGTTAGATCATAGCTGATCTATAAAGCAACTTCCTTGCTTTCATTCCCTATTCTTACCTCTAAACAAGTTGCTGATGATAGTGCTGAACATTTCACTTGATCTACGCTTGGGATTTTGCCATTTCCATCCTTAAACTTGTCTTGCCGTGGACAAAAATGGTGCCTCCTTATTTCTATTGTAGATTCAAGAGTGTCTTATATGTCCCAAAACGGAACAATGAAATTCCTACTTGCAGCGGTACAACAACGGATATGTAAACATAGCAGGCTGTAAAACCCGTAATAAACAACAACAAAAATCAGTATATATACACACACATATATGTGTGTGCGTGTGTGTGTATATGTATTTATATATATATATTTTAAAAAAAAATATATATATTTATATGTGTGTGGGTGTGTGGATGTGCATGTGTGTGTATATATATATATATATATATGAAATATTGATATGGTTCCATATATATATATATATATATATATATATATGATCATTATATATGTGGTAGACACACAGAGTCTCTTGCCCAGAGTAGGGGAATCAAGGACCAGAGGACATAGGTGTAAAGTGAGTGGGAAAAGATTTAATAGGAACCTGAGGGGTAACTTTTCATGCAAAGGGTGGTAGGTGTATGGAACGAGCTGCCGGAGGAGGTAGTTGAGGCGGGTACTATCCCAACGTTTTGAAAACATTTAGACAGGTACATGGATAGGACAGATTTAGAGGGATATGGGCCAAATGCAGGCAGGTGGGACAAGTGTAAATGGGACATAATGTGTAGGAAAGAACTGAAGATGCTGGTTTAAATTGAAGGTAGGCACAAAATGCTGGAGGGGGACAGGCAGCATCTAGATGGGGCATGTTGGCCGGTGTGGGCAAGTTGGGCCAGAGGGCCTGTTTCCAAGCTGTAGAGCTCTATGGCTCTCTATATCCGTGACCATATCACCCCCGTCCTTTACAAACTCCACTGGCTCCCCATCCCCCAGAGAATCCAGTACAAAATCCTCCTCATGACCTACAAAGCCCTCCATAACCTGGCCCCATCCTACCTGACCGACCTCCTCCACAGGCACACTCCCACCTGCACCCTCCGCTCTGCTGCTGCCAATCTCCTATCCCCCCACATCCAGACCAAACTCAGATCCTGGGGGGACAGGGCTTTCTCCATCGCTGCTCCCACCCTATGGAACTCACTACCCCAAACTGTCAGAGACTCCTCCACACTCACCACATTCAAAACATCACTGAAGTCTCACCTGTTCAGTACTGCCTTCAACCACTGAAGGTCACCCCACCTTCTGTCTCCTTTCTCTGTTCGTTTAGGTTCTTAAGGTTAACTTTCTTAAGGTTCGCATGCAGGTACAGCAGGCAGTGAAGAAAGCCAATGGAATGTTGGCCTTCGTAACAAGAGGAGTTGAGTATAGGAGCAAAGAGGTCCTTCTACAGTTGTACCGGGCCCTGGTGAGACCGCACCTGGAGTACTGTGTGCAGTTTTGGTCTCCAAATTTGAGGAAGGATATTCTTGCTATGGAGGGCGTGCAGCGTAGGTTCACTAGGTTAATTCCCGGAATGGCGGGACTGTCGTATGTTGAAAGGCTGGAGCGATTGGGCTTGTATACACTGGAATTTAGAAGGATGAGGGGGGATCTTATTGAAACATATAAGATAATTAGGGGATTGGACACATTAGAGGCAGGAAACATGTTCCCAATGTTGGGGGAGTCCAGAACAAGGGGCCACAGTTTAAGAATAAGGGGTAGGCCATTTAGAACGGAGATGAGGAAGAACTTTTTCAGTCAGAGAGTGGTGAAGGTGTGGAATTCTCTGCCTCAGAAGGCAGTGGAGGCCGGTTCGTTGGATGCTTTCAAGAGAGAGCTGGATAGAGCTCTTAAGGATAGCGGAGTGAGGGGGTATGGGGAGAAGGCAGGAACGGGGTACTGATTGAGAGTGATCAGCCATGATCGCATTGAATGGCGGTGCTGGCTCGAAGGGCTGAATGGCCTACTCCTGCACCTATTGTCTATTGTCTATTGTTTACTTATTTATCTATTTATTCACTTCCCTATGTTCTCTAAATCCCTGTAAAGCGTCTTTGAGTATATGAAAAGCGCTATATAAATGTAATGCATTATTATTATTATTATTATTATATATAAAAAGACAAACAAATAAGTAAACAATAATAGTGCAAAGTCAAAAATAATTCTCCCAAGTCTATATAGTTTGGATTCTATTTGGAGGTTGTATGTTTAATAGCCTGATGGTTGTTGGGAAGAAGCTGCTCCTGAACCTGGACGTTACAGTTTTCACGCTCCAAACTTATTCTTAATATTACTCCCCCATTCTGGATTTTGCAAAAAGAGGAAATAATGTCTCTGCAACTCGTCTGTACAATAGATGTATAACAATCGTCACACGGTTAAAAGTAGTCTCTGAAGATTTTGGACAAAACTTGTTTACCTCTCCGTGAACTCTCTCCGCATCCTTATCACTATTCATTTTGTGTTAAGAGCAAAATTAAAAATATTGCGTGGAAGAACAATTGAAACATTTTGAGATGTTCAGCAGGTCCAACGGTAACTGTGGACAGAGAGGCAGAGTTAACATTCAGGCCTACGGTCCTTCATCAGAACTGTAGGATTATGATCCGAAATGCCAACATTGTTTCTCTCTCCACTACTGTTGTATGACTCGCTCAGTGTCCGCATTATTTTCCAATTTTGTTTTAATGTTTACACCTGCAGTTTTTTGTTTCTGACCGAAAGGCATTTTGGTCCCCTTAACCAAATTGTTAATATTGCTTGGGTATAAGCAGCGTTCAAAGAACTGATCCCTGAGATACCTCACTGGTCACAATTTATCAATTTGAGAAGATCCTGTTTAT
The DNA here is from genome assembly GCF_053455715.1 of Rhinoraja longicauda. Lineage (NCBI taxonomy): Eukaryota > Metazoa > Chordata > Chondrichthyes > Rajiformes > Arhynchobatidae > Rhinoraja > Rhinoraja longicauda. The sequence goes on from NC_135954.1 coordinate 100,905,410, forward strand.
TCCCACTCTTTGCTTTCTATCTGTTAACCAGCTCTCAATACATGGCGGACAAAACAAAGAACTGCAGATGCTGGATTATACCAAAGATAGACACAAAGTGCTGGAGTAACTTAGCGGGTCACGCAGTATCTCTGGAGAAAAAGGATAAATGACCTTTCGGGAACCCTTCTTCAGACGTGAAGGAGGGTTCTGACCCGAAACGTCACCTATCCTTTTTCTCCAGAGATACTGCCTGACTCGCTGAGTTACTCCAGCACTTTGTGTCTACCTCAATCCATGGTGGTACATTAGCCTCTAATTCCATGTGCTCTTATCTCGTTTACCAACCCCCTGTGTGGGACTTTATCAAAAGTCTCCTGAAACTTTAATCACAACACGCCCACTGATTCCTCTTCATATACTCTGTGGGACATATCCCCAAAGACTCCAATAGATTATTCAAACATGATTTCCCATTCATAAATCCATGTTGACTGTGCTTAATTATATATTATTGTGCTCTTATATATTTTAACAATTCCAGCATTTCCCCAATTACATTTTATTCCCTTTATCCCGTATCTGTATATTGTGAATGGCTCGATTGTAATCATGCATTGTCTTTCCACTGACTGGTTAGCACGCAACTAAACCTGTACCTCGGTGCATGTGACAATAAACGAAACGAAACCACAGTTGTCAGGCTCATTGGTCAGTAGTTTCTTGTTTCCTCTCTCCATCTTTCTTAAATACTGGGGCCACATTCCGTCTGCTCTAAATGCTGGAAATATTCTAGAAGCTGCAGATTTTTAGATAACAATAACCGTTCATTAACTTCATAGCTCAGCTCTATCAAAACTTCAGATGTAGATCATCACGTTCTTTGGGATTTAGCAGTTTGCAGGCTCATTAACTACCCTAGTAGTTTTTTATGAACACTAATTTCTTTTATCTTTTTCATTTGCCAATCGACCTCTGATTCTCCATCATTTCTGCAAGGATTTTTGTGTTCACTTCAATGGTTCCTTTATTATCACATGTACCAAGATACAGTGCCATTTTTCTTTTTGCATACAGATAAGTAAGATTATTTCTGTACATGAGTACAATCCCGGGTTAAGTACACAATACATACAACCAGCCCACTGAGTCTGTATGCAAGAGACGCCAGGTTTTGGTGCCATTTGGTGCACAGTCTCAACTACAGTTGGCCATAAAGGCTCATTGCAGACATCACTTATATTCGGTCATTCTGCAAAATGTCATCTCTCTCCTTGCCTGGCCATCTTCCACCTTCGTGCCTCTTCCACGGGGTTGCCTCCTGCAGCTGACCTTCAACCTACTTTGAGAACTCTCTCCCAGTGAAAAACTGTTGAGGCTGAGGCTGAACTGAACATTTTGGAACTGACAGGGATAGATTTTTATTAGACAAGGGTATTAAAGGTTTAGGTTTATTATTGTCCCATGCACCAAAGTACAGTGAAAAGCTTTGTTTTGCATGGTATCCAATCAGCTCAGATAACACTATACATAAATACGATCAAGTCCAACTCGTAAAATAGAAAGATCAAAGGGGAAGATACAGAGTGCTGAATATAGATCTCCGTGTTGCAGCACATCAGTTCTAGAGACAAATACCCGATGTCTCTGCAATGGAGCAGAGGAGAATTGGGCAGTACCGTAGTTTATGGAAGGTTACATCTAAGGCAAGAAAATAGAGTTAAGGTACAGACCAAATGCAATAAAACAGAGCATTCTGGAAATACAAGAGTTAACATTTCAAGTCATTGACCTTGCTTTACAACTGGATAGTTGGAACAAGCTGTGAGACACAGAGAAAGGCAGAGGGAAGGTCGAGTGGAGCACGGAGAGCTTACACTACACAAGAGGTGGTGGAACGGCATGAGGGCGGCTGACAAAGGCTGGTGAGTAACAAAAGATGTGTCTAAAATGAAGGTAATATCCTCGTAAGTCTTTATCTTTTGCTTCCTTTCCAGTTTAATGACATCCATCCTACAGCATGGTGTCCAGAACTTTACGTTGTACTCCAAATGTGGCCATGCCAGTCTCATACAGCCGTAACATAACATCCCAGCTCCTGTACACAATGCTCTGACCGATGAAGGCAAACCTGCCAAACGCATTCTTCACCATTTAACACTTCCAAGAACCAAAAGGGTCTCGACCCGAAATGTCACCCATTCCTTCCCTCCAGAGATGCTGCCTGTCCCACTGAGTTACTCCAGCCTTTTGTGTCCATCTTCGGTTTAAACCAACATCTGCATTTCCTTCCTACACTTATCATTCTCCATAGCTTCCCCTAAGATAAGGTTCAGGACAGCCTTTCCAATAGTTGGACTATCTACATTTTGTTTTGAAACCATCCTAGCACCATCGAAATCCCTGGTACCAGGGGAGCCTTAAGTAATATTTGGTAAGTTAAGTTAACCCGCTAAAATCAACCTGTTGCCTTTCCATGATCGGCCTGCATATCTGTTGCTCTGGGTCCTGCTGTCTATTGGGAGGCTGATGGTTTTGGCTCATCAAAATGAACTTGTCATTAGTTCTGTTTTTATTATGCAGTTTCTATCACTTGGTTGATATTTGAACGTACTTGATACATGGTATCCAAGAGGATACCAGAAATGCCTTCGTGGCCAGGAGGAACGTTACAGAACCAATCCTGATCAGTCTTGGACCTCTGTGAAGGATGGCACAGATCACCAGGTCAAGCTCAAATGAACATCATTTAAGTGCAATTACACTTCGTTAATAGATAGGTGATGTTCAGTCCGAAAAACAGTCCCAACCTGAAATGTCACCGATCCATGTCCTCCAGAGATGCTGCCTGATCTGCTGAGTTATTCCTGCACTTTGTGTCTTTTTGTTTGTAAACCAGCATTTGCAGTTCCTTGTGTCTACATTTCTTTAATGATCATTGAATAATTTTCTACACATTTGGGATCGAGATCCGGGTGGCGCCGAGAGCGATGGCAGCCTCGCCAACAGTCTGTCTGCCTTTTCGTCTTTTCTGTTATTTATAGTGCATTTTAAAAGTATGTGCTAATGTTCTCCGGTTTGTTTTATGTTGAGGGTGGGGGAGGGAGTTGGGGGAAACTTTTTTCAATCTCTTACCTTGCCAGAGATGCGATTGTTTTCCGGATTGTATTTCCGGTTGCTCTGTGGCCTAACATCATGGAGCTGGCGGCCTTGCTCGAGACTGACTTTGAGCCCCACCGCATCCCTTGCCTGGGATCGACGCTCCTACCGTGGCCTGCGGATTTCAACATCGAGGAGCTCGCAGTCTCGGGTAGAGACTGAAATGTTGGGAAGCTCCAAGCCGCAGAAGGTTCGATCAGCCCCGACCCGGGGTCCAATCGCCAGGCGCGGGGGAGCTGAGATCCCCCGATGCGGGAGCTTGATTACCCCAAGGCGGAGGGCTCGACCGCCGGTTGTGGGAGCCAAGATTGCCCCGACAATGGAAAGTTCAAGTGGCGGGAAGACAAAGAAGGGAAGAAGATTGAACTTTTTATGCCTTCCATCACAGTGAAGAATGTGGGGGAGTCGCTGTGGTGGATGTTCATGTTAAAAAACTATTCAGGTGTCTTGTTGCCCTTTATTGATTTGACTGCACGGCAAATCAAATCCCTCGTATGTTACAAAACATACTTGGCTAATAAAGTACTATTATGATTATGATTATGTTTTATTAAATCTCCTCTCATGCTTCTTTGCTCCAACGTCTACTATTCCAAATCTCCAATCCATTCCCGTATCTGAAATTCTTTATCCCTAAAATCTTTGGAAACTTGCTAAAGCGGGGTGAGCAGAATTGAATACACTGCTCACACAGTGTTCTGTTAAATATGTCCAGAATCCCAGATGCTATATTAACTACTCTGGCAACATGTCCTACTGGTCTCATAAAATGTACTTACACACATACATGTACACTTATAATTGTAATAGTCAGCCCTCGGTAGTATAGTAGTTAGTAACCCTGCCTGTCACGTGGGAGACCGGGATTCAATTCCCTGCTGGTGAGTTACTATTATTACTATCGCAACGTTTACAAAACATTTTACACAATTGCATGGATTGGACAGGTTTAGAGGGATATGGGCCAAACGCAGGCAGGTGGGACTAGTGTAGATGGGACATGTTTGTCGGTGTGGGCAAGTTGGGCCGAAGGGCCTGTTTCCACGCTGTATAACTCTATGACTTACATTCGGGTCTTTTTGGTCTTGCACATAAACTGCACTTTCAGCCCTCCATGTGTATTCTGTCCATTAAGTGTCTGTTTATATTATCCCCATTTACTAGCAATTGATCCAAAGCCGACTATGCCTTTACAATTCAAATACTCGCTCTGATGATTCTTAAACGTTGTGGGAGTATCTGGCTCCATCACCTTCTCAGACACTGCATTCCATTCTCTAGCTGAAAACATTCTTCTACAGATCCCCTCTAAACTCCTTGCTCCTCACCTTAAACGTATGTCCTCCATCTTTAAATGTGTTTGCTATGGAGAAAGGTTTCTTGCATCTCGACTGAGACCCATTCTTAGATGTTATGTGAATACTTGCATCCACCACCTTCACAGCAGTGCATTTTCTAGCTGAAAAAAATCTTCCTCAGATCCCTCTAAACTACTTTCTTTGTTCTTCCTGACAAATATATAAATGCGCATAGGTTAGGTAGTTAGTTAGTTTAGTTGGACAGGCTGCATCGCTGGAGAGAAGGAATGGGTGACGTTTCGGGTCGAGACCCTTCTTCAGCATTTTGTGCCTACCTTTGATTTAAACCAGCATCTGCAGTTCTTTCCTACACATAGTTAGTTTAGTGTACTGTCACGAGTACCGAGGCACAGTGAAAAGCTTTTGTTGCGTGCTAACCAGTCAGCGGAAAGACTAAACATTATTACTGTACAATCGAGCCATCTACAGTGTACAGATACATGATAAAGGGAACAACGTTAAGTGCAAGATAAAGTACAGTAAAGTCCAACGAAAGCTAGTCCGAGGGTCTCCAATGAGGTAGATGGTAACTCCGGATCATTGTCTAGTTGGTGGTAAGATGGTTTGGTTGCCTGATAACAGCTGGGAAGAAACTGTCCCTGAATCTGGAGGCGTGCGTTTTCACACTTCTGTACCTCTTGCCTGATGGGAGAGGGGAGAAGAGGGAGTGGCCGGGCTGAGACTTGTCCTTGATTAAACTGGTGGCCTTGCCGAGGCAGCGTGAGGTTGGCAGAAGAATCTACCTTCTGAGGCAGCTTAAGCAAAATGACCAAATTTGAAATAGAAAAAAGCTGAGGGTCAGTTTGCATCTGTACAAAGTAGTATGCAGCTAATGTACATCTGTCCAAAGTAGTATGCAGCTAATGTTTCATCCATTCACCTTCTACGGTCATTGATCTGAAGTGTTAATTCTGACTCTCTCTCCACAGCTGCTGCCTCACTTGCTGAGTATTTCCAGCATCTTTTGTTTTTATTTCAAAAGGGATAAAGCTCTGTCAGTTTAAGGAAGAGAGAATAAAGTTATTACCATGAATCTAAAGAGTGTTGTTTCTGCATTCGGACTTTGTTTCTGCAGAATGATAACTCTCTGTGAACTGCTGACTTCAAAACTTGCCATTTAATCCGACATAATGATTCATATTTATTAAGTACATTAAGCAATGCAGGGCTTGGAAAGTAGTGATTGCAAATTGCACAGTAATATTAGTTGGCATTACAGTGTATCACCTCAGCTAAATTAACAAAGAAAAGCTACCCATTACTCAGCAGGATAAAAAATCTATATGGGTTATTAAGATGGTATAAATGTTGTTATGGCCATAATTACTTTACCCTGAAGTGTATAATTGTTAAACTAGATTGTCTTGCTATGGCAGTAGAGAATTAAGAAATTTTGCTAAAGATACATTAATGACCTTTGAAGTTGCTTGGTATAACAAGTGCAGCTTATCCTTTCTGACAAAAGGTCATTAAACTTGCCTTTTCTATTTCTAGATGCAGATCAACTTTCTGTGCATTCTTTGCAATTACAAAGGTATTTATTCACAAAATGCTGGAGTAACTCAGCAGATCAGGCAGCATCTCAGGAGAGAAGGAATGGGTGACGTTTCGGGTCGAGACCCTTCTTCAGACTGATGTCAGGGGGGCGGGACAAAGGAAAGATATAGGTGGAGTTAGGAAGATAGAGGGAGAACTGGGAAGGGGGAGGGGAAGAGAGGGACAGAGGAACTATCTAAAGTTGGAGAAGTCAATGTTCATACCGCTGGGCTGCAGGCTGCCCAAGCGAAATATGAGGTGCTGTTCCTCCAATTTCTGGTGGGCCTCACTATGGCCTCTCTTCCCCTCCCCCTTCCCAGTTCTCCCTCTATATCCTTCCTTTGTCCCGCCCCCCTGACATCAGTCTGAAGAAGGGTCTCGACCCGAAACGTCACCCGTTCCTTCTCTCCTGAGATGCTGCCTGACCTGCTGAGTTACTCCAGCATTTTGTGAATAAATACCTTCGATTTGTACCAGCATCTGCAGTTATTTTCTTACACTTCTTTGCAATTACAGTGACTTGTTTGTAAGAGTGGTGTGTCTCAAATTAGATGTCTCTGCTGAAGAGGCACGTTACTCTCCCTTGGTCCTGAAGGCATTGGATTGGATATTTTATTGTGACATGGGTCCACGCTTAACACAGTTGGGCGGCACAATGGCTCATCGCCAATGACAAAGAACATAGAACGGTACATCACAGGAACAGGCCCTTTGGCCCACAATGCTCGTGCCAAACATAATGCCTAGTTAAACTGATCTCCACATGATCCATATCCCTCTATTCCCTGCACTTCCATCTGCCTATCGAAAAGCCATTTCAACTCCGCTATTGTATCTGCAACCATAATCATCCCTGGTAATGAGTTTCAGACCTCCACCACTCTCTGTGTTAAAAAAAAAACTTGCCATTAAACTTTCCCCCTCTCACCTTATATTTATCCCCTCTAGTGTTAGACATTTCCACCCTGGGATAAAGGTTCTGACTGCCTACCCTATCTATGCTTCTCATAATTTTACATACTTATATCAAGTCTTCCCTCAACCTCTGATGTTCCAGAGAAAATTATCCATGTTTCTCCATCCACTGGGAGAGGCTTTCTGAGAGGAAGTCTGAGGAAGAATAATAGGCAGAGTGGATTCAGAAGTGAATAACACAGGGTTGGAGTTGCCCAAAGTTACTTGAGACCTGGGTTTAACCCTGACCTTGGGGGCAGACACAAGATGCTGGAGTAACTCAACGGGTCAGGCAGCATCTCTGGAGAGAAGGGATGGTGACGTTTCGGGTCGAGACCCTTCTTCAGACTGATGTCAGGGGAGGGGGTGGGACAAAGACAGGATGTAGTAGGTGACAGGAAGACAGTGGGAGAACTGGGAAGCGGGAGGGGAAAGAGAGGGACAGAGGAACTATCTGAAGTTGGAGAAGTCAATGTTCATACACCCCATGCTGGGGTGTAAACTGCCCAAGAGAAATATGAGATGCTGTTCCTCCAGTTTGCGCTGGGCCTCAATATGACAATGGAGGAGGCCCATCCTGACCTTGGGGCTGTCGTTGTGGCGTTTGCACGTTCTCCCTGTGACCACGTGGGTTTCCTCCAGTTTCCTCCCACATCCCAAAGACATGCGGGTTTGTAGGCCTCAAAAAATAAGTTGTCCCCAATATGTAGGGAGTGGATGAGAAAGTGGGGATAACATAGAACTAATGTGAATTGGTGGTTGATGGTCAGCATGGAGTCAGTGGGCTGAAGGGTCTGTTTCCATGCTTACCTCTAAAAAAATTAAAGAAAGAAAACCAGTGTTCGCTAGTCCTGTTGACCCAAAGTCCCGAACTTTAGATGAGGTGAGAAGACTCTTCTTGCATTTTGGCCCATATCCCTCTAAACCTATCTTTATATGTACCAGTCTTAAATGTTAAACGTTTCTTAAACATTGTGATAGTACCTCCCCCAACTACTTCCTCCAGAAGCTCATTCCATACACCTATCACCCTTTGTGTAAAACGGTTGCCCCTCAGGTTCCTATTAAATCTTTCCCTCCTCACCTTAAACCTATGTTCTCTGGTTCTCGAGTCCCCTACTCTGGACTCTATCTGTCCATTTACCCTATCTATTCCTCTCATGATCTTGTACATCACTATAAGATCACCCCTTATCCTCCTGCACTCCAAGGAATAAAGTCCTAGCCTGCTCAATCTCTCCCTATAGCCTTGAGTCCTGGCAAAATCCCCATAAATCTTTTCTACACCCTCTCCAGCTTAACAACATCTTTCCTATAACTGGTGACCGTAATTGAAAGCAATACTCTAAATGTAGCCTCACCATTGACTTGTACAACTGTGACATGACCTCCCAACTTCTATACACAATACTCCGACTGATGAAGGTTATTGTGCCAAAAGCCTTCTTGACCATCCTGTCTACTTGTGACGCCACTTTCAATGAATTATTTCTCACTCCCAGATCCCTCTGCTCTACAACGCCCCCCAAACCCCTGCCATTCATTGTGTAGGTCCTGCCCTGGTTTGTCTTACCAAAATGCAACACCTCTCATTTATCTGTATTAAACTTCATTAACCATTCCTCAGCCCACCTGCACAACCGATCAAGATCCTGCTGCAAGTTTTGACAACCATCTTCGCTATGTACAGTACTACCCACTTTTGTGAAATCTGCAAAAAATACTAATCATGCCATGTACATTCTCCTCCAAATCATTTGATATTGATGACAAACAGCAATGGACCCAGTAATGAACCCTGAGGCACAGCACTAGTCACAGGTCTTCAATCCAAAAAACAACCTTCCACCATCACCCTCTGCTTCCTTCCATGAAGCCAATTTTCTATCCATTCAGCTATCTCTCCTTGGATGCCATGTGTTCTAACATTCCAGAGCAGCCGACCATGCAGAACCTTGTCAAATGCCTTGCTGAAATCCATATATCTAATGTCTACTACAGTTCTGTCCTCATTAACCTTTTTGGTCACCTCTTTAACAAACTCAATCAGATTTGTGTGACATGATCTCCCACGTAAACAATAAACTGTGCTGACTCTCCCCAATCAGCCCCTGTCCATCTAAATGCATGTATATCTTATCCCACAGAATACTCTCTGGTAACTTTCCGACCACAGATGTTACACTCACTGGCCTTTAGTTCCCAGGCGTTTTCCTAATAGAGGCACATTTGCCACCCAAGTCATTCAGCACTTCACCCATATTTAACGATGACTCATAAATCTTAGCCAGGGGCACTGCAATTTCCTCTGTAGCTTCACCTAGGACAGGGGCTGATTATGGATAGTCAGGATGTTTTTTTATTACGTGGGAGATCATGTCTCACAAATCTGATTGAGTTTGTTGAAGGTGTGACCTTTGGATATATGCTTCCCATATCCAAAGACTGGAGGCCCTTGGACATATCTGGTCAGGATCAGGAGATATGTCTACCTTCATACGCGTTAGGACAGTCAGTAGTACTGCCCTCAAGACTTTTCCATTGACTGCCTCAAGTTCTCCAGTCCTCATGTCTTTCTCTACGGTAAAAACAGAGGAGACTAACTCATCAAGGACCCATCTCCTGTGGCTCCACACAGAGCTGACCGCTTAGATTCCTCAGCGGCCCCATTCTCACTCTAATTACCCCTTTTCCCTTAATGTATTTGTAAAATCTTCTGGGGTTATCCTTAATATTATCAGCATTATTACCCTTAATATTATCTTATTGTCACAAGGCACGAGGAAGAAATTGAACATAAGAGGAGGTACTGCTGTGGACCCACTTAAATATTCACTTTTGGTAACTGGGCGTTGCTGGCACGGCAAGAATATCCTGTCATTTCTAATTGCCCTTGGCAACATAATGGTGATTTTCTTGAACATTGATAATGAACTTGAACATGGTGGGATAGATAAAATGAATACTCAGTCTTTTTCCCAGGGTGGAGGATTCTAAAGTTGAAGGGCATAGGCTTAAGATGGGAGGGGAGAGATTTAAGAGGGGTTTCGGGCAATTCTTCACTCAGAGAATAGTCCGTATCTGGATCGAGCTAGCTGCTAGAGGAAGCAATAGAAGCAGATACAATTATGATTTTAAAAGACATTCGAACAGATTTGTGGATAGGAAGCTTTTAGAGGGCTCTGGGCCAAATGAGGGCAAATGGTATCATCCCAGTATGTCCACCTGGTCGGCATGGGGAAGGTGAGTCAAAGAGCCTGTATCCATGCTATATTTCTGCCGTGCAGAATGAGCCAGTAGATAGGTTAGCATCAGGGGAAATTCTGCTTAATTTCTTTCTCTTGACCTTCATTGCTCTACTTTTCTTTCTCCTCAGCTGTAGAACCATATCTGATTACCGTGTCATTCAGCTCAATTTGGCTTGATGCCGGCCCTTTATTACACGCTGCATAAAACTAAATCCACTCTTCCGTTAGCCTTGTTTTCTCCTCTATTTCAGAACTGCCAGCATTATGTACTGTTTTCTCAATGGCTGCAATGCGTTTGCTGCCTCAACCCATTTTGTACACTTTCATCTCTGCAAACTTCACTCCCCACACAGAGAAAAAAAATTGTCAGATTGTCAACTACATTTTCCTGACTCCCCAGCCATTGAAAATAGCTTTTTCCAATCTGCCCTGTAATAATACACTTCATAATTAAAATTGCAATTAACTCTACTCCACTGGAAATAATCTCTCTTTATAGAGTTTAGCATTCCTGGCATCCAGCCGACAGAGCCACTGCGTCTGCTTTCATCTTCTTCACTAACTTTTCTACGCTGGGAGAGTAGAGTTTGCAAACATTGTTCTATCAGCAGCCTAGCCATGCCACATAATGTCCGATCCTGAAAGCATTATTTCCTTTTATCTGCCACACTTTTTGAGTGTTTGATGGCACCGGGCCTGTACTCGCTGGAGTCTAGAACGTTGAGGGAGAACCTCATTGAAGATTACCGAACAGTGCAAAGCCTGGATAGAGTGGATGTGGAGAGGATGTTTCCACTAGTGGAAGGGTCTAGGACCAGAGGGCACAGCCTCAGAATAAAAAGGCGTACCTTTAGAAAGGAGATGAGAAGGGATTTATTTGGTTAGAGGAGGTGAATCTGTGGAATTCATTGCCACAGACAAATAAGGAGGCCAAGTCATTGGGTATTTTTATGGAGGAGATAGAGAGATTCTTGAATAGTAAGGGGGTCAAGGGTTATGGGGAGGGCAAGAGAATGGGGTTGAGAGTGAAAGATAGATCAGCCAAGAGTGAATGCCGGAATAGACAGAGAACCGGGTTTGATCCTGACTACGGGTGCTAGCCTGTACGTTCTCCCATGAGCTGCTCCGGTTTCCTCCCACACTCCAAAGACGTACAGGTTGTAGGCTAATCGGCTTGGTATAGATGTAAATTGTCCCTAGTGTGTGTAGGATAGTGCTAGTGTGCGGGGATCGCTGGTCGGCACGAACTTGGTGGGCCGAAGGGCCTGTTTCCGCACTGTAACTCTAAAACTAAACTAAAACTATGCCAATCAAACCTCCCTGCATCCACCTATCACTTGCCAGGCTTTGTCCTGGCCCCACCTCTTTTCCAGTTTTCTCCTCCATTATAATCAGTCCGAAGAAGGGTCCTGACCCGAAACATCACCTAAACATGTCCTCCAGAAATGCTGCCTGAGTTTACTACAGCAATCAGTGTTTTTTTTTCCCTTAATATAAGCTACAGATTTGCTATCACCTGCTATGCACAACAGCACGGAGTAATTCAGTTCCCAATGTTGCACAGTGCCAGGTATTATATTTCAAATGAATTTGTTAATGAGACTAATTAAGCTCTGAACCACTTTTATAATTTATAATTGTCACGGCAATTGCTAAATTAACTGATCATTAACCAGGACTGTTCTTTAATTTCCACGCACTTGCAATTATTGGAATAGAATAGAATAAGCTATGTGTGATCGAGCAACTTTTGCATGTCGACAGCAAGAAAAAAAACCTCACTGGCTCAAAACCCATAACCCCTATGTCAATGAAACTTAGCAAGGACAACTGTTTGGAACAATAGTTGAACACATTATATTAATTGCTTCACTGGCAAATTTTAAAAGTCTCTGTTTAATTGGAAAATTGAGTTGCCTCATTAATTCAAAGGTCATCATTCCTATTTCTATGAAACTCAAATTTCATTGTTGTGCCATTAGTTTAACATTCATATTAATTATGCTAAATGCTTCTATTGACATATATAAATGTGGTTAACTGCAAATTAAAAAAAATTGTGTGCAGCATTGAGTGCCACTTTTCTTTAATGTGTTTTGGAGTTTGTACACAAAAAAGCATCATTGCCCAAATTGGAGGTGGAAATGATGTCAACATACAATACAATATATCTTTATTGTCATTGTACAGGGGTACAACGAGATTGGGAATGCGCCTCCCATTGTCAGCTTCATTGCACCCCTTATGATATTCTACTTAGTTTAGTTTCGAGATACAGTGCGGGAATAGGCCCTTTGTCCCACTGAGTCCACGCCGACCAGTGATCCCCACACATTAACACTATCCCACACACACGAGGGAGGATTTACAATTTTACCAAAGCAATTAGCCAACAAACCTGTACACCTTTGGAGTGTGGGAGGAAACCGGAATTCCTGGAGAAACCCCACGCAGATCACAGTGAGAAGCTACAAACTCTGCACAGACAGCACCCGTAGTCAGGATCGAACCTGGGTCTCTGGCGCTGTGAGGCAGCAACTCTACCACTGTGCTACCGTGCCACCCTCTACTGTTTGCTATTTCAAATGGAGTAACAAATGATATGCTGGAGGAATTCAGTGGGTTGAAAAGTGACTGTGCGGGGAAAGGAATTGTTAACTTGGAATGAAACCCTGCATCAACCAACAATTGTAGAATTGCCACCTATCCCTGCACTACCCCGTTATCAAAGACTGCCAATCAGTAAAGCATCCTTCACCATTATCCTCTGCCTCTCTTATCACAAGCCAATTTTAGAATCAAGACAGCTTGCCTTGGATCCCATATGCTTTAACCTTCTGAACTAGCCTACTATGCAGGACTTTGTCAAATGCCTTATTAAAGCCCATTGGACAAAATAGGACCATAAGACATAGGAGCAGAATTTGGCCATTCGTACCATCAAGTCTTCTGCACCATTCGATCAAGGCTGATCTATTTTTCTCTCTCAACCCCATTCTCCTGTCTGCTCCCCGTAACTTTTGGTGGCCTGACTAAGCAATCACTTCTTTAAAAATACCCAATGACTTGGCCTCCACTGCCATCAGTGGCAATGAATTCCACTGATTCAGCACCCCCTGGCTAAAGAAACACATCTTCATCTCCATTCCAATCACCCTACCACTACACCTACCACCCTGTCTTCATCAATCTTTTTAATTGCCTCCTCAAATTTATCCAATTAGCAAGGCAGAACTTCCCCAAACAAAGCTATGCTGCCTTTCCAAATGTATATAAATCCTATCCCTTGGGATTTTCTTCAATAAGGAAACAACAATCGTTATCCTCCAATCTTCTGGTTACCCACCCATGGCTAACAAAGATATAAAAGTCTCCTTCAGGACTCCAGCTATCTTCCTTGCTTCCCAGAACAACCTGAGGTAGATGCCATCCATAAGAAAGCCACTAAAATCTTCTATTCAAAGAGAAACAGTGGCACAGCAATAGATTTGCTGCCTTGCAGCGCCAGAGGCCTGGGTTCGATCCTGACTACAGGTGCTGTCTGCACGGTGTTTGTATGTTCTCCCTGTGACCATGTGGGTTTTCTCCGGATGATCCGGTTTCCTCCCACACTCCAAAGACGTACATGTTTGTAGGTTAATTGGCTTCAGTAAAATTGTAAATTGTCCCTAGTGTGTAGGATAGTGCGAGTGAATGGTGTGATCACTGGTCGGCACGGACACGGTGGGCCGAAGGACCTGTTTCCGTGCTGTATATCTCAAGTCTAAAGTCTAAAGAAAGAGAAAGAGGCGAAGAGGATCTTCATACAGGACTTAACAAGGATTGAAGGCTCCTCACATTGCAAGTTGCACCTCTTGGTAAAGATAATCAAATGCCTTGCTAATATGTCCCTTTTTCTGTAACCAGATCTAAAAACATTGCACCAGGAATGTAACATCCCCTATTCAGATTATATCAAAGGCCAGAAAGGTCACTGCAGAACATTGATGACTAAAGAGCAAAATATATCATATGGAAGGAATTTTAAAGTTTGGATAGATTTTTTTTCCCTGAGATCTGGGAATACAACATAAATAACCGAGAATTAATTCTACAATCTAAGAATTTACAATAAACTAGACCAAGTGGACCCGTTGGGCCCAAACCTCTCCTGCATTGGTGCAGCACTCTCTCCTCTCCCCCCTCTCCTCCCTCCTTCTTCCCTCCCTACCCTCCTTCCCCACCCCCCTCTTCCTCCCTCCTCCCCCACCCCTCCCTCCTCCCTCCTCCCCTGTCCTTCCCTACCCCCTCCTGCCCCCCTCCCCGCCTCCCCTTCCCTCCACCCTCTCTCTCCCTCCCTCCCTCCCTCCCTCCCTCAGAGATAGATTTAAACTTTAAAATGTGAATAACTTGAAAAATATAAAACACCGATTTCAATGAAACTTCGTCCATTAGCACCAAAGGGATGGTGGTGAATAAGGTGGGCCTAAAATTGTCACACTATCGTGTACCGTTTGGGCTGTAGTTCAGGAACAAACAAACAAGCAAACAAGAGTTTTAGTATATAGATGAAGACAATTATTTGACAAATTTAAACCAAGAAGAAAAAATTGGTAATTCAGTCAATAACTTCACAAACATTCATGAATATCTTGCAATGAGGTTGGAAGCAGGTAATTTACAGTACAGAAGGCCTATTGTACCCTTGCCACTACTAACTTTTCAACTGGAACTTATATTCTGATTGAAATTTCTTGGTTATTCCTCTTATGCTTATGTTCTTTTTTTACTTCTCTAATCTCTTTGCAAATGTTATAATTAACTACCCATTTGAAGAGAAAGCTTTGTCTGTTCTAATAGGGCCCTGTGCGCAATATTTGCTTCCATCTTCGGCTTTCTTAATTCTGGTGATAAATCTTAGACCGTGCCCTCTTGACCATTCACAGAAGTAATCCTTTCCTGTTCACTCTTCCAAAAACATTTCCTAATCTTTAAAACCTTTATTACCTTCCTCCTTAACTGCCTCTGCTCCACTGAGCCCTTCTTCATAACTTTAACTTTGGTTCCCAGTTATGTCCTGCTGAACCTTTGCTGTCCTCTTTTCACTGTTCATTCGCTTGGGATATCGAGAGTGCTATGCAACACAATGATCTCATCAATTTCTTATGCACCATTTCCTTGTACAGTATTTATAATCCAAAGCTCTGTGTACAAGCTTAAACACTCAAATGTGCCATTTTTATATTATCGGCATCACTGGGAGGGCCAGCTTCGATTGCCCATGAAAAGGTGACCGTAACCTGCCTTCTTAAGTGCACTAGTCAAGGTGTTAGAATCAGAATGTAGTGAACCAGACCCCTCGGCATAACTTGTTCATGCAAACCAAAATGCCCCATTTAACCAAGTCCCATGCTCCTGCTTTCAGCCCATATCCCTCTGAAACCTTCCTAATTATATACTTGTCCATGTGTCTTTGAAATATATTGTAGATACCTGCCTCAACTACCTCCTCTGGCAGCTCATTCCATATACCCACCACTCTCTGAATGAAAAAGATGTCCCTCAGGTATTAAATCTTGCTCTTCTCACCTTAAACACATGTCTTCTTGTTTTGGATTCCAAAGAAGGCTTCCAACCCAAAATGTCACCTATCCATGTTGTCCAGAGATGTTCCCTGACCCGCTGTTACTCCCGCACTTTGTGTCTTTTTTCTTTTATCCAGAATCTGCAGTTCCTCTTATTTTTGATTCCCCTACCCTGGGTAAAAGACTCCTGGCATTTACCCTCATGATCAAATGCACATTGTAGAACCTTTAAGAAACACTGTAACTGCACCCCTTTCTTCCTCTGCTCCATCAAGACTCTCACCTCTTCCACCGTGCTCTTTCTCATCAGTCCTTTCACCCAAATATTCTTCCTCGTACTAAATAAATCGAGGAAGGCAGGGAAAGTGTAGCACATCCCATTATGCACACCATCCATGAAATCACCATTCAGCAAGTCATCAGACCAATGAAGAATGTCAGAGAGGTCACAGATTTGATGAACAGACATAGCTGGACCTATTATTTCGTCATTCCACATCAGACATTTTAGTGATGACCCCACAAGGAGATTAAGTTTCCAATTTAGTGAAAAGAGATCAGTGTTTACACCTATTCATTAAAGTGGAGCCAAACCACTAAAACACAAATCACAGCCATGTAAAACTAACACTGTTCATTTAGCAAATTAACAGACTAATCTATAATCAAGTACACAAATCCATCTCTGGGCTCATTTAGCTTCTAGCAGGGTATATCTTTTGAAACGTTTCTTCTGTGTGCAATGGATAACGTGTCACAAAAGACAGACCAAAGAAAAATCATATTATTCAGTCCCCTTCATCAACTTGCGATAATTGATCAAAAGACACTCCCAGTGATCTAGGTTTGAACAATTCTGCTGTCGAATGGTCTTGCAGTTATCTAATGCATTAAAGCAGCACATCTCATTAGTAAAGCCTCCGGAGATAATGGCCTGCACAGGTTTGAGCTGAATGCTGTTCCAAATTACCTGCTGTAAGTGACTGTCTTTGCTCATGACAGTGAAAGATAATATGTTTGGTTCTGAAGGCTCTTCATTTTCAAAATAAATAATTAACACACACTTTAAACTGGACTTGGAACATTGAATTTTTGTGAGTTCCCCTCTACCCCCTTCCCCCAACGCTTTTAGGAACAAGGCCAAATTAGGAACATCAAATGATCATCGGCCCTTTGTGTTCTCTCTCGTTCAATTAGTTTGTGGTTGATTCATACTATAACTTAATTTGCTCACCTCTGCTCCTAATCCTTTTTGAGAAACTATCTGTCCATCTTGGAAAGCGGATTCTCCTGGCATTGGCAGCTATTTGGAGAAGAGTTTAATTGCATTTAGGGATGGGAGATAAATTATTTGTTAACTCCTACAAACTCACATTTAAAGTTGGTCTCCTGAATAATCTTAGAAAAATTAATGAGAAAGTATCCAGTTCAATGGCACACTAGTAATGTAATGAGAGATTTTGGCAGCTTTCAAGACACTTAACAGCATTGATGTACAGAGGGATTATGTCCGATAGTTTTCTGAAAGAAGCAACACAAATAAATAGTGTGTAAAGAAGGTGTATGGTGTGCTTGCCTTCATTTTTTAGCAAATTGATTAATTGATTGAAAGATACAGCATGGAAAAAGGTCCTTCAGCCCACCGAGTCCACGCCAACCATCGGTCACCCGTTGACACTGGTTCCGTGATATACCGCTTCCGTTTCCCCTCCCTACACACTGGGGGCAATTAACCGAGGCCAATTGACCTACAAACCTGCAAGTCTTTGGGTTGTGTGAGGAAACTGGAGAACCCAGAGGAAACCCACATGGTCACAGAGAGAACATGTAAACTCCACACAGACAGCACTCGTGGTCAGGATCGAACCTGGGTCTCAGGTGCTGTGAAGCAGCAGCTCTAACAATGTGCCACCTGAGAAACGTAGTACATGGAATACAGGAATGGGCCCTTCGGCCCACAATGTTTGTGTTGAACATGATGCCTACTTAAACTGATCTCACCTATCTGCACATGATTCATATTCCACTATTCCCTACACATCCGTATGCCTTTTCAGAAGCCTCTTAAAAGCCACTATCATATCTTCCTCCACCACCACCCTAGCCAGATCTAGAAGGGATGCTGTATCTTTCAATCAATTAATCAATTTGCTTATAAGATGAAGGCAAGCACACCATACACCTTCTTCACACACTATTTATTTGAATGGTGTCAAGTTAGGAAAAGGGGACGTACAACGTGATCTGGGTGTCTTAGTGCTTCAGTCACTGAAAGGAAGCATGCAGGTACAGCAGGCAGTGAAGAAAGCCAATGGAATGTTGGCATTCATAACAAGAGGAGTTGAGTATTGGAGCAAAGAGGTCCTTCTGCAGTTGTACAGGGCCCTAGTGAGACCGCACCTGGAGTACTGTGTGCAGTTTTGGTCTCCAAATTTGAGGAAGGATATTCTTACTATTGAGGGCGTGCAGCGTAGGTTTACTAGGTTAATTCCCGGAATGGCGGGACTGTCATATGTTGAAAGACTAGAGCGACTAGGTTTGTATACACTGGAATTTAGAAGGATGAGAGGGGATCTTATCGAAACGTATAAGATTATTAAGGGGTTGGACATGTTAGAGGCAGGAAACATGTTCCCAATGTTGGGGGAGTCCAGAACCAGGGTCCACAGTTTAAGAATAAGGGGTAGGCCATTTAGAACAGAGATGAGGAAAAACTTTTTTAGTCAGAGAGTTGTGAATCTGTGGAATTCTCTGCCTCAGAGGGCAGTGGAGGCCAATTCTCTGAATACATTCAAGAGAGAGCTAGATAGAGCTCTTAAGGATAGCGGAGTCAGGGGGTATGGGGAGAAAGCAGGAACGGGGTGCTGATTGAGAATGCTGGCTCGAAGGGCCGAATGGCCTACTCCTGCACCTATTGTCTATTGTCTATTGTCTAACCCATTTCAACACTGACATGGATAAGATGGACTGAAGGATCTGTGTCTCTGGCCTTGTAAGGCAGCAACTCTACCGCTGCATCACCGTGCCGCCCTGCACCTGTTGTCCTGTGTTTTTGTGTAGTCTTGCTCTTATTTCTTATGTTCGTATGCTCTCATACAGTCTGGTTTTATATTTGTGGCTTATGCTGTACACAATGGAATTAGCTGATCCAACGAAGATCAGCTGTTTTCTTTCCACTTCAAGTTTCGCCCTCAGGCATGTAATTTATTTTGTCTCTAACAGAAGTTCGAGGTTTGATGATACAACAGCACAATCTGTTTACAGACAAAAATACTACAAGATTCATTACTGGAGGAAAAGGTAACTCCAATAATTAGCACTTCCCATTACTCATAATTTGCACCGGCTTAACATCTTGTTACACGCTGTCAAGGAATCGTGCTCATCCACTTTCAGTAACACAGTAAGCGTCATTGGCGCGGGTTTAAAAATGATTTTTATTCTGTGATTCCCCACAAAGTGTCGGAGTGTACAGGAATTGAACCAACCACTGCTGGTATCTAAAATCTCAGGCAGCATCGGTGTGCGATACACACCCAGTGGCATGTTAGGGCCACCCCAAATGACATGAGATGTTGAGGCTCTGGTCAGGAAAAAGGAGGCATATGCAGGCGTAACTCAGCAGGTCAGGCAGCATCTCAGGAGGGAAGGAATGGATGACGTTTCGGGTCGAGACCCTTCTTCAGACGAATCAGTCTGAAGAAGGGTCTTGACCCGAAACGTCACCCATTCCTTCTCTCCCGAGATGCTGCCTGACCTGCTGAGTTACTCCAGCATCTTGTGAAATAAATACCTTCGATTTGTACCAGCATCTGCAGTTATTTTCTTACAGGCATATGTAGGCAGTCGGGTTCAAGTGAGTCACTCCAGGAGTACGTGTAGGAGTGCACTTGCGAAGGCAATCAGAGGACATGCGATATCAGACAGAAAGGTTAGTATGGGAATGGGAAGAGGAGTTAAAATGGTTAGTAACCAGGAAACCCAGCACGCCAAGGCAGACCGAGAACCTGTTTGGCGAAACAGTCATCTAGTCATCATGTAAAGGGGGGCCACATCGGGAGCATTGAATGCAGTAGATGAGGTTAGAGGAGGTGAGTATGAACCTCTGTCTCCCCTCGAAGGGAGAAGGTATGGGCTCAGGTATATCATCTCCTGCGGTCGCAGGGATAAATACCTGGGGAGGAATATTTTGGATGGGAAGGGGATGAGCAAATGAAGAAGTTGCGGAGGGAGCGGTCTCTACATGTAGTGGAAAGGGGTGGGGACGGGAAGATGTGACTAGTGATGGGATCACATCTTAGGTGGCAGATATGATGGAGATTTGTTGGATACAGAGGGTGGTGTGGTGAAAGGTAAGGACAACAGGAACCCTATCCTTGTTCCATCTGAGGGGAGGGGAAGCAAGAGGAGAACTGCGCGACACAGAGCGACATGGATGGGGATCTATTCACAACAGCAGGAGGGGAAACATGTTTACTAAAGAAAGAGGACATCTCTGATGTCCTAGAGTGGAAAGCCTTACCTTGGGAGCAGATAGGAACATAGAAACATAGAAAATAGGTGCAGGAGTAGGCCATTCGGCCCTTCAAGCCTGCACCGCCATTCAATATGATCATGGCTGATCATCCAGCTCAGTATCCTGTACCTGCCTTCTCTCCATACCCCCTGATCCCTTTAGCCACAAGGGCCACATCTAACTCCCTCTTAAATATAGCCAATGAACTGGCCTCAACTACCTTCTGTGGCAGAGAATTCCACAGACTCACCACTCTGTGTGAAGAAATGTTTTCTCATCTCGGCCCTAAAAGACTTCCCCCTTATCCTTAAGCTGTGACCCCTGGTTCTGGACTCCCCCAACATCGGGAACAATCTTCCCGCATCTAGCCTCTCCAACCCCTTAAGAATTTTACATGTTTCAATAAGATCCCCCCTCAGTCTTCTAAATTCCAGCGAGTATAAGCCTAGTCTATCCAGTCTTTCTTCATATGAAAGTCCTGCCATCCCAGGATGCGGATGCGGAAGAGATGGAGAAATTGAGGGTAGGTCTTTGCAAGAGGCATGGAGGGAGGAAGTATAGTCCAGATAACTGTGGGAGTTTCCTTGCATGCTCCAAAGACGTAAAGGTTTGTAGGTTAATTAGTGTCGGTAAAGATTGTAAATTGTCTCTAGTGTGTGTTGGGTCGTGCTAGTGGATAGGGATCGCTGGTCGGCACAGACTCTTTGAGCCAAAGGGCCTGTTTCTGCGCTGTATCTCGAAACTAAACTAAACTAAGAAGAACATGGCACATCCTGACCTGAAGGGTCGGTGTCCTGAAACTATAACTCTTGTTTCTTTCACCACAGGTTCTGCTTGTCCTGTTGAACATTTCCAGCATTTTTTTGTTTTTGTTTCAAATCTCCATCATTTATATTTGCTCGTCTTCCAAACATCGGTTCGATCCAAAACTTTGGCATTAATGTGGTGGGTGGAAGGGGCCGATTCTGCGATTATGATGACTCTTTCTCTTACCCTGCCCTCTGTGACTCTTTCTCTTGCCCTGCCCTCTTCATCATTTAAGGCAGGCCACGCTGATATTCAAATCAATTCCAGCTTGATGAACAGCTCTACATGGAAGACTTGATTCAAAGCTGAGAATCCTTGATTAGGTAAAGCAACAAAAGCAGATTCTAATGCTTGGTTAAGTAAGTCCTTCATCTTCCAAATTCAAGGAAATTGAAGCCAAGCTTATGCAGTCTGATCTCACAACTTTCAGTTCTATGTAGTTCCTGTGAATCAGGGATGCATTTGGCTGTGTAATGCACTGATATTGAACATACTTTGCCTAATGAATACAGTGCTCATGCTATCCATCAGGGCTCTGAGGCATTATGATTAATTTATTGATTTTGTGGGACCTGATTTTGATCCCCAGTCATACTTTTAGATCCCACCAGAGTTATGAAACTTCAGAATGTTGTGAAACCATTTAGCAGTCTCTTGGAAATGAGGACGGCTTGATTCAGTTCAATGGGTTCTGGGATGACCAATGAAGCCAATGTGAGACATGCAGATCCTTAGGCAGTGGGAAAGACCCTTATGCAGTGGTCTGAAGAAGGGTCTTGACCCGAAACGTCACCTATTCCTTTTCTCCAGAGATGCAGCCTGACCCGTGCAGGTACTTCAGCATTTTGTGCCTATCTTCGGTGTAAACTAGCATCTGCAGTTCATTCCTACACATTCACATACTGTGGGACAGGAAGAGCTTGGCAGGACAGTTGGATCTGTGGCTCGAATCTCTGAGCTCCCAATGCGTGGACTGAAGGTTTTCAAAACCATCGCAGATGCTTCTCTCTCTGATGTTCAATGAACAGGGGGCCAGTGATTCCCTGGAATCAGTGAAGATTTTGCATTTTTTCAAGTATGCTTTGAGAACATCCTTCAAAGTTTTCCTCAGTCCACTAACAATCGTTGTTCCTTTATTTAAGAAGGGCAGGGTTAAGCCAGAAAACTACAGGCCAGTGAGTCTTATGTTGGAGGTAGAGAAATTATTGGAGAAGATCCTATTGGTAGGATTTATGTACATTTTCAAAGGCAGGTGGCAATCAGGGATAGTCATCATTGCTTGGTGCAGAGAAAATCCTACCTCACTGATTTGAAAGAGTATTTTGAAGAAGTAACTCAGAAGATTATTGAAGGCAGAGTTGTAGATCTTGTCTAAATGGACTTTAGTAAATCCAGAAGATTAAGGTGCCTTAATCTTCTGGATCACATGGTAAAATGGTTCAGAAGATTAAGGCACAAGGGATCCGAGGCAATCTGGATATTTGGATCCAAAAAAAATTGGCAGCAGAAGGCACTGGTGGAAGGGAAGTCTGATAATCAGTGGTGTGCTGTTGGGATGGTGCTGGGACTTTTGTTGTTTGTGATATGTATTAATAATTTGGACGTGAATGTAAGAGAGAAGATAGGTATGTTTGTAAGTGACATAAAAGTTAAAGGTATTGTGAAAAGTGGGGAAGTCTTGAATAAGACTATGGCAAGAATCAGAGCAGATGATTCTTGATGTAATTTAATTCCAACAGGTGCAAGGTGGTTCACTTTGGGAAGTCAAAGAGAGATGGGAGACATTAAATGGTAGGGCACTGAGAAAAGTTAATGAAGAGAGGGATCTTGGGGTTTAAGTCCATAGTTCCCAGAAAGTGGCAACAAAGGAAGATAACATGGTGAAGAAGGCATATGGCATGTTTGTCTTCATTGGTCAGGGCATAAAATAAAAAGGTTGGGACATTGATGTAGAAATTTTACAAAACTTGGAATATTAAGTGCACTTCTGGTCGCCACCCTATAGGAAGGATATGAATGGGTTGGAGGGATTGCAGAGGAGATTCACTGGGATGTTGCCCGGATTGAGTCTTTAATTATGCAAAGAGATTGGGTAAACTGAGAGAAAGAGGTGAAGGGCGACCTGATAGAAGTTCTAAAATTATATGAAGGATAGATCAGGAAGACCGTCAGAATTATTTTCTGTAATGGTATAAAAAAAACAAGGGAATTTAGGTTTAAAGTGAAAGAGAGGGGTTTTAAAGGGGATTCGAGGGGAAAGGTTTTATACAGTGTGGATGATATCTGGAACTCACTGCCAGAGGAGGTGGTGAACACAAATACAATTACTGCATTTATATGACATTTAGATAGGCACTTAAATAGGCAAGACATTGACGGATAACAATCTAATGTAGGCAACTGGGATTAGTGTAGGGCCTAAAGGCTGGCATTGGTCAGGTTGGCTGAAGGGCTTGTTTCTGTGCTGTGACATTCTAGTGACACTATGACTCTTTCAGGTAATGACTTGCTGTGACAGGTAGTATAAGAAAATAACTGCAGATGCTGGTACAAATCGAAGGTATTACTTCACAAAATGCTGGAGTAACTCAGCAGGTCAGGCAGCATCTCAGGGGAGAAGGAATGGGTGACGTTTCGGGTCGAGACCCTTCTTCAGACTGATGTCAGTGGGGCGGGACAAAGGAAGGATATAGGTGGAGACAGGAAGATAGAGGGAGATCTGGGAAGGGGGAGGGGAAGAGAGGGACAGAGGAACTATCTAAAGTTGGAGAAGTCGATGTTCATACCACTGGGCTGCAAGCTGCCCAGGCGAAATATGAGGTGCTGTTCCTCCAATTTCCAGTGGGCCTCACTATGGCACTGAAGGAGGCCCATGACAGAAAGGTCAGAGTGGGAATGGGAGGGGGAGTTGAAGTGCTCGGCCACCGGGAGATCAAATTGGCCAACGCGGATCGAGCGCGTCAGGCCTCAGGTTTGAGTGCCTAGTCTGAGAATGGTGATGGTGATGGTGGCTAGGAAAATAAACTGCTGTTAGTTTGATTAGGAGGATTGTTGTACAGGCACAACTTTGATGGTTTCAGATGCCTAAAGGTGGCCGGGGTCACTGGAAGACCATTGTACCAGACTTGTGGTTTTGAACAAGCACTACATACTTAAGCTTGCATTGTTATGGTCCACATAGACACAAAAAGCTGGAGTAACTCAGTGGGACAGGCAGCATCACTGGAGAAAAGGAGCGGGTGACGTTTCAGGTCGAGACCCTTCTTCAGACTGACCCGGAACGTCCATCCATTCCTTCTCTCCAGAGATGTTGCTTGTTCCGCTGAGTTACTCCAGCTTTTTGTGTCTATCTTCGGTTTAAACCAGCATCTGCAGTCCCTCCCTGCACATTATTATGGTCCAGTTTACTTAGTAGAACTGACAATTTGTTGCATTTATATTTGTTGTGTTGTTATGTTTAATTTGCTTGTAGAGCTGTAGCAAGTAAGAATTCCATTGTTCTGGTCCCAATTCACATGACAATTAAACACTCTTCACTGAACAATATAGAAAGGGCCAAGTAGTGTTGCCTGGCAACAGGTTAAATAGGGACCTCAGACTGGGAGTTTTAACCTGGATAATTTTGAGAGTTAAAATGCATCGTCTCCACTCTACCAATGTTAATTGCACAATGTTGCCACTGTTTTTACCTTAATATTTATATTATTTGTTTTTTTATCCACAGCAGTAATCTCCTTTTAGCAGTAACTGCAACATTTACTGCAAATATAAAATGTAAACTGTGATTTCCAGAATAAATTTTAAACTGGAATTGAATTACATTAATTTTTAAAGCTCCTTCACTAACAGCAGGATCGCATAAAATATTTTATGTAATTGGCCCCCTGGTACATCACACATTTTGTACAATTCTCGGTAAATGCTGACTGTAAGCAGGATCCCATTGAGACGTTTGTCTTGTCAATTTTCTAACTCTATAGCTGGCATGTACCCCACCTTAATGTGTCCCAAATAATCCAAAAATCCACTGCCATACCCCAACCAACAGTCATGGATGGAGTCATACTGCACGAAAACAGGCCCTTTGGCCCAACTTGTTCATGCTGACCAAGGTGCCCGATCTAAGCTAGTCCCACCTGCCCGTGTTTAGTCCACGTCTATATAAACCTTTCCCATCCAAGTACCTGTCCAAAATATGTCTTTTAAATGGTGCTACAGTACGGATGGAATAATTCATTTGACTTGAGTTTGTATAGGCTGCTTTAGTTTGCCTTGGAGTAGGCCGATGGAGGTGCAAAGAAAATTGTGAGGGAATTAAGGGATGTTGGGATAGTGCAGGGAACTGGTAGTGAGGTAGAAAATCGGTCGTGGTCTTAACGGCAGAGCATTATCGATGAGCCAAATGGTCTTAATTCTTGTGTTCGTATGTTCTACCAATCCGTAAGAACCATTGAGGCACTTATGGAATTCTGAAAATGATAATTAGTGAATCTATTATCTCCACCTCATTCAATACCTTGAGATGCAGGCCATCAGGTCCTGGAGATCAAACCTATTTTCAGTTCCATCAATTTCACCGTTATCATATTTTTACAAATGCTAATTATATTTTTAATAACACTAATTTCTTTCAAAGCCTCATTCTTTTCTAACCTATGTTCTCCACTATAAATGGAAGATTTACATCTCCAGCCATAATGATAGACAGATAATATTACCCAGCCACTTCCTTATTTCCCCATATAATTTCTTCTGTTTCAGTCTATCAGGGATGCACATTAACAACTGTCAATTTTTTTTCCAGTTTGCATTATTTATAGGTTTTTTCCCAGTCTTGTTTTGTAATATTTCATGATGTTCTACTTTCATGGTGTTCTACTTTCACTTTTGTTGCCCCTTGCAAAATTCAGAGTTTCCCAATCCTCAAGTGTTTTTCTATTTTTTGCAACCTTCTTTTGATTCACCTTTTTAACTTCTCTCATTAGCTATTGTAACACATCTCCTAATATACATTTGCATTAAATTATGCCTCAATTCGTTAAATGTTAGCTACTTCTTGTCGACAGTCATACCTTTTAACATATTTTTTCTAGTATAACATGGCTAAGACAGGCCTTATACTTGTACTGCTTTGTTTAAACTTAAGACGCTATTTTCAGATTGAACTAAATTGCCTCCAATTTAATGTAGAATTGTGTTATATTACGGTCATTCTTTTCTGATGGCTCCTTAACCATACGCATATTAAATAACCCTTTCTTGTTGCACTTAAACTTAAGATGCTATTTTCATTCGTGAGTGGGAATGAGGTTGCATGGGTGGCGCAGCGGTAGAGTTACTGTCTTACAGCGAATGCAGCGCCGGAGACTCAGGTTCGAACCTGACTACGGGCGCCGTCTGTACAGAGTTTGTACGTTCTCCCCGTGACCTGCGTGGGTTTTCTCCGAGATCTTCGGTTTCCTCCCACACTCCAAAGACGTACGTAGGTTAATTGGCTTGGTAAATGTAAAAATTGTCTGTAGTGGGTATAGGATGGTGTTAATGTGCGGGGATCGCTGGGCGGCGCAGACCCGGTGGGCCGAAGGGCCTGTATCTCTAAATTTAAATCTAAATCTGGGAGTTGGCCAGCTTCTCTTGGGCTGCATGGTCTTCTTCGTCACAATAAGCCAGTGAGCTGAATCCAAACAATGGCTATCATTGGAGATGGGGCGTGCTCCTCCGCTAAAGCTAAAGAATTAAGCAGACAGTTGACGAGGAGTTTTAGTTTCATTCTGACGACACTGGACTCTAGCAAAAAACAATGTTTTGGAGGAACTCAGCAGCTCTGGATGTTACTCGGCATTAGGAATTTCTGATATCAATAGACAATAGACTAATAGACAATAGACAATAGGTGCAGGAGTAGGCCATTCGGCCCTTCGAGCCAGCACCGCCATTCAATGTGATCATGGCTGATCATTCTCAATCAGTACCCCGTTCCTGCTTTCTCCCCCAGGAATATCCAACAAAACGGAAATGCATTTACCTTACCAGTCTGCCCTAACGGCTGCCTCCGATCCACTTTACTCCCTTCTCAATTCAGGACCAATTAAGGATGGACAATAATTGCCAGTATTCCAGCAATGTCCAGGATGGGTGAACATTAAACCTCCTTGCAATGATAAAGGGAAACCTTTTCTTCACTTGGAAGTCATTTTTTTCCTAAAAGAGAATGACGATAAATCGTTCAGATAGACACATCAAATGTTAGGCAGGTATCAATGATTGCAGTCCAGGGTGTAAAAGAGTGCAATTGACTTCAACCAATTAAGTTAATTTCAAGAAAGACACAGTGGGAAGTGGACTTATGAAGCAGCTGCTCAGAGACAATTAATCGCTGTTGCCAGGCTCCTAAATAGCAAATACTGTGTGTTCATTCCCATTGACAGAAGCCTTGCTGTTTCTCCCATTCCCTATGGAAAGCCAATGGGAGCTTTGTTTGAAACACTAAGGGCTGATTTCTCTGCAAGGCAGAGACTATTTGCCAGAGCAAGCATGCTTGCACACACCCTCAGACAGTGTTGTGGCGTAATTGTCTGTATTAAATCACTGCACAAACATCTCTTTTACCGAAGTTCACATTGTTCTCATGAAGAATGAAGATTCGGGAAACTCAGATTGGGCCCAATGATGGGATTAGACTGCTTTCTGGGATATTAAACTTGGAGTTAATATAATTTTTGATGGACGTTCTCAGCCATGGAAGGGAAGGCCTCCCCTCGGCCTTTGATGCTCAAGTGTAAACAATCCAAGTTTATCCAACCTCTCCTTATTGCAATACTCTCTAACCAGGCTGCATCCTGGTGAATTATTCCAGAGCCCTCTCCATACACCTGTAGTTCAAGAGCATATTCATGACATAGCGAATCGCCTCAATATTCTCAGGAAGTCGAGGCGTTGATAAGGTTTCTTTATGATTGCATCAATGTGCTGGGTCCAGGACAGATCTTCAGAGATATGCACACCCAGGAACCTGTTGGCTCTATCCACCATGACGTATCAATGAAGACAGGTTGGCGGAGCGACAGCCTTCCTCTTCTAAAGTCAACAATCTATCCCTTGGTTTTACTGATGTTGAGAACAAGCTTGTTGTTCTGGGACCATTCAATCAGATGACCGATCTCCTTCCTATACTCTGGCTCATCATTATCCGCAAACCGTCCAATTATGGTGGAGCCATTGCCGAATTTAAAGATGGAGTTCGAACCATGTCTGGCTACATAGTCACCAGTGTAGAGTGAGTAGAACAAGGGGCTGAGCACAAAACATGAGGTGCCCTTCTGCTGATGGTTATCAAGGAGGAAGCCTTAAGGGCCTGTCCCACTTAGGCGATTTTAAGGCGACTGCCAGTGACTAGGCCCTTTAAGAGTGCCAATTCATACCAATTGTTTTCTTTAGAGATTCCGCGTGGAAACAGCCCCAAGCCCGCGTACACTAGCACTATCCTACTCACAAGGGACAATTATCAAAAGCCAACTAACCTACAAACCTGTGTCTTTGGAGTGTCTGGGAGAAAACTGGAGCTCCCGGAGAAAACCCACGCGGTCACAGGGAGAATGTACGACCTCCGTGCAGACAGCACCCATAGTCAGGATCGAACCCATGTCTCTGGCACTGTAAGGCAGCAACTCTATTGAGGAACCACTGTGTCGTTGATGAGACCCAGTCGTTAATGAAGCGCAGAGACCCGGTTCCCTGAGGTCGGTAACAAGTTTGGAGAAGATTTCAGGATAAATCCTTTCACCCAGAGGCTGGTTAAAATTAGAACACACTTAAATATCTGGGACTTGAATCACCAAGGCATAAAAGGCTACTACAGCCAAATGCTAGCAAATGTGATTAGTGCAGATGCAGTACTGGATCATGATGGGCTGAAGGGCCTATCTCTGTGTCTGTTTCATAACTCTATGACTTCCATGTGAGTCTAATTGCATGAAATAAACTGTTGGCTGATCTTGAAGTATCAAAGACAATCCTCTACAATAAACAGTGCAGCACAAATATTTTAGCATTATTGAATAATCCGGTAGGTTTAATAACAACCATTTTACACATATTAGTGTGTTATTTTAGTGCAACATTAACCTCAGATTAGATAATTTCCTTGTCAGGGCTGTTTTTTCTTCAGGAAAGCAAGAAGCAGTCTAACTATGTATGCCATGTTGGTTTCCATGGCTACCTTTTGATCTTTTGTTTTTATGCTTTCACATAAAATCTTAGAAAAGTGTATGACACCAAATGGAAGTGATTTGATGCACTGTGGCCTTACTGGTCAGAAAAGAGGTGCCCAGCCCTGGTGCCTAGTCCTGTAGGTCATGACTTTTCAAGTATGCGTCCACATTAAAAAAAATGTTTTGGGTTTCTGCCTCAACCTTTCTTTGAATTGCAGCCCCCCCCCCCCCCCCCCCCCACCAATGCCCTGGGTGAAATTTCATCCTCAGCTCTATTCCTTTATGAAGTACAGGTGCTCATCAACGTACGATGGGGATACGATCCGAGAAACCCATCGGAAACCGAAAATATCGTAAGTCGAAATGCATTTAATACACCTGATCACGTGGCCGGAAGCGAGCTGCCGTTTGCACCATCACAAAGTCGAAATATTGTAAGTCGAAGCATCGTAAGGCTGGGAGCATCTGTACTTTAAATCCATGTATGTTCCTTGGTTTTAGACCTCTCAGTGATGTTAATATGCCCTTTGTATTTACTTTAAATAGCCCCCCTCATCATTCAAGTTCTGTGTTAGGTCCTCCATTTCAAAGAAAAACACACCAGCTCATCTGATCTTACCAAACTGATCTCCCAGTGGCCGAGCACTTCAACTCCCCCTCCCATTCCCAGTCTGACCTTTCTGTCATGGGCCTCCTCCAGTGCCATAGTGAGGCCCACCGGAAATTGGAGGAACAGCACCTCATATTTCGCCTGGGCAGTTTTGCAGCCCAGTGGTATGAACATCGACTTCTCCAACTTTAGATAGTTCCTCTGTCCCTCCCTTCCCCTCCTCCTTCCCAGATCTCCCTCTATCTTCCTGTCTCCACCTATATCCTTCCTTTGTCCCACCTCCCTGACATCAGTCTGAAGAAGGGTCTCGACCCGAAACGTCACCCATTCCTTCTCTCCCGAGATGTTGCCTGACCTGCTGAGTTACTCCAGCATTTTGTGAATAAATCGATTTGTACCAGCATCTGCAGTTATTTTCTTATACACCAGCTCATCTAACCCTTCCCCATCACTATAACTGTTTAACAAACCACAAAGTGTTGGTCCAACTCAGTGGGTCAGGCAGCATCTTAGGCACTCTGAAGAAGGGTCCCGATCCGAAATGTTGCCTGCCCCATGTGTTATTCCTGCACTTGGCGCATTGCCCACAATTCCAGCATCTGCAGTTCCTAGTGCCTCCCTACAACCTTTTCATCTTGGCGGCATATTCTCTGCACTCTCTTCAGCATAGTTAATGTGGTGGCTGATATTGTGTGAAGAGCCCAATATGTAGACCAGCTAGTGTTGCAGAGAGTTCCACCATAATCTCCCTGCTCTTACATTCTGTGCCTCATCTGGTAAAGGACAGCTTCCTTCATTCCTTTGCAACCCGTTGATTGATCTGCCCAGCTACCAATAATTTTTCTTTACACACACTGCAAATATTTCTCTTTCAAATCATGTGATGGAGATTTCAAGCCGCCATTAAATGTTGATGCAGAGTTAATGACCAGGGTAAGAGAATGTGGATTTACACCCGACTAATATCGACCACACCAATTATAAGACATGGAGAGCAGTCTTGGGCCATTCGTGGAAGAGTTGCTCCTCCATCTCTTTATGGTTGACCTCATGAGACCCATTGTCAGTGACACTGCGAGTACAATTACAAGTACAACATCTAAACCACTGAGGAGAGAAAGTTCATGAGAAGCAAACCTTTCATGAACACGAGGGACAGAAGTACTTTAAAGCAGAAGATCTATTTACAATGAAAGATACACTTAAAACAAATATGAATGGAACAACTTGCACCTGACAATCGGAGGCAATTCACAGCCGATGAAGTACTTTTGAAGATAGACACAAAGAGCTGGAGTAACTCAGCCGGTCAGGCAGTATCTCTGGAGAAAAAGGATGGGTGACGTTTTGGGATGGGACCCTTCTTAAGATTGACAGTAGAGGGTGGGTGAAGAGCTGGAGGCAAGACAAGACCAGGACCAATCAAGGCTGGCCACAAATGACCTCAGGCAGGGCAGTGCCTGGCAAACCCTTTGTTGCCTAGAGAAGGTATGATCTCAAGAGGAAAAGAATGCGGAGAACTGAGGAAGTGGTAAAATGACTAGAATGAAGGAAGGAGGTAAGGGAGGGGAGTATAAGTTGAAGTTACTTAAAATTAGAGAATTCAACGTTCATACCGCTGGGTTGTCAGTTATCCAGTCAGGTGTGTAATGGACCACTTGCCTAGATGAGAACAGCTTCGACAACACTAAAAATGCTCTCAACACCCTGAAAGTAGAGTCACAGATGGACAGGGTGGTGAAAAAGGCCTTTGGCTGTTGGCCTTCATCAGCAAGGGCAATGAATGTAGATGTTGGGACGTTATGTTGCAAATGCACAAGATGTCGGTGAGGCCACACTTGGAGTATTGTGTAGAAACAAGGAACTGCAGATGCTGGTTTACACAAAAGAACACAAAGTGATGGAATAACTCTGCAGGTAAGGCAGCATCTCTGGAGAACATGGATAGGCTACGTTTTGGGCCGGGACCCTTCTTCGGGAAGTCAGAAGAAGGGTCCTGACATGAAATATCACCTATCCATGTTCTCCAGACATGCTGCCTGACCCGCTGAGTTACTCCAGCACGTTGTGCCCTTGGAGTATTGTGCTTTGTTTTGGTTGCCCTGTCATTAAGCTGGAAAGAGTGCAGCAAAGATTTAAGAGAATATTGCCAGGGTCTCGAGGGATTGATTAACCGGGAGATGTTGGGCAGATGATTAAAGGACCCCCCTCTAATCGTTTATGAAGTACTTTAAATCGATACATGTTCATTGGTTTTAGACCCCTCCCGCGATGGTAATATGCCCTTTCTATGTACTAACTTTACCACTATTCGATCATGGCTGACCCATTTTTTCCTTTCAATCCTATTTTCCTGCCTTCTCCCCATAACCTTACTAATCAAAAACATATCGATTTCCGCCTTAAAAATACCCAATAACTTGGCTTCCTACTGCCATCTGAAGAAATGAATTCCACAGATTCACTACCCTCTGGATAAATAAATCCTCCTTAATGGGGTCAGGAGGGAGAGATAGGTCAGCCGAATGGCCTAATTCCACTCCTATCACTTATGACCTTAACTCCATTCTAAAGGTACGTTATTTTATTCAGAGGCTGTGCCCTGTGCCCTCTAGTCCTAGGCTCTCCCTCCACTGGAAACATCCAATGTTTATTAATCTTGCTAACAGGATGGCACCTTTTTGTGTACAATAAAAGCACCGATTGTGGTGATACCCACACCTCAAGGACTGCAGTGGTTCACCAAGGCAGCTCTGCACAGCTATTCAAGGTCAATTACGGAAGGTAAATTAAATGCTGGCTCAGTGTTTGATTTACAAAGCCCACATCCCTTGCAAGAACATGAAAAAAATAAGCATCTGCTCTCACTTAACACTAATTTGCACAAAGAAAACTACAACCAATATTACAGCAATAAATGACTGGATGGTGTTCCCTGCCGTGGTCATAGTTGATTTGTTAATGAGAGCCAGCGCAACTGAAGAATTTCCACATACAGAGTTAGGTTTTCTGACTGGATATTTAGTTTAGTTTCGTTTAGGTTAGAGATACTGCGTGGAGATAGGCCCTTTGGCCCACTGAGTCCGATTGCTGACCAGCAATCACCTGTGCACTTGTTCTATCCTACACACTAGGCACAATTTACAGAAACCAATTAATCTACAATCCTGCACATCTTTGCAATGTGGGAGGAAACCGGACCACCCAGAGAAAACCCACATGGTCACAGGGAGAACGAACAAACTCCATACAGGCAGTACCCGTAGTCAGGATCGAACCCGGATCTCTTACGCTATAAGGCAGCAAATCTACCACTGTGCCACCGTGCCATAACAGACAAATTACTTTTAATGCTTTATTTGAAAAGCTTGCCACAGGGTGCAGCATTCTTTAATTTTGGAACTAGCCTAGATTGCGTACCAGAGGTCCTGAAGTGAAACTTTCTAATGAGGGATTAGCAGTAGCCCTGTAAAAAGGAGACCTTGAGGAAGGACATCCCTGCAATTGAGGCAGTGCAGCGTAGGTTCACGAGGTTAATCTCCGGGTTGGCGGGACTACAATATGAGGAAAGATTGGAAAGACTGGGCTTGTATTCACTGGAATTTAGAAGGATGAGAGGGAATCTTATAGAAACATATAAAATTATAAAATGACTGGACACGCTAGATGCAGGAAAAATGTTCCCAATGTTGGCGGAGGCGACAGTCTAAGAATAAAGGGGAGGTCATTTAAAACTAAGATGAGAAAAACCTTTTTTCACCCAGAGTTATGAATTTGTGGAATTCTCTGCCACAGAGGGCAGTGGAGGCTAATTCACCGGATGAATTTAAAAGATAGTTAGATAGAGCTCTAGGGGCTAGCGGAATCAAGGGATATGGGGAGAAGGCAGGCATTGGTTACTGATTGTGGATGATCAGCCATGATCGCAATGAATGGCGGTGCTGGCTCGAAGGGCCAAATGGCTTCCTCTGGCACCTATTTTCTATGTTAACATTCTTTGTTGATTTACAGATAAATAGAAAAATACTATTCACATTCGGGTTAGTGGGACAATAAAGTCCCACTCAGCTACATACGACTGTTGAGACTTTCCTGTCAGGTAGAAGATATAAAAAGTTGAAAGCACGTTAACACCAGATTCAGGATCAGCCTCATCCCACTGTTATCAGACTACTGAACTGTCCTCTCAGAAACTTCCAGCCTACCCCATTGCAGATTTGCACTTTTTCTCTGTCATGTCACATTGCTGCAACATTATATACTGCATTTTACTGGTCTTTTTCTCTTTGCATTACCTGTTGTACTCATGTATGGCTTGATTGTATTCATACATAGTACAGTTTGATTGGATAGTATGCAAACAAAGTTTATCACGGTGACACTAATAAACCAATATAAACATCAATACATCTTAACCACCGGTTGAAAGATGTGATTACAGTGTGAAAGGTTTGAATACAAGCAGCTTGTATTTTGAATGCTGACATTTTGTACTGGAAATATTCAATCCAAAATCTTAACAGTAAAGGAATTAAGAGGTTTTCGAGAAGAACACAGGTGCTTAATGTTTATAACATATCTAGATGTCTCCTTCAATTTCCAACCCATTTCAGAGCATCTACTGAAGACAGCTGGCTCCAAATAAATAACACTTTGCTCTGCTTATCAGCAATTTGGGAAGGTGATATTATAATTCTGTGCATTTTTCTATGAATAAACCAGTTATTTGCTGAGGTATTTTTGTGTGTGGAAGTGGTGTTTAGACCCGGGCTATTTGAGGGTTAATTTGCCCTGTTTATTCGAGCTAGTGCACATGATAATTGTGTGTTAAAGGCCAGGATGTTTGAGATTTAACATTAATTGAGCAGGAGAAAACCTTTGCGGCCGCTTTTAAATTTACTTTTGGGAGTAAATATTTCTAAAGCACATTAACAAACGACACTGAGGTTAAAGCTTTCTTATTGCTCATTAATGGTTGTTAAGCAGCAATTAATATCGATGGACTCTGCATATTTTTCTCCACACTTACTTCATTTCTCTAATGCATTCATTACTGCCACTTAAAACTGATGCTCGAGCACTGGACTAAACGGAGCATATTGCCTTAAGGTGGAGCCGTCTGGCAGCAATAAACCTATCATTAAACACCTTGAATGAGGAAAACATCTGCAGCTTTGGAAGGAGGAGAGCAGATTCATACAGCAGGAATCAGGCCCTTCAGCCCACCATAGACTACTGTGCTAATCCCATTTACAAGAACTTGGTTTGTGGCCTTCAATGCCTCTGTGATTCAACTATTCATTTTACAAGTCAAGCAAAGTCGAGTTTATTGTCTGTATATGGGGTGCCGGTCAATGGAAATATTGCTTGTAGTTATGCACAGTGACTTATTGGGCACAGCAAGTTCACTGACACCTAGACTCAGGCAACACACAAAAAAATATACATAAATTACACATGAATTCTACGAGACAGTGTAAAGAAAAAGATTGTGCAAAAAAGAAGCAAGCTATCACAGCAACAAATACACAATTAGAAAATAAGTCCATTGTAGTGCAAGAGATGGGCCATAATGCTCCTTAACTGAGGTAAGACCATTGTGATCTCCCTCCTTCTTGAGGAGATCTGTTGCTGGCTCTGTTTTTGTTCTGTCCTTCTCTCTATCTTTCAGTCTGAAGAAGGGTTCCCATCCGAAGAGTCACCTATAACTTTTCCAGCATTACGTGTCTATTTTGGGTTGTACAGTTTGGTTCAAGATAGCTGTAGGAAAGTTGCTGTACCTGAACTTTCTGGAGTGTAACTTCAAGTTTCTGTACCTCCTGCCCAAAGTTAGGAGCGAGAAGTGGGCATGGCTCCAATGGTGGAGATCCTTGATGATAGATGCCTGATGGCTTAAATTCCTACCAATGTCACCAGTTCAATGCGTTTTTCAGAGGAGATGGGACGTGATTATTCCTCACCATGACTTCCAGTTAAGGTCTAGCAGTAAACATTACGTCAGGAGCATGCTGCCTACAAGATGAGCTGTCCCAGAACGGTGCCTTCCAAGCAATTGCACGGCATTCAATGAAAGTCAAAGCAATTATCATATGTGAAGTCTACACTGATGGACGCTCCCAAAAAGAGACAGAATGTAGAAACAAGGAACTGCAGTCGCTGGTTTAAAACACAAAGACACAAAGTGCTACGGTAACCCAGCAGGTCAGGCAGCGCCTCTAGAGAATATGGATAGGTGACGGTTTTGGTTCGGAGCCCTTCTTCAGACTCAAGAGACATTCTTCGAAGTAGACATATCTTAAGGAGATTTTGAGTGGAGCAGTAAAATGTAGAAACAAGGTAATACAGAAGCTGGCTTTCAAAAAATAGACACAAAGTACTGGAGTAACTCAGCAGGTCAGTCCACATCACTGGGGAACATGGATAGGTGAAGTTTCGGGTTGGAACTCTTAAAAAGCATTAAGAAATTTCTGGGATTCTGGGACCTTTGGATAAAAGACCAGGTCTGTGTATCCAATGGCATTCATCCTATCGAGTTACGTAAACAATGATTTAAAGGGGAACTAGAAGGAAGGTTTTTCACACAGAGGGTGAATGGTGGAACAAGCTGCTAGAGGAACTGGTAGAGGGCGATACAAATACAATATCTAAGAGACATTCATGGATAGGAAAGGTTTAAAGGGATATGGGCCAAATACGTGCAAAAGGGACTAGCTCTGGAAGGTACCTCATGTTTAATTGATTTTTGGTGTTTCTACGGAGGAAGATCTGAATGCCTAGGATTGAACACAATTATTTTTATACACAATACTCATTGGCTTTGATTACTTTGCTGTCCATTCTGTCCCTTGAGAGAACTTGGCATGGGGAAGTTTGGCTGAATGACCAGTTTCCATGCTGCATTACTCTATGAGTATAATCCCATATCAAGGCTGAGCTACAGTCTGCAATCTGCCACATACAGGATCTGTGGACCCGCTAACTGCAGAGATTTCCCATTAACTCCGTCCTCAATGAATGTCCATGCGAAAGTGGGATAACATAGAACGAGAGTGAACGGTAATTGATGGTCGGCGTGGACTTCCAGAACAAGGGGTCACAGTTTAAGGATAAGGGGGAAGTCTTTTAGGACCGAGATGAGAAAGTTTTTTTTCACACAGAGTGGTGACTCTGTGGAATTCTCTGCCACAGAAGGTAGTTGAGGCCAGTTCATTGGCTATATTTAAGATGGAGTTAGATGTGGCCCTTGTGGCGAAAGGGATCAGGGAGTATGGAGAGTAGGCAGGTACGGGACACTGAGTTGGATGATCAGCCATGATCATATTGAATGGCGGTGCAGGCTCGAAGGGCTGAATGGCCTACTCCTGCACCTATTTTCTATGTTTCTATGTTTCTATGGTGGGATGAAGGGCCTACTTCCATACTGTATCTCTACATTGAAACCAAACTAAAATCTTCATTCTCATCCATTCTTGGGAACGTTCTTTCTAAATACTGCACACATTTAAAGAACGCTGCTAATAGCACGAATCTAAGAAGAATCAAAACGATACCAATTAAACATCTTGACCTGGAGCTCTTAACAGTTTAGCATTTTTACACCTTGAGCAGCTTGTAAATGCCTCAAGGGACTCAATGGCAGCAAAGCAATCGAAACCAAAAGAGTGTTTTGTACAAAAATAATTGTGTTCAATACCAGGGCTTTAGCTCTTCCTCCACAGAAGCACCAAAAATCAAATAAACATCAGGATTCAGAGACTGAGTTTACAATTGCTAATGCGGGCTGAAAGAAAAAGTCGATTTACCCTTTGAAATGCCTCAGCTGGAGAATGGGACTCAGTGCAACGTCTCCCTGCTATCAAATTTAACCAATATAAAAACGTTGATTTAATTTAAAAATGCAATTGATTCATGTACTTAACATCCATTTGTTGCATCTGTAAATTGCAGTTGGATAGTGCTAGTGTGTGGGGTGGTCGCTGGTTGGCACGGGCATGGTGAGCCGAAGGCAAGTTTCGGCGCTGTATCTCTAAAATTTAAAGAGAGAAACGAAAGACAAAAGGGAATAAAACAAAAATGCTGAACAAAAG
Source organism: Rhinoraja longicauda (assembly GCF_053455715.1). Lineage (NCBI taxonomy): Eukaryota > Metazoa > Chordata > Chondrichthyes > Rajiformes > Arhynchobatidae > Rhinoraja > Rhinoraja longicauda. The sequence continues at coordinate 100,943,438 of NC_135954.1, forward strand.
GTGAGAGAATAGAGCCTGTTTTCGTGCTGTATCTCTAAAGTAAACTAAACTAAAGACTATTTATTATACTCTGAATTGGTGGGGGATGAGATCCGTTGAGTTGAGCAGATGTTAGTTCAACTTGGGATTCAGATGATCAAAGCTGGTGAATTCCCCTTAGACATGACACTGTAGGCCCAGTGGGCATTTCATGGGTTAATTCACTCCACAGGCCTGGTTTTATATTCTTTGTGAAGCAGCCCTCTGTCACTTACTCTGGCACATGTGCATTTACCGAGCTGTCAGCAGGAAAGTCGTGTAACATAGAAACATAGAAACATAGAAAATAGGTGCAGGAGTAGGCCATTCGGCCCTTCGAGCCTGCACCGCCATCCAATATGATCATGGCTGATCATCCAGCTCAGTAGCCTGTACCTGCCTTCTCTCCATACCCCCTGATCCCTTTAGCAAAAAGGGCCACATCTAACTCCCTCTTAAATATAGCCAATGAACTGGCCTCAACTACCTTCTGTGGCAGAGAATTCCACAGACTCACCACTCTCTGTGTGAGGAAATGTTTTCTCATCTCGGTCCTAAAAGACTTCCCCCTTATCCTATAAATGCGTCTGGGCAACAAAGGCTAAGCTATTGTGCTTGGTCACGTCAGGAAAGGGGAATTATTTGACTGACATGAGTATTATTCTACAGTATTTCAGCCAACCCAAACCAAATTCCACAATGGCACTGGGATACAGGAGGCAAGTATATTTGATGGTGACTAGCCATTCTCTACAGTCATTTTCATTTTATTTATGTAAGTGTGGATATACTGGCGGTACTTTTTCCATGCTGTACAACTCTATGACTCCTTTAGTAACCCTCCCCCCCTTCCCCTCCCTTTTTGCCCAATTCACCACACAAATGTGCACCCTATTTGTTCGTTTCCCCTCCAACTCCTTCCATCTATATTCCTTCACACATCTCTCCTTATCTCACACTTTTTGTCTTTTCATCTGTGGTCTTTGTCCAACCATCTGCCAATCAAAGTCCCCCCTCACCTGAAGAAGGGTATCGACCCAAAAGGTCACCTATTCTCTAGAGATGGCGTCTCATCCGCTGAGTTGTTCCAGCTTTTTGTGTCTTTCTTCGTTTTAAACCAGCGTCTGCAGTTCCTTCTTACACAGGTGACAATGAATCTGCGCGAGGCACTGGATCAGCCAGGATTGCAGTAGTCAAGTCAAGTCAAGTCAAGTCAATTTATTTGTATAGCACATTTAAAAACAACCCACGTTGACCAAAGTGCTGCACATCTGACCAGGAAAAAAAAGAAACATACAGTGGCAGGCAGCCAAACACAACGGCGCGGCCATCTTGAACAAAATGTTAATTCAATCACCCACAGTCCAACAATAAAAGCACTAAACAGGCACCCAAAATTACCCAACCCCAAAAACCCCCCAAAACACAGTCCAACAATACAAGCATTAAATAGGCATTCAAATCACACACCCCAAAACCCCCAAAAACACAGCCCAACAATAAAAGCATCAACCAGGCACTCAAACCACCCAACCCCAAAAACACACAAAAAAAGAAACATCCATCAAAGAAACATCCATCACAGTGAGTCCTCGATGTCCAAATATTCTCAGTGCAGGAGAGCAAACAAATTTGCACTCAGGCGAAGACAGCCAACCATGAGTATGAAGGTGTTCAACAGGGATAAAACTGAAGTTATTATTCCACTAACTTTAGATAGGTACATGGATATGCAGAGAATGCAGGGATATGGATCATGTACAGGCAGATGTGATTAGTTTATCAAGTTTGGCACAGATATCATGGCCTGCTGGCCTGTTTGTGTGCCATGCTCCATTCTATGTTCTATGTTCTAATTCATATTTGAATAGGTAATTTCTCACTTTTGAGTACATTAAGCACTTTAATCTCCCGATCATTGATACAGGTCGTGCCTTCAGTCGGAACGTTGAATCCCTCTATCCCTCATAACACGAGCAAATAGGAGCAGGAGTACGCCACTTGGCACTTAAAGCCTGCCCTGCAATTGAATATGATAATGGCTGACCTAACCCAGGTCTCATCTCCTCTTCTGCACAAGTTCCTCAGAGCCCTCAATTCCCCGATCTTTTAAAAATATGTCGACTCGTCTTTAAGTACTCTCAATAATCTAACCTTCCCAAACTTCTGGGGTGGAGAATTTCGAATGTTCCGACGTAACTCAGTTTTAAGTGGCTACGTCATAATGTTGTAACAATGTCCTCCTCATTTGAACCACTCCCACCTGTGGAAATATCTTACTGAAATTGTACATTTCAATAGGATCAACCTTCATTCTTCTGAACTCTAAAGAGTGTAGATCTATTTTCTTTAGCCGATAATCTATTTTTTTTATAGATCCAATTTCTTTTAGCTCACTCATCACAAGAATTAACCTCTTTTGGATTGTCTCTACCACCAGTATTTCTTAAATAAGGGGAACAATATTGTGCATCGTTATCCACGTCAGTTCTTACCAAGCACCCTGCCCACAATTTCTCCTTCTGCCTTTAAGATACTTCTTAAAAACCTTTTTACCAGGCATTTGGCCATCAGCCTTGTGTGGCTCAATGTCAATGTTTGTTTCATAATTCCCTCTTGAAATACCTTGGGGTATTTTATGCTATATTAAACATTCTATATATTTATTCTAGTAAACTCCAACCTGCAGATAAATACTCAAGCTGAAAAGTAAAGTGCACAGTCAATTTAGATTTAAGTACTTTTTGCAGAAGACTGCTTTGGAATGTGAAATCCAGGGGGAGAGATGCAATGGAAACCAGAACATTATTTTCATGATGATATTTGTGCATAAGAGCTTTTGGACAAAAGCTAATTCACTGAAAAGTCTGCTTCGACCTGTAAGAGGGCACATTCTGATAAATATCCTTGCCTACCATTTCATTGATTACTGTGCTCTCTTGACAAAAAAAGGTTCAGGGCAAGACTGAGAAAATAAGGGCCACTTCCCATGTTTTAACTGAAATAAATACGAGCAGGAATAAACCATTCGGCCCCTCAAACCCACCCCACTAATCAATATGATCATAGCTAATCTATGCTGATCTCATTTTTGGGGGCGGCATAGTGGCGCAGGTGGTAGAGCTGCAGCCTCAGAGTGCCAGAGACCCCGCTTTGATCATGGCCTTGGGTGCTGTCTGTGTGGAGTTTGCATGTTCTCCCTGTGACCGCATGTGTTTCCTCTGGGTGCTCCAGTTTCCTCCCACATCCCAAAGACGTGCGGGTTTGTAGATTAATTGGCCTCTGTAAATTGCCCGTAGTATGTAGGGAGTGGAGGCAAGATGTGAGATGACATAGGATTTGTGTGAACGGGAGTTCGATGGTTGCCGTGGATTTGGTGGGCCGAAGGGCCTGTTGCAATGCTGTGTCCATCGGTCGATTCAATCTCCTTTTCTGTGCCAAATATCCCCAAACTCTTAAATCCTGAACCTTTGAAATATTTATCTATCTCCACCACCCTCGGGGGCAGAGATTTCGAGAGATTCACTATCCTTTGAGAGAAGAAATTTCCACACAGCACAGTTTGAGGTGACCAGCCACTTGTTTTTCAGCTCTGTTCCCGTATCCTTGACTCTGGCTCTAATGGAAATGCTTCCATATCTACTCAATCAAGTCCCCTTAGGATACATGTCACCAAGTCATTTCATACTGAGGTGTATAGAAATTTATTTCCTCAGAGGGTAGTGAATGTCTGGAATTCTACACAAACTTGAGGGTTTTGGAGGCCAACTCATTCTTCTAAACCTCATTCGTCTGAACTCCAAAGAATACCAGGCCACACTGCCCGGTCACCCTTGATGGGACAATACACTCATCACAGGAATTAGCCTGGTGAATCTCTTTTGGCCTGCCTTCAACACTGCTATATTCTGTCGGTAGGGTGACTAAAATTGTACGCACTTTCTTGGCTGTGGCCACATCCGTCCACTTGTAACGATGCCTCCAAACTCCAACCCCTTCATAATAGAGGCCAAAATACCATCCGTGACCTTAACTGCATGGAAGGTAGACACAAAATGCTGGAGTAACTCAGCGGGCCAGGCAGCATCTCGGGAGAGAAGGAATGGGTGACGTTTCGGGTCGAGGCCCTTCTTCAGACCTCATCACTGCATGGCCTTCCACCTATCTCAGCAGCTATCACTCAGCAAAGGAAAACATTGACGTTTAGATTCACCTTCCATGCACCAGCACAGCCATTGGTTGTCTGAGGAAAAGACCTCAAACCTGGCAGGATTTACAATGGGACAACAGTACTTTATGGTACAATCTTACTTTATTCGTTACATGTACAGTGAAATTCATTTTGGTACACAGTTCAGTACAAGTATCACTATACATAAGCACTTTTCGATACATCTTAGATTAACATCTGAGATACAGTATAGGTCTATATCTGTAGTACAGTGAGACAGTATACAGAGTCAGCAGTTTTAGGGCCATTTTCTAGTTCTGGTTTGTAAGTGCAGGGTTCTTGATCTGACCGTGAAGGCCCGTTGTCCTGGCAGCGTTGCAGGGTCAGCCTGACTAAGCATGGCCGTGGCTTCCTCCCCAACTGCTCCACCACTGCAGGGCGCTTCTGCTTCAGGTTTCAGCCTCCTGGAGTGGTGCCTAGTCCAGCCGAGCTCCAAGCTGTTGCATGGCCCCCAGTGGCCTGCTCCACCGTCAAGCCACAGCACTCCCTCCCACCGCCGGTCTGCTTACCAGCCCTCCGTCTGACTCCTTCTACTCTGGGCAGGCAAGCCAGACCTTCTGGCTGGTTCCCGGTCCTCAGCGCAGGTTTTCGGTCTGTGGCGGCCGAGCTGGGCCTACCTGGTGGGCTCCTCGGACCTTCCGTCTGCGGCAGGCGAATCCCTGTTCTGGGCGCGCGAGCCGGGCCTACTGGACGGCCTTCTGCACACAGCAGCTGAGCCAGGCCTTCTGGCTGGCTCCTTGGTCCTTCTGTCAGCGGCAGGCGAATCCCTGGTCTGAGGCGGGCGTGCCGGACAAACCAGGCGGGCCCTCCGTACATGGCGGCTGAGCCGGGCCTCCCTGGTGGGTCCTCCATGCACAGTCCGTTGGCAGCGAGTCTCCAGCGGGCGAGCTGGGACTTCCAGGTGGGTTCTCAGTCCATCTGTCAGTGTCCGGGCGAGTCCCTGGTCCGCGGTGGTTGAGCCAGGCCTACTGGTGGGTCTGGCCGCAGTGCTTCTGGGTTATGCACCATCAGCAGTCAACACGTCAACTCACTGGAGAGTTAGCACCAATGTATTTTCCAAAATATTCTTCAAATTCACCAGCTGGATAAGCACGCATTAATATCGGTGTCCTCACTAAGGCCAATGTCCCCAGCGTTGATAGACTATTTACACTCTGCTGGCTTGAATGGACGGGCCACAATGTTTGCGTGCCTTACAACAGACTCCTGAAACAGGTCCTCTTTAGTTTATGTGTGGGAAAGAACTGCAGATGCTGCTTTAAATCGAAGGTAGACACAAAATGCTGGAGTAACTCAGCGGGACAGGCAGCATCTCTGGAGAGAAGGAATGGGTGACGTTTCAGGTCGAGACCCTTCTTCATTCTGACTCTTTAGTTTAGTTTAGTTTCGAGCCAGAGAGTAGTACTGAACTACCATCTACCTCTCTGGTGACCCTCGGACTATCCTTGATCGGACTTTGCTGGGTTTACCTTGCACTAAACGTTATTACATTATCATGTATCTATACACTGTAAATGGATCGATTGTAATCATGTATTGTCTTTCTGCTGACTGGTTAGCACGCAACAAAAGCTTTTCACAATAAACTAAACTAAACAGGCACTTCGGCCCATCGAGTTCATGCCGACTAGCGATCCCTGCACACTATCACAATTTACAATCTTTACCAAAGCCAATTGAACTACAAACCTGTACGTCTTTGGAGTGCGGGACGAAACCGGAGCACCCAGGGAAAACGCTCGCGGACACAGGGAAAAAGTTCAAACTCCGTACAGACAGCACCCGTAGTCAGGATTGAACCCGGGTGTCTGGCGTTGTAAGGCAGCAACTCTACCGCTGAGCCACCGTGCCTGTGCCACCTGGCTCTATTCTGAGCTCTGTCGCAGCAAGACATCACTAGATGGGCAGATGATTCGACCACATTCTCAAAACCTCCTTGACCAAGTGTAAGGTCCTCACCAGGGATTCCCTGGCACATGGCAACTCCAAATGGAGAAGGAGCAGGTGGGATGGTTCGGAGAACCTGGGAGTCATGCTTTGAGGACTTACGGAGGAGCAGCAGGAGTGCATCATCCACATAAACTACCCACTCCATCAACACCCTCCTGTCCCACTTGCGACTGAGTCAATGGATAACAAATTGGTCTCATTATCTTACGGAACCAGAGTAGAAGCAAATCATGCTCTGTCCCAAGGGATGTCCGAAACATTGATATTATATTTCACTGCTCCCAGCACCAACGATGATAATCATCTGGCATTAATATTCACAATCTGAACGTGTTCCTTACAAAACAGAACATTCCTCCTTCCAAGAGCAACTTGCAGCACAATGGGGCTGGTAACATTGTTACCGTGGCAACCAACACCATTAGCACCATTGTTCAAACCCAGAACAAGAAACTACACATTGCAGTTAAAAACAGGTTTAAATTCTTTCTCCAGATACTACATCTAACCTATCACTCCTGAGGGAGCGCCGTATTATTGGAAAAACAATCTTCCAAATGAGACACTTCAACTGAGAACCTGTCTGCCCTCTCATGTAGATGGATAAGACCCCATGGTTCAAAAAGTAACAGGGAGGTTGTTTAAAGGTAGACACGAAATGCTGGGGTAACTCAATGGGACAGACAGCATCTCTGGAGAGAGACAAGGAATGGGTGACGTTTCGGGTCGAGACCCTTCTTCAGACTGATGTCAGGGGAGTGGGCGGAACAGAGATAGAATGTAGTCGGAGACAGGAAGATTGGTGGGAGAACTGGGAAAGGGGAGGGGATGGAGAGAGAGGGAAAGCAAGGGCTATTTGAAGTTAGAGAAGTCAATGTTCATACCGCTGGGGTGTAAGCTACCCAAGCGAAATATGAGGTGCTGTTCCTCTAATTAGCGCTGGGCCTCACTCAGACAATGGAGGAGGCCCAGGACAGAAAGGTCAGATTGGGAATGGGAGGGGGAGTTGAAGTGCTGAGCAACCGGGAGATCAGGTAGGTTAAGGTGGACTGAGCAGAGGTTTTCAGCTAATCGATCGCCGAGCGTGCGCTCGGTCTCGCCAATGTATAGAAGTTGACACTTGGAACAGCAGATACAATAGATGAGGTTGGAGGAGGTGCAAGTGAACTTCTGCCTCACCTGAAAAAAGACTGTTGGGGTCCTTGGATGGAGTCGAGGGGAGAGGTAAAGGGACAGGTGTCGCATTTCCTGCGGTTGCAGGGGAATGCACCTGGGGAGGGGGTGGTTTGGGTGGGAAGGGACGAGTTGACCAGGGAGTTGCAGAGGGAATGGTCTTTGTGGAAAGCAGAAAGGTTGGAGATTGGAAGATGTGGCCAGTATTGGGATCCCGTTGGAGGTGGCGAAAGTGTTGGAGGATTATATGCTGTATGCGACGGCTGATGGGGTGGAAGGTGAGGACTAGGGGGACCCTGTCCTTGTTGTCAATGGGGGGAGGGGGAGCAAGAGCAGAGCTGCGGGATAGGGAGGAGACCCTAATGAGAGGTGTTTAGTTTAGTTTAGAGATGCAGCATGGAAAGAGGCCCTTCGGGCCACCATGTCCGTGCCGACCAACGATCACCCGTGCACTAGTTTTGCATCCTACACACGAGAGGAATAGATTGGGTAAATGCACAGTCTTTTGCACAGAGTGGGGGAATCGAGAACAAGAGGACATAGGTTTAAGGTGAAGGAGGAAATACTTCAGAGGAACCTGAGGGATAGCTTTTTCACACAAAGGGTAGTAGGCATATGGAATGATACCAGAGGAGGTAGTTGAGGCAGTTAGTATCATAAAATTTGTTAAAACATTGTTGAGATATTTGGACAAATATATGGATAGGATGGGTTTAGAGGGTTATGGGCCAAGCGCAGGCAGGTGGGACTAGTGTAGTTGGGGCATGTTGGCTGGCGTGGGTGAGTTGGGCCAAAGGGCCTGTTTTCACACTGTTTGACTCTACGACTGTAATGCAGTTTGGGACATGCTGAAGTTGTGAAAATCGCCTGAGGAGGTGCTTCCATAATAACCTTTGTTTCGGAAATAAATGTATCTGGTTTATTTTCACCCACATGTTTAGACGGTAATGATGTATCCTTGTTGTTTTGATGTGGTTATTCATAATTGTTAACTGTATGTTTGTGTTGTCATTTGTGAGCGGAGCACCAAGGTACATTCCTTGTATATGCACATACTTGGCCAATAAACCTATTCGTTCATTCATTCATTCATTCTTTGTATTAAAATTTTTTTGGAGGAACTCAGTGGGTCAGGCAGCAGCTGTGGAGGGAATGAAGAGATGATATTTTCGGCCTGGACCCTTCTTCGGACTGATGACGTTCCTAGGATTTGCTTCTTTTCTGTAGAAACCAACACAAAAGAAGCAAGCAAGGGGCGGCATGGTGGCACAGCGGTTAAGTTGCTGCCTGACAGCGAATGCAGTGCCGGAGACGCAGGTTCGATCCTGACTACGGGCGCCGTCTGTACGGAGTTTGTACGTTCTCCCCGTGATCTGCGTGGGTTTTCTCCGAGATCTTCGGTTTCCTCCCACACTCCAAAGACGTACAGGTATGTAGGTTAATTGACTGGGTAAAATTGTAGGTTAATTGACTGGTAAAATAAATAAATAAAAGAATTGTCCCTAGTGTATGTAGGATAGTGTTAATGTGCGGGGATCGCTGGGCGGCGCGGACTCGGTGGGCCGAAGGGCCTGTTTTCGCGCTGTATCTCTAAATCTAAATCTAAAAAGCCTGCATCTTTGCACTTCTAGGTTTCCTTCCTTCTCTTGCGTAGAAGTCACCATTCTTCACCAACTGCTTTTGTGCCAGTGATTTTCTGGTTACATTTTAGACTGCTGTGGTGAATGTGACAGCTGCTGACCTGTAGGCCTCATCTGGCCTCAGACTGGGAGTCAAGGCGTGGAGTCGGGGAAGCAAACTGTCCTCCTCCATGGAGCTTGGGAAACAGAAGACTTTAACCGTGGGATCTCACTTACGCTATCTTCCAACCCACCACGTTTCGGACCTGGGACCTTTTCTCTGTATCTTTAATGCTATAACACTATATTTTGTACTGCAGTATTTTTCTTCTTTGCATTTCCTATTACACTTGTGTATGGCATGATTGTACTCAAGTAATGCATGATCCGACTGGATTGTACACAAACAAAGTTTTTCATTGCAGCTCAGTACACCTAATAATAATTTTTTTTAAACAAAGTACGTTCCCTGACCCTGGCTCGTGATGGAATCCAAAAGGAATGATGTGATAGGTAGACACAAAATGCTGGAGTAACTCAGCGGGCCAGGCAGCATCTCTGGAGAGAAGGAATGGGTGACGTTTCGGGTCGACCCGAAACATCACCCATGCGTTCTCTCCTGGGATGCTGCCTGGCCCGCTGAGTTACTCCAGCATTTTGTGTCTACCTTCGATTTAAACCAGCATCTGCAATTTTTTTTCTGCTAGGAATGATGTCATGATCAACAGACAGGAGTCAAAGTTGGTGAGGCAGTTAGACCAAAGTCAATTGCCTCTCTGTGTTGAATTGCTTGATCACGACTTGAATATTAACCTGTGGCTCATCCAACCTGCTCCCCTGGATATTCTTGTGAGCTGGCATTGACTCTTGGAATCCGTCAATTGGAAATTCAGAGTTGCTAGGTAATGGCAGGCATACCAAAGTTCACATCAAGGACACAGTGATGTTAACGCGAGATAACTTCTGAAACACTTTTCCTCTCCAATTGTTGATGTGATTACAGTTCATTGGGTTCTCTCTTTTCAGTGTCCCACTGGCACTGCTTTCCTCATCAAAGGTGGGGATTGTGCTCAAGCACAAACCCCCCATACCCTATGTGTTGGCTTTAGCAGAAACAACACGAACCAACACAGTGCTTTTAGCAGAGTAAATAACCAGGAGGCTGGGAAGATTTGAAAAAGACTGGGTTGTTTGAAAGGAGTTCTGCACAATATTATTGCTGGTCTATTATTATCACTTGCACTAAGATACAATGGAAAATATTATACCACACGAGTACATCAGATAGAGCAACACGTTTCTTAAATGAATACATCTGGTGGAGCAAAATAGAAAATAAACAGAGTGCAGAATACAGTTTGACCTCTACTGAGAAGGTGCAGATAAAAAAATTGTAAAGGCAACAACGAGATAGATTGGAAGACCGGGAATTCATCTTTAGCATATGAAAGAGTATGATAGTTATGAGGAAGAAGCTGTTCCTGAAGCTGATTGTACATGCTTTCAAGCTTTTTTATCTTCCGCCAACTAGAAAGGGGAGAAGAGAAAATGACCGGGGTGTGAATGGTCCTTGATTTTGTTGACTGCTTTCCCGAGGCAGCATGAAATGTAGTTGATAGGGGAGGCTGGTTTCCATGATGGACTGGCCTGCGTCCACAACTCTCTGCGATTTATTGCGGTTTTGGGCAGAGCAGTTGCCCAATCAAGCTGTGATGCATCCAGACACAATGCTTTCTGAAGGGTCTCGACCCGAATCGTCATCCATTCCTTCTCTCCAGAGAAGCTGCCTGTCCGCGCTGAGTTACTCCAGCATTTTGTGTCTATCTTCGGTTTAAACCAGCATCTGCAGTTCCTTCCTACAAAGAAAGCTTTCTATCATCCATTTGTGGATAGTATGCTTTCGGTGGTACATTTGTATCAGATGCAGTACCCCGACCCAACACTGGTATCTATGAACACCTCCCATGGTAAACAAATGGTGCAAGTGGGATTTGTATGGCTGACATTGGAAACTGTAACTCAACACGTTGGAACTATCAACAAATTCTATGTTTACACAGGGGTAGGACCTCCATTAGCTGATGTTATCCACCATTACCACCCTGGCATACTCTCTATTACATGCAATAAAAAGGGACGTGTCCCAAATCTCCCGGTGTACCTCATAGCAATGTATTCTCAATCCCCTAATCTACCTTGTTAAAGATTTATTTCTGATCTCCCAATCTACCTTGTTGCAGCACTTACATTTTTTTAAAATCTGCACTTTCTCTGTAGATATAACACTATATTCTGCACTCTATGTCACTTCTATCATTGCATTAACCATTGTTCCCACATATGGTTTAATTGTGCTCATGTATGGCACGATGATTTGCCTGGAAAACAGACAAAACAAGGTTTTTCACTCTATCTTGGTATAGGTGACAATAATAACAATGAACTCAGAATTACGGATATTTTAGGAAGGAGATTAGGATGAATTTCTTTAATCAGAGGGTGGTGAATCTGTGGATTTTTTAACCACAGAAGGCTGTGGAGGCAAAGTCAGTGGATATATTTAAGGCAGAGATAGATAAGAGTCTTGATTAGTACGGGTGTCAGAGGTTTTGGGGAGAAGGCCGGAGAATGGGGTTTGGAGGGAGAGATAGATCAGCCATGATTGAATGGTGGAATAGACAATGGGCCGAATGGCCTAATTCTGCTCCTATCTCATGACCGTATGATCTTATGAACCAATACCTATCATTTGTTTTGTTATGTTACATCTAATAAGATTGTTACATTTTTTGTGATCATTCTCAAACTTCCTTCCAGTCCTGTTAATCTCTTTACTTAATTGCGAAGTTAGCTGATAAGGTTTACTGGTGCGTTGCTATCATCTATATTTGACATTTCTTTCCAAGCTCCAAAAGGGAAGGTCTTCCATTTGTCCCGCACATTCCCAAAACTGGGAAGATGGTTGAGGTTGCTATCAGTGGATAATGGATTCCTGGATGATTCAATACAACTCTAACTCCTCAACAGGCCTTTTATGACATTGATCTACAATATATTTAGAACACACAAACAAACAAATCTCTTCCTGGTTATAAAAAACATAGATACAAGGAACTGCAGGTTTACAAAGAAAGACACAAAGTGTTGGAGTGACTCATTGGGTTGGCAGCATCTCTGGAGAACATGGATAGGTGATGTTTCGAGTCAGGGCCCTTCTTCAGATTGATGCTGGTGTTTTTGTTTAGTTTCTTCAGGCTTTTTTCCCTCAGAAGTAATTTTATATTTCCTAGAGACTCCAGGACGATCCTACGCGGACCTTAGAGGCAGGCAATGGAAAACAGTTGGAAGGATGAAGAGGTACGGTGGTTTGTCAGGCTGTTGATCTGCTTCTAATCATTTTTTTTTGTCATTAAACATCATCAGTGCTGAGATTAACTGAGGAGACCTTGAGATAAATCCTAGAGCATCAACCTGATGGCAAGAAGGTTAGATACCAAGTGCTGGAGTAACTCAGCGGGTCACGCAGCATCCCTGGAGAACATGGATGTGCGACAATTCAGGTTGACCCGCGGTCGACGGTCTATGAGAGCGTGGAGGACCTCCGTGAGGGGGGGGAGGGGAAGAACAATGGAGGACCCGGCATGGGGGGGGGGGCGCCGTGACGGAGTTGGGGGGAGAACAATGGGGGGACGAAGACAAAGGATAATGGGGACCTGGCATGTGAGAACTGTTGGGGGGAGGGGGAGGAGACAAAACGAGGAGCCAGCGTGCTTTGTAACTTTGTCAACGCCATAGGTGGCTACTATTTGTATACATTGTGCATGAAGCAAAGAATCTCACTGTGCCTAGTCACATGTGACAATAAAATTTTCCTATTCCTATGGCAGTTTATGGTCTATTCGTTGACTCACCAATGTCTCATATTTCCCTGGCTCTAGACTTGTCTTCCTCTGAGAGTCACAGAGTCAGGGAAGCAACCTGTCCATGCCCAACCTGTCCATGCCGACCAAGTTTGGTATATTGGGCTTGTCCCATAAGCCTACATTTCACCCACATCCCTCGGCACCTTTCCTATCCTTACACGTGTCCAAATATCTCCTCTGGCATAATCCACGTTGCTCTGGCATGATTCCACCATCAGGAACTCAAAGACATTATTTGCCTTTCAGAACATTTCCACCCATTTGATGTCCAGGGCGAATGGTTGAGACATCTCTTATTTCTTGAAGCCACTGATTCATCTGCCACCTCTTCATTTACTTCATACTGGTTCGCTAAGTTATTTTCTCCCTCAGAGAGCAACATTTCAAACGTGATGGTGATGCAGGCTCTCATTAAGTATTGCTACCTACTAAGGCAAATAACAGTTTCAACAGAACATCCTTTATTAATGACAATGTCTGGTGCAACAGTATATCAAAAGTCATTACCATATGATATATAGAGCTCTGAAGAGTACACTTACACCTGTATACACTATAATGGCTGTTAAGTTTTTAGTTGGATGATTCATTACAGCCACTGAGGAATAAGAGACCATAATGATAATCTTTCTCTCCTGCATTTTGAGATCAGCTTGATGATGATGCAGTCAATGTAACCTATGATGGAATCTCATTCAACTTTATCTTCAGGGGTGTTATTTTCCATTTCTGCACGATGTCTTAGTGTGTTACTGCTGCACCGTGAGAGGCTTCAGTATGATTCTTCTCGATATGGTTTGAGCAATTCACAAAATTACTCTTTTCATTTAAAAAAACCCCATTGTTCCCCAAGTTGCTTTTGAGTCTGTAAAACGTACAACATGATGAATAATCTTGTGTCATGTTATTTATGAAGATGAATGAAAATCGGATCAATGTTAATGTGTCCCATTAAGGATAGTTTATTTAATCTGGACCAAATGCCGCACAGTGCTTTAAAAAGAAAATGTTTGGAGATATCATTGTGCACCGATCGTGGGGGAGGAATGGGGTCGGGCACTGAATGAGGAAGACGTTAGTGGGGATTTTCCTCGGGTGATGTTTGCATGAAGCCACACGAGTCTTACTGAAATTCATCGTTTGGGGTCTTTAGACTTCAGAGATACAGTACGGAAACAGTATAAGAAAATAACTGCAGATGCTGGTACAAATCGAAGGTTTTTATTCACAAAATGCTGGAGTAACTCAGCAGGCCAGGCAGCATCTCGGGAGAGAAGGAATGGGTGACGTTTCGGGTCGAGACCCTTCTTCAGGCTGAAGAAGGGTCTCGACCCGAAACGTCACCCATTCCTTCTCTCCCAAGGTGCTGCCTGACCTGCTGAGTTACTCCAGCATTTTGTGAAACACATATATAGATAGACATAAAAATCTCTCTGCTATTTTGCATGTAGCAAGCTTTTTCTTTCCAGTACTGTAATGATGATTGCATGTTTACCCCAAATCAGATAGCTAGGTGAGGCTGCATTTGAAGTATTTGTGTTCCGTTTTGGTCACCCTTCTATAGGAAGGATGTCATTACGCTAGAAAAAGTGCAGAGAAGATTTACATGGATTTATCAGGACTCAAATGCCTGAACTATACAGAGAGGTCAGGCAGGCTTGGACCTTATTCCTTGGTGTGCAGAAAGCTGAGGAGTGATCTTATAGAAGAATATAAAATATGAGGGGAATAGATAGGGTGAATGCACAGATTTTCTCTTATCAGAGTAGGGGAATCAAAAATCAGAAGACATAGCTTTAAGGTGAGAGGGGCAAAATTTAACAGGAACCTGAAGGGTATTTTTTTCACTCAGAGGGTGATAGGTAAATGGAACGAGCTGCCACAGATGGTAGTTGAGGCAGATAAAAGAACAGCATTTAAAAAATCAGTTGGATAGATATGTGGATAAAAAAGGTTTAGAGGGATATAGGCCAAATGTGAGCAAATTGGATTAGCTTAAATGGGGCATCTTGGTCAGCGTGGACGAAGGGCCTGTTTCTGTGCTCATAATTTCATAAATCATAGGAGCAGAATTAGGCCATTTAGCCCATCAAGTCTACTCTGCCTTTCCATCATGGATGATCTATCTTTCTCTCTCAGTCCCCTTCTCCCCATAACCCTGACACCCTTACAATATTTCCGCCTTAAAAATACCCAGTAACTTGACCTCCAAAGCCGTCTGTGCCAATGAATTCCACAGATTCATCACCTTCTGACTCAAGAAATTCCTCCTCGTCTCCTTTCTAAAGGTGCACCCTTTCATTCTGAGGCTATGCCCTCTGATCCTAATCTCTCCACTTGTGGAAACATTCCCCTTCCATTCACGACATTCCCCTCTCTCCTGCTCCACTCAGCCTCACCAATGTACATTTAGCAGAGAGGGAGAATAACTTGAGTGGGGAGATTACTACCTGCTTTTAGAGGTGTGTTTCCTACATTGCCAAAGTTCCATAAACTCTGGAACATCCTAAAATGGTGAAAAGCATTGCACATTTGCAATTAAAAAAAAATCTTTTAGGGTACTGCTTCAAAGGAAGACCACTAGAGGGACCATTTTGAGAATTTATTTGAGTGATCTCCAAACCTGGTCCAAGAAAAGACTATTTGGAGTTTTACATCAGCTTAAATGCTGTGCATTCCGTATAGTTTGCTTAACAGTGACTATGCGATTAAATAAATTAAAGTGAAGGGAAACATCTGCCTTTGTCTTGTTTCGAATGACAAATAGGAGCAGGAAGGCACTATATTGCCTCTTGAGCCTGCTACGCCTTTGTACAAGATGCTACGCCTTTGTACAAGATGCTGCCTCACCGCTCTTCCACAGTTAAATCCTGACTTCCTGTGTGTGCAGAATTTGCATGTTCTCGCCTGGATTTCCTCCCATTACCTTTGTGTCCTTGGAAATCTCAAAGATGTGGAGGTTTATTGTCCTCGGCAACCTACTTACATTGGTGGAATATGGGAGTATTTGAAACATAGAAACATAGAAAATAGGTGCAGGAGTAGGCCATTCGGCCCTTCGAGCCTGCACCGCCATTCAATATGATCATGGCTGATCATCCAACTCAGTATCCCATACCTGCCTTCTCTCCATACCCCCTGATCCCTTTAGCCACAAGGGCCACATCTAACTCTCTCTTAAATATAGCCAATGAAAGGAATGTGGGGAGAAATAAATCAGGAGCTGGATGGTCATAGAGTCATAGCATCATACAGCGTGGAAGCAGTCCCTCCACCACAACTTGCCCAGAACCAACCAACAAGTCACATTTACACTAGTCCCCCCTGCCTTTGTTTGGCCCATATCCTTCTAAATCTGATCCATTTACCTGTCCAAATGTTTATAAACATTGTGATAGTACCTGCCTCAACTACCTCTTCCGGCAGCTTTTTCCATATACCTACCACCTTTGATGTAAAAAAGTTGCCTCTCGGGTTCCTATTAAATCTTTCCCTTCTCACCTTAAACCTATGTCCTCTGGTTCTTGTTTCTCCTACTCTGGGTAAAAGCACTACCAGCTGCACCATTATGATGCCCAGAGTTCTGTACAAACTCAGCAAGACTTCTTTACTTTTCCACCTGAGCCCTTTCCCACAAAACCTAACATTCTAATGGTTCAATGGTGCTTTATTGTCACGTGTGCACTGCAGTGAAATTCATTTTGCATCGATCACACAAGCACGAGTCACCATACTTTGGCGTCATTTACAAAATATCCAAAGTCCAGTCCATGCGCTTGAAGTACTGGAGTGACTCCCGATCAAGGTCAGCCCAGGCTGCCGCATGGGCCTTCTCCGTCGCCTTCGACCGCCTCAATAGACAGTAGACAATAGACAATAGGTGCAGGAGGAGGCCATTCGGCCCTTCGAGCCAGCACCGCCATTCAATGTGATCATGGTTGATCATCCACAATCAGTACCCCGTTCCTGCCTTCTCCCCATACCCCCTGACTCCGCTATCCTTAAGAGCTCTATCCAGCTCTCTCTTGAAAGCATCCAGAGAATTGGCCTCCACTGCCTTCTGAGGCAGAGAATTCCACAGATTTACAACTCTGACTGAAAAAGTTTTTTCCACATCTCCGTTCTTATTCTTAAACTGTGGCCCCTGGTTCTGGACTCCCCCAACATCGGGAACATGTTTCCTGCCTCTAACGTGTCCAATCCCTTAATAATCTTATTTGTTTCAATAAGATCCCCTCTCATCCTTCTAAATTCCAGTGTATACAAGCCTAGTCGCTCCAGTCTTTCAACATACGTCATTCTGGGGATTCAACGTACGCCATTCTGGGAATTAACCTAGTAAACCTACGCTGCACGCCCTCAATAGCAAAATAAAAAATAAAAAAAATAATTTAAAAAAATTTAAAAAAAGAACAAATTTGGAGACCAAAACTGCACACAGTACTCCAGGTGCAGACTCACTAGCGCCCTGTACAACTGCAGAAGGACCTCTTTGCTCCTATATTCAACTCCTCCTGTCATAAAGGCCAACATGCCATTAGCTTCACTGCCTGCTGTACCTGCATGCTATCTTTAAGTGACTGATGAACAAGGACACCCAGATTTCTTTGTACTTCCCCATTTCTTAACTTGAAAAGCTTTTCCTCATCTCCGTTCTAAACAGCCTACCCCTTATTCTTAAACTGTGTCCCCTGGTCCGGAACTCCCCCAACATCGGGAATATTGTTCTAAATTCATGTAAATGAATGCTGAAGCCAGAGAGATTTGAACTCTGGGGCACAGGTTCGGAGGGGAGAAATTTAAATGAGATCTGTGGGTTAGAATGGAACGGAAGACTTTATTGTCACGTGTGACAAGGCACAGTGAAAATCTTTGCTTGCATACCCAAGACATACAAATAGCAGCCACCTACAGCGCTGACAAAGTTACAAAGCACGCCGGCTGTTCTTCCCTCCCCCCCCACCCCACAGTGTTCCCCCCATACCGGGTCCCCATTGTCCATTGTTTCTCCCCCCCCACGACGGTCCCCCCATGCCGGGTCCTCCATTGTTTTTCCTTTCCCCCCCCTCCCCTCTCGGCTGTTAAAACAAAATAAAACTGCAGATGCTAGATTTGTAAAACAAAAGCAGAAAATGCTGGAAATACCCAAAAGGTAACAAAGTGCTGGAGTAACTCAGGGGTCAGGCAGCATCTCTGGCAAATATGAATAGGTAACGTTTCGGGACGAGATCCTTCTTCAGACTGAAAGTCAGGGGAGGGGGAAACTAGAAATATGTATATTTACTACCTCAAACTGTCTGATACTCCTCCTCACTCACCACATTCAAAACATCACTGAAGTCTCACCTGTTCAACACTGCCTTCAACCACTGACCGCCGCTTCACCTTATTCTTCCTTTCCTGTTCGTCTATTTATTTTTAAAAATGTTTTATCTAATATGTAAAGCGTCTTTGAGGTTCTAGAAAAGCGCTATACAAATGTAATGTATTATTATTATTATTATTATTATAGGTACAAAGAACAAATGAAAGGTATGAAAAGGACAAATCAAAGCCAGCAACTATCTTCAAGGAAAGGTGGAGCCCACAATGGTCCATTGTTGGCTGTGGAAAAGATGACAACGAGTGCTTCCAGAACAAGGGGCCACAGTTTAAGAATAAGGGGTAGGCCATTTAGAACTGAGATGAGGAAAAACTTTTTCAGTCAGAGAGTTGTGAATCTGTGGAATTCTCTGCCTCAGAAGGCAGTGGAGGCCAATTCTCTGAATGCATTCAAGAGAGAGCTAGATAGAGCTCTTAAGGATAGCGGAGTCAGAGGGTATGGGGAGAAGGCAGGAACGGGGTGCTGTTTGAGAATGATCAGCCATGATCACATTGAATGGCGGTGCTGGCTCGGAGGGCCGAATGGCCTCCTCCTGCACCTTTTGTCTATTGTCTATTGCTACAAACAGTGAAACTGAGCAGGACAACAGCAGTTCTTTCCTACACACATGGGCTGAAAGGAGTTGTTTATGTGATTATACAATTCTATGATTTTATGATTCTACTACTGAACCACAGTTTTATCACTGCCTGCTTTACAAACCATGGGAACTCAATCTTTAATACTGGTACATATCGGAGAGGTAGGCAAACAATCATCCTCCGTTATATCCTAGGCAGTGATATTGCCTGTCATTCAGGTCATGGAGTGTGGGTGGATCTGTGGAGACTGCATTTTGCAGTTTAAAAAAACGGAGAATTAGTTTAGTTTAGAGATGCAGCGCGGAAACAGGCTCTTCGGCCTACTGAGTCAAACAATCACCCCGTACACAAACACTATCCTACACACGCTAGGGCCAATTTGCAATTTTACCAAAGCCAATTAACCTACAAACCGGTACATCGTTGGAATGTGGGAGGAAACTAGAGCACCCTGAGAAAACCCACGTGGTCACAGGGAGAACGTACATACTCCATACAGACAGCACCAGTAGTCAGGATCAAACTCGGGTCTCTGGCACTGTAAGGCAACAATTCTACCTCGGCACTATTGTGCTGTCCCAAAATGATTGGAAGCAAGATCAAATTGTCTGCATCCTCTCATACCCCACACAGCTGGTGACATGTTAGGAGAAAAGATTATTGTAAACCCTAAATTAAAAGCTACACGCGCCAAAGTAGAAACTCCCTGGGAGCTGTGTGCAATGACCGAAAGCCATTTTAGAAAATTTTGCTGATTACTTTCAACGCATCCCAAAATATGTTGCTTTTGAATGGTGTCCTCAAATGCCTTACTTATGCATTTGTTGTTTTGATAAATGTGCTTTAAACGTTTCCACACAAAGACATAAACAGCGAGATTTTTTTTTTGACATAGCCAAAGTGGGCAGCGGAGCCTGTATCTGTGGTATATGTCTCCATGGGTTTTCACTTTGTGAAGACGTTTTTGAGTCATTCAATGTTCGACATGCAATAGAAAGGAAATGGATGTTTTTTTAAAAGCCAGGGAACAACCACACCCTTCATTTGTGTGGCATCTCGACTGCTGCAAGCCATCTTCAGGACACCCTTCACCCAAATATTACCAAACAAACTTTCCACGGAGTTAAATTAGGGATATTTGGACAGATGACCAAAAGCTTGGTTGTGATGAGGGAGAATTTAAGGAGTGGCATGGAAAAGATTAAGTTGTCAATTGTCGAGCTGAGAGCTTTGGCAACTTAAGCCATGGTCTCCAAGGGCAAAGTGATTTGATTTGGAAATAATTCAAGAGCCAGAACCAGACAAATGCAAATATCATGGGAGGATTGGAGAGCTGGAGGTAACTGCAGAGGTAGGAGGGGCCAGATTATGGAGGGGGGGTTTAAAACAAAGGACATTTTAAAATTGAAGGACTGAGCCAATTGGATCAACACTATCCTACACACAAGGGACAATTTACAAATTTTACTGTAGCCAATTGGCCGACAAACCTGCACGTCTTTGGAGTGTAGAAGGAAACTAGAGCACCCGGGGAAAACCCTCGTGGTCATGGGGAGAACTTACTAACTCCGTACAGACAGCACCCGCAGTCAGGATGGAAACCTGGTCTCTGGCACTTGTAAGGTAGCAACTCTACCGCTGCGTCACCTTTATTATGCCCTAACTCCTTTAACCTGTCAAGTCATTCTGCCAAGTCAACACGAGGTATGGCAGCACTAAACCACAAACAAATATGTCAGGTGACCCAAGAGCTAATGCTCCATAGGATCTCCTAATCTGTAACTGATTGCAGACAAACACTGACAACAGCAGGCAGCCAGTCTTGCAATCTGGAGCTGCAGCAGTGACTGATAATTGAGTGCATGGCAGTCCCAATTCACAACACGCTGAGATGTATTAGTCAACAACAGCCTTTACGTTTTATGACTGTGCTATAAAATGCTCTCTACTATTTTCCAGCAACTGGATTGATTTTTTGCTGAATGGTAATTAAACATTCATTCTTGACAGAGTTTTACCGTAGAATTTAAACTGTCAGCGTTATGCTTTATGCATATTTTGCATTCTTAATTTTAACTTTCTTTCATGTTAAAACCTTATGATCTCAGATCCACCCCTCTGTTTGCTCCATAGGAAGACTGGGTCTTAGATGGAGCCTTAAACTGGAGCTCTGCCTGTTTTCTTGGGTGGATGTGAATGATCCCATGACTCTACATTGCAGGGGCACTTACCCGATGTCCTATCCAAGATTTATCCCTCAACATCAAAGAATAGACTAAATATTGTCGCATGTGCGAGTTTGTCATTCCCAATTTGGCAGGCATATGCTCCACATTACAAGATCTATTGCTCTTCGTTATCGGCGAAGTACTTTGGGATTATGAAAGATGCCATATATAGTGTAAGTGAAAGATGCTACATAAGTGGAAGATTATATATAAATGAGAGACACAAGGAACTGCAGATGCTGGAATCCTGATCAAAAAACAAAGTGCTGGGGGAACTCAGCAGGTTAGATGGTATTTGTGGAGAGAATGGACAGGCTGTGGCGGGCCGAGCCACTTTGGTCTCGAACCGCCGTTCGTTGAGCTGGAGCACTCACATGGACCTGGCGTGATCTGGGCCGACCATTCAACGCCGACCTGGGTGGTCTGCTGGTGTGTGCATCGGATGACGGAGCTAGTCTTCACCTCACAGTCAACACGTTAACACACACCTTGCCCTCTTGTACGAATTGTTGAGCTGTATCGTTTAAATATTAAACTGTGTGTTTATACAACACGTGAACCTCTACAGTGGTGACCCCCGACGATCCAACAGGCCTCTTTTGGATTTCATCATGCCTGGAGGAGACAACCCAGATCAGCAGAACCAGAGGAAAAACAAGGAAATAAAATTTGATTCGAGCAGAAAGTATGATGAAGCAATTTAATAATAACGGAGTCATAGAGTCAGAGTGATACAGCGTGTAAACAGGCCCATCGGCCCAAGTTGCCCACACCAGGCAACATGTCCCATCTACACTAGTCCCACCTGCCCGCATTTGGCCCATACTGACCACTCAAACTGCCCACCTTCTGGACTTGGCGCGCCGGCGGACATCTCTGACAGAGGTGCGCAGTTCATCTCCGAGCTGTGGTCAGCAATGGCCGGGCTGCTTGGCACCAAGCTGAACCACACAACGGCCCGCAAGCAAATGGCCCAGTGGAACGTTTTCATCGGCACTTGAAGGCATCCCTCAAGGCAAGGCTCACGGGCCCGGACTGGATGGACGAATTGCCGTAGGTCATGCTAGGCATACGCACTGCCCCGAAGGACCTGGCAACTTCCTCGGCCGAACTGGTGTACGGTGCCCCGCTTACGGTCACAGGGGACTTCATCCCGGCGGCACGTGGACATCAAGAACCACCCACGACCACGCTGACACGCTTCCATGAGAAGGTGGGCACGCTCTCCCCAGTCCCAACGTCCCAACACGGTCTCACAACCACGTACGTCCCACCCGACCTCCAGGATTGCCAGTACGTCTTCATCGACATGGGCGGCAGACACGAGACTGTCTCCGTGGACCATCTTAAGCCAGCACACTTGGGCATTGACCAACTGATGCAGGTGGCACAACACCGCCACAGAGGGCATCCACCATCACGACCAAACCCGCCCTCAACCAGCTACAACCCCGAACACAGGAGACACGTACACAAGATCAGGCTGCCTCACTCGACAGCTTAACCACCTCCAATACTCCGGTTCTGGGGGGGGGGTCATGTGGCGGGCCGAGCCACTTTGCTCTCGAACCGTCGATCGTCGAGCTCGAACACTCGCGTGGACATGGCGTGATCTGGGGCGACCAATCAACGGCGATCTGGGTGGTCTGCTGGCGGTGTGCATCGGACAGCGGAGCTAGTCTCCACCTCACAGTCAACACGTTAGCACACACCTTGCCCTCTTGTACTAACTGTTGAGCTGCATCATTTAAATGCATTCAAGAGAGAGCTAGATAGAGCTCTTAAGGATAGCGGAGTCAGGGGGTACGGGGAGAAGGCAGGAACGGGGTACTGATTGAGAATGATCAGCCATGATCACATTGAATGGCGGTGCTGGCTCAAAGGGCCGAATGGCCTCCTCCTGCACCTATTGTCTATTGTCTATTGTCTATAAATATTAAACTGAGTGTTTATACAACACGTGAAGCTCTACGCGGCGACGTTTCAGGTTGGGACCCTTCTTCGGTCCATTCCCTTAACAGGTGCTGCCCAATCCTCTGAGTTGCACCAGCTTAGAACACAACTCAGCAGATCAGGCCTCATCTCTGGAGATGCTGCCGGACCTGCTGAGATCCTCCAGCACTGTGTTCTACCCACGATTCCAGCATCTGCAGTTCCTTGTGTCGTGAGTTCCTCCAGCTATTTGCGTTTGCTCATTTGAATGTAAGACGTCCATTTTTTCCCCATTCTAACTGAAAAGACAAATGCACTCTCCAAATTCTATATGGGAGGTCAAAGGGGTTTCCATACGAAATTTCTCCATTCAAAGAAAATCAGATGAAACGTCTTCATGAAACACTCTAAAATGCAAGCTTGTACATTGTGAATGGAACCCAGAGTGGTGATTCAAAATCAAACCATGCCAGCTGGATTTAAGTAGAGAAACTTCAGTTTGCTGTTCTCAGATGCCCTGCTTTTTAAAAATAAAATAAGTGAATCTAAGACCAATGTGGACTTGGTGGGCCGAAGGGCCTGTTTCCACACTGTATCTCTAAACTAAACTAATGTATAGGGTGACTGCTGGTCGGTGCGGACTCGGTGGGCCAAAGGGCCTGCTTTTGTGTGTATCTCTAAACTAAACTAAACGGAACTGGTGTGCAGGGTGATTGCTGGGTTTAAAAAAAAAATTTTTTTAATCAAAAATATTTTTTCAAATATTAAAATAATATATACAATACAATAAAACCAAAACAGAACCCACCACCAGAATACTATACAAACAAATATACCAATTGAAACTATTATACAATTATATTACAATCCCCATCCAGGACACATCCAACCCCCCGCGGAGCCCAGCGGTCCCGTAAATCCTCCAGGGTGACCGTGGACAGCGCGCAGTCCGTCTCCAACACCACCCGGGCGCGGATGTAACCCCGGAAAAGGGGCAGGCAGCCGGCTCGGGCAGAGCCCTCTTCCGCCTGGCGCCGTGAGTCGCGGATGGCCAGTTTGGCCAGGCCCAGGAGCAACCCAACCAGGACATCTTCAGCCCTGCCCTCTCCCCTACGCACAGGGTGTCCAAAGATGAGGATGGTGGGTGAAAAGTGCAGCCAGAAGGCAAGGATCAGCCCCTTTAGATATTGGAACAGGGGCTGCAACCTCACACACTCCATGTACACGTGGTACACAGACTCTTCCAACCCGCAAAAGTGGCAGGCGGCTGGCGAGTCTGCGAACCGCGCGAGGAACAGGTTGCAGGGGTCTCCTCGGTGCAATACCTTCCACCCCAGGTCCCCGATGGAGAGGGGCAGAATCCCTGCGTAGAGGGACCCCCACCGCGGGGTGGTGATTGCTGGTTGGCATGGACTCGACATGCTGTATCTCTACGGCAAGGTGTAAGGGAACGAGTGGGCGGATGCCACTGTTGGAATTGCTCCAGTAGGGACAGGCATGAACTTGATGGGCTGAATGGCCTCCTGCACTGCGTCTCGCTTTCCAGAGCAAAGGAGCAGAGGGCAATGGTGAAATCAAACGGGAATCCGTATCGTAGGGAAAGTAGGAGGGGGGGGGGGGGGGGGGGCAGTGAAGAAAAAAGGTGGGAGAAAATCAGAATTTATTTGCACATCAGTTCCCTGAAGGCAGTCGTGCACATCAATGCGCCTGATGAGAATGCTGTGTGGAAATCCAGGAGGTCAGCACTGTGAGAAGAGTGCAGTCAGTGCACAGCTGGCTGGCAATCTCAGCTGATATATGCAGAGGGAAATTAAAGAGAGAAATGTTCCCGGACCATATGCAGCAATACATTTAACTGCTGAAAAGTCACAAAATAATTTGGAGGTGAAATTAGCTCCAGGGTGAAGTGCAAACCAGCAACTTGCCATCTGGGCTACACACCCCCTAACTTATCTATGTTATCCTTGAGAAGCTGAAACAGTGTCACTCTCGGGCACGTTTCACACCACCCATGTATTTGCGCCTTTCTATGCAAATTTAGAGGCTTTCATTAAAGCTGGCACTTTAATGATATAATATAACATATCAGTCTGAAGAAGGGTCTCGACCCGAAACGTCACCCATTCCTTCTCTCCCGAGATGCTGCCTGACCTGCTGAGTTACTCCAGCATTTTGTGAATAAATACCTTCGATTTGTACCAGCATCTGCAGTTATTTTCTTAATATAATATGATTGTCACATATACCGAGGTATTGTCATAAACTCATAGTGTCATACAGTGTGGAAACTGGCTCTTCGGCCCAACATGCCCACACTGACCAACATGTCCCATCCACACTTGTCCCACTTGCCTGTGTAATGGCCTATAACGCTCTAAACCTGTCCTATCCATGTACCCGCTTAATTGCTTCTCAAATGTTACGATAATCCCTCACTCGATTACCTCCTCTGGCAGCTCATTCTATACACCCATCACCTTTTGTGTAAAAATGTTATCCCTCAGATTCCTATAATGTGCAGTGAAAAGCTTTGGTTTGCATGCCATCCAGTTAAAGACGACAATGCATGATTACAATCAAGCTGTCCACAGTGCACGCACAGGTAAACAAAACTGATCTCCCGGTGGCCCAGCACTTTAACTCCCCCTCCCATTCCCAGTCTGACCTCTCTGTCATGGGCCTCCTCCAGTGCCATAGTGAGGCCCGCTGGAAATTGGAGGAGCAGCACCTCATATTCCGCCTGGGCAGTTTGCAGCCTGGTGGTATGAACGTCGACTTCTCCAACTTCAGATAGCTCCTCTGTCCCTCCCTTCCCCTCCTCCTTCCCAGATCTCCCTCTATCTTCCTGTCTCCACCTATATCCTTCCTTTGTCCCACCCCCGACATCAGTCTGAAGAAGGGTCTCGACCCGAAACGTCACCCATTCCTTCTCTCCCGAGATGCAGCCTGACCTGCTGAGTTACTCCAGCATTTTGTGAATAAATATTTGTACCAGCATCTGCAGTCATTTTCTTATACTAAAGATAAAGGAAGATGGGTATAATGTTTAGTGCAAAGATGTAACATTGAGGTCCGATCAAGTTCGATTAAAGAAAGTTCAAAGGTCTCCAATGAGGTAGATGGGAGGTCAGGACCCCACTCTAGCTACTGAGAGGACCGTTCAGTTGCCTATGTATATATCAAATAAGAAATGAACTGTTGGGGAAACTCAGCGGGTTAGGCAGCATCTGTGGAGGGAATAGACAGATGCAGTGCCTTGACCTAAAATGTTGACCATTCCATTTCCTTCGCAGATGCTGCCTGACCTGCAGAGTTCCTCAAAGAGTTTGTTTTTTTGGTGCCATCATTCAGCATCTGCTGTCTCGTGTCTCTGTCTTAATATTATAATATCTTTCTGTGGATGGCCGTGCTGAAAATGTAACCTTGCCAAAATTGACAACTCTGCACTTTTAGGACACAGAGGCAGAATGACAACTGATTCTGAGCAGAAGCCATGAGATAATAGCAGGAATAAAACTGTTTTAAAACATTATGTAACTCAGTAACTACACGAGGTAAAAACAGCATGCGATTTGTCTCCAAACTCTTTGCCTCAGGGCTCAGAAACATAAAGTAGTTATTGTACATTATTGCTCACAAAATGCATGAGGTCTTTACCCAAGTCATTTTATCACAAATTTATGGGAACAAATGTTGATCTAAGTCCTGTTTATACATGTGGTCAAAGGGTTAAGCAGACTGGACAGTTTCACTGGCTTTACATTTCATTTGTTATTACCACCGAAAGCAATTCTTCGTGGTGTTGGGATTCCAGTTTAGATTGATGCATTTACTAGATCCAGAAATGGCAAGAATGTATAAATAGCAAAGGAATATAGGCAAATGCTGTCTGATACCTGCACTATTGCTGCCCAAACTATTTTAGAACTAGATAAACACGATGCACAATCAGCCAAGTGGAATCATGATTTTTCTAGAGGATTTAATCTGCTTTGCTGAAAATTAGTAGAACCAATGAATTGCAGTTGCCGGTTTATAAAAGAAAACACAGGATGCTGGAATAGCTCAGCGGGTAAAGCAGCATCTCAGGAGAACTTGGAGAGGCAATGTATTGGGCCGGGACCCTTCAGGGAAAATTATATTGGCCTGGGCTGCTATTCTTCAAATAGCTTCTATTCCTTTACACCGCAGGGAATTATTTTCCTTGACGACGAACACGAGTCATAATATGAAATCGAGCCAGCATCAACAGAGACCCACAGTATCCATGGCCACACTCATTTCATTCCTGCCTTCGGGAAGAAGATACAGGAGCTTGAATCCTGTAACGTCCACATTCAGGAACTGCTTCTTCCCTACAGCCATCAGGCTGCTAAAGGCCCCACAGTTGACAGTGCATGTCAGAGCAAAAACCAAGCCATGAAGGCAAAGGAATTGTCCGTAAACCTCCGAGACAGGGTTGTGTCGAGAGACAGATTTGGGGAAGGACATAAAACAATTTCTGCAGCATTGCAGGTCCCGAATAGCACAGTGGCCTCCGCCAGTTCTTAAATGGAAGAACTTTGGAACGGCCAGGACTCTTCATAGAGCTGGCCGCCCGGCCAAACTGAACAATCGGGGGAGAAGGGCCTTGATCAGGGAGGTGACCAAGAACCCGATGGTCACTCTGACAGAGCTCTAGAGTTCCTCTGTGAAGAAGGGAGAACCTTCCAGAAGGACAACTATATCTGCAGCACTCCACCAATCGGGCCTTTATGG
Source organism: Rhinoraja longicauda (assembly GCF_053455715.1). Lineage (NCBI taxonomy): Eukaryota > Metazoa > Chordata > Chondrichthyes > Rajiformes > Arhynchobatidae > Rhinoraja > Rhinoraja longicauda. The sequence continues at coordinate 100,971,234 of NC_135954.1, forward strand.
TAGAGTGGCCAGACGGAAGCCACTCCTCAGTAAAAGGCACATGACAGCCCGCTTGGAGTTTGCCCAAAGGCACCAAAAGGACTCTCAGACCATGAGAAACAAGATTCTCTGGTCTGATGAAACTAAGATTGAACTCTTTGGCCTGAATGCCAAGCGTCACGTCTGGAGGAAACCTGGCACCAATCCTACGGTGAAGCATGGTGGTGGCAGCATCATGCTGTGGGGATGCGGTGGGGATGTTTTTCAGCGGCAGGAACTTGGAGTCTAGTCAGGATCGAGGGAAAGATGTACGGAGCAAAGTACAGAGAGATCCTTGATGAAAACCTGTTCCAGAGTGTTCTGGACCTCAGACTGGGGCGGGCGTTCATCTTCCAACAGGACAATGACCCTAAGCACATAGCCAAGACAACGCAGGAGTGGCTTTGTGACAAGTCTGTGAATGTCCTTGAGTGGCCCAGCCAGAGCCAGGACTTAAACCCCATCGAATATCTCTGGAGGGACCTGAAAATAGCTGTGCATCGACGCTCCCCATCCAACCTGACAGAGCTTGAGAGGATCTGCAGAGAAGAATGGGAGAAATTACCCAAATACAGGTGTGCCAAGCTTGTAGCGTCATACCTAAGAAAACTTGAGGCTGTAATTGGTGCCAAATGTCCCTCAACAAAGTACTGAGTAAAGGGTCTGAATACTTATGTAAATATGATATTTCAGTTACTTATTTTTAATTACTTTGCAAAAATTTCTAAACACCCGTTTTCACTTTTTTATTATGGGTATTGTGTGTAGATTGATGATAAAAAAAAAGAATTTAATCCATTTTAAAATAAGGCTGTAACGTAACAAAATGTGTAAAAAGTGAAGGGGTCTGAATACTTTCTGAATGCACTGTATGTGGGTTAATTAGCTTGGTGAATGTAAACATTATTCCTAGTGGGTACAGGATAGTGTTAATGTGCGGGGATCGCTGGTCGGCGCGGACCCGATGGGCCGAAAGGGTCTGTTTCCGCGTTGTATCTCTAAACTAAACTAAACTAAACTAAGCTTAACTAGTGGAACCAGTCTGTCGCTGAAGTTGCTCATCAGGTTGACCAGTGTGTCATGGAGGGGGCGAGCTGTATTGTCCAAAATGCTCCACAGTTTGAGGAGCATCCTCTCCTCCAGGACCACCTCCAGCGACCCCAACCCCCAGAACGGAGCCAGCATTCCCGATAAGTTTGTTAATTCTGTTGTTGTCCGCGGCCTTCGCCCTGATACCTCAGCACACGACAGCGAAGAAGTTGGCACTGGCCACCATCATCGGTTGCTAGAACATCTGCAGCATCTTACTGCAGACGTTGAAGGAAAAGAGGCTCCTCAGAAAGTACAGCTGGCTCTGTCCCTTCTTATACAGTGCCTCAGCATTCCTGGACCAGTCCAGTTGACTGTCTAGGTAACTCCTTGGAAAACTGCGCTTCTCCTAAAGTCCTTCACTAGCTCCTTAGTCTATCCCACGGGTTAGTAAAACTTTAAACTGTGCTCTTCAAAATCTCCCAATCCTTCTGCACCCTTTACAGTAGCCATTTCATCTACCTGCACATTTTTGGGAGCTTGGAGGAAAACAGAGTACCTACATTAATCCTATATTTTACTTTCGCTACATTCTGATCAACCCCCTTCTCGCCCTCAAACTCTCCACTCACTTACACACCAGGGGCACTTTACTGACAAGTTACACGTTTTGGGGATTTGGGAGGAAACTGGCGCTCCAGGGGAAACCCATGAGGTCAGAGGGATCTCTAGCTCTGTGGGGCTGTGGCCACCCCGCCCCCTAGAAGGCTCAGAGTCTACCCAGCCATTGAATGTCATCTCCCTTCAGCTGTCGGTGTCTGCTCTCCGCCACGTACTCTCATCCATTGCTCCAATTTCTACGTCCACCACCTAATTCCAAGCGGTCTTTCCTTACACGGCCTCCATTTGCCATTCCCGCTGATCTCTGATGATCTTTCCATGACCCAGCACATGGAAACAATTATAAAGAAATCCCATCAACGCCTCTACTTCCTGAGAAGTTTGCGGAGATTCGGTATGTCAGAGAATGCTCCCTTGAACGTCCACAAGCATAAAGTAGAGGGCATATTGACTGGTTGCATCACGGCCTGGTTTGGCAACTTGGAGCGAAGAGGCCTGCAAAACGTGGTGAACACTGCCCCACACATCACGGGTCCCGACCTCTCCACCATCGAAGGGATTCACAGGAGTCACTGCCTCAAAAAGGCAGCCAGCATCATCAGAGACCCACACCACCCTGGCCACATACTAATTTCACTCCTGCCATCCGGAAGGAGATATAGTGAGCCTGAAAACTGTCACGTCCAGGTACAGGACCAGCTTCTTCCCTGCAGCCATTAGGCTATTAAACGCCACAAGCTCCAAATAAGCTCTGAACCACATAGGCTTGGGGACATTGGTTTACAAATATATATTGTTGTATGTATAGAACCTCTTTTCGTTTGTTGTGCTGTTTACAGAGTACTGTGTTTATATATATTCCGTTGTGCTGCTGCAAGTAAGAATTACATTCTGTCTGGGACATAGATGACAATGAAACTCTTGAATCTTGACTAGTCTTAAGAATAAGGAGTAGGCCATTTAGAACTGAGATGAGGAAAAACTTTTTCAGTCAGAGAGTTGTGAATCTGTGGAATTCTCTGCCTCAGAAGGCAGTGGAGGCCAATTCACTGAATACATTCAAGAGAGAGCTAGATAGAGCTCTTAAGGATAGCGGAGTCAGGGGGTATGGGGAGAAGGCAGGAACGGGGTACTGATTGAGAATGATCAGCCATGATCACATTGAATGGCGGTGCTGGCTCGAAGGGCTGAATGGCCTCCTCCTGCACCTATTGTCTGTTGTCTATTGTCTATTGTCTATTGTCCATAGTCTAGGCGTCACCTGCCCTAGTTTTGAGAGGGAGAGAGCTGCAATGTGACTGCCTGTTCTTACACAGGTTGCAATGTAAGCAGGTTCATTTTGAAGTTCCATTTTGTTTGATAAATCGGGTCACTTCCGTGAAGCAACATTAGTTTTAATGGCCTGATATTTGCTTGTGCTAATTGCAACGGCTTTGCTTCATACATACACATGATTAGCAATGTTTACCTTCATCGACTGACCCGTCTGATGCACATGTCCGTATGCTCGCACCAGTTATTTTACCGTTAACTGCACTTGAGAAATCTGGTTTTTTTTGTTTAAAAACACTAACTTTTCAGCAGAGGCTGAACGTTGCATTCGTTTGCGAGGTTGCTGCAAAAGCAAGGTAGGTTAAAATGTGCTCACGGCCCCACACCTCCCAATTAGTTCACGCATCACTTCTCCCCCGCCCACCAGTCTGCGTGGATGAAGGTTACCTGAGATCAGCCAAATGAACTTGGTGTGCAATTTCCCAAGGTCTGCCAGGCAGATTCTCACCTGTGGTAAACGAGGACATTTATTCCTGCCAGGCATTTGACAAGGCTTTCCACCGGGCACTGGCTGGATGTTAAAGAGAGCTTGAAGAGCGGCCTGTGCAGTCTGGGCTTTCGCCAGCTTCTTGCTGCGTCCCATGCCTTCAAACGTTCTCCCATCAATCCTCGCCGCCATCACAAAGCTCTTGACGCGCTTCTCCACCGTTTCCGAGAGGCAGACGTACCTCAGGCCTGGCCGCAGCTCGTTGAGCCTCTCCACGGGGTTCTTCCCGCCACCTGCTGCTGCTGCCGAGGTGGCGGGCGGGGCCTTGCGGCGGCTCTGCTTGGCCGGCGCCATTAAACCCAGCGTGCGGCGGAGTAAGCGTCCGCGCTGCCAACCGCCACACAGCAGCAGTTCCTCCTCCTCCTCCTCCTCCTCCTCGTCCTCGTCGTCCTCGGCCGGCCTGCAGCGAGGTAGGCCGCCGCCCTGCCCCGACGGCTCAAACTCTTTGAACAGTGTGTTGGGGAAGTCGGCCTGGTCGGACGTGAAGTCCGCACTGGGGTCGACGCAGTTGCCCATGGCGAAGTGGGCCTGGGAGGCGTTGGGGAACTGCACGAAGGACTGCAGGGCCATCTCGGCCGCCCTCATCTTGGCTTTCTTCTTGGTCGGCCCCGTCCCCTCGAAGAGGAAGCCGTTGACTTCGACCGCGATGGCGAATATGGGCGCATGCACAGGCCCGGTCTGTGACACCACCTTGTACTGTAATCCCGGCTTCAGCTCGTTCAGCTGCACTAGGGCGTTCTTTGGCATCACCGACCATGACAGCTTCTTGCATTTCAGCTGCACCTTCGGATGCATGTGCTCTGTGTTCCCTTCCTCCAGCGGCCTTTTCCTTTTCAATCCCGACCCTCCGCTTCTGGACACATCTGAGCAGCGAAAGACTTGCCGGTCACTCGAGGCTCGGGTGTGATCTTCCAGCGACAAGTTACCCACATTGCGATTCTCCTTGACCTCCACGCTACTGGTACCTGTTAAATGAAACACAAGGAGGTGGTACAGTTACTGTGCGGCCAACGCCCATAGTTCAACCGCCTCATTAGTAAACCTTGTAAACCTAGAAGTTATTGCCTTTATCCTGTATCTGTACACAGTGGATGGCTTGATTGTAATCATGTATAATGATTTCTCAATGGTTTCTGTATTGGTTTCACTTTATAGTCTTTCCGCTGACTGTTTAGCACGCAACAAAAAAGGTTTTTGTAGCATCTCAGTACACGTGGCAATAAACTAAGCTAACTAACTAAACCTTATTACTAGTGTAGACTTCAAAGCATTCTTAACACAAAATGTTGGAGTAACTCAGCAGGTTAGGCAGAACATGGGTAGGTGACATTTTGGGTTGAGACATTTTTCAGACTGAACATGGATAGGTGATGTTTCGGCTTGTGATACTTCTTCAGACTCTTCAGTCTGAAGAAGGGCCTCGACCTGAAACATTGCCTATCCATGTTCTCCGGAGTTACTGCCTGACCTACTGAGTTACTCCAGCACTTTGTGTCCTTTTTTTGCATTTACCAGCATCTGCATTTCCTTGTTTCCTCAATGCAATGCTGTTGCTTCCAGGTGAAGAGAAATCTTGCAGTTGACAATAGACCTAGGGTATTAATGAGCTTCTGCTGATTCACAGGTCTCCAGTAACTATTCTCATGGAAGCAGTGTCAACAGCCATTGGTGTAAATAGACAGTATGTTCTTCATCGTGTGGTATATTGCCCAATGTGTCACTAAAGGATAATATGACCACCTGTATCACAAGCTAAGATCACATCTGTGTCACTTCATGTTCATTTCTATTTCCTACCAAGATAAATAGAAGACCACACTGGTAAGAAAAAGCTGACGTGTATCAGGCAACTGAACCATCCAACCTCAGCCAACAAAAGCTTTTCACTGTACCTTGTGACAATAAACTAAACTGAAGATGATGTGTTTTGAATAAGGCAAGTAACATGCAAGAAGAGTTACATCTATATATCGTTTTGCACAGGACTACAATCAGAAAAATGGACAATTTGAGGTCAGAGATGGAGGTAGGGTAAGGCTTGCTACAATTTTGTTCCAACTTCATATAACAGCTGGACATTAAGCCACATTCTCCTGAAAATCCAGGGCTAGGTGGGCGATTTATGAGTGTCACAGTGGCTCAGCCTGTATTGCTGCCTCACAATGCCAGTGAGGTTCGATCCTGACCTCGGGTGCTGTCTGTGAGGAGTTTTCACATTCCCCCTGTGACCACGTGGGTTTCCTCTGGGGTGCTCTGGCCTCCTCCCACATCCCAAAGACGCGCACGTTTGCAGGTTAATTGGCCTCTGTAATTGCGCCTCATGTGGAGAGTGGGTGCGAAAGTGGGATAACATCGAACTAGCGTGAAGGGTGATTGATGGCCGGCGTCGCCTCGTGAGCTGAAGGGCCTGCTTCCATGCTGTATCTCTAAACTAAACGAAGTTCACACATGGGCTAAACATCCTTGGAGTAATGGGCAATAATACGTTCAATCTCTTTGGGGGGAGGGGGAGGGGGAGGGGGAGGGGAGATTCTCTATCTCTGGTTTTCAGGCTGTTCTACAACAACAGTTCCATTTTCTTTAATTTTTCACATTTATGTTCTTTCCTTATCAACAAAGAATTGCTTTTGAAGAGTACTTTGTGACTGGACAAGAGAGTTGTTTTTGCCCTGTAATTTTTAATGTGCTTATTCTGTGCCTGGTCCAGTCCTATCTCTGTTTAGATTACTTTAGAGATACGGCATGAAAACAGACCCCTTCAGCCAACTGACCACTGACCAACAGCTCACATTGTTTTTATGTTATCCCACTTTTGCATTTACTCCGTACACGATAGGGGCGATTTACTGAGGCCAACTAACTTACAAACCCGCACATCTTTGGGATGCGGAAGGAAACCGGAGCATCCGGAGGAAACCCTCGCGGGGACAGAGAGAATGTGAGAACTCCACATACTTCTCCTTCTTGCGTTTGAGGCAGCAGAAGTTATGTGACGCCCTCCAGGCGCTGTAGCCAGTGCAATGTGCTGTTGTCGAGGGCCGTGAGGTCTACCCCTCCACCAGGGGGACGAAGGACAGTGCAGTCGAAAGTGACGTGCCGCGCTGTCTGCTGGTCTGCTCCACACCCGCAGACTGCTGATGGACGCAGCCCACAATGATGCATGTTGGCGTTGAACCGGCCGACCCCTGACCCATTTGGGGCTCATGTTGTCGACCTCCTCGTGGTGAGCCCTGTCAGCTGACCCCAGTCAGGCCAATGACAACAAACAGAGACAGCAGAAGCAGACAAAACTCCACATAGACAGCACCACAATGTCAGGATTGAACCCGGGGCTCATGTGCTGTGAGTCAACAACTCTATCTCAGCTGCACCACTGTGCTGCCAATGTTCTGTGTCTTTGAATTGTTCGAGAAAATAATGACATGAAGGTTGTTTGCTGTGGTGTGTTAGATGACTGCATTACTATAACCTGGGGCGGTTACAACATTGCATGTGCAGCAAATTGGAACAAAGACTGGACCGCTGTCACAGGAGTTGGGATGGAAATCTTCAAATGCAATGCAGTGCAGAAAGCTCAAGTAGAAACGGAAAATGCTGGAGAACCCCAGCTGATGAGACGGAAACAGTTAATATTTTGGGCCTGTCTGTGACTTTCCATCAAACTGAAACGCTTGTTTTTCTCTCTCAGTTGCTAAGTAGGACAGGATGTAAATCTTGAGATACAAGAAACTGCAGATGCCGGAATATTGAGCCAAACACAAAGTGCTGTGGAAGCTCAGAGGGTCAGGCAGCATCTGGGGAGAGAATGGACAGGCGGCGCTTTGGGTCTGGACCCTTTCTCAGACTCGTTAACCTCCCTGTGTTGGATGGAAGAGCCACCTCCGGTTCTATCGATGTCCATGGTATACAATGTTTATGTTTGTGCTTTGGTAGTGAATTGGTAACCCTACCCAAAATTATCGCAGATTTGCAAACGGGACATCCGTCCATTTATCCTTTCTCTTCAGAGAGGCTGCCTGATCCACTGAGTTACTCCAGCATTTTGTGTCTGCCTTCGGTATACACAGCATTTGCAGTTCCTTTCCACATGTATTTATTCAGTCAAATTCAGCTCAACATTGGAATTGTTGGGGTAGGAGCACACAATGTTTGAGCCGATGAGAAGGAGTAATAAAACATGGGAACAGGATCGTTACGTGATGCCTCGTGTCAAGAACCTTTCTCAGACTGAGGAAGGGTCTTGACCCGAAGCGTCACCTATTCCTTTTCTCCAGAGATAATGCCTGACCTGCTGAATTACTCCAGCATTTTGTGTCTATGGTGTAAACCAACATCTGCAGTTCCTTCCTACACAACAGGATAATTACATCGCCAATTCCAGGCTGACCATCCCACTTTATTCTTCCCACATTTGCATCAACAACCTCCTATTTGTAAAAGCACCCTGCACACTGAGATCAACCACTATCCAATTAATCTACCAATGCGCACATCTTTGGATAGAGAAAGACAGTGAAGCATCCAGAGGAGATCTACATGGCCACAGGGAGTAAAATCGGAATAAACCAGATGCTGGTTTACCAAGCAAATACGCAAAATGTTTAGTTAAGTTTAGAGAGACAGCATGGAAACAGGCCCTTTGGTCCACCGAGTCCGCGCCGACCAGCGATCTTCACACACTAACACTATCCTACACACATTTACAATTTTACCAAAGCCAATTAATTTACAAACCTGTGTGTCTTTGACATGTGGGAAGAAACCGGAGCACCCGGAGAAAACCCACGCGGTCAATAGACAATAGGTGCAGGTGTAAGCCATTCGGCCCTTCGAGCCAGCACCGCCATTCAATGTGATCATGACTGATCATTCTCAATCAGTACCCCGTTCCTGCCTTCTCCCCATACCCCCTGACTCCGCTATCCTTAAGAGCTCTATCTAGCTTTCTCTTGAATGCGTTCAGAGAATTGGCCTCCACTGCCTTCTGAGGCAGAGAATTCCACAGATTCACAACTCTCTGACTGAAAACGTTTTTCGTCATCTCTGTTCTAAATGGCCTACCTCTTATTCTTAAACTGTGGCCCCTTGTTCTGGACTCCCCCAACATTGGGAACATGTTTCCTGCCTCTAACGTGTCCAACCCCTTAATAATCTTATACGTTTCGATAAGATCCCCTCTCATCCTTCTAAATTCCAGTGTATACAAGCCTAGTCGCTCCAGTCTTTCAACATATGACAGTCCCGCCATTCCAGGAATTAACCTAGTAAACCTACGCTGCACGGCCTCAATAGCAAGAATATCCTTCCTCAAATTTGGAGACCAAAACTGCACACAGTACTCCAGGTGCGGTCTCACTAGGGTCCTGTACAACTGCAGAAGGACCTCTTTGCTCCTATACTCAACTCCTCTTGTTATGAAGGCCAACATTCCATTGGCTTTCTTCACTGCCTGCCGTACCTGCATGCTTCCTTTCAATGACTGATGCACTAGGACACCCAGATCTCGCTGTACGTCCCCTTTTCCTAACTTGACACCATTCAGATAATAATCTGCCTTCCTATTCTTACCACCAAAGTGGATAACCTCACACTTATCCACATTAAACTGCATCTGCCATGCATCCGCCCACTCACACAACCTGTCCAAGTCACCCTGCAACCTCATAGCATCTTCCTCACAGTTCACACTGCCATTTGTATCAAATTTGCTAATGGTACTTTTAATGGTACTCCCCGGTCACGGGGAGAACGTGCAAATTCCTTACAGGGAGCACTTGTGGTCAGGATCGAACCCGGATCTCTGGCACTGTAAGGCAGAAACTCTACCGCTGCGCCACCGTGCCGTCCCTGCTGAAAAATGCTGAAAGAAAGAAGAAGGGTCCCAAACACAAAACGTCACCTATCCATGTTCTCAGGGGATGCTGCCTGACCCGCCGAGCCAGCGTTTTGTGTCTCCTTGGTCACAGGGAGAATGTGCATGTTCCACACAGACTGTACCAGAGCCAAAAGCTGAACCCGGGTGGCAGGGCCATGAGGCAGCAGCTCTACTAATCGTGCCGCTCTAGCACTTGCACCAGTGGGATTTGTAAAATGGCGTTTACACTAATGAGAATAAACAAGTGAAGCCTGCTCCTGGAATTCAGCTGGAGTGCTGACAAATTTGTACCAGGAAAAGTGTTCATCGCAACAGCTGGTAAATCTGCCTCAGTCCAATGATTTTAATCTATTCTGACATTTGTCCCCGAGAATCTGTGGATCCCGATTACTTTGTGTTGATGTCAGCAGTAACTTTCGTTTTAAGTATCTGCCTGCATCATTGGTCTGGTGATGTTCTGAGAAGTTGCTGATGATAAGTCTTCTTAACAGTAACAGTAACAGTAATATGGTGCTCCGAAAGGAGGATAAATTATATAGGCAAAACACTTCAGACGTGTAAAAACTAGTTACATTTTCTGATTATTTTCAGAATGTATAGAAAGCAAGGGACAAATCTACTTAAATAAGGAAGGAACTACACACACACATATGAACACACATATATGCACACACACATATGCACACACATATATGCACACACACATATGAACACACATATATGCACACACATGCATGTGCACACATGCAAATGCACACATATACGCACACACACAAATACACATGTCACAGTTTGGAATTTTTTTACACAAAGGATTTTGATACAAATGTTATGTTTTTAATTTGAGGTAATAAAATTCCCTAATGTACTAAAACAATTATATATGAAATGGAATTTATATCTCCTAAGAAGATAGAGTGTAAGTAATTTTTTTAACTGTTCACTTCATTAAACAAAATTCAACACAAAGCCACTGTTTTACAAAGTCTTTTGATCTCCAAAGATGCTCTCCAAAGAGTAGAAAGAAGGAACTGAAGATGCTGGTTCACACCACAGGACACAAAATGCTGGAGTAACCCTGCAGATTAGGCATTATCTCTGGAGGACATGAGCACAAAAGGGCACCAAGTGCTGGAGTAACTCAACAGCTCAGGCAGAAGGGACCCGACCCAAAACATCACCTATCCATATTCTCCAGAGATGCTGCCTGATTGGCTCTTACTCCAGCACTTTGTGTCCTTTTATGCTCTCCAAAGTCCCTGAACATCCTGCCCTCTCTCCAATTAATGCTGAACTTTCTTTCAATGTCTTGAGTGAATCAATTAAAATCAATTAAAATCAGATAATGGCTGCAATAAAGATTTCAATCTCCTTTCACATAAATGTAATGCCCAAGATATTGGAGGAAATGTGTTAACATGGATTGAAAAAAAAGACACAAATGCTGGTGTAAGTCAACGGTTAGGTGATGTTTCGGGTCTGGACCCTTCTTCAGATTGTTTGATGTTGGGGAGAGAAAGTTGGAAGAGAGGAGGAGGTGGGATAAAGCCTGGCAAGTGATAGGTGGATACAGGTGAGGGGGGGGGGGTTTGATTGCGGATGGGTGGATAAAGGTGAAATATGAAACGAAGACTAATGACTGAGACAAGTTGAGAAGAGGTGTGAAATGTGAAGCTAGAAGAAGGGATGTACATGGAAGGGTATTGGGGGGAAGCAGGAAATTGGGAGAAATTAATGCGTATCCAAGTGGGGCACAGGGAAGAGGGGGGGGGGGGAGATGGGGGTAAAAGGAGAGCAGGATTGGGGTTGTTACAGGTCCACCACCCATTTTCCTACAGCCTTGGTTCCAGAGCCTATCTAGATTATCGGTTTTGCTGGACCGACAGACGTTAAGGCCTCTGAGAGGAGTCCAACATTACTGGAACAGTCTGCCTAGGACGCCAGGGGGCTGAGATACACGCCCGCAAAGTCGGCCTCAGAAGTCGGCTTTGGGAACAGATCTGCCGGCTCGGGCCGGGCCGGAGTTCCAAAGTCCGGGCCGCAAGGGGGAAATTCGACCCACCGATCGGCCGCAGAAGTCAGCTATGGGAACGGATCTGATGAGGTCGGGATCGGCGTCACATTTTCGGGGGAATTCCAGGGGCAATTTCAAGTCAAATTTGTTTATTTTAAGAAAAAACAGAGTACATTATTTACATGTGGTAAAGTCTTTTACGTATTGCTGTTAACCAGGCAATTTGCAAGCTATTTGTGAAAAAAAAGATGTGCGTGGATGGACATCATCAAGAACTGCAAGTCCCAAGCTATTTTCATATCCACTTTAAGCACCTGAACTCCAATTTCAAATCAAATTTTTCTTGTCAATGGGGTGTAGCTAAGCGTGAATCCTTACTCTTTTGCAAGAAAGCAAGTCGAATTCAATGTCATTTTACATGACATGTTATAGTTCTTGTATGCACTTACCGAGGACTTAAATATGACAAATAAATTATTAGCTGGTTCTTGGAGCATGAGGTCTTTCGAAAATACTCTTCAGTTTTTAATGGAAATCCAGGTAGGTTTGCAGAAATAAGTAAAATGCTGACATTTTTAACAAGATGAAAAGGGACAAGGAAGCAGGCATTCTTTTCAATTTTCTTACATTTACATCAGTGCAAAATAATGCTTCACCCCGGGATATGATTTCAACTGATGTTTCCCACAGTTGCCTAATGGAGAAATTTGTTGCTAACTTTTCATTAAGCCTTACGCTTATGTCCGCAAAAGGTACCAAACTGCTGCCCTCTACACCGTTGTGTAGGTAGGAAGTGCAGTTTTCACCAAAGATAGACACACATTTTCATTCAGATAAGGGTCTCTGGCTCATCCAGTCTGAAGGGCGATCAACCCGAAATCCCACACTCCAAAGACGTACAGGTATGTAGGTTAATTGGCTTGGTGTATGTGTAAATTGTCCCTAGTGTGTGTAGGATAGTGTTAGTGTGCGGGGATCGCTGGGCGGTGCAGACTCAGTGGGCCGAAAGGCTGTTTCCGCGATGCATCTCTAAACTAAACTAAACTAAAGCTAACAAACACCATCGGAATTGAACAAGGTGTTAATGGGGTGTCAATGTTGGGGATGTTTTGGTTTGGGAGAGGATACCATGTACTCAATTACCCTTCCAATGGATTTGGCTGATTTTATGGAGACAGCATGGATGGCTCCATAAAATCTTTCCAAAGCATTGAGGATTCTGCTGTTCGTCTCCTCAAAGCAATGGAGTCCTGCCTCATGACTGTGCAGAATGGAGAAGGAACATTTGGGATGACACAATCCATTTCTATAGAATACAAATGCAGTCAAAATGCAGAAGAATACAGTTGCAGCTGTATAAAACTTTGGTTAGGCTACATTTGGAGTGTTTAGAAAGAGTGCATAAGCAGTTCATAATGACGATAGAAGTCTGAAGAAGGGTCTCAACCTGAAACGTCACCTATTCCTTTTCTCCAGAGATGCTGTCTGACCCACTGAATTACTCCAGCTTTTTGTGTCTATCTTCGGTTTAAACCAGCATCTGCAGTTCCTTCCCACACAGTTCACAGCAATGTCGCTTGCGTTAGACTTTATTAACTATTGGAGGATATTGGACAAACATGGACTGTTTTCTCCAGAGTGTTTCAGTGGTGGGAGCACACAGGAAGGTATGTAATTACGGACAATGTGATGTTTTGGTTCGAGACCAAAGAAGGATCCTGACCCGAAACATCACCTGTGCATGTTTCCCAGTGATGCTTCCTGACCTCCTGAGTTACTCGAGCACTTTGTGTCCTTTTTGTAAACCCGAAACTGCATTTCCTTGTGTCACCAAGGCATGTGGTTCTGCTGCCTGGTATGTCTTGAGATTTGTGCCAGGATTGACATCTTATTCCTCACTCACTGACCTTATTGGAGTATGTAAAATCAAAAGGGTCACGAGTAAAGAGGACACTCACAGTCTTTCTCTCTCAGGGTAGACGATTCTAAAACTGGAGAGCATGGGCTTAAGGCGAAACTCCACGTTTTCTGATGTCTTACCCTGGACATTTATTGTTGGTGGGCAATGGTGGAGAGGGCACAAATGCCGGAGTAAATGAGCGGGTCAGGCTGCATCTCTGGAGAGCAGGAATGGATGACTTTTCGGGTTTCAAATGTTTCGGGTTTCAAAGAAGGGTGTCCACCTGAAACATCACCTGTTCCTCCTCTCCGGAGATGCTGCCTGTCCCGCTGAATTACTCCAGCATTCTGTGTCTATGGGTCGATAATGACTTGGAACTTGGTCACTGAATGGGGGCATCTGCACTTCCTTCCTACATAATGGTGTAGAGGGCAGCAGTTTGGTACCTTTTGGGGGCATAAGGGTAAGGCTGTCTCTTTCTTGTGTTCTTCAGTAAATGGGTCGATGATGACTAGGAACTTGGTCACTGAATGTGGGCATACGTAGGTATCATCGGCAGTACAATGACTGATGTTCAGTTTAATTAGTTTCGTTTAATTTATTATTATCGTCACGTGGTGGTGAAAAGCTTTTTTTGCTGTGTGCTATCCAGTCAGCGAAAATACTACACATGATAACAATCAAGCCACCCACAGTGTACCGATACAGGAAAAGGGTATAACGTTTAGTGCAAGATAAAGGCCAGTAAAAGATAGTTTTGAACGTCTCCAATGGGGTATCCCTCTGGACTAAAGTTAACCTGCAGAACAAATTGGAAATTGTTTCTAGAGGACCACAGGACCACTCTAGTTGGTGAGAGGACGGTTCAGATGCCTGATAACAACTGGGAAGAAACTGTCCCTGTAGGGTCTCGACACGAAACGTCACCTATTCCTTTTCTCCAGAGATGCTGCCTGACCCGTTGAGTTACTCCAACATTTTGTGCCTATCTAAACTGTTCCAGAATCTGGAGTGGGGAGGTGGGCTAAACAATGTCCTATTTGCCCTGTAGGTTAGCTTTAGTCCAGTGGGATGAAGCAGACTTGCTTCTCGCTGGTACATTCTCTGAGATACATTCCGATCTGTGAGTAATTCCTTCCCACATAAGACATGATAAAGAGAATCCCACACTATAATAACATAACCATTTAAAGTGGTCTTAAAAAATCAACTTCCGAGTGGTTCTTGATGGGGCTCCAAAATTGCTGAGGCAACAGGGAATGTACATTTATCTTTTAATTAAATATTTAGAAACAAATGCAAAGATAAACATTTAATTAGCTGAGCTTGCTCTGGTAAACCGGGGGAATGATTATTCATTTGAGGGAATGGTTAGTTTTTAAATTCCCGTGTGCTGATTATAATTGCCTAATAAAAACATAATGTTGGATTATTCTCAGTTTATCACCGTAGAACACCACTGCTCACAGGCCTTCACTTAGAATAACACCCCTCCACCTCTATCCTCCGTCTTCTGTGGCCAAGCCAATTTTGAATGTAATCTATCAAGTCTCCATGGATCCCATGTGCCTTAATTCTCAATGGATTGGGACCAATGTTGAGTGTAACTCCAGTGAGGGGGTCTTGCAGTCAAAGTTGAATTGTTCTCGGTTGTGGGTTGCGTTTATAGAGTTGAGATTGAGGAACAATTTGCAGGGCGGCACAGTGGCGCAGCGGTAGAGTTGCTGTCTTACAGCGCCAGAGAACCGTGTTCGATCCTGATTATGGGTTGAGCCTGCATAGAGTTGTACATTTTCCCTGTGTCTGTGTGGGTTTTCTATGGGTGCTCCGGTTTCCTCCCACATTCCAAAGACGTGCAGCTTTGTAGGTTAATTGGCTTCTGTAAATTGTTCCAAGTGTTTAGGTTAGAACTCGTGTATGGGCGTGGGTCAGCATGCATGCAGTGGGCTGAAGGGCCTGTTTCCACACTGAATCTCTAAAACTAAAACCAAAACCAAAACCAATTGTGCATGTGTGTGTGTGCGTGCGCGCGTGTGTGCGTGTGCCTGCATGCAACAGTGGGAGCAGTGGGTCTATCCTATTCTCCTGGAGCACTGCATGGTTTCATTTGAGACGAATGAGCTCCCATTATCACATGGAGACACACGAGACCGCAGATGCTGAGTCTGGAGCCAAAAAAACAATCTGCTGGAGAAAGCCGGTGGGTCGAGCGGCATCCGTGGGGGTGTGGGTGGGAGGGGAGAGAAGGGGATAGGAATTGTCGAGGTTTTGGGTCAAAACCCTGCATAGGGTGTGAGAGTGGAGGGGGAAAGAAGGCTGGTATAAAGAGGAGAGGAGAGGGGAAGAGTGAAATGGGGAGCCGGTAGATGAAAGATGGACAGAGGGGTGGTGAGCAGATCAAGCCAAGTGGTGGAGGGGAGGATGAAGGTGGAGACGCAGATTAAAGGGTGATGAGCAAAAGCAAATGGAAAGATGTATTTCGTAGTAGGATCCCAATACCATTCATCGACACACAGGGGTATTTTACTGTAGCCAATTAACCAACTGACCAATGCATCTTTGGGATGTGGGAAGACCCTGGAGCCACCTGGTGGAAATCATGGGCACGGGGAGAACGTGCAAACTCCACTCAGACAGTACCTGAGGTCAGGGTTGAACTTGGGTCTCTGGTGCAGCTCTACTACAGTAGCTGCACCACTGTGTGGCTATCAAAAATAGCAAAGGTGTGAGAGGGTAAGACTAATCTTGTGAAAATCAAAAATACTGCAAAGGCTAAAAATAGAAACATAGAACATAGATGCCGGAGTAGGCCATTCACCCCTTTGAGCCAGCACCACCATTCAATATGAACATGGC
The DNA here is from genome assembly GCF_053455715.1 of Rhinoraja longicauda. Classification (NCBI taxonomy): domain Eukaryota; kingdom Metazoa; phylum Chordata; class Chondrichthyes; order Rajiformes; family Arhynchobatidae; genus Rhinoraja; species Rhinoraja longicauda. The sequence continues at coordinate 100,987,366 of NC_135954.1, forward strand.
TGATCATTCAAAATCAGTACCCCGTTCTTGCTTTTTCCCCATATTCGTTGACCATGTTGTTATTCAAGTCCACAAGTAAGCCAAAATTATATTCCAATTTACCCATTCCTTTCCCCACTGTTCTTCAACTCTCACCCGTCACTTTCCTCTCAATTTGAACAAGACACTGTTTTTGCTTCAAACACTAGTCGAGGAATTCCATACCTTCACAACATATCACAAAGAGATCAAGGCACAAATTGCTGGATTAACTCAACGGGTCAGGCAGCATCTCTGGAGAAAAAGGATGGGTGACGTTTTGGGTCAGGACCCATCTTCAGACCACCTTTGACCTCCTTGGAGATGGCCTCCTTCAGGTCCCGACCCGAAACGTCGCCCATCCTTTTTCTCCAGAGATGCTGCCTGACCCGTTGAGTTATTCTAGCGGGTCAGACTAGACTACTTTGTGTCTATCTCCAGCAAAATCAGCATCTGCAGTTTCTATCTGCACAAAGAGGTTTAGCCTTGCCCCCCCCCCCCCCCCAGTGTCTAGTTCTTTACCCAACCACTGCAGCAAATGGAGACGCAAGAGACTACAGATGCTGGGATCTTGAGCAAAACACAAAGCACTGGAGGAACTCAGAGGGTCAGGCAGCATCTGGGGAAGAAATGGACAGAAAGATCCTGACCCAAAACGTTGCCTGTCCATTCCCAACCCTGACCCGCAGAGTTCCTCCAGCAATTTATGCTTTACTGCAGGAAGTGACCTCCCTCATTCATTAAGTCATTTTAAACCTACAGGCATTATTCCCCTGATCTGCGTTGTACTAGTCAGATAAGATCAAACTTTTAACGTCTTCTTTATTTGTTTCTCTTTATTTCTTCGTACTGCTGCTCAACTACATTTACTTCCCCTAAAGCTAAAGCTAAGTCAGACCCCATAGAGAGAGCTGTAAATGAGGGCTTAATAAGATGTGATCTAGTAGCAACATAACTTTCTGACATTTATATCCAAGATTAAACTTAAGTATTCCATTAGCTCCTCGATGGTATGAATCTAGGTTGCTTCATTAAATATTGTCCCCCATCAAGACAGATGTGTATAGCAATTCATTCTTCCCTCACACAATTAAAGCATGGAATAGTCTTCACCCTACTATAGTTATTCAACCGGACGCAACTAAATTTAAGGCAGCTCTTCTCCAAGAAGCCCTTCTTGCTTAAGTCCTTACTCCGCCACCTCCAGTTTAAATTCCATTTGGAATATTTTGGAGGACCAAGAACCAAGAACCTGTCCTGTCTCTGCACCAAGCCTGTTAGAAAACGATTACAGCTTAGCTGAAATAAATTTCTTATATTTAATCAAGCATGAATTTCATCTTTCCAGCCCATTCCTTTCGTTTATTAAAGGCCTTTTGCATTCCTTTGGTTATCTCAAAGAATTAAACAAAACCTCCTGCTTTTGGGCAATTTGCCAATATTGATGCACAAAGTGAAGAGTAATGGCTAAAACAGAGAGCAGAAACCTCGAGACACACAAGTACCAGGAAAAACATCCTGTAACTCCTGCCCTCAGTTTTTATTTTAACAACTAATTTGCAATTATTTGCTATCCGCCACACAATTTCATTTGTAAACTTCATTTGTAATCTCTGATTTGATTTTGTGAAAAATCTATCTTAAATTGATATGCAAAAGTGGGCCCAGTATGCACAATTGATATGCACATGTGGGCAGTGGTAGAGTTGCTGCCTTACAGCCCTTGCAGCGCCTGAGACCCGGGTTCAATCCCAACTACGGGTGCTGTCCGTACAGAGTTTGTACGTTCTCTCCGTGACCGCGTGGATTTTCTCTGAGATCTTCGATTTCCTTCCACACACCAAAGACGTACAGGTCAATTGGCTAGGTATAGTGTAAAAAATGGCCCTTGTGTGTAGGGTAGTGTTAAGGAGCGGGGTTCGCCGGTTGGCGTGGACTCAGTGGGCCTGGGCCTAAACTAAACTAAACACAACCCCTGCTGCACTTTCCCCAGTCACTTTATGGTGCAACCATCTCACAGAACCTGTACCTCGGTTCATATCTGACCTCTGGTGCTCTCTGTGTGGAATTTATAGACAATAGACAATAGACAATAGGTGCAGGAGTAGGACATTCGGCCCTTCGAGCCAGCACCACCATTCAAGGTGATCATGGCTGATCATTTGTACATTATCTCTCTAACCTTGTGGGGTCCACATGCTTGGGTTTCCTATCACATCCCAAGCGAGTATCAAGCACAGGAGACCGTAGCTTTAGGGTGCGATGAACCAGTTTTGAAAGGGGATCAGGGAGGTAACTATTATACACAGAGAATGTTTGAGGTCTGGGTCATGTCACAGAGGAGAAGGTGGAATCGATAGTATTACAGTGTATCCTCATTTTACGGACATCTTTATAAAGGATCTCGGTTGTAGTGAACGGAACGTCCCCACTGTAATCAGACACCACTGTCTCTTTAAGAACACAGGCTGCTAGTTACACTGCGAGAGGTCATAGAAATTGTCAAGCAATTGCTTCGATTGACCTTGTGCAAAGATGCTCTGTTAAACAATGTAACTAGTATTTTGTGCAGTCATAAAAATACAGATACTCTTCGACTTACGATGCTTTGACTTACGATATTTCGACTGCACAAAAGCGATATACATTTAGTAGAAACCGTACTTTGAATTTTGAATTTTAACCTTTACCCGGGCTAGCGATATGTGGTACGATGCTCTCTCGTGATGCTGGGCAACGGCAGCGAGCCTCAGCTCCCAGTCAGCCACGCCATCACGTGTAAACAACCGATAATCTACAGTGTACTGTGTTGCCAGTGTCTTTAGGATACAGTGTATTGTGTTTTGTGTTTTTGCATCCTGTCATGTCTAGGTTAGGTGGTAGGTTAGGTGGCTATGGTGTTTGGTAGGTTAGGTGGCTATGGTGTTTGGTAGGTTAGGTGGCTATGGTGTTTGGTAGGTTAGGTGGCTATGGTGTTTGGTAGGTTAGGTGGCTATGGTGTTTGGTAGGTTAGATGGCTATGGTGTTTGGTAGGTTAGGTGTATTAAATGCATTTTCGGCTTACGATATTTTCCATTTAGTGATGGGTTTATCGGAACGTAACCCTATCGTAAGTCGAGGAGCATCTGTATTGTGTTTTGTGTTTTTGTAAAGAACTTTGCATCTGAACACAACTTGTTGTTCCAAGGAGTGATCGCTGGGTTCGTAAGTTCATAATTGATAGGAGCAGAATTCGGCCATTCAGCTCGTCTAGTCCACTCCGCTATTCAATCATAGCTGATCCAGGTGATTGGAGCGAATCCCTTACTCAGTTATAGTGCACATTCAGCAATAATGGGCACCATCCCCCCCCACCCCCCCAGGTCCGTAATAACAAGGATTATCTGTACTAAGCAATTAAGAGTCTTATACAGAGAAGGATGGTCCTAATCTGGTTTTTAGTGTATGTGGGAAAAAAGATCAGCATGGGTGTGGTGGGCAAAGGGCCTGTTTCTGTGGTGTACGACTCTACAACTCGATATACCTCAAATTACCCCCCTCTCTCCAATTCTGTGTAAAATGTTCCTGCCAGCAATGCAAAGCAGTCACAGAAGGAAGAATTTTTAGATTTAGATTTTAGATTTAGAGATATAGCACAGAAACAGGCCTTTTGGCCCACCGAGTCCGCGCCGCCCAGCGATCCCCGCACATTAACACTATCCTACACCCACTAGGGACAATTTTTACATTTGCCCAGCCAATTAACCTACAAACCTGTACGTCTTTGGAGTGTGGGAGGAAACCGAAGATCTCGGGGAAAACCCACGCAGGTCACGGGGAGAACGTACAAACTCCGTACAGTACAGCACCCGTAGTCAGGATCGAACCTGAGTCTCCGGCGCTGCATTCGCTGTAAAGCAGCAACTCTACCGCTGCGCCACCTTTCTAATTTGATATTAGAAAGTATCAAAACCACGTAGAACCAGTTAATCACATTTCCCCTTTGCAAAGGTCAATATAAATATAAATATCAACATACATTACAGAGCTACATCTCATAAAATAGAGGGTTTAGAATTACTCCTACCCATATAGTCATAGAGTCATACAGCGTGGAAACAGGCCCTTCGGCCCAACTTGCCCACACCGACCAACATGTCCCATCTACACTAGTCCCAACTGCCTGCATTTGGCCCCTATCCCTCTAAATCTATCCTATCCACGTGCATCTAGGTTCTGTTAATTGTTTCTTAAACATTGCGATAGTACCTGCCTCAACTACCTCCTTCAGCAGCTCATTCCATACGCTCACCACCCTTTGTGTGAAAAAGTTACCCCTCAGATTCCAATTAAATTATATAGAATTTCTGACAGAATGATCCCAGTGGGTAAATGCACCTCGGAGTAGTGGCAGGTGACTACACAATGTGTGAGTGAATAAACTCCAGGCATGTTATTATGTCAAGGATTTGTCTGTCAAGGCGGCTGAGTTTTAATTCCATTGTGATGGTCTTCGTGATTTGCTTAATCAGAAAAGGATTGATACTCACTCAGATTATCCTCATCCTCAGTATTTTCCAAACCAGGGCTGAAATACTTGAATGGGCCAATGAATGAAGAAAGTGCGTTTACTTTATCTGAAAATAGAAGCACATAAGTAGTATTAGACTTGCACTGGCCTGCATTTATATTATACTATTCTCAGTGTTAAAGCTATATTTCCTTATATTTATTAAAAGAAAAGGAGCAACACAGGTCAGATCACACTCGGAGCAAGACGTGCAGTTCTGGCCACCACACAACGGAAAGGTTGTAGAGAAGGGCGGCACGGTGGCGCAGCGGTAGAGTTGCTGCCTTACAGCGAATGCAGCGCCGGAGACTCAGGTTCGATCCTGACTACGGGCGCCATCTGTACGGAGTTTGTACGTTCTCCCCGTGACCTGCGTGGGTTTTCTCCCAGATCTTTAGTTTCCTCCCACACTCCAAAGACGTACAGGTATGTAGGTTAATTGACTGGGTAAATGTAAAAAAAATTGTCCCTAGTGTGTGTAGGATAGTGTTAGTGTGCGGGGATCGCTGGGCGGCGCGGACTCGGTGGGCCGAAGGGCCTGTTTCCGCGCTGTATCTCTAAATCTAAATCTAAAATGCAGAGAGAGCAGAGTAGATTAATGTAGAGGAGAATTAGTTTAGTTTAGTTTAGAGATACAGCATAGAAACAGCCCCTTCGTCCCACCGAATCCGCGCCAACCAACAATCACCTTGTTCGCTGGTTCTATCCGACACACTAGGGGCAATTTACAGAAGTGAATTAACCTACAAACCGGCGTAAAATTGGAATGTGGGAGGAAACCTGCGCATCCGGGTTCCACTCAAAGGCTTGGACAGATTGGATGTGGAGAGGAAGTTTCCACCAGTGGGAGAGGCTAGGACCAGAGGTCATAGCCACAGAATAATAGGATGTACCATTAGAAAGAATTTCATTAGTCAGAGGGTGATGAATTACACTATTCAGCCCATCAGGTCTACTCTGCCATTCCGTCATGGCTGATCTATCTTCCCCTCTCAACCCCAATCCCCTGCCTCCTCCCCATAACCCCTGGCACCCATACTAATCAAGAATCTATCAATCTCCAACTTAATAATATCCATAGCATTGGCCTCTACAGCCTTCTGTGGCAATTAATTCCTCAAATTCTCCACCCTCTGACAAAAGAAATTCCCCCTCCCCTTCTTTCTAAAGGTACGTCCTTTTATTCTGTCTGGTCCAAGAATCTCCCACGAGTGGAAACATCCTCTCTACATCCAGGCCTTTCACTGTTCGGCACGTTTCATGAGGTCCCCCCCTCATCCACTTACTTCCCTTCTCTAGGAAATTGTTGAGCTGTTACCAGAAGCGCCGGCTCATATGGTTCAGAGATGCTTGACTGCTCAGACTTTGCCTTTTGGAATTGGCAACAGCATTACTTGCAGTTCCGTCATACTATTCATGTAGCAACAAATTCCAAGTACTCTTACAGAGGTAGTATTGAAACAAATTCAGAACTATTTCCCACATTAGTGCCAGTCACCAAAGCTCAACGACACAGGCATTTTTAAGTGTCTAAACAGGCATTGAGATTTAAGTGGGGAACCAAGTCTCAGGCCCTTGTCAGCTCTTTCGTGAACCAAATACGTGTGCGTGATGGCCAAGCATTCAGACTGAGAGGAAGGCTGGTCTGGAGAGAGTGTAATGGGACAGTTGAAGATGCTGCTTATAAGGAGTGCCTTGAAGGATGCCAAGACAACTGAAGGTGGGAATTTTATTCGTACTCAAGCTGCTCTCAGAGCGGGGGCTCTGAGAAGAGAGGAAGAAGATCAAGAAGTACCAAAGGGTTGGAAATAGGGATATGAGTGGGTAGAGTGCCTAAGAATGGACAAATGAAACAAGACTTAATAACCAGAGTGAGAGATCTCGGAGGGCTAAAAGGCCTTCATTTACACTTGAAAAAATATCGGCAGGGCTATGGACAAAGAGCTATGAAGTGGGATTAACCTAAAGTCCTTTTTAGGTTGGCACGTGCCTAAGAGGATGTGTGGCATTCTGCTCAGAGATTCTCTGAAAGTGAAAAGAGGTAAAATATGGAACCGGCTGAGCTGAATTCTAGTCGAGAACAGCAACTAAATTATACGTGGGATAAATACAAAATATATACTGGAAATACTCAGCAGTAAGTAACCCCAACACTCAGGAACGAGAAGCAGAGTTAATGTTTCAGGTCAAAGATGTGAAACATGCGGAATAGACAAGTGGCAATGGCTGAAAAACAACCAAAAAGAGACCATCTGATATCAGGATTTGGTGATATTATCATTAATTTGACTTAATAACATATTTCACAGAATTTTCTTAGTCCACCTCATGCATGTTTTGTATATTAAATCACTGACAAGCCAAATGTTCCCAATTCTGATGAAGGGTCCTGATCAGAAATATTGTCTATCCATGATCTCCTGAGATGCTGCCTGACCCGCTGAGTTACTCCAGCACTCTGTGTTTTCTTTTGTAAACCGGCACCTACAGTTCCTTGTTTCCACTAATTACTTATCTGGCTTTGTCCCGCCCCCACCTCTCTTCCAGCTTTCTCTGCCCCACCACAATCAGTCTGAACGCAAATGTTCTCAATTCTGAAGAAGGGCCCTGAATCGAAACATTATCTATCCCCGTCCTCCAGAGATGCTGCCTGACCTGCTAAGTTGCTTCAGCACTTTATATCTTTACTGTAAACCAGTATCTGCATTTCCTTGTGTCTCCAATACTTGGACCCCAGAGCCATCAGCGTCCTTTCAAATGAATGCAAAAACATTCTCTGGACCAGCTCCAACTAGGTGCAGGATCTTCAAGGTAACCACAAGAGGAGTCCAACATTGCAACATGTTTTTAGAGACAGCTCCATTTATTCAGAGTTTGAAGTCCTGAAGAACCTTAGAATGAAGTCATCAGCAAATCTCCCCACATCTGACCTTGTGATGGACAAAGTCATTAATGAAACAGCAAAAGGTGGCTGGGTCTAGGATACTGCCTTCAGAATCTTCTGCGACAACCACAACAATCTTCCCTTGTGTGAGATTTGACTCCATTTGATTGCTTTCTCTTTGATGTTCATTGACCATGGCATCTTGATGCCGCACTCAGTCAATGTTGCCTTCATGTCAAGGTCAATCACTCTTTCTTCACCTCTGGAATTCATCTCTCTGGTCAATGTTTGGACCAAGGCCGTGAAGAGGTCCAGAGGTGAGTGAAACCTCTCATGGGCATTGATCATTGGGAGTAAGTCACACTGCTGATGAATGAGGATAGACCGATTGCATAGATTTTAGGCAGATTCGATCGTTCCTGACCTTAGTGGACAAGACATATCCGATTGCTTTAAGTAGAGATGGTTGAAAGCTTCAAGTACCTGGGAATAAATATCAACAGCAATTTGCCCTGGACCATCCACATCGAAACTATGGCCAAGAAAGCACACCAACGTCTCTACTTCCTTGGAAGGCTGAGGAAGTTTGGCATGTCTCCAACAGCCCTCATCATCTTTTACAGATGTGCCAATGAAAGGATTTTATTGGAATGCATCACAGCTTGGTTTGTGAACATCTCCATCCAAGACCGCAAGAAATTGCAGAGGGTTGTGGATGTAGCTCAGACCATCACGCAAACCAACCTCCCTTCCATTGATTACATATAAACCTCATTTTGCCTCCGCAAGGCTACCAGCATAATCAAGGGCCTATCTCACCTCTTCACTCCCTCTTCTCCCCTCTTCCATCAGTCAAGAGGTACAGAAGTTTGAAAACACATAGATCCAGATTCAGGGACAATTTCTTCTCAGCTGTAATCAGGCAACTGAATGGCCCTCTCATCAGTTAGCGTGCGGTCACAGCTTAAGGATAAGGGGGAAGTCTTTTAGGACCGAGATGAGAAAACATTTCTTCACACAGAGAGTGGTGAGTCTGTGGAATTCTCTGCCACAGAAGGTAGTTGAGGCCAGTTCATTGGCTATATTTAAGAGGGAGTTAGATGTGGCCCTTGTGGCTAAAGGGATCAGGGGGTATGGAGAGAAGGCAAGTACAGGTTACTGAGCTGGATGATCAGCCATGATCATATTGAATGGCGGTGCAGGCTCGAAGGGCCGAATGGCCTACTCCTGCACCTATTTTCTATGTCTATGTTTCTATGTCCTGACCTCCCATCTATCTCTTTTGAGACCTTTGAACCATCTTTTACTGTACTTAATCTTGCACAAATTATTGTGCCCTTTATCCTTCATCTGTGCACTGTGGATGGTTTAATTATAATCATGTATAGTCTGCTCTTTGACTGGATAGCAGGCAAACAAAATTTTATCATTGCACTTCGGTACAAGTAACAGTAGTAATAACTAAACTATACAAAAGGAAACATTGTTGGGCCATACCAGTGCTGTAAATGGACATGCACCACTTGGCTAGTTTTGCAGGGCATGTCTTACGAACTACAGCCCTAGATGTTACCTGGTCACGTTGACTTTTCTCTAACTACTGCTCTTATTTTAAAAACCAGAAACAGATTTATTTCAAGCATTTACAATACTATTTACAATACGAAATAACTCAATACAAAACCCACCACCATAATACAAGTAAAACAAATATTCTTCAATATCAAATATAATATTAAGCAACCATTTCCCCCATTCTTATTAAGGATGCATTCCAACCCCTCCCCCTGCGGTCCTGGAAATCTCCCAAGGTTCTCGTGGACAGCGCGTAGTCCCTCTCGAATACCATCTGGGCGCGGACGTAACCCCGGAAAAGGTACAGGCAGCCTGCTCGGGCAGCTACTGCTCTTAACATCAAATGGAGTAAATCAAACAGCCCTCAGTTGGTTTCTGTGCGGGTGGGGATCTCAGGAGGAGGCTGGGAAGGATTATCCGGTTAGCATTTTTGGCTGGGAATGCCTGTGAATACTTCTTGCCTTGCAGATGAAGGTACTACATTGCCTCGAAAATTATGAAGCCCACAAACAATATCCATGGTACTAACGCAGCGAGGTTAAAGTTGTTTACAGGTGTAACCTCTAGCTATCTGGTTTTGCAGCCATCCAAATCAACGTCCCTGTTCACCCATTGTAGTAACCAAAAGCTATTGGGGCAGCCTGGTGACGCAGCGGTAGAGTTGCTGCCTTACAGCGCCAGAGACCCGGGTTTGATCCTGAGCACGGGTACTGCCTGTACAGAGTTTGTACATTCTCCCTGCGATCATAAGGGTTTTCTGTGAGAGCATCAGTTTCCTCCCACGCTCAAAAGACGTACGGGTTTGTAGGTTAATTGGCTTAGGTAAAAATTGTAAATGGTCCCTAGTGTGCAGGATAAATGGTCCCTAATGTGCGGGGATTGCTGGTCAGCATTGGCTTAGTGGACTGAAGGACCTGTTTCCGTGCTGTATCTCCAAACTAAACTAAACTAACTCTGTACCTTCACAGATGAACACACAAAATCCATACACCAAATGACTGATGCGCAACATCAGATGTCTTTAGTCTGACAAATCCTTTCACTGTCCAGAAAATATAGGCCTATCGTCCAGTTGGTAAAACTGCTGACTCCTGAGGCACCCAGAGTTGGTTTAAAGCTGCCCGTATGGCAGAAGCGTTGACATATTGCCATCAGGCCATGGCAGATGGCAAAGTGTGCCCAATACGTCCACAAAGACAGGTGGCGCAACTTGTCACAGTTTCCCCGCTGAACGCTGGCCCGTTCAGGTGCTGCTCTTCCTCCGTGCCCAAGGTATACGATTGCCAGGCTGCAGTGTCAATGCCCGGGGTAGCTCTCACTGAGAGTCAAGCACCTCCCTGCCTTCTGCACACACTTTGCTTGCTGATTTTAGCAACAAAAAACAAAAAAAGCTGACCCAGAGAAACAGCAATGCATTAACGACGGTAAAATGCCTGCCCTTGTTCTGCAGAAAAGCTTCAAGCTCTGCAAAACAAATTAACAAAACAACAGGGAAAAGTGTCCCCTCTCTTGCTACCCTGTGACACACTCGCCAGTCACTCTTGCTCACCGCGACAAAATCTGCTCCATATTTTTCACTTGTGTCGTGACTGTGCTGCCGATTCTGAATCTATGCCTTCGTTAAACTCACTAACACCAAGTGAAAATGCACAATCCATCGCATTTTTGCTTTTGTAAAATGCTCAATATTCGTTTTGCCTGTGGAGCTCCGTAATGCAAGCTGAGACCCTCATTACTGGCTTTTAACAAGCACTTTTACTAATGCCTGTTAATCCGTTCGACAGATTGCTCAGAGTGGTACCAAGCTTACATTTTCCAAATGCAACATCAATGGCAACACATTTAAAATGAGAATTACCGAAATGTGGGTTAAGGTTAGTTTAGTTTAGAGATACAGCGCGGAAACAGACCCTTTGGCCCACTGAGTCCACGGCGACAATGATCACCCGTGCACTAATTCTACCCTACACACACCAGGGACCATTTACAGAAGCAAATTAACCTACAAACCTGGGCATCTTTGGACTGGGGGAGGAAGCTGGAGCATCCAGAGAAAACCCATGCGGTCACGGGGAGAACGTACAAACTCTGTGACAGGCAGCACCCATAGTCAGGATCCAACTCGGGCGCTGTGAGGCTGCAACTCTACTGCTTGAGGAGAAGCGTGGGCATGGGGGGGGGGGGAGGGGGGGCGTGTGGTCATACGTGGATGGGGTTAATTGCAGATTAAAATTAAACAAAAACATTCCTCACAAGTCTATTTTTTACCTGAAATTAGGAATCAATGCAGCAGCAATCACTGAGGATGTTGTCAAGACAGTAGATTAATGGGCTCACATTCCATGTGCAGGACCCTGACTCTGAGATTGCAAGCTTTCCCTTCCCCTGCTTCTGTTACTGTATCAGGTCGATGCCCACTGTAGTGAAGGTTCTGGAAATGCGGGTGTCTTTAACAATATATTTTTTTAAGTACAGAGTTGCTTCACTCAATTAAACAAGACCTTGTTTAAAGCTGATTTAACAGCTCATTAATTTTCAAATGAAGAAACTTTCCCTGACCTTTGGCTTCCGGCCTTCACAGCCTGAACAAACTACCACTGAAGTATAATCCTCAGTCCCTCTCCTTTTCCTGATTTCCTCACACTTCCAATTATTCTTACTCCCCAGATATTTTCCCAGTCTTGATGCAAGGTCATAACATAAAACACAACTATTCTCTTGCCTCCACAGATGCTGCTTGACCTGCTGAGCCGATATTTGGTATTGGTTTATGTTGTCATGTGTTCTGAGATTAGGAGTGCCAACTATCTCACACCCAAATAAGGGACAAGGTGACGTCACCGCCCCGCACCCCATGTGACCTCACCCAGCCAGCGGCCACATGCTCTCGCTCCACCAATGGCGGCCGCCCGGGCCGGGAGGCGGGTTGCTATGCAACCTCCGATAGGCGGCGCCCGGGCCTCCGGACCTACACTGTCTGGACCTATACTGTCCAGACCTATAGTGGCCGGGCCTACAGCGCCTCCCGGCCCGAACACGGAGCAAGGGCGGTCCCGTACGGGACAAAACAATTTAGTCCAATATACAGAATATCCCGGCTAATACGGGACAGTTGGCAAGCCTAACTGAAATACGGTGGACAATCTTTGTTTTCTGAGCTATCCAGGCAAATGATTCAATTATACTTTACTGCCATGTGTACCTAGGGACAGTGAAATGCTTTGTTTTTCATTCAACCTGGTAAAATCATACAGCAGACCTCACCTAGCCAGCACACACGTGTCGCCACGTATCTGGCGTCGACAAAGTTACAAAGGTTCACTGAGCAATCCAATCTTCTGCCTGCTGCCGCATGTGATGGCGGGGCCCCCACCCGCCCCTGGGTTCTCCCTTCGTTTATGGCTCTCGGTGGCGCAGGTCCCCTTATGCTTACGATGGTCCCTCTACACTCATAACAGTCCCTTCACGTTCTTGACAGCCCTCCTATGCTCTTGGGCGGTTGCTCGCGGTGTCTCATTGGTCCCCCGATGGCCTCTCGATGGCCCCCTATGCCTTTGACGGTCCCCCGGTGCTCTTGGCGGTTGCTCTCAGCGGCCCCCTTCACTCTTGGCAGCACGGGTCCCTCTTCATTCTTGGTGGCACGGGTCCCATTGAAGCCGGTGGCTCGGGGCCGAGTTCGGAGTCCACAATGGGGGAGCTGGGCATGTCTGTCCTTGGCAAGCGAGTCCCTGGTCCGCAGTGGATGCGCCGGGGCCGCGGTGCTGGATTAACTCAATGGGTCAGGCAGTATTTCTGGAGGACATGGGTCGATGATTTTTCAGGTCGGAACACTTCTTCAAATGCCCCTTTTGGTAAACCAGCATCTGTAGTTCCTTGCTTTCTCCAAATCATGAGAACATGTCGGTTTGGTTGAAGGTGAAGGAAATCGTATATCCAAGCGTGCAGATATAAAACCGATGAGAACAGCAGGCAAAGCAGTACAAAGAGAAAATAAATAGCGTGCAGAATAGAACATTACAGCTACTGAGAAAATCCAGATAAAATAAAAGCACATGACCGCAACAAGATCCATTGGGGCATTGAGAATTCATTCTTTGCTTGTGAGAGGTCCTTTAACTATGGAACTGGTGTGCTACAAGCTGAGCACTATATTCTGCACTCTGTATCTTACCATTTGCTCTATCCATTGTATGAGTTTGACTTGATTTTTTTGTTGGATTTTTTAGATTTTTAGATTTTAGATTTAGAGATACAGCGCAGAAACAGGCCCTTCGGCCCACCGGGTCCGCGCCGCCCAGCGATCCTCGCACATTAACACTATCCTACACACACTAGGGACAATTTTTATTTATTTTTACATTTGCCCAGCCAATTAACCTACATACCTGTACGTCTTTGGAGTGTGGGAGGAAACCGAAGATCTCGGAGAAAACCCACGCAGGTCACGGGGAGAACGTACAAACTCCGTACAGACGGCGCCCGTAGTCAGGATCGAACCTGAGTCTCCGGCGCTGCATTCGCTGTAAGGCAGCAACTCTACCGCTGCGCCACCGTGCCGCCCTTAAGTATTTACGTATGGTGTATCTGATCAGTTTGGATAGCGTGCAAAACAAAGCTTATCACTGTATGTCCACGAGACAATAATAAACTTAAACCTAAACCTAACCATAAACCTAAACCAAGAGTTTAACAACAGTGGAGAAGATGCTGTTGTTGAATCTTCTGCTACGTGCTTTCAAGCATTTGTATCTTCTGCCCATCAGGAGAGAGGAGAAGAGAGAATGACTGTGGTGTGAGTTGTCCTAGATGATGCATCGCGTGGCGGTAAAAGGCTTCCGTGATGCACCACATGCCGGTAAAAGGCTCTCAGGTTGTACCACCTACCCTAGTCCCACCTGCCCACATTTGGCCTATATCCATATCAGCATATATCACCGGGCTAATCCCCGGGATGGCGGGACTGACATATGATGAAAGAATGGGTCGACTGGACTTGTATTCACTGGAATTTAGAAGGATGAGAGGGGATCTCATAGAAGCAGATAAAATTCTTAAAGGATTGGATGCAGGAAAAATATTCCCAATATTGGGGGAGTCCAGAACCAGGGGTCATAGTTTAAGAATAAGGGGTAGGCTATTTAGGACTGAGATGAGGAAAAACCTTTTTACCCAGAGAGTTGTGAATCTGTGGATTTCTCTGCCACAGAAAGCGGTGGAGGCCAATTCACTGTATGTTTTCAAGAGAGAGTTAGATATAGCTCTCAGGGCTAAAGGGAATCAAGGGATATGGGGAAAAAGCAGGAACGGGGTACGGATTTTAGATGATCAGCCATGATCATATTGAATGGCAGTGCTGGCTCGAAGGACCGAATGGCCTACTCCTGCACCTATTTTGCTATGTTTCTATGTTTCTATCCATCTGTACCTGTCCAAATGACTTTTAAATGTTGTTACAGTACCGACCGCTCAACCCCGCCGACTCTCCTTCACACCAGATGGCTCCTTGCTTCTCACTCCAGCCGGCTGTGTGGAAGCAGGAGAAAACGTTGCCAACACAATGTATGTCTTTTCGGGGAAAAGTCTGAGAAGACCCATCGCCCACCTGCCTTGCCCTGCTATGGCTATTCGCTGTTGCCCCAGTATTCTTTGAGCTACGGCAACCTAAAGCAGAAAGTTCAGATGAATCGACTGAATCTTGCTTTGCAGCGTATCTCCGACACTATCAGCACCTGCCATACACCACTCAACCATGACTGCGGGTGCTGTCTGCACGAAGTTTGTATGTTCTCCCCGTGACACGCGTAGGTTTTCTCCAAGTGCTCCGGATTGCTCCTACACTCCAAAGATGTACAGGTTTGTAGGTTAATTGGCTTTGGTTAAAAAAAAAATTTAATGGTCCCTAGTGTGCAAGATAGTATTAGCGTGTGGGGATCGCTGGTCGGCGCAGACGGTGAGCTGAAGGGCCTGTTGCCGTGCTGTATCTCTAAACTCTAAACTCTAAACCACTGTCTCAGGCCAATATTTGACATCTGATATGAATCAGCTTGTTAACATCTATAAGAAGGAACAACAAATGTTGGTTTATACCAAAGATAGACACAAGATGCTGGAGTAACTTAGCGGGTCAGGCAGCATCTCTGGAGAAAAGGAATAGGTGACGTTTTGGGTCGGAACCCTTGTTCCTTTTCTCCAGTGATGCTGCCTGACCTGCTGAGTTACTCCAGCGTCTTGTGTCTATCAGCTTGCAGCGTAGGTTTACTAGGTTAATTCTCGGAATGGCGGGACTGTCATATGTTGAAAGACTGGAGCGACTAGGCTTGTATACACTGGAATTTAGAAGGATGAGAGGAGATCTTATCGAAACGTATAAGATTATTAAGGGGTTGGACACGTTAGAGGCAGGAAACATGTTCCCAATGTTGGGGGAGTCCAGAACAAGGGGCCACAGTTTAAGAATAAGGGGTAGGCCATTTAGAACTGAGATGAGGAAAAACGTTTTCAGTCAGAGAGTTGTGAATCTGTGGAATTCTCTGCCTCAGAAGGCAGTGGAGGCCAATTCTCTGAATGCATTCAAGAGAGAGCTGGATAGAGCTCTTAAGGATAGCGGAGTCAGGGGGTATGGGGAGAAGGCAGGAACGGGGTACTGATTGAGAATGATCAGCCATGATCACATTGAATGGCGGTGCTGGCTCGAAGGGCCGAATGGCCTCCTCCTGCACCTATTGTCTATTGTCTATTGTTAATATGTCAGTTTGATTGAAAGAGAAGGAAATCGTAAACATGCAAATGAAATCAAGTTGGAAGGCACAGTCAGTAGTGCAAATAGTAGTCAGTAGTGCAAATAAAAAAAACGATATCACAGAGGGATAAAGGAATATAGAAAGAGCAAGAGGGTTGACAAAAATAAACCAGAGTCCAATGTCAGGTGGTTCTTTTTCAGAACCAAATTCCCCGGATGGCGGGACTGCCATATGATGAACGAATGGAGCGACTGGGCTTGTATTCACTGGAACTTAGAAGGAAGGATGAGGGGATCTTATAGAAACAAAAACAATTATTAAATGATTGGACATGCTAGACGCGGGAAACATGTTCCCGATGTTGGGGGAGTCCAGAACCGGGGGCCACAGTTTAAGAATAAGGGGTAGGCCATTTAGAACTGAGATGAGGAAAAACTTTTTCACACAGAGAGTTGGGAATTTGTGGAATTCTCTGCCTCAGAAGGCAGTGGAGGCCGACTCACTGGATGCATTCAAAAGAGAGTTAGATAGAGCTCTTAGGGCTAGCGGAATCAAGGGATATGGGGAGAAGGCGGGAACGGGGTACTGATTGTGGATGATCAGCCATGATCTCATTGAATGGCAGTGCTGGCTTGAAGGGCCGAATGGCCTCCTCCTGCACCCCTTGTCTATGTATCTATGTATCCATGTATGAATTAGAGTATTAGCTAAATGAGATACTGAGGTCAAGTCAAGTCAAGTCAATTTTATTTGTATAGCACATTTAAAAACAACCCACGTTGACCAAAGTGCTGTACATCTGATTAGTGAGAGCATTGAGATTTTGGATCTGGATCCAAGCATATAAATAATTAAAGGTCAAGGAATAGTTATGAAAAGTAACCAAAGGGAGTTGGAAAACAAAGTGGAGGAAACTATAATGGATCAAACTGGCCATCTGGCAGGATAAACCAGTCTGGGATCAAGCACAACGTGTGGGAATAATAACGTGGTGGTTAATTTACTTGAACTAATGCCCAGAGACCTGAACCATTAAATTGGAGTCCCAAGCACAAATCTCACCACGGCAGAGACTTTAAAGTCAAGTAATTCAATATATCAAGTTTAAAAAAAAAATTCTATCAGTGATGGAGTTTATGAGACTGCAGACCCATTGCTGACATTGACTCGTGTGCTTCTGCAATTTGGTGAAATGAGCATGGGTAACTTGTTACTTTTTTTTCCACATATTTTCCACACGGGATACTGTAGATGTTGCTGGCCATTATTTAGACCATTTATTAGAGGCAAAGAGTCCTACAATGTGGAAGTAGGCCCTTGTTCCAACTTGCCCATGACAACCAACATGCCCCATCAACACGAGTCCCACTTGCCTGCTTTTGGCCCATATCCTTCTCAACCTATCCTATCCATGTACCTGTCCAACTGTTTTTTTAAACGTTGTGGTGGTAGATAGCTTAACTACCTCCTCCGGCAGTTCGATCCACATAACTACCACCCTTATTTTTAAAAAATTGCCCCTCATGTTGCTAATAAACCTTTCTCCCTTCACTATAAACCCATGTCCTCTGATTTATTACTCATACTCAATTATTACTGACCTGTGTGCGACCCGGTGGCACAGCGGTAGAGTTACTGCCTTACAGCGCCAGAGACCCAGGTTCGATCCTGACTATGGATGCTGCCTGGATGGAGTTTGTACGTTCTCCCCGTGACTTGTGTGGATTTACACTGAGATCTCTGGATTCCTCTCACAATCCAAAGACATACAGGTTTGTAGGTTAATTGGCTTGGTATAATTGTACATTGTCCCGTGTGTGTGTAAGATTGTGCTAGTGCGCGGGGATCGCTGGTCGGCGCAGACTCGGCGGGCCAAAGAACCTGTTTACTCGATGTATCTCTAAACTGAACTAAAAAGGTTGTTAGGGATCTCTTTAGCCTTGAGCAAAGAAGACTGAGGGGAAATCTAAAATAGATGTTAAAAGTTATGAATGATTTTGAGGAAGTGTTAGTAGAGAGAATGTTTCTACCTTTGGGGAAGAGCAAAACTTTCTTGCTATTGAGGGCGTGCAGCGTAGGTTTACTAGGTTAATTCCCGCAATGGCAGGACTGTCATATGTTGAAAGACTGGAGCGACTAGGCTTGTATACACTGGAATTTAGAAGGATGAGAGGAGATCTTATCGAAACGTATAAGATTATTAAGGGGTTGGACACGTTAGAGGCAGGAAACATGTTCCCAATGTTGGGGGAGTCCAGAACAAGGGGCCACAGTTTAAGAATAAGTGGTAGGCCATTTAGAACTGAGATGAGGAAAAACCTTTTCAGTCAGAGAGTTGTGAATCTGTCGAATTCGCTGCCTCAGAAGGCAGTGGAGGCCAATTCTCTGAATGCATTCAAGAGAGAGCTAGATAGAGCTCTTAAGGATAGCGGAGTCAGGGGGTATGGGGCGAAGGCAGGAACGGGGTACTGATTGAGAATGATCAGCCATGATCACATTGAATGGCGGTGCTGGCTCGAAGGACCGAATGGCCTCCTCCTGCACCGATTGTCTATTGTCTATAAAACTGAAGTTCATCATGATAAGACAGTCACCAAGAAAATCCAGTGGGGAATTCAAGAAAGCCATCTTTGCCTAGACTAGTGTCACCATTACAAGCAGAGGTAGAAATGATTAGTATGAACACATTTACGGAGAGGATGGACACATGTATGAGTGAGAAGGAAAGACAGGGTTACACTGATCGATTTGGACGAAGGAAGTGAGGAGAAGGCTCATGTGGAGCACAAATGTTCGCATGAACTGGTTGCCTTTAGTGGCTGGTGGACGTCATTGGATGTATGACATACATTCAACCATGTTACTTTGTGTAACCTCACATGTGTGTGCAACCATGTTAATTTGTGCAACCAGACTGGGCATGGATTCCATCTTTCATTCCCTGAAGGATATTATTTACACTTGGACAATTAGTCACTTGGACAATTAGAACACAAAATGCTGGAGTAACTCAGAGGGACAGGCAGCATCTCTGGAGAGAAGGAATGGGTAATGTTTCGGGTCGACACCCTTCTTCAGACTCAATCTGAAACATCACCCATTCTTTCCCTCTAGAGATGCTGTCTGTCCCGCTGAGTTACTCCAGCATTTTGTGTGTACGTTTTTAATCAGCATCTGCAGTTTATTCCTGCACACTGTGTAGTTAGGCACTGCGTCAATGCTGTATGCTCAGTCCACTGCTCCACTCTCTTAAGACACATGAATGTGTAGTTAGACACTGTTCCAATGCCATCTTTAAACTCACCGGGGATGCCAGCATTGGATAAATAACGGGTAACGACAGATCAATGGGCAGGAGGGAGATTGAAAATCTGATTGAATGGTGCCAGAAGAACAATCTTGCTCTCAACGTTAACAAGATCAAAGAGCTGATCGTTGACTTCAGGAGGGGGAGTCGGGGATCCATTGTCTTCATCGATGTGAGGGCGGTGGAGAGAGTCGACAAATACTCTATTGAACTTTTACACGGGCAGTAAACCCTCGTTTTAATGGAGCCCTTTATAAAGGATTTTGGTTATAGCGGACAGATCTGCCGACACCACCCCCGAGTTGCATCGAGGTCACAGGGAGAATGTACAAAGTCTGTACAGACAGCACCCATAGTCAGGATCAAACCCAGGTCTCTGGTGCTGTGAGGCAGTAACTCTACCATTGCGCCACTGTGGCACCCCAGCTGCAGCAGGTAAGAATTTCATTGTCCCTTTGTCGGTACTTATGACCATTAAACACTCTTGGCTTTAGCCAGTTGCTTTACAATGCTTTATAACGATGGCCGTCATCTTTACTGAATAAATAAAGAGCGACTCGCATATCCCATTGAGCAAATAAACAACATTCACCTGGATGACACTGGTGATTAAAGTGTAAAATTATGTGTGGCATTAACTCAGTTTGCTAATCTAATTGAGCCACTTAAGTGATTCAATTTTGACAATTCTGAGAAGTTATTTGCTCTAGTGGCGAAATAGAGGATCTTAAAATTTGAACCAAGTATTTAGGAATTGAAATAATGATGTTTTTTCTCGCCCATTGGGTGTTGGCGGTAAGTTATTTTCCCTAAAAGCTGTGAACTTTGGGCAACTGAAATATTTAAAGCCGACGAAATGTGTAGGAGGGACTGCAGATGCTGGTTTACACCGAAGGCACAAAATGCTGGAGAAACTCAGCGGGACAGGCATCATCTCTGGAGAGAAGGAACGGGTGACGTTTCGGGTCGAGACCCTTCTTCAATCCGATCTTCGGATCAATTCAATCTTCGGATTGAAGAAGGGTCTCGACCCGAAACGTCATCCATTCCTTCTATCCAGAGATGCTGCCTGTCCCGCTGAGTTTCTCCAGCATTTTGTGTCTATATTCAAAGCTGATATTGGTCGAAATTTGTAGCCAATGTTATCAGGGGACCAAAGGGGTTGTTTTGAAATGATCTAACTGATGGAAAAGTTGGTGGTGCAAGAGTGGGATGTGATAACGGTGTTTAAGAGGCATTTAGATGGAAATGGAGGGAATGGAAGGCTATGGATCACGTGCCGACAGAGGAGATTAGCGTAACTTGGCATCATGTCCGGCACGGACATTGTGAGCCGAAGGGAGTGTCCTGTGTTGCACTGTTTTATGTTCTATTCTGTGCTCTAGGCCTTTTGATGATTACTGTATGGTAAAATTCCTGCACTTTTCTATGTTCCACGTTCTAAGTGATGCAAAGCTGAATGCTTCTATGTGAGATACTTTAGACCTTAGAGACACAGCGCTGAAACAGGCCCTTCAACACGCCGAGTCCGCGCAGAACAGCGATCTCCCTCTTCTACACTGGCGTTATCCTACACACGAGTTACAATTTCCAATTGTTTTACCAAAGCCAATTAACCGCCAAACCTGTACGTCTTGATGGCAGATGCAGTTTAATGTAGATAAGTGTGAGATTATTCACTTTGGAAGTAAGAATAGAAAGGCAGATTATTATCTGAATGGTGTCAAGTTAGGAGGAGGGGGAGTTCAACGAGATCTGGGTGTCCTAGTGCATCAGTCAATGAAAGGAAGCATGCAGGTACAGCAGGCAGTGAAGAAAGCCAATGGAATGTTGGCCTTCGTATCAAGAGGAGTTGAGTATAGGAGCAGAGGTCCTTCTACAGTTGTACCGGGCCCTGGTGAGACTGCACCTGGAGTACTGTGTGCAGTTTTGGTCTCCAAATTTGAGGAAGGATATTCTTGCTATGGAGGGCGTGCAGCGTAGGTTCACTAGGTTAATTCCCGGAATGGCGGGACTGTCGTATGTTGAAAGGCTGGAGCGATTGGGCTTGTATACACTGGAATTTAGAAGGATGAGGGGGGATCTTATTGAAACATATAAGATAATTAGGGGATTGGACACATTAGAGGCAGGAAACATGTTCCCAATGTTGGGGGAGTCCAGAACAAGGGGCCACAGTTTAAGAATAAGGGGTCGGCCATTTAGAACGGAGATGAGGAAGAACCTTTTCAGTCAGAGAGTGGTGAAGGTGTGGAATTCTCTGCCTCAGAAGGCAGTGGAGGCCAGTTCGTTGGATGCTTTCAAAAGAGAGCTGGATAGAGCTCTTAAGGATAGCGGAGTGAGGGGGTATGGGGAGAAGGCAGGAACGGGGTACTGATTGAGAGTGATCAGCCATGATCGCATGGAATGGCGGTGCTGGCTCGAAGGGCTGAATGGCCTACTCCTGCACCTATTGTCTATTGTCTATTGTCTATTGTCTTTGGAGTGTGGGAGGATACTGGAGCATCTGGAGAAAACCTGCGTGGTCACAGGAAGAACGTACAAACTCCATTCAGACAGCGCCTGTAGTCAGGATGGAACCTGGGTCCCTGGTACTGTAAGGCAACAACTCTACTGTGCCACCCATTAGATCACTAATCAACATACAACATTCCTCTTTTTTTAACCCATAACAGAAATTGCACAAGTTATTGCTTTATCAGTGTGAGAATAGTTTCTTTTGGCCAAGTCTCCCTGCTTCTGTCGTTGCTGCATCTCTGCTGCCAATATTGAAAGAAGAAGCATACAAATGTTTGACCAAGCCATGTATCCTCTCATTAGTACTAGGATACATTGAGCAATCACTATTCCTGGTCCTATCCCCGAACTCTACCTCCGCTACTTTGAGGACTGCATCGGTGCTATCACCTGCACGCATGCAGAACTCACTGACTTTATCAACTTTACTACTCATTTCCATCCTGCACTCAAATTCACTTGGACCATCTCCGACATCTCCTCCCGTTTCTAGATCTCACTGTCCGCAACACAGGAGACAGACTATTGACTGACATCTATTACAAACCCACTGACTCCCATAGCTATCTAGAATACACTTCTTCCCACCCAGCTTCCTGTAAAGACTCAAACCGCTACTCCCAATTCCTCCATCTACGCCGCATCTGTGCCCAGGATGAGGTTTTCCATACCAGGCCATCGGAGAGGTCCTCATTCTTTAGGGAACGGGAGTTCCCCCCTTCCATTATAGATGAGGCTCTCACTAGGGTCTCTTCGATATCTCGCAACTCCGCTCTTGCTCCCCCTCCCCCCACCCCCCCATTCGTAACAAGGACAGAGTCCGCATTGTCCTCACCTTCCACCCCATCAGCCGTCGCGTACAGCGTATAATTCCCCAACATTTTTGCCACCTCTAACGGGATCCCGCATCTTCCCATCTCCATCCCTTTCTGCTTTCCGCAGAGACCGTTCCCTCCGCAACTCCCTGGTCAACCTGTCCCTTCCTGCCCAAATCACCCCATCCCCAGGTACTTTCCCCTGTAACCGCAGAAGATGCAACACCTGTCCCTTTACCTCCCCCCTCAACTCCATCCAAGGACCCCAACAGTCTTTTCAGGTGAGGCAGAGGTTCACCTCATCTACTGTATCCACTGTTCCAGGTGCCAACTCCTGTATATCGGCGAGACCAAGCGCAGGCCCGACGATAGTTTCGCTGAACACCTCCGCTCAGTCCGCCTTAACCTACCTGATCTCCCGGTTGCTCAGCACTTTAACTCCCCCTCCCATTCCCAATCTGACCTTTCTGTCCTGGGCCTCCTCCATTGTCAGAGTGAGGCCCAGCGCAAATTGGAGGAACAGCACCTCGTAATTTACTTGGGTAGCTTGCACCCCAGTGGTATGAACATTGACTTCCCTAACTTCAAATAGCCCTTGCTTTCCCTCTCTCTCCATCCCCTCCCACTTCCCAGTTCTCCCACCAGTCTTACTGTCTCCGACTACATTCTATCTCTATCCCACTCACTCCCCTTACATCAGTCTGAAGAAGGGTCTCGACCCGAAACAACACCCATTCCTTCTCTCCAGAGATGCTGCCTGTCCCGCTGAGTTACTCCAGCATTTTGTGTCTCCCTTCGATTTAAACCAGCATCCGCAGTTTTTTTCCTACACATGTAGCCTCTCAGTCTGAAGAATGGTCTCGACCCGAAACGTCACCTATTTATTTTCTCCAGAGATGCTGGCAAACCTGCTGAGTTACTCCAGCATTGTGTGTCCGTCTTCGGTGTGAACCAGCGCCTGCACTTCCTTCCTACACAAGCCATGTAAAGCCCTGCTATGGAAAGCCGTCGGAGGTTCTTTTACAGAACGGCTGGGGGAAATGGAGAACTGATGATGCTTATTGTATTCTTCAGCTGTCCTGATTGCGCTGTGATCTGGCCTGAACCACTTCACACACAGCGATTACGCTCTTGCTCATAATGGAGCAATTAATGTCAGCGCCCAGACGTGCTGTTTCTCTCATGATGTGCCATCTGCTCCTGTAACGGTGCAGGGAAGATTCCGTAAGAGTAACGTTTGGCAGAACACCCACCGTCAGCACCAGGGCTATGTCAAAGCTGAAGCACAGATATACGGGCAAGCTGCAGGAATTAGATAACCCCAGAGCTGCTGAATTACTGGTGAAAAGGGATCACTGAGACTGCTCAATTAGGGTAGGGTGGTCGCACACTCGTTAAGGTAATAGACCAATAATTCAAAAGGCCCAGATGAACAATGTAGAAACCCGAGTTCAAAGCCCACAGTTGCGGAATTTAAGTGAGATGAGCCCTGATCACAGTGTCCAGTGCCCAGGACAGGATGGCCCTGCAGAGAGTAGTGCGTTCGGCAGAACGTACCATGGGAACTACACTCATCCCCCTGCAGGACCTATACATCAGGAGGTGCAGATCAAGAGCAAGCAAGATCATGAGGGACCCCTGCCACTCCAGTAACGGACTGTTCCAGATGCTACGATCAGGCAAACGCCGCCGCTGTCACGCTGTGAAAACGGAGAGGATGAGATGGAGTTTCTTCCCACAGGCCATCAGGACTGTCAACTTTTATAACCCCAGAGACTAAATTTTTGTCGACACTAATAGTAACTTATTAACTTTATTTATATGCTGTAACTGTAATTCTTTTTTGTGCACAACCCGCAGGCATTGCCACTTTCATTTCACTGCACATCGAGCATGTGTATGTGACAAATAAACTTGACTTGACTTGAGTGTTGGTTTCCTTATTTAAAGAAGCAGCTTAACTTTGCCCCGTTTCCTCTTCTCCTTGGCTCCATCTATTGCACTTGAGATTGAACTGATAGTGTCTATGCATGGATGCACACAAAATGCTGGAGTAACTCAATGGGTCAGGCAGCATCTCTGGAGGAAAGGAATAGGTGGTGACATTTTGGGTTGGAACCCTTCACCAGAGATGCTGTCCGACCCATTGAGTAACTCCAGCAATTTGTCAAGTCAAGTCAAGTCAATTTTATTTGTATAGCACATTTAAAAACAACCCACGTTGACCAAAGTGCTGCACATCTGATTAGGAAAAAAAAAAGTAACATACAGTGGTGTCTGTCTTCAGTATAAACCAGCATCTGCAGTTCCTTCCTAAACGTATCTATCGCGTGGTATGCTTGATCTGTTTGGATAGCAAGTAACACAAAGCTTTTCACTGTAACTCGGTACAGGTGACAATAATAAACCTAAACATAAGCCGAAACCTCAACCTAACACATTGTAAGCATTTCAGAACAGATTGTACCATGGGGTCGGGGCAGATTTTTGTATCAGGAATAGTTGAACAGGTGAGGCCAGGATTCTCTGGAGTTTAGAAGAGTGAGAAGGGACTTGATGGATTCATTTTGTAAAGGGCGACCCAGTGGTGCAGCGGTAGAGTTGCTGCCTTACAGCACAAGAGACCCGGGTTCGATCTTGACTATGGGTGCTGTCCCTTCAGCGTTTATATGTTATCCTGGTGACCGCGTGGGCTTTCTCCAGGTGCTCCGGTTTCCTCCCACACTCCAAAGATGTACAGGTTTGTAGGTTAATTGGCCTCTGTAAAATTGTCAATTGTCCCTAGTGTGTGTAGGATAGTGCTCGTGTACGGGCTTGTTTCCACATTGTATCTCTAAAGTCTGAAGTCTAAAGATTCAGTGAAGATTTTGCAGGGTCTTGACAGGCTGGATGTGTACTAGATGATTCCTCTTTTGGGAGAATCTAGAATGAGAGGCTACTGTTTAAAATAAAAGACCAAAATGGGTGGAATTTTTTCTCTTCGAGGATTGTGAGTCTTTGGAACTCTTATCCTCAAAGGGTGGAGACTTTGATTATTTTTAAGGCGTAGAACATAATACAGGATGGCCCTGGAATAAGCTCTTTGGTCCACAATGTCTATGCTGACAAAGATGCCTAATTAAACTAACCCTATCTGCCTGCACATGATCCATATACTTCCATTCCCTACTCATTAATATACTTGTCTAAATGCCTCTTAAACATGTCTGCTTCCACCATCCCAGGCAACGCGTTCCAGTTTCAAGAGTCAAGAAAGTCAAGAGTGTTTTATTGCCATGTGTCCCAGATAGAACAATGACATTCTTACTTGCAGCAGTACAACAGAATATGTAAACATAGTGCACTGTAAACAATATAATAAACGAGAGAGAAAAAAAAGATCAGTGTGAGTATATATACACATACTCGCAAATACACTTCTGTATATAGATCACACACACTCACACACACACTTATATATATATATATATATATATATATATATATATATATATATATATATATATATACACACACACACACACACACACACATACGTACACACAAAAAACCCAACAATAATAGACGATAGACAATAGATGCAGGAGGAGGCCATTCGGCCCTTCGAGCCAGCACCGCCATTCAATGTGATCATGGCTGATCATTCTCAATCAGTACCCCGTTCTTGCCTTCTCCCCATACCCCATGACTCCGCTATCCTTAAGAGCTCTATCTAGCTCTCTCTTGAATGCATTCAGAGAATTGGCCTCCACTGCCTTCTGAGGCAGAGAATTCCACAGATTCACAACTCTCTGACTGAGAAAGTTTTTCCTCATCTCCGTTCTAAATGGCCTACCCCTTATTCTTAAACTGTGGCCCCTTGTTCTGGACTCCCCCAACATTGGGAACATGTTTCCTGCCTCTAACGTGTCCAACCCCTTAATAATCTTATACGTTTCGATAAGATCCCCTCTCATCCTTCTAAATTCCAGTGTATACAAGCCTAGTTGCTCCAGTCTTTCAACATATGACAGTCCCGCCATTCTGGGAATTAACCTAATAAATCTACGCTGCACGCCCTCAATAGCAAGAATATCCTTATTTGAGGTTGTAGTGTTTAATAGCCGAATGGCTGTAGGGCAGAAGCTGTTCCAACCCACCACTCTCTCTGCAAAAAACCTGCACCACACATCTCTTTTGAACTTTCCCCTCTCACCTTAAAGCTATGCACTGGGAAAAAGATTCTATTACCCCTAGATATGCCTCTATAAGAGGTTCTCCCCTTTGCTTTCAGCACTCCAGAGAAAACAATCCAAGTTTATCCAACCTCTCCTTATAGCTAATACGCTCTAATCTAGGAAGAATTCTGGTAAATCTCTTCTGCACCCTCTCCAAAGCCTCCCAGTCCTTCCTGTAATGAGGTGATGCAACTACACAGACTAATACAACAGTGCTGTAATAATGCAACACTCCCTGGGTAAGGAGCAGTGCAGTGTCTCCATGGTACTGCAATGGTGCAGCTCTCCATCACTATAGAGACATTGCAGTGTTCCTGCAGTACAGCAACAGTGCGGTGCTTGGTCTTTACAGAAGCATTGTAACACATCCTTGGTGCAGGAACAGCGCAGTTATTCCTTTGTACAACAATAGTGCAGCACTGACTTGGTACAGAAATAGTGAGTCCTCCTTTAATACAGGAACAATACAGAAATGTGCCGACAAGAGGCACATATACATGCTCAAAATCCTTTGCAATCAACCACTTAACTGCAAAGCAGTCACCTGCCTGTTTATCACCCTGCCTGATGTGATCTGTTGCCTGCCCTGATTTGGCCTGGTCTTTTCTTGCTTCCAGTACCTCCCCCCGACAGTCAGTCTGAAGAAGGATCCCGACCCGAAACGTTACCTGTCCAGTTTCCCCAGAGATGCTACCTGTCCCGCCGAGCTACTCCAACATTTTGTGTCTATCGTTTGCGAAACAGTCGTTACAGGGCCAAACGTACGCGTAAATGTAGGACAGGATAAGCCAATGCTCATCACTTAAGCGCCTAGACAACTTTAGCAAACAATTGGGGTTGGGCTGACAAAAGCTGCGAAATGCACTATAATTCACTCCTCGAGATCTGTAGATATGATGGAACTGGAAACTGGTTTTACCACGGCTGGAAAAGTGAACCACATTTTACATTGGAAGCTCATGCACCTATGCTGCCCAGCCTTGATGTGAATGGGGACATACCTCAGTCCAACTGAAGCCAGCCATGGAGGTCCCAAAAAGATGATCAACAAAGATGCTCATGGAGGATAAAGAGCGTTCAGCCCTCGGCTGGCTCCACTTGAAGGTACCCAGCAGGACGATTTATGCCTGCCTATTTGTTGACAAGGTACCTATTAAAAGTCTGAATAATGTACATTGTGCTGGTCCTGGCCCTCAGAGCGGAGAGTGTGATAGAGAGTAGAGCAGTGCATGCAGATGGTTGGCATTTATGGCAAACCTTTATTTGAGCAAGCTTCAATCAACGGGTGATGTTTTCAGTATGTTGCTTTGCCAGGCAGTTAATGAATGCTATGAATAACCGCTATTAAACCGCGCACACTAAATACACAACATGCATTGGCCAGATGGCCAACGACAATCCAGGCTATGAGAATAAGTCGTGGTGGAGAGTCAGATCAGTCATCCCACTCGAGCTGATTGTTATAAGCTGCTTTATGTACATAAAGAGATCCATCTAACATGCTAAAAAAGAACGAGTGCATCAATATTTTACTGCGACGTGGCCAACATCCCCTGAGTTAGCTAAAAACATTGTGTGCGTGGCTGGGTGAATTGGGTTTGCGTTGTATCAAGACAAACCACTGAAAGCACACACTCATTTCCTCATTGCAGATGAAATGTGTAGGAAGGAACTGCAGATGCTGGTTTACACCGAAGATAGACACAAAAAGCCGGAGTAACGCAGCGGGTCAGACAGCATCTGTGGAGCGAGCTGTCCATCGGGGAATGTTGCCGACTGGCCCGCTGCAGTCCGCAGGAGTACGTGCTGAGGGACACACTGAAGCTTGGTGCAGCCAACGCCAAGGCTCTGTGGGGGAGGGCCACAGTCTAGGGTCCTTCCGCTGCTGGACATGGGGGGCAGGGTGTGGTGGAGAGAGACGCCCCTCCAAATAAGGGATTCGGTGTAAATTTGGAAATGAATATCTGCATTGAATGTGTAACCTCCGGAAATGTCGGATGGGGTTTTTGAAAAGAAGATGTTTTGTAAATATTCATTACTTGAATAGAGTATTTTTTGATATATATTTAAAAAATCTGTGGAGAAAAGGAAGAGGTGACGTTTCGGGTCTCAACTCACCTATTCCTTTTCTCCAGAGATGCTGTCTGACCCACTGAGTTACTCCAGCTTTTTGTGTCTATCTTCCTCATTGCAGAATTAGATGGAGAGACTTGTTCCCCATTATATGGCTCCAAGAGCACCAGATGGCCCATACGATTATGCCAATTAAACAAAATGGGGAAAAGCATCACAATAAGTGCGCTGTGAATGATCAAATATCCGTAAGCCACATGGTGGAATTCCATGAACTAACAATTCACAATGATCCCTTTTTTAAACCAGAACAACATAAGAAATCTACTAGATCTACTAAATCTCCTAAACTAGTGCATTCAGTAAGCTGCGAAATGGTTTGATACTTGTGTGGATCAATGAACCCCTCTCCAAACAAATTGGATGTCGGACTTATTTTATGTATTAAAAATATTTTAAAAAGGGGTGGCAGAGTGGGGCAATGGTAGAGCTGCTGCCTCACAGCTCACAGCACAGATACAAGTTCGACCATGACTGTTGGTGCTGTCTGTACGGAGTTTGCATGTTTTCCCCGGGACCCTGTGGGCTTTCTCCGGGTGCTCCGGGTTTCTCCCACATGCCAAAGACTTGCGGGTTTGTAGTTTAATTGGCTTCTGTAAATTGCCCCAAATGTGTAGAAAGCGAAAATGGGATCGCATAGAATTAGTGTGAACAGGTGATCGATGGTCGGTGTGGACCAAAGATACTAGAGGAGCAAGATGAACCACTCCGTTGAAATCGCCTTTACTGAAATGTAGTACGCAAAGGAGCCATTTTAGTAGGCAAAACCCGCCATTCGCTATGCCCCGCAGTATAATCAGTGTTTTGGGGAACAGTATGTGTGATGATACCATTAAAATGCAGAATATATCTCATCTATCAATTCACAGATTTTTGTTATTTTTCTTTTAAAATGTTTCTGCAAGTTTCTGCCTACTAAAATGGCGCCTTGACATACTAAGATTTTTAGGGTCGAGTGGTCTATCTTGTTCCTCTAGTATCTTTGGTGTGGACTCAGTGAGCTGAAGGGCTGTACATCTAAACTAAGCCAAACTAAATCAGAGTGGGTGTGGGTCAGGTGGCTTCTTGAATAAGCTCAAGGCTTACCTTGGCCACAGCTTCACTTTCCTGCCTGATTCTCTGGAGCTTCGATTCCTTCTTGGCCTTAAAACCTGTCCATTTCAAACTTACTGTAAATATATTCAATGCTCCTGCCTCCACTGCTGTCCGAGGTGAAGAATTCCAAACACTTACAACCCTCTGAAATCCCTCTTCATCTCTTGTTAAATGGCCAACACCTTGTTTTGAACTCCCTCCACCTCTCCCCAGTTCTAGATTCCCCCAAGAGAGGAGTCATCATACCAGCATCTGCCCTGTTAAACCCTCCTTCCGAAATGTATATGTTTCAATGAGATCATTATCTGAGGCCCCAGTGTTGTGCAGACAATCTGCACAACTGTTTGTCATAGGACATACGAGCCTGAGGCTTACCTGGATTCGGAGCTGCCCCAGTACATCGAGCATCGAGCTCGTGCACCGGACTTTGGACATTTTGTAGGTGGTGCCAAAATACAACGACTCATGCATGTGTGATCTGAACCATTGAACCGCTGGATTATCCATTCGACCATTGAGTCTACTCTGCCATTAAATTATGGTTGATCTACTTTTCCCTCTCAACCCCATTCCCCTGCCTTCACCCCATAACCTTTGACACCCATTAAGGCAACGTCGTCATTCAAATGATCGACTTGTGAAACTCTTCAAATCTTCAAGTCTGCCTTTCAAATCTTCAAATCCTCAGTTTAAATTTAATGTGTAACATTGTTCTGCTCTTTTTTAAGATCATGCAGCCCAGTGGGAGGACATTCCGAAAGCTTGACAATGCCAGTCCTGGTCACCGTTCATTCTTGTGAGTTCCTTCATTTCAAAGATCTGTGGGGAAGAAGCTACCTCTCAATGAAAGAGGCTGCTTTTATTGATTATAAGGAACTTGGTTTGGAAGTGAAAAGGATTGATCGCCTTTGAATATGCAACCCAACCCAACACCTTTAAACAGCCTATTCCAAATCAATTGCCATGTAAAAAGAGTCTTCTCATTTTCTCTCTGGTCTTGTTCTTTTGACATTGGTCTATTCCACTTTATTGGCTCTAAGGCTGTGTCTCAATGCATCACATTTCTTTCATGAGTTGACTTCCATTGTAACACATTTTACACTTTCGTAAGCTTCAAGAGCACCAAAAAAGCTGAGATGCTAGCGTGCTTCATTCACATTTAATTAAAGTAGATCCTTCGTGTTTGGTAAATGACGATTAAAGGAATTGATTCGCATTCAGAATCAGATTAGCTTATTGACACCTGCACAAGAAATTCCTTGTTCGCACTTAGCTCATAGAGTACAAAGTGTACATGATAAACGGCAGAATGGTGCAAAGATTGTAGAGCGTGAATAAACTAGAACCCGAGTTCAATCCTAATGACGGGTGTCATCTCGATGGAGTTTGTGCGTTCTCCCTGTGACTGCATGGTTTTTCTCCGGGTGCTCCAGTTTCCTCCCACATTCCAAAGACGTGCAGGTTTGTAGGTTAATTGGCTCGGTAAAATTTGTAAATTGTCCCTTGCATGTAGGATAGTGCTAGTGTATGGGGCGATCGCTGGGCGGCGCGGGCTCGGTGGGCCGAAGGGCCAGTTTCTACACTGAATCTCTCAAGCTGAAAGCCGGAGCACTGGTCTAACAGAGCTAATTAGAGCAGCCCTGATCATATTGGACGGTGGACACTGCTCGGGTAGACCGAGTGGTCTTCTCTTGGTGGTAATTTGTACATCTGCATATTGAAATCCTGCTCAAACATTAGCAACCACAAAGGCAGTAAAAAGCCAGCCAGAAAATCATCAATTTCCACTAGCAGTAACAATTCAAATCTGCTCTTCAATCCGTTGTTTGCAATTACATTTTATATTACTGCGCTCGTTTTAAATTGTGCATTTGGAAGACACAGAGGAACCCTTGTTCAAACCTTTACAAGAAAGCACGCTGGTTCCGAGCTGGAAGTTATGGCCCAATGTTTAAAGCTATCTGGGTCTTCCTTGACTTGTCCACCACCCACCCCCTCCTTGGTGCCCAACATCAGTCTGGCCACTTCTCCATCACCAACAATAGCAATTGAGGAGGTGGAGAGGCTATTCAGGAGACAGAAAAGCCGGAAATCTCCAGGACCGGACAATGTTTCCCCCTCTACCCTCAAGCTCTGTGCTGAACAACTGGCACCAGTCTACACAGACATTTTCAACCAGTCCCTGCAAACCTGCACTGTCCCTGCCTGCTTTAAAGTCTCCACTATTATTCCTGTACCCCAAAATCCAAAGGATTACTGGTCTTAATGACTGCAGGCCTGTCGCACTGACCTCTGTAGTCATGAAGACCCTTGAAAGACTTGTGCTGGCCCACCTGAAAAACATCACAAACCCCCTGCTGGACCCTCTGCAGTTTGCATACCGGGCCAATAGATCAGTGGATGATGCAGTCAATCTAGGCCTGCACTTCATCCTCCAGCACCTAGACTGCCAGGGGACCTATGCAAGGATTTTGTTTGTGGACTTTAGCTCTGCATTTAACACCATTGTGCCAGAGCTACTACACTCCAAACTCTCCCAGCTGACTGTGCCTGAACCATCAACTTCCTGACGGACAGGAAGCAGCATGTGAGGCTGGGAAAGCACATCTCGGACCCGCAGACCCTCAGCATAGGAGCACCGCAAGGCTGCGTACTCTCCCCTCTCCTTTACTCTCTCTACACCATCGACTGCACCTCCACAGACTCCTCTGTCAAGCTCCTCAAGTTTGCGGATGACACCACCCTGATTGGACTGATCCAGGATGGGGAGGAATCTGCCTACCGACAGGAAGCGACACAGCTGGCGTCCTGGTGCCATCGCAACAACCTGGAGCTCAATGCTCCCCTCCCCCCACTTACCATCAACAACACCACAGTCACATCTGTGGAGTCATTTAAGTCCCTTGGAACCATCATCTCCAGGGACCTTAAATGGGGGGCCACCATCGACTCCACAGCCAAAAGGGCCCAACAGAGGATGTACTTCCCGTGGCATTTGAGAAAATACAATCTGCCACAGGCAATGATGGTCCAGTTTTATACTGCCATCATAGAGTCTGTCCTCACCTTCTCCATCATGGTCTGGTTTGGCTCAGCCACCAAGCACGACATCCGGAGGCTGCAGCGCATTGTTCGATCAGCTGAGAAGGTTGTTGGTTGCAACCTTCCCCCCATCTACAAACTGTACACTGCAAGGGCCAGGAAGCGAGCGGGTAAGATCATCTCTGACCCCTCTCACCCTGGCCACAAACTCTTTGAATCACTTCCCTCTGGAAGGCGACTCCGGACTATCAAAGCAGCCACAGCCAGACATAAAAACAGTTTTTTTTCCACGAGCAGTAGCTCTACTCAACAGCCAAAAGTCTGTAGCCTCCTTTTGCTCTGGTATTATATTTCATTCTTCACATATTTAAATTATGTTTTATTTTTAATTGTCTGCTGCATATCATGTCGTTACTTGCGAGCAAGGCAAATTCCTTGTATGCGTACATACTTAGCTAATAAAATGTATTCAATTCAATTCAATTCAATTCTTAAGGTGGTCTGATGGATTTCACGAGGACTGCATTTACACTCAATACCATAATGGCCATGTGGCACAAATATAACTAATAGAAAGCGATCTTTTCCAAAGCTGGCTGCCTGGTACCCTGAGCTTTACGCCACCTGATTTCTGCCATCTGCCTGAGACCCCAGCTCTACTATCAGCACTAAAAACTAACCGGGGAAAACAATTGTGTCGGAAGAAACTGCAGATGCTGGTTTAAACTGAAGAGAGACACAAAAAGCTGGGGTAACTCAGTGGGTCAGACAGCATCTCTGGGGAAAAGGAAGAAGGTTCTCCACCCAAAACATCCCACCGATTCCTTTTCTCCAGAGATGCTGTCTGGCCCCTTGAGTTACTCCAGCTTTTTGTGTCTATCGTTTTGGAAAACAGTTTGCAGCTATTTTGTCTGCACCTTCCACAACACCAGGACTTCCAAAAGCACTTTACTCGCACTGAATTGCTCCATATTTGTAGTCTCTGGTTTTGCTGCAATGGCCAATGTGTACACAGAATAGAACGCAACTGCCGATCTGTTAGTAACCAGATATCTTGCTTTAATGATGCTGGTTGAAGGCGTGCATTCGGCAGGGCATTTGAGGAGAGCAGCTTTCTGAGAGAGCAGGCAGTGTGTTGGATTCTAAAGGCTGCAGTTCTGGGATGTCAGCCTAGAACCTGTGCTTACATCTCCTGCGTCAGATAACAGCCCCCAGCATTCTGACTCAGGGTTCAGAGTAATGCTGCTGAGCATCACATGGAACAGGTTACTGATCACTACTTCATCTAAGCAAGCCCACAAGCACAGTGGTGTCTTATGTAACAGGAGAATAGATGCAAACCACATATTTTTTTATTGACATGCATTCAAGAGAGAGCTGGATAGAGCTCTTAAGGATAGCGGAGTCAGGGGGTATGGGGAGAAGGCAGGAACGGGGTACTGATTGAGAATGATCAGCCATGATCACATTGAATGGCGGTGCTGGCTCGAAGGCCCGAATGGCCTCCTCCTGCACCGATTGTCTATTGACATTAAATTGTAGGAGCCTGCAGGCTTAATAGAAAGTAATGCAGGTAATTCATTCCCACCTCTACTTCCTGGTGGGATCCATTGATCAGTTGCTTGAAAAGATAAATTAACTTGTAGTACCCTTGTCCATGCTCCTAATTATTAGTTTAATGTATTTGTTTAGTTTATTACTGTATTGTCACGTGTACCGAGGTACAGGGAAAAGCTTGCTGTTGTGTGCTATCCAGTCAGCGGAAAGACTCGTAGTATCAGGAACAGGTCCAGTTACAGCCTGTACACTGGGTGTTTTCCAAAGGGTGTTCTGAGAAACTTTCCCCAAAACACTCTATCAACCTTTCATGGAGACATCCTTTGCTCATTTGATTTTTCCAGTCCAGAAGATAGACACAAAAAGCTGGAGTAACTCAGCGGGTCAGACAGCATCTGTGGAGAAAAGGAATGGGTGATGTTTCGGATCGAGACCCTTCTTCAGTTTGAAGAAGAGTCTCGACCTGAACCGTCACCCATTCCTTCTCTCCAGAGATGCTGCCTGTCCCGCTGAGTTACTCCAGCTTTTTGTGTCTATCTTCAGTTTAAACCAGCAGCTGCAGTTCCTTCCTGCACATTTTCCAGTCCAGATGTAGATTAACCTCTGTATTTTTCTGATAAGCCTCCACCATTCTTTCCTTTATTCTCTGCCTAATGCTGTGGTTACTATCGAGGGCTCTGCATGCTGCTCCTACAGGCATCTGTCTGCATGCATTATTTCTCATCCCTACCCAAACCACTCCTCTGTGCTGGCTTCCTGGGCTCATGTCAACCCTCCTTATTGTGAAAACATCATCATTAATTATCGGAGCCGCTCCCCAGCTTTTCCTTGAGACGGCTTCTGATGGTCTTTCACACCCACCTGAGTGAATGCATGTGAAAGATGGTGCTTGCAACAGTCCACCTGTGTTCCTTCAGCAAGCTCGTCTGGTCTTTTGTACTCAAGTCTCTGGACTGCGATTTGAACCTTGTCTAAAGTCCAACATCTATCAGCATTAAGCAGCCCTTACAGAACGTTCCAAGAAATCTCTCTCATCTGCAATGACCTCGCCATGGTTACGTTTCCTGGAGCTTTTCAATTGTCTTCCTTGGCAGTTTGTCAAGTCTTTTCTTACATTCTCTTGAGAGAATTAGTCTTTCCAAGAAACATTTTGGGCTACACATTGTTCAGTTCCTTTCTATTATGCTGATAATGTTCTCGGTTACATGCATTGTTCCAGTCTGAAGAAGGGTCTCGACCCGAAACGTCACCCATTCCTTCTCCCCTGAGATGCTGCCTGACCCGCTGAGTTGCTCCAGCATTTTGTGTTTACCTTCGATTTAAACCAGCATCTGCAGTTTTTTTTCGTACACATCTTGTTGTTCCAGTGTTTGCTGTTGGCTGGGACTTCCTTCATTAAAGCTGCAGTAATTGAGTGTGGATGAGGTGAGAAAAAACTCCATGCAATGATGGTACGTAGTACAAAATAAACCAGAGAAAGTGATTTGTTTTAGGATAACCAGCCTTTGTGTGTTGCAGCCAGTCGAGCTGCTGCTTCATAAGTTCAGAGATCTGGGTTCAATCCTGAACTCAGTTGCTGCCACATTCTCCCTGTAACTGCATGGATTTCCAGCGAGTGGTCCAGTTCACTCCAACATCGCAAAGACGTACAGGTTGGTAGGTAAACTGGTCGCTGTAAATTACCCAGTGGTAGAATCTGGGGGGATTGATGAGAATGCAGGAAAAATAAAAAATGGAATTAATTTAGGGTTAGCGTAAACAGGTGGTTGATGGTTGGTACAGACTTAGTAGACCAAAGGACTTGTATCTTGTGACTCTCTGAATTTGTGAATCTAAATGTATTGCTTTATCAATCAAGTGACATTGAATCAGTGGAATCTCCTGGTGAATCAATGAACAGGCTATTTTGAAAATTTCATAGAGTTGTAGACCATAGAAATAGATCCTTCAGTTCTCTAAGTCCATGCCAAGCAAGCAGCATTCCTTTTCACCAAATTCAGTTTTGTTCTCCCCACATTACCATCGACTCCATACAGATTCTACTATTCACAGGGAGCAGTTCAGCAGTTTTAGCAGTCAAGAATCTGCCAATGTGCGCCTTAAATCTCTCAATCTGCGCCTCTCCACAACTCTTCCTCTGGTTGTGGATCTGAGAACGGATGCCAACCACAAAAACAAAAGTGGGGAGCTGGGGTTTAGGAGATGGGGGGAGGTAAAAGGGTTAGAAGATTAATTTTGAAGGATGGGAGACTGGGAAGGCATGGGCTTTGTAGAGTGGACACTGGAGGTCAGAGCGATGTGGCTAAATGGCTTTGCTTAATGCACGTTACACATCCAGCAACAATGGACAGTGAGGGGAGCAACAAACTAATATAGTTCCTTGCCTCTGAGTTTTCATATAAAGTGATTCCCTTTTTATTGACCACAGGATTACACGCAAATCCACCTTATGCCGAGAAAATGAATTCTCAAGTTGTTTAATTTGGCTTTGAGAGCCAGGCTTTACTCTGATTACCCCGATCTGAGTGTCTAACCATTGGCCCTGATCTAAGGCATGATCCATCCAAAGGCTCCTCTAGCTCAGCTGTGATCAAATAATATAAAGTTATTGCACAGCCCAAACAGTGTGCGTATTTCACTGAATCATTTCTCATACACTTGGGATTTCTGCTCATCTGCCTGTGGCTCCCAGCAAGGCAGGCAGGGCAGGCAGGGCAAGGAAATGCCGGCTTTTTCCTATGTCAGCCTGCCTATTAAATTCCAAACTAAAATCTTTCTTCCCACGGTTACAGAAAAACATTTCTTTCACTTTCCACCTGACATTTTCCACTGAGATTAATAAGATGAAAGTTTACTTTATATTCTTTCAAAAGGATTCAAGCGGGCTGGAGTTTGACTTGTGTTCAGTTCAGTTCAGTTTGTTGTTACGTGTACCGAGGTACAGTGAAGAGCTTTTGTTGCATACCAGTCTGTGTGTTTGACAGGGTAGAGTAGGTGGGGAGGGTTTGCTGGCTGCTTATACCTTGGGAGGCAGGGAGGCCATCAAGGTATATTGATCAGCTCCAGGAATGGGCGGAGAAATGACAGATGGAGTTTAATCCGAGCAAGTGCAAGTTGTATGGGAATTGAAATAGACAATAGACAATAGGTGCAGGAGTAGGCCATTCGGCCCTTCAAGTCAGCACCGCCATTCAATGTGATCATGGCTGATCATTCACAATAAGTACCCCATTCCTGCCCTCTCCCCATACCCCCTGACTCCACTATCATTAAGAGCTCTATCTAACTCTCTCTTGAAAGCATCCAGAGAATTGGCCTCCACTGCCTTCTGAGGCAGAGGATTCCACAGATTTACAAACTTTCATCATGAATGAAAAAGTTTTTCCTCATCTCCGTTCTAAATGGCCTACCCCTTATTCTTAAACTGTGGCCCCTGGTTCTGGACTCCCCCAACATTGGGAACATGTTTCATGCCTCTAGTGTGTCCAATCCCTTGCCCGATTGATCTTTCGGGGGAAACACATTCAACCGACTCATGACACACCCGTGAATGCACATAGTGATCCTGACTACGGGTGCTGCCTGTACGTTCTCCCTGTGACCGCATGGGTTTTCTCCAGTTTGCCTATTTCCACAACAGGTCAACAGCAGATGCTATTTCACTAGCTCTTCGCTTCATCAGTTGACCACTTCATCAGTAGACCACAGTCAGTGTGGACTGGCAACAATATCTCCTCACTGAGCACCAACACAGGTTCACCTCAGTATTGAGTATAGAAGTTGGGAGGTCATGTTGCAGTTATACAAGACATTGGTGAGGTCGCATTTAGAGTATTGTGTTCAGTTCTGTGCACCATGTTACAGGAAATTGGAAAGGGTACAGAGAAAATATACGAGGATGTTGCCAGGACTCGAGGGTTTGAGCTACAGGGAGAGGTTGAGCAGGCTGGGACTCTAATCATTGGAGCGCAGGAGGATGAGGAGCAATCTTATGGAGGTGGAAAAAATCATAGGAGGACTAAATCAGATAGACACCCAGAGTCTCTTGATCAGAATGGGGGCATTGAGAACCAGAAGACATAGGTTTCAGGTGAAGGGGGAAAAATTTAAATGGAATCTGTGGGGTTAACTTTTCCACAGGGTGATGAGTGTATTGAATGAGCTGCCGAAGGAGGTAGTTGAGACAGGGAATATTGCAACATTTAAGAAACAATTAGACAGGTACATGGATGGGACAGGTTTGGAGGGATTTGAACCAAACGCAGGCAGGGGGGGACTTGTGTAGATGGGACATGTTAGTCGTTGAGGGCAAGTTGGGCAGAAGGGCCTGTTTCCACGCTGTATCACTCTATGACTGCACGCTGAGCCCCCTGTTTGACCCTTTCTTTACCAACGACTATGTGGCCAAGTAGAAAATGGGAAACAAGGCTCACAAGAATGGACACAAGGTGCTGGAGTGACTCAGCGGGTCAAACAGCATCTCTGGAGGACATGGATAGGTGACGTTTATGATCAGGGCCCTTCTTCAGACTCATCAGCTGAGTTACGTTGATCGGCTGACTAACCCGCTGAGTTGCTCCGGCACTTTGTGTCTCACTATGCGGCTAAGCACAGCTCCCAATCTACAAATCTGCTGACAACACCTCTGTTGTTGGCCGAATCACGGGTGGTGATGAGTCAGCAAGCATGAGGGAGAAAGGACATCTGGTTATGTGGTGTTACAACACATTGTAAACATAATGACAAAGAAGACATCCAGTGCAATGATTTAAAGGGGACCCGGAGGAAGGTTTTTCACACAGAAGGTGATGGGTGGTGGAATGAGCTGTGAGAGGAACTGATAAAGCAGAATACAATTACAATATCTAAGTAAATGGGTTTTTTGGAGAAAATAAAGGCCTGGGCCATCCTGCCTAGTTCGAGATACCACAATATCAACCTCGGGAAATTGAGGGAAGAGGCAGGAGCGATATCGGGAGAGAGCAAACATCTCTGGATAGAAGAAATGGGTGACCTTTTGGGTCGAGAACCTTCTAAAGACTAAGAGTCAAGCGAGAGGGGCTCAAAGCTCTGTATCTGCCTCTCCCCTGACTTTCAGTCTAAAGAAGGGTCTCGACCCGAAACATCACCCATTCCTTCTATCCAGAGATGCTGCCTGACCTGCTGAGTTACTCCAGCATTTTATGTCTATCTTCGATGTAAACCAGTATCTGTAGTTCCTTCCTGCGCACTGTTTATATAAATGCATTCTGGTCCCTGTAAGGTCAGTTCCTCTTCTGCCAGCTCCTGAGGGCCATGGACAGCCCATGAAAGTCATGCTGAGAGCCCCATTCAATTTTAATCAGTTTCCAAGTGGACTCAGAAATAAGAAGAGAAGCCAAGGTTCAGTGTGGAAATGTGGAGCTAACTCATGATGGGCTGTTACCATAGCCACTTAAGAAAGAAAGCCCTCACTGAAGTCATGCTTGCACAAAATGGATGCACACCATCCCATTGGCAAATTTGTAATGTTACACCCTTAGAAAGAAGAATAATAAAGTGCTGAATAGAGGCCCCTTACAACCTCAGCTGCACCATTTGCTGGGCCACTGTGGGGAAAGGATGCTCACATATGAGAATCAATCCCTGGGATTTTCCTGACTCACTTCAGTTCCACACAGCCACTGGGTATTGGAAAAGGCCAGTGGCTCCATGGAGCAAGATTAGTACCCAGAATAGTTTCTTAAAGGGGGCGCCGCACGATGGCTGCCTCTCCAACGGTCTGCCTTCGGCTTTTTCATTCTTTGTGTTCTTAGTTTGTTATAAAATGTGTGTGTTTGGCTTATCTTTAGTTTTTGTATTTGTGTGGGGGGGGGGGGGGGGGGTGGGGGTGGGGGAAACTTTTTAAATCTCTTTCCTCGCCGGAGATGTGACTTTCTCCGTGCCGTATCTCCCCCTGCACTGCGGCCGAACATCGTGGAGTTGGCGGCCTCTTGTTGGGACTTCTAGAGCTCCAAAACCGCGGAGCCTGCGCACTTTAACATCTCGGAGAGGGCGTTCCCTTTGCCAGGGGTCGGCCTTTGGTGCTCCAACCTGCAGGAGCTGCGGACTTTAACATCGTGGAGCTGGCGGCCCCAGGCTAGGGACCAATTTCGGGAACTCCAAGATGCAGCAGTTTCGACCGTCCCAATGCGGGAGCTTAGACCGCCCCGACGTGGGAGCTCGATTGCCGGCTGCGGATGGTTCAACTTGCCCGACAGTGGGAGGAAAGGAGGAAAGAAGATAAGACTTTATGGCCTTCCATCACAGTAGGGAATGTGGAGGAGTCGCACTGGTGGATGTTTATGTCAATTTTTTAATGTAATTGTGTGTCTTGTTGCTTTTTTGTTATGACTGTACGGCAAACCAAATTCCTTGTATGTTGCAAAACATACGTGACTGGTAAATTACGATTATGATTATGATTATTCTTCTCTCTCAAGGAGGCTCCGGTCTCCTGCACTATTGTGCAAACTCGCATCATTTCTGAATACCCAAGTTCACCGACTGCCTTTGGAAAAGATGAACCAGGCATTTTCAGGGGGAAAAATGGAAGTAAATACCTTTGAGGCTAGATCTTCTAAATGGTGCAAACCAACATAAATGTTACTGGAGAAGTTATTTCGAGCATGAAAAAGTTGGGTCAGCAAATCAACAATTTATTTTCCTAGTTGTTGCTATATATTTATTTTTCAAAGTTATGCTAAGATAGAATTAATATTAAATATATATCATGAATCAACTTTATTGTTGTACAATGGGCACACACAGGGTGAGAGGCAAGGAATCATACAGCTTAATTCAGAGATTGCAGGAAATGCATTGTCATCTGCCCGCAATGGCTGCCTCGCCGACAGTCAGTCTCGTCCCTTCCTTCTTTGTTGTTTTATAGTATGTGTTAAATGTATGTTTTAGTGTTCTTTAGCTTGTTTTATGTGGGGGAGGTGGGGGTGGGGGGTTGGGGGAAACATTTTCTAATCTCTTACCTCAATGGAGATGCGATTTTTTTCGTATCGTATCTCCGTCCGCACTGCGGCCTAACGTCGTGGAGCTGGCGGCCTCTGCTGGAGACCGGCTTTGGGAGCTACAACCGCAGGAGCCTGCGGACTTAACATCACAGAGTTTGCGATTCTTTTGCCAGGGATCGATCTCGGAGCTCGGATCGCGGGAGCCTGCGAACTTACCATCGTGGAGCTGGCGATCCCTGTTGGGGATCGACCTTAGAGCTCCAACCGCGGGAGCCTGCGGCGTTAACATCGTGGAGCTCGCGGTCCCTGGTTAGAGACTGACTTCGGGAGCTCCAAGCCGCAGGAGCTTCGACCGCCCTGACACGGGAGCTCCGATCACCATGACGCGGGGACTCCGATCGCCGGCAGCGGGAGCTTCGATCACCCCAATTGCGGATGGTTCGACTGCCCCGACCACGGGAGAATAAAGAGGAAGATGGTTAGACTTTATTGCCTTCCATCACAGTGAGGAATGTGGGGAATCCGCTGTGGTGGATGTTTATGTTAACTTTTATGTAGTTGTGTGTCTTGTTACTTTTTTTTAGTATGTCTGTATGGTAATTCGAGTTGCACTGGACCTTAATTGGTACACGTGACAATAAACTGACCTTTGGACCTTTGAACTGCAAAATACCATGCAGCTGAAGAGCATTATTACACAGCCTTTAACCCTGTTGCACGTGTTAGCCAATGAAACTTCAGGAGCCATGCACAAAAATGCATAAACTTTCCTGTGCGACATCTTGCCATGAGCAGATCTCTTAAAGTCTGGACCTCAATGGGAACTGTGGTTGGAAATAGTGGGGGCAGCTGCAACTGAGCGAATACAAAGAGTGCCAGGAGGAGGCAGCTCACTCCTCTTGTGTAAGTGCAGAGAGAGGGATGGTGGAGCACAAGGTCAAATACATATTGAGCAATGATTGCTGCCAACGGGCCAGGATAGAGTGGATGTGGAGAGGATGTTTCCAGTCGTGGGAGAGTCCAGGACCAGAGGGCACAGCCTTAGAATAAAAGAAGGAATTTCTGGTGAATCTGTGCAATTCATTGCCACACATGGCTGTGGAGGCCAAGTCATCAGGTATTTTTTAAAGGGATCTTGATAGGTTCTTGATCACAAGGGGCATCAAAGGTTATGGCGAGAAGGTCGGAGTATGGAGTTGAGTGGGAAAAATACCTATCAGCCATAATCGAGTGGCGGAGCAGACTCGATTGGCTGAATGGCCTAATTCTGTCCCTATGTCTTATGAAATGGTCTAACACAGAATGCACAGAACCCATGCAATGGTAGAGCATGCTTCCAGAATCTGGAGATCTAAACATGCATGCATATCTTAATGCTAATTACATCTTGCAGTTTATCTTATTTCACAATTCTATCATGTAGCACACGAAGTGTTACGTGATTTAATTTCTAGGCCTTTCAATTTTATAAATGTTTCCTAGTACAAATCACTCCAATGATCATTGGCAAGATAACGAGCTATATATACATTTCACAAGTGTAATGTATGTTATGAGGATATTATAATGTATACAATAAGTGTAATGGCAGCTCTTCTCCAAGAAGCCCTTCTTGTTTAAGTCCATACTCCGCCACCTCCAGTTTAAATTCCATTTGGAATATTTTGGAGGACCAAGAACCAAGAACCAGTTACTGTAATGTTTAGCCAGAAGATGATATCAAAAAGTGAACAAGCACAATTTCCTTTCTCTTTTGAAAATAATACGCTATTTTACAGCATAAAACCCCCCCAAAAAACCCACAATGGTTGGGAATCTAAACATCGCAGTAAGTTTGAGGAAAAACTCAGCTTTACGCAGAGAAAGCCTGTCTTTACATTTACATAGAAGCTTCAGATTTTGATGCGAATTTTGCTTCAATTGTAAATGAAAGAAATGAAAGACTTATTAAAGCCAGGGCTTGGAAGGGAATTAATGTTTTAGACTCCATATTGATGTGTAAGTTAATATCTATGAGGTTGCATGATTTTTTAACACTTCACAGTTAATGAAGTGACAGTGGAGGCACTAGATTTGGCTCCACATCCAGGTCCATTAAAGTGTTACTGGCGAAGGAAATGTTATTATAAGAATTAAATTCTCTTCACACCGCATTTTTAAAAAAAAGCTGAGGAAGAACTTTTTCAGTCAGAGAGTGGTGAAGGTGTGGAACTCTCTGCCTCAGAAGGCAGTGGAGGCCAGTTCGTTGGATGCTTTCAAGAGAGAGCTGGATAGAGCTCTTAAGGATAGCGGAGTGAGGGGGTATGGGGAGAAGGCAGGAACGGGGTACTGATTGAGAGTGATCAGCCATGATCGCATTGAATGGCGGTGCTGGCTCGAAGGGCTGAATGGCCTACTCCTGCACCTATTGTCTATTGTCTATAAAGCAGATTAAATCTGGCAATAAAATTAAACTGGAAAACCCATTAACATCTTTGAGGTGTGCGGCTTTGATCTCCCAAATATCAGCAAAGACAAATGTTATTAAGTCTCAAGCTGTGTGATGGCTACCTCAGCAAAAAGTGACTCTCTCCTCACCCATCATTTCTGCTGCTAAATATTATGCGGCAGTTAAAGGTTACTAGCTGAGCCCAGAGGAACACGAGACTGACTGATACTCAGATTTCGGATTGCGGGTTCGCTTTCAGATGAGTTTATTGTCATATGCACCAGGGTGCAATAAAACTCCTTGTTCACTTGCAGCATTGGATTGGAGATATGAGGAACTGCAGATGCTGGTTTACAAAAAAAGAAAACAAAGTGCTGGAGTAACTCAACGGGTCAGGCAGCATAACTGTAACTCATTATAAAGATTTCTGTAATAAGGGCGACACGGTGGCGCAGCGGTAGAGTTGCTACCTTACAGCGCTTAAGGTCTGTAACCTGTGTGCGATCCCAACTATGGGTGCTGTCTGTACGGAGTTTGTACGTTCTCCCCGTGACCGCGTGGGTTTTCTCCGAGATCTTTGGTTTCCTCCAACACTCCA
Organism: Rhinoraja longicauda; assembly: GCF_053455715.1. Classification (NCBI taxonomy): domain Eukaryota; kingdom Metazoa; phylum Chordata; class Chondrichthyes; order Rajiformes; family Arhynchobatidae; genus Rhinoraja; species Rhinoraja longicauda. The sequence continues at coordinate 101,031,827 of NC_135954.1, forward strand.
AAGACGTACAGGTATGTAGGTTAATTGGCTTGGTATAAGTGCAAATTGAACCTAGAGAGTGTAGGACAGTGTTAATGTGTGGGAATCGCTGGTCGGCGCGGACACGGTGGGCCGAAGGGCGTGTTTCCGCACTGTATCTCTAAACTAAACTAAACTAAACTGTATAAATGACTGGAAATGCTGGAATCTGGAGCAACAAAAGCAGATTCCAATCTCTGTCAGGGTAAGTGATTACCAGAAGGATGTGTGAAAGGATTCAAAGCTGTGCTCAAAGACCACTGACTCATTGTAAATGAACATTCAGGACGGCTTTGAGCCCTGGGGTAGGAGAGACATGCTATTTCTCCAACCATCCCTCTGGCCCACCCCATCAGGCACCTCCTTCCCCAACTGTGGAGGAGTTTGTGAACCTGACATTGTCTTCAAATATTGACTAAACCAGAGTGCATAACAAATTCAGCCTCCACCCCGAGGAAGTGCATATGCAGAAGAGAGAAAAGGACTATTTAAAATGGGGCACATTGTTCGTGGATCAAGATAGTTATGGGTAGCGACACAGCGGGCCCAGGAGATAAAATGCCATATTGGAGCCGGGCCGACTTTGAGGGTCTAATAAAAAATAACGCATAATAGTTGCAGAGAAGATTTAAGAGGATGTTGCCAGGACTCGAGGGCCTGAGCTATAGAGAGAGGTTGAGCAGGCTCGGACTCTATTCCCTGGAGCGCAGGAGGATGAGGAGTGATTTTATCGAGGTGTACAAAATCATGAGAGAATAGATTGGGTAGACGCACAAAGATTCTTGCCCAGAGTAGGGGAATTGAGAATCAGAGTTCATAGGTTTAAGGTGAGGGGGGTAAGATGTAATAGGAATTTTTCACACAAAAAATGATAGGTATATGGAATGAGCTGCCAGAGGAAGTAGTTGTGGCAGGTACTATGCAATGTTTAAGAAACAGTTAGACAGGTCCATGGATCGGGGGGGAGGTTTAAGAGGGATATGGGCCAAACACAGGCAGGTGGGACTAGCGTAGATGGGACATGTTGGTCAGTGTGGGCAAGTTGGATGGAAGGGCCTGTTTCCATGCTGTATGACTTTATGACTATGACAAGGAACTGCAGATGCTGGTTTACCAAGTACCAGAGTAACTCAATGAATCAGGCAGCATCTCTGGAGTACTTGGATAGATGAAGTTTTGGGTCGGGACCTATCTACAGATTGATTGTGGTGGGAAGAGGCGGGGTTGATGGCAATTATGGCAAGTGATAGGTGGGTACTGGTGAGGCATGTTTTGATTGGCAGATTTTTGGACATTAGGCCAGAGATGTAAAGATAAGAAAAAAAGAGATAAGGAGCTAAAGATAGAAGTTGCATGAAAAGTGAAGCCAGAGGAAGGAATTTCGGTGAAACGGGTCAGGGGGAGGGGAAAGGAAGAAATGTGTGCTCATCCAGGTGGGGCACATGAAAGATAAGGAGGAAAAAAAAGCGGGAGCAGTTCCTAATTAAAATGAAAATTGTCTATGTCAAGTTATTATGTTGCAATGGCGCTCTCTCACCATTGGAGGCACTGCCGCCCCATCAGCGGCAGTAAAATGCCATTGAATTCTGAGACATGTTAACATGGAGAGACACAAGGAACTGCAGAGGATGGAATCTTGAGTAAAATACAAAGTGCTGGAGTATGCGGCATATCTGGAGGTTATGGATCGGTGATGTTGTAGGTCGGGACTCTTCTTCAGACTGATTATGTGACATATTGGGTTATTAAGCTCAGGGGTGACCGTGGTTTTGCGGTTGCAGCTCCTAGACTGTGGAACAGCATCCCACTCCCCATCAGAACTGCCACCTCCATCGACTCCTTTAAGTCCAGACTCAAAACCTACTTCTATTCCCTAGCGTTTGAGGCCCTCTTAGGGGGAGCTGTAAACTGTTTATGTCTGTGTTGTTAGGTTTGTATGTTCTTTTTTTAGTACCTGCACTGATGTACAGCACTTTGGTCAACGCGGGTTGTGTTTAAATGTGCTATACAAATAAAATTGACTTGACTTGATCTGAAGAAGAATCTCAGCCCGAAATGTTGCCTATCCATGTCCTCCAGACCTGCTGAGTTATTCCAGCACTCTGTGTGTTTTACACAGAGTCATAGAGTCACTGAAACAGGCCCTTCGTCCCAAGTTTTTTAGATTTAGATTTAGAGATACAGCGCAGAAACAGACCCTTCGGCCCACCGGGTCCGCGCCACCCAGCGATCCCCGCACATTAACACTATCCTACACACACTAGGGACAATTAAAAAAAATATTTTTTTACATTTGCCCAGCCAATTAACCTACAAACCTGCACGTCTTTGGAGTGTGGGAGGAAACCAAAGATCTCGGAGAAAACCCACGCAGGTCACGGGGAGAACGTACAAACTCCGTACAGACAGCACCCGTAGTCAGGATCGAACCCGGGTCACCGGCGCTGCATTCGCTGTAAGGCAGCAACTCTACTGCTGCGCCACCATGCCGTGGTTGCCCATGATTTCTAAGATGCCCTGTCTACGCTAGACCGAATGGTCTGCATTTGGCCCATATAAAGCTTTCCTATCCATGTACCTGTCCATGTTAACGAAGGCTCAGGTTCCCTGCTCCAGAGCCAGTTAGGGCCCTGACACCCAACTACAATCCAGAACTTTGATATTGAAATGAAGCCAAGACATCTTCTTTCTCACAAGTCTTGCGGTGTGTGCATACCACCAGAATATGAAGATCACTACAATTTCAAAGTACAGGCACTGCAACTTGAAAATGCTATTATTGATGACAACACAGATTGAAAAGATATTTTAAGACTTTTCTTTAATTCCTTCAAAATGTATCGTGCTTGTCCTTTTCAATTTGTGAGTTTGATGCTTAAAAGGAAAATGGTTCTGGATCCAAGACTGAAGAAAATTCAGAATTGCACCTTTATTTCATATTTCATATTTTCTTAAGGCATAGAACGAAGCCATTTAGACTCTTACCTGCTCTGAGAGCGATCTTGTAACTTAGTCAGTCAAACATGCCGATGTGCCCCCTCACGACCCTTCCATCAGCCTCCCTACATTAGGGGTGATTTTACTGTTGCTGATCTGCCAACCAGCACATTATAAGGGTGGCACAGTGGTTCAACTGGTAGAGCTGCTGCCTCACAGTGCCAGAGACCCCGGTTCAATCCTGTCCTAGGGCGCTATCTGTGTGGAGTTTGCACATTCTCCCTGTGACCACGTGGGTTTCTTCCGGATGCTCCGGTTTCCTCCCACATCCTAAAGACATGTGGATTTGTAATTTAATTGACTTCTGCAAAATTGCCCCTCATGCGTAAGGAGTGGATGAGCCTGGGGGGGGGGCAACATAGAACTGGTGATCGATGGTCGGCGTGGACTCAGTGGGCCGAAGGACCTGTTTCCATGCTGCGTCTCTAAACATCGAGATGCCCGGGAGGAAAACAGTGCACCACGGGCAAGCCCGTACAGTCACACAGAGAACGTACAAACTCCCAAACTCACTGGGATCACTGGGGCAGCGAGACAGCAGCACTACCCGCCACACAATCGAGCAATTAAGTGATACAGTGACTGCAGAAACAAAGGCGAAAGCCTAATGACCAGTGGCAGCTGTTTCTGGAGTGGTGCGAGTTGCATTTCCTCTTACTCTGTGTAATAAACAATGGCAAATTCTCATTATAATATCCAGCCGTATCCATTACGTTACTTGACAAGTGACGTGGGATCTGGAATTGTTTCACCACAAACGGTGCTTCCCTGAATTAGATTTCACCATGAGCAACTGACAACAGCAAACTGTTTGTTCAGTCTGAGCTTCTGCTGCTGCTGCTGCAAAGCCCACAGGAAAATACTCTGCAAACAGATAGCAAATTTAATTTGTTGGATTTGCTAATTTTGGATCCATCGTTAGTTCAATTCCGACTTGGCACCGGCCTCTGTTGTGTGTGATCACTGGGCTTATGCTCACTGGAATTTAGAAGGATGAGAGGGGATCTTATAGATCTTATAAAAACTCTCAAGGAATTGGACAGGCTAGATGCAGGAAAAATGTTCCAGATGTTGGGCGAGTCCAGAATCAGGGGTCAAAGTTTAACAGTAAGGAGGTCATTTATGACTGAAATGAGGATTTTTTTTTTCACCCAGAGAGTTGTGAATCTGTGGGATTCTCTGCCACAGAAGTCAGTGGAGGCCAGTTCACTAGATGTATTCAAGAGAGGGTTAGATATAGCTCTTAGGGCTAACGGAATCAAGGGATATGGGGAGAAAGCAGGAACAGTGCTGGCTCGAAGGGCCGAAAGGCCTACTCCTGCATCTATTTTCATTGTATCTATGTTCAATGACGGTAGTAATAAACTCCACTGGAATGAAATGCCTCCATTTGTACACCTTGACCTTCCAGATAAGTTCCAGGTCCCAGAATCACAGCGATAAAGCAGGCTGGCAATATTTGTGACGGTCAGTCGAACAACTGGATGATCAGTTTATCGGGATGCATCACAACTTGGTTTGAGAACATCTCCATCCAAGACCTGAAGATTCATCTCTTTGTGGATGGGGATATTCTTGGAATCTTATCTTTCCATTAGCTGGCCGCCAACATTCATGACTAGATGTGGCAGGATCTAATCTGTCGGTTTTATAATTGGTTAACTTTCCCTCTCTCTCCATCCCTCCCCCCTTCCCAGTTCTCTGACCAGTCTGACTGTCCTTGTTTACATTTTATTTCTGTTGGTTTTGCTGTTACCTTCTCCTAGCTAAAAATGATCTATTCGAAGTTTTCCTTGATCTTCAACCCCTTTGTCTCTTTTTCATACCTCACACTTCCTTTTCTCTGTATCTCCCTTTCCCCTGACTTTCAGTCGGAAGAAGTGTCTGGACCCGAAACGTCACCCATTCCTTCTCTCCAGAGATGCTGCCTGTCCCGCTGAGTTACTCCAGCATTTTGTGTCTATCTTTGGTTAACATTGTGTATTGTTTGATGCTTTTATTGTTTAGCACATGGGTGGAGCTGTGTTACAACTTCAGAAATTACCAATCTCTGGCCCCACTTATTAATAACTTCTTTACTTACCCGATTCCAGATTCTGCAGCCCCTCATTGTCTCCACTTATTGTCTCCCAGCCTCTGTGTCTACCTCCGCCCTTCCCTCCCCCATCTCACGCTCTCTGCCCATCAACCACTCCTCTCCTAGTCCCACCTATTTCTTGCCAGCTCCTGCTTTCTCCCTCCCCCCCCCTCACCTCTCTCTATGTTATCTACCTCCTCTCTATCCTCTCAACCCTGATTATTGACCCACTGTCGACAATTCCTTTGCCTCCACAGATGCTGCCTGACCCGCTGAATTCTATTTATCTGTGTGCTGTTGCCTTTATGGCCTGTTAAACTGCGGCTAGTAAGAATTTTATTGGTCTGTTGCAGGTTCACATGACAATTAAACACTTTTGACTATTGATCCTTGAGTCCCTCCAACAGTTTGTTTTTTTATTACAGCTTTAGTTGGTTGATTTCAGCAGAGAAAGTGGGAAATATTTCATCAAGGTGTTCAGTAATGAACAGCTTAGTTACAGGAATTTAGGGTCACTGGATTCAGCAGCTGAAGCGTGAGTAACCGGTCACAAGCTGAACGTGGTTGACAGAGGAATCAGAAGCAACACAAGAAAACATGCTTCAACATTGCAAAATGATCTGATCTGGAAGGCATTACTTAAAAGACTGACGGATTTCACAGCAATATTCTAAAGGGAACGGGATAAGCACTTAAGAACAAGAGGAAAGCTGCAGGACCGTGGGAAGAGAGTGAGGGAGTGGGCCTAACTGGTTTGCTCTTTCAAAATGTCAGTACATGCATGACGTGCTCGTGTCATTTTTGATGAAGATGGCGCCCAACCCAAGCGACTGTTTGCGTGCTGGCCACAGAGGTAGGTCTGCAAACTAATATTACAATTACTCCACATTCTGAAATCTCTATTCCTTATCATGTATCTATACACTGTAAATAGATCGATCGTAATCATGTATTGTCCTTCTGCCGTCCGGTGATCACGCAACAAAAGCTTTACACTGTATCTCAAAGGAACCGCTGGCAACGCATCGCAGACTTTCCTGCCCCTGTTGGCCTTGTAAAGACAGAGAAAAGGACCGACCATCTTTGACTTCACATCAATGTCTGTACCCATAACATTTGTGTAGTCCTGATGCATCTGGAATTACTTCATGAGGTTTTAACAAAGTGGCAGCTAATGTCCGTGATAAAAAGGAATTGCATATTCTGGTTTATACCAATAGTAGACACAAAGTGCTGGAGTAACTCAATGGGTCAGGCAGCATCTCTGGAGGGTCTCGACCTGAAACGTCACCTATTCCTTTTCTCCAGAGATGCTGTCTGACCCGCGGAGTTACTCCAGCTTTTTGTGTCTCTCTCTGGAGAAAATGGATAGATGACGTTTTGGGTCGGGACCCTTCTTCAGACTATTACTGCCTTAGCTACTTTATTGCTATTGTCCATATCTGTGCATTGGTTGGAATGTTTTGAGATTGTAAGGCAATTAATACAGTCATTCAAGTCTACCATATGACTATATAGATATGGTTCTCTGAAAATGCCTAATGTAAAACTGCATTTATTTTTCAAGTTACCACTGGATTTGCTCTCGTGCTGAATCTCCCAGTAGTCAATAGGAACAACATTTGAACAACAATAGGAACAACGTGGGCGCATTGCCCATCTTCTGATATCCCAAGACAAACAGCTGATATACCTGAAAATAGACACTAAATGCTGGAGTAACTCAGCGGGACAGGTAGCATCTCTGGAGAGAAGGAATGGGTGACGTTTTGGGTCGAGACCCCTCTTCTGACTGGGAGCTGATATACCTGGACAGCAGGTCTTTTTAACCAGGCTTTTGGGCTGTAAAGGAATGAAGAAGCTAAAGATACAAGTTTATCAATGAAAGCGTGAAACACCCAAGCAGATTACTTGCAACTGCATGACCCCAACATTACAGTGTCCCAATAGATCAAATGATGGAAATGAAAACCAGCATCTAACTTAAGTCACAATCCATTAAAATAGGTGATCATTCACTCTGTTTCTCTTTGTATATAAGCTCATAAACATGTGGTGCAATAGATCCATCATAATACTGCTAATGGAAAACCCATTAGGTTACCTTAAGAAATCGTTCTCTTGTTGATTCACAGTAAGATTAATAGCAATTAGCCTGTGACTGATCTCTGGATACAGCAATTACCTTTTGTGGTCTTGAAAAGTCAGTCCACTTTAAATATATCTTTATTATACAGCTCTACTTTCAGCCTGGTCTAGCAGGAAAACGTGCCAAGGCAACTTTCTATGGACATTTCCAGCCAAAATTGGACAAGAAAGAAAGAAGGAACGCAGGCCAAAATCCTGGTCAGTGTGACAGCTTTTAAGGATGGCTGGGAGGGGGGTGGGTGATAGGGAAGTTCACAGGATGGTTACTGAGTTGTCAGGTCCATCGGGCGACACGGTGGCGCAGCAGTTAGTGCTGCTGCCGCTAAACTCCAGCCACCCAAATTGGATCTCGATTTCAATGCAGTCTGTGTGGAGTTCCACCTCTTTTTAGTTTAGTTCAGTTTGTTTAATTTAGAGACACAGCATGGACACAGGCCCTTCGGCCCACCGAGTCCACGCCGACCATTGATCACCTGTTCGTGCTAGTTCAAAGTCAGGCCACTTTCTCATCCACTCCCGGCACACTATTGGCAATTGAGAGAGGCCAATTAACCTGCTAACCTGCACGTCTTTGGAATGTAGGAGGAAACCGGAGCACCCAGAGGAGACCCACACAGTCACAGGGAGAATGTGCAAACTCCGTACAGACAGTACCCAAGGTCAGGATCAAACCCGGGTCTCTGGCGCTGTGAGGCAGCAAATCTCCTGCTGCGCCACTGTGCGGTCCTAAAAATTATTTGAAATTATATGATAGTTACCCTTTGTGGTAGGATCTGCACTTGTGTCTCGAGATAGACAATAGACAATAGGTGCAGGAGGAGGCCATTCGGCCCTTCGAGCCAGCACCGCCATTCAATGTGATCATGGCTGATCATTCTCAATCAGTACCCCGTTCCTGCCTTCTCCCCATACCCCCTGACTCCGCTATCCTTAAGAGCTCTATCTAGCTCTCTCTGGAATGCATTCAGAGAATTGGCCTCCACTGCCTTCTGCGGCAGAGAATTCCACAGATTCACAACTCTCTGACTGAAAAAGTTTTTCCTCATCTCCGTTCTAAATGGCCTACCCCTTATTCTTAAACTGTGGCCCCTGGTTCTGGACTCCCCCAACATTGGGAACATGTTTCCTGCCTCTAACGTGTCCAACCCCTTAATAATCTTATACGTTTCGATAAGATCCCCTCTCATCCTTCTAAAAGGATCATTCATCCTCTGGAATGATTGTTCAGTAACTTAACCAATGTGCCCACGTACAAGCATTGTCCCTTCTATAACCATGTAGCATAAGCCTCCTCCAACCACCAATGCATGGCCACTGAAAACTGTTGTTTCTTGTGCAACTAAATCAAAAACGTTCATCTTAGTTCCAGTTTAGAGATACAGCGCGGAAGCAGGCCCTTCGGTGCACCAAGCCTGCGTCAACTAACGATCCCCGCTTGCTTACACTATTCTGCACATACCAAGGAACAATTTGCAATGTTACTGAAGCAGATTAGCCTACAAACCTGCACGTCTTTGGAGCGTGGGAGTGGAGCTTCCCAGCGGAACGTGAGGTGCCGTTCCTTCAGTTCGCGTGTGTCCTCACTCTGGCAATGGAGGAGGCCCAGGACAGAAAGGACAGCGTGGGAATGGGAAGGGGAGGTAAAATGCCTGGCCATGAGGAGATCCAGCAGGCCTGGGTGGTCTGAGGCAATGTTAACGGTCACCTAGTCTAAGCTTGGTCTCGCCGATGTAAAGGAGGCTCCCGATGTGATGAGATGCCCTCTGCCACGGTGGCAGTTTCCAGTTCACAGGTCCCGATCACTTCATCTCCATCGTAGGCAGACTATTCCGCTGCGTCCCTATCTTACACCGGGATAGAACATTCCAAATGGTCTTACAACCAGAACAAGGAGCCACAGTTTAAGAATAAGGGGTAGGCCATTTAGAACTGAGATGAGGAAAAACTTTTTCAGTCAGAGAGTTGTGAATCTGTGGAATTCTCTGCCTCAGAAGGCAGTGGAGGCCAATTCTCTGAATGCATTCAAGAGAGAGCTAGATAGAGCTCTTAAGGATAGCGGAGTCAGGGGGTACGGGGAGAAGGCAGGAACGGGGTACTGATTGAGAATGATCAGCCATGATCACATTGAATGGCGGTGCTGGCTCGAAGGGCCGAATGGCCTACTACTGCACCTATTGTCTATTGTCTATTGTCTATTGATAGTCTGAATGTTCTCAGCTTCTCCCTTTTCTTCTCTTACCATGTAACGTAAGTCTCTGAATACATTCAAGAGAGAGCTAGATAGAGCTCTTAAGGATAGCGGAGTCAGGGGGTATGGGGAGAAGGCAGGAACGGGGTACAGATTGAGAATGATCAGCCATGATCACATTGAATGGCGGTGCTGGCTCGAAGGGCCAAATGGCCTTGTCTATTGTCTATTGTCTATTGCCTATCAACATCTGCATTGGTTCTCCTCCTTGCACTCAAGCAGAACTCAACAATTTCATTACGATTGCCAACAATTCCCACCCTGTTCTCCTGAAGGTGTCTCATACCAAAAAGTCACCTATCCATGTGCTCCTCCAGAGGTGTTGTCTGACCCGTTGTGTTACTCCAGCACTGTGTCTTTTTGTATATTAACCAACATCTGCAGTTTCTTGTTTCCTCATTTTCAATGGTTGACTTTGGATCCTTCCTTTAGTTTCAGTTTAGTTTAGACATTCAGCGGGGAAATAGGGAGATCGAGTCCGCGTCGACCAGCGATCACCAACACACTAGTTCTTTCCGAGGACTGGAACACTTGGGACTATTTACAGGAGCCAATGAATCTACAAATTTGCAGGTCTTTGGAATGTGCAAGGAAACCGGAGCATCCGGATGAAACCCAATCGGCCAGAGGAAGAATGAGCAAACTCCGCACAGACAGCGCCCACAGTGAGGATCGAACCCAGGTACCTGGCGCTGTAAGGCAACAACTCTACCGTCGTGCCACCGTGCTGCTCCAATTCCTCCCTAGATTTTTTTTTACTCCATCTCAAGAGATAGGTTGGCGTCCAACTATTGATTTCAAGCACAGGAGTTTCAAGCACAGATATCTAAACTGTACGATTTATTCACAAAATGCTGGAGTAACTCAGCAGGTCAGGCAGCATCTCGGGAGAGAAGGAATGGGTGACGTTTCGGGTCGAGACCCTTCTTCAGACTGATGTCTAAACTGTACTTTCTACCATCTTGCATCCTGTAAATGCACCACTCTCATTTCCTGACTTTCAGGGTCAGAAACAGCACTGATCTGCATTTCATAGCTGAAGATTGTTACAACCCAAGACTCCTGCAGTGATGTCCTGGGCCAGAAATGATGGGCTTGCAACAGGACCTCAAATACCTTCCTCCTCATGGGAGATATTGGAAAATTTCATCTGCTGACCGCGTGTTATCAACATCTCACATTGCCTGATGATATTTTGTGCTCACACTGTTCTAATGTAATCATAGTCCAATTGCTTGAGAGCTTTAAAGGTTCAGCCAGAAATAATGACCCTTGGGATTTGTCCTCGTTTTTATAAGTCACTTATATATTCCAACTAGAAAGACACCTTGCTTCGCTGATGGGGAAGATTAGAGAGAGCTTTACTCAACATCTGTGAGAGCCTAATGCTGACACTAAGAAGTACAGGGAAATGTTACAATTCTCGGCAGTGACATGCTTTAACTTGATAAGCTTAAATTCAACAAAAAGTGTTTACATTCAAAGTGAAAAAGTGTAAATCTAACAGTTAATTAAGAGAACAAGAAGCCACTGAGCCTTTTGGTTTGCAAAAGCAAACCGTCACCCTTTAATTATTTAATCCGTGTGCAAACTTCAACAGCATTTTATTTAATATAGAGTAGCAAACCTTTCCTGGCCCCATTCGCCTCATTCATATTAATTAGAAAAGGTTATTTACCTTTTGAAATAGCGAGCAAACATGAAAGGCAAATACTTTTTACAGTAACAGAATGAAAACGAAAGCAGAAAGCAGGATGGCCACGGTGGCGCAGCGGTAGAGTTGCTGCCTTACAGCGCCTGCAGCGCCAGAGCCCCGGGTTCGATCCCCACTACGGGTGCTGTCTGTACGGAGTTTGTACGTTCTCCCCGTGACCTGCGTGGGTTTTCTCCGAGATCTCCGGTTTCCTCCCACACTCCAAAGACGTATAGGTTTGGAGGTTAATTGGCTTGGCATAAGTGTAAATTGTCCCCAGTGTGTGCAGGGTCGTGTTAATGTGTTAAAGAGAAGGGCAAAAAGTTTAAATGAGATGTTAAACTGAGGGAAGGCCAATTTTATTAACAGAAAGGCAGAGCTGGCAGGTAGGTTTCCCTGCATGTAGGTTTACATGTGTCCACTGGGAACCATTCAAAAGGAGAAATAGCAAGAGTTCGGGGCCAACATTTACCAATAAGGATAAAAGCCAAGGGTAACAAGGACAGATAGACCTCGCTTAATACGACCCACATAGCGCTGTTTCGTACAGCACTCAATCATTTTGGAGATTTAGTTGTGTTTAATGAAATATGTGGGAAGGAACTGCAGATGCTGGTTTACACCGAAGCTAGACACAAAATGCTGGAATAACTCAACGGGACAGGCAGCGTCTCTGGAGAGAAGGAATGGGTGACATTTTGGGTCAAGAACCAGGGGCCACAGTTTAAGAATAAGGGGTATCCCATTTAGAATGGAGATGAGGAAAAACTTTTTCAGTCAGAGAGTTGTAAATCTGTGGAATTCACTGCCTCAGAAGGCAGTGGAGGCCAATTCTCTGAATGCATTCAAGAGAGAGCTGGATAGAGCTCTTAAGGATAGTGGAGTCTGGGGGTATGGGGAGAAGGCAGGAACGGGGTACTGATTGAGAATGATCAGCCATGATCACATTGAATGGCGGTGCTGGCTCGAAGGGGCGAATGGCCTCCTCCTGCACCTATTGTCTATTGTCTAGACCCTTCTTCAGACTGAGAGTCAGGAGAGAGGGAGACATAGAGATGTGGAAGGGTAAAGTGTGAAAACGAGATCAAAGGGGACAAACGTCAAGGAAATTGCAGAATGGATCATGGTTGGCTATGGGGAAGGTCACAACGAGTCATCCAGTTAGTAAAATTTAATCAGTACAATGAAACTAGTCGAAGAACTAGGATGGGGGAGGGATGGAGAGAGGGGGGAAGCAAGGGTTACTTGAAGTTAGAGAAGTCAATGTTCATACTGAAGATAGACACAAAAAGCCGGAGTAACTCAGCGGTCAGACAGCATCTCTGGAGAAAAGGATTCATACCGATGGGTTGAAAATTGCTCAAGCAAAATATAAGGTGCTGTTCCTACAAATTACATTGGGCTTCACTCTGTCTTTGGCTTCAATGAATGCTTAATAGATTAGCACGGAGGTGCTCTTGAAAGCGTGGAGGCACAACGACCGGTCGGAGCTGCTGTGCCGGGTGTGCGGAGGTGTTTAAGGGGCCACAGTGACTGGAAGGCTCATTCTGCCGGGTGAGTATGGGTTGTTTTCCCGGCCACTGGGACACAGGGGCATTGCAAGGGGTGCTGGTGGGTATTGGTCTGTGTACCCCCGGGTTATGGCGTGGAGGGGCTTGCTGGAGTTGCATGGGGGAAATCAAAGCTACGGTGGAGTTGCTGCCTTACCGCGCCAGAGACCCAGGTTCCATCCTGACCACGGGTGCAACCTGCATGGAGTTTGCAAGTTCCCCCTGTGACCGCTTGTGTTTTCTCCGTGTGCTCCGGTTTCCTCCCACGTTCCAAAGACATGCACGTTGGTAGGTTTATTGTTTTATGTAAGTTGTCCCGAGGGTGTAGGTTAGAACAAGTGCACGGTGATCGTTGGTCTGTGCGGACTGGGTGAGCTGATGGTCCTGTTTCCTCGCTGTAATCTCTAAAGAACGAAAACTAAAAATAAAACTGTGTTTCGATGAGGGCAGGGCAGTGGCTGTGATTTATCTGGACTTTAAGTAGGCCTTTGCTGAGGTCCCACATGGGTGACAGGTTCAAAAGGTTAGGGGCATATGGTATCCAGAGCAAGTTGACCAACTGGATCCAAAGTTGGCTTGGCAATTGGAGACAGGACAATGGTTGAGGGTTGCAAGTGGATGCCCAGTGGTGTCCCACTATGATCATGGTTGGGACCATTGCTGTTCATCATATATCTAGATATGGGAGGCATGCTCAGTACGTTTGAGGTTGAAGCAAAGATTGCCAGAGATGTTGACAGTATGGATGGTAGACTTATGCTGCAGAGAGGTAATAATGTGTTGGTGACATGGGCTGAGAAATGGCAGATGGAGTTTAATTCAGATGAATGTGAGGCAGTGCATTTTGGAATGGTAGGATCTTGAGGAGCATTGATGGACAGCGCGACCCTGGAGTTCAGGTCCATTAATCTTTGAAAGTTAAAAAAGTGGAAGGGAAGTGGAAGAGAGCACTCCTAACACATGGCATCCCTGTGTGGTACCTCAGCTGCACGGAGGCAGAAAGGAAAGCTCTTCAGCGGGTAGTCCATAGAGCTCAGAGGATCATCGGAACACAGCTACCAGCCTTGGAGGGCATCTAAAACACACGATGCCTCAGAAAAGCCACCAGCATCCACAAAGACTCTTCACACCCCTGCAACAGTCTGTTCGAACTCCTTCCATCGGGCAGACGATACAAGACCTCCAGACTCAGGAACAGCTTCATCCCCAGGGCCATAGCTGCTATGAACCGGTCCTGCTGAGCCGGATGGTCACATCGCACAGTGATCCGGCACAGATCTACTTGCACTTTATTCTGTCTTAAAACTGTTACAATTTGTTTCGTTGGGTTGTTGTTGTTTAAATTAATACTGACTAGCTAATTAAATTATTGCATCATATGGGAGGCGCATTCCCAATCTCGTTGTCCCCCTGTACAATGACAATAAAGATATATTGTATTGTATTGTATTGTATTGTATTGTATTGTATTGGAACGGGGTTAGGAAGGCATATGGAATAGTGGCCTTCATTAGTTGGGCCATCGAACACAGAGTAAGGAGATAACGTTCCAACTTTATAAAACTTTGTTAAGACTTCACCTGGAGTTCTGTGTGACATTCCGGTCATTATGGTACAAGAAGGATATGAAGGGAGATTCACAGGAATGTTGCCTGGGATGGAAAGGTTCAGTTATGGGGGAAGAGACTGGTGATGCTAGGTTTATTCTCCATAGAGAGGAAGAGGTTAAGTTGGGGATATGATTGAGGTGTGTAAAATGATGAGGGATGTAGATAGCATAGATGCAGGAAGTTCCTGACAGAGGCAGGAAGCCTTGCCCCATTGTCGGGGGTAGGTGAAACCAGAGGACAGATATTTCAGGTAAGTGGGGAAAATATTCATTGGGGATATGAGTGGGGCATTTTACACTCAGGCAGTGGTAAATACCTGGAATGCACTGCCTGGGAGAGTGGTCGCAGCTGGACTGCTGACAAGTAGTGAGATGAGCACTTGGATCATTTTCACTTTTAGATCGGAATGGACCAAGTACTGGGCAATTGGGTTCATACAGAAGGGTGCTCAGTGGTTGGCATGGATGGGTTGGGCCGAATGGTCTGTCTCATTGCTGCACAATTCTATGACTAGAAAATCATGCATCTTGGCTTCTCTAAGCCGCCACGATAGCAAAAAGAAAAAACCTTGCACTGAAATAATGTCTTTCATGACCTCAGATTAGTCTGGAGTGCTCTCCAGCCCAATTAAGGGCTTTCGAAGGACAGTTACTAATGAAATGTACGTTTTAAGAATGATAAATTTACACAGCAATGAGCATCCTTGTAAATGAGAAACTTCTCAATGTCGATTGTAATTCTAAACTCATTGCAACTCCTTTCAATTGTGAGTTTTTGAAAAGGCAGGAGATAACGATGACCTAACTGAACACAACAATTAAGATCACGGATTAGCACTCCAGCATTGCCTACGTGTGCGTGGTTTAAGAATATCGTGGGCACACTCGGCTGAGAGAGACAGATTTCTGGATGACAGGGAAGTGATGCGTCATCAGAGTCAGGCACAAGAGTGGAGTTCAGGCCAAGGCAACGATCTTACTCACTTGTGGAGCAAGCTCAAGAGATTTAGTTCAGAGACCCAGCGTGGAAATAGGCCCTTCGTCCCAATGAGTCCGTGCCGGCCCGTTCACATTAGTTCCTTGCCATCCCACTTTCGCATCCACTCCTTACACTGTAGGGGGCAGTTTACAGAAGCCAAGTAACCAATAAACCTGCTCATCTTTGGAGTGTGGGAGGAAACCGGAGCACCCGGAGAAAACCCATGCGCTCACAGGGAGAGCATACAACCTCCGCACAAATAGCGCCCATAGTCAGGATCGAACCCAGGTCTCTGGCACTGTGTGTGAAGAAGGGTCTCGACCCGAAACCTCACCCATTCCTTCTCTCCAGAGATGCTGCCTGACCCGCTGAGTTACTCCAGCATTTTGTGTCTACCTTTGATTTAAACCAGCATCTGCAGTTCTTTCCTACACACTGTGAGGCAGCAACTCTATCTGGCCTATTCCATTACTTTTATGTAAAGTACAATTGCATTACCAAATCGTACCACAGTGATATCTGTGTGTCACGTTGTGTGTTACCTGTCTCACAGTGAGTCTTGTGTCTGGAGACTTCTTAGAGATTGTATGTCCTACAGCCTAACCTACAACTTTGAACAGCTTCCACCTGCATCTCGCAAATGTCATTGAATTCCTTCAATCTCATTGCATTTTTGTTGCTTACTGCCAGACATCCATTGTATTTATATTTACCTGATTTTAGGTGACCATTTAACATAATAATCGCCTGCTGTATCAGAGATATTTATGAGGTATTTTCCCTGGGGATGAGCAACCTTTCAAACGATGCATTCATCTATCACGGGAAGGTGTCTGAAAGACAATCTCTTTTTAACTGTCTAGCATGGTTGAAAATGCATTGATGGATAACAATGAGAAAGAGATCACCACACTTTCATAGATGCTTATTACTGACTCCATTTATAACACTTAAAACATACAGCTGTGCTTCAGCATTTTGTTCTGGGCTGATTATAAATGATCCGTGTGTTTTAGATCCATCTGAAGTGCTTCAATCAAAATGTGCTTATTAAAGGGAGGATAATACTGGGCGTGATCAGATACCTCTCTTCAAATGGTAAATTCTGAGGTTAAAACTGCCTCGGGAAGGTTGCATTTCACATCTTGCTTCAAGACTGAAGATTTAAGTTTGGTTCCATCAAAAAGAAGTTCAGAATTAGGTGGCAAAGTTGCTGCCTCACAGTGCCAGAGACCTGGGTTCGATCCTGAACTCGGGTGCAGTCGGTCCAGAGTTTGTACGTTCTCACTGTGACGGAGTGGGTTTCCTCAAGGTGCCTTGTTTTCCTCCCATATTCCAAAGATGTACAGGGTTTGTAGGTTAATAAGATTCTGTAAATTGTCCCCCGTGTGTCAGATGGAACTAGTGTATGGGTGATCGCTGGTCGAAGTGGACTCGGTGGGCTGATGGGCCTATTTAAAAGACAATAGACAATAGGTGCAGGAGGAGGCCATTCGGCCCTTCGAGCCAGCACCGCCATTCAATGTGATCATGGCTGATCATTCTCAATCAGTACCCCGTTCCTGCCTTCTCCCCATACCCCCTGACTCCGCTATCCTTAAGAGCTCTATCTAGCTCTCTCTTGAATGCATTCAGAGAATTGGCCTCCACTGCCTTCTGAGGCAGAGAATTCCACAGATTCACAACTCTCTGACTGAAAAAGTTTTTCCTCATCTCAGTTCTAAATGGCCTACCCCTTATTCTTAAACTGTGGCCCCCTTGTTCTGGACTCCCCCAACATTGGGAACATGTCTCCTGCCTCTAACATGTCCAACCCCTTAATATTCTTTCCATGCTGTATCTCTAAACTAAACTAAACTAAATTGCACAGCACTACTTTAAATACCCAGAGAGAGTCCATTTCATCCTGCGCTGACTTTGTGCTGAAGTTATTCAAAGCTAATCCTGCTCAAAGGAAACATCATTACTCTGTCTCAAATTTAATATGGATTACAAGTGCTGTCGGTAGATAATCATTAGGTCATTTAATGTGAAGATCCCCTGCTTTCCAATCTCCCAGTAGTCACTATAATCACCCAGTAGTAAGAGTTACAAGCATATCTAAATTGGAGGGCTTGAGATACAAGGAGAGATTGGATGGGCTTGGTCTGTTTTACCTGGAGCAAAGGAGGCTGAGAGATGACATGGCAGAGGTATATAAAATTACGAGATGGTCAGATAGTCAGAATCTGTTTAAAATAAATTCTGAACTTCAGAAATTCTGAGCACATAGATTTAAGGTGAAACGGAGGTGTGATTACAAAGGAATTTGAGGGACAAATGTTCCACACAAGGAGTAGTTGGCATCTGGAATGAGCTGTCAGAGGAGGTGGTGGAGGCATAAGCAGTTGACATTTAGGTGGCATTTCAGAGGCATCTGGACAGGTGTTTCAATGAGCAAAGCCAAGAAGGATATGGAATTAATGCAGAAAGTGGGTTTAACATAGATGGGCATGATGAACGTCATAGACACGATGGGCCGAAGGGCCCGTTTCTATTGCTATACTGTGAGGGGCACATACACCTCTTTCAGCAAGCCCCCACGCATTTACAATAAGAATTCCTTAGACCCGAAATTAAACACTTTCATTGCAAAGGGGGGCATTCTATTCCCCCTGCTAATTGCCTGCTTCACCTGCACATTGGTTTTCAGTGACTTGTGCATGACGCACACTTTGCACGGCATTGCAACCCAGTCTCTCATCAATGAAAAACAACACTCGGCTTTTCTCTGTGGCAATTTGTTCCCAGCTAAAGAGGGAAACTTCAGGCTCTGCACGGAAAGACTTGCCACGTTCCCAAAATTCTGGCTTGATCATGAAACGTACCTGTTAATAAGACAAACATTGCCAATTCTTTTCTTAACTGCGGTCGACAACTACACTCAACCACAAGGACTCAACGCACATATAACAACACAGAAGGCACAGATGGGCGTTTGACAATTTTTCATTGCTTGTTCCATTTCACAGAATTCAACACATCTGGCATGCAGCAGAAAGCATCTTTGCACTAATTTGTTTGTCACTGTATATTGAAACTACTATCTGTCATCTTGTCATGTTTTTGTTGTCCCAAGCTGTATGAAGACATGGCAAGCGAGAAGCCTCCGTTGTAGGTCCCATTGGGACTCAGTCGTGCAAAGTGCCACCTGTTTCAAAGTTTCGGCATCTTCTGGCCCACTGCAGATGCTGGCAGAATAAAGCACAAGTCAGCATTCTTCGAGAGGCCGAGCAGACCATTCGTTCCACAAGCCCATGCTCTCCAAAGGCTATAGTTTCCGTCAGGACATTCATCAATAATGCATACTTGCGCAGTAGCTACATCACCAGCACATCATTTATTTATCAAGTGTTAAGTACTGCTACTATTATTGTAAAAACAGTTTGTATGATTAATGTAATAAATTCAATGATACTTTAATGTCACATGTATCTACGTACAGTGAAATGCTTTCTTTTCACAAGTTCACAAGTTCTAAGAGTATAATCAGGCCATTCGGTCCATCGAGTCTACTCCGCCATTCAATCATGGCTGATCTCTGCCTCCTAATCCCATTCTCCTGCCTTCTCCCCATAACCCTTGACACCCGTTCTAATCAAGAATTTGTCAATCTCTGCCTTAAAAATATCCACTGACTTGGCTTCCACAGCCCTCTGAGTTCCACAGTTTAGCTACCCTCTGACTAAAGAAGTCCCTCCTCGCCTCCTTTTCAAACGTATAAGATTATTAAGGGGTTGGACACGTTAGAGGCAGGAAACATGTTCCCAATGTTGGGGGAGTCCAGAACAAGGGGCAACAGTTTAAGAATAAGGGGTAGGCCATTTAGAACTGAGATGAGGAAAAACTTTTTCAGTCAGAGAGATGTGAATCTGTGGAATTCTCTGCCTCAGAAGGCAGTGGAGGCCAATTCTCTGAATGCATTCAAGAGAGAGCTAGATAGAGCTCTTAAGGATAGCGGAGTCAGGGGGTATGGGGAGAAGGCAGGAACGGGGTACTGATTGAGAATGATCAGCCATGATCACATTGAATGGCGGTGCTGGCTCGAAGGGCTGAATGGCCTCCTCCTGCACCTATTGTCTATTGTCTATTGAATCATTCTTAGAATCATTCTCGTAAACCTCCTCTGGACCCTCTCCAGAGCCAGCACATCCTTCCTCAGACATGGGGCCCAAGCAACCCAGTAAAATCAAATAGCAGACCTCACCTTGGCAGTAGGCAAGTGTCGCCACGTTTATGGTGCCGACAAAGTTACAGAAGTTCACCGAACGGTCTCGTCTTCTGCCTGATGCCCCATTTGATACCCCCGAAGCCGGGTCCTCCCATTGTCTTCGGGTCCCCTCCAATTGTTCTTGATGCCACTCCCTCACTACCCCTTCCCCCCCCCCTCCCCTCACCCTCCCCCCCCCCCCCCCAGCTCAACTAAACACCACCAGGACTCAGGAGATAATCGTAGCACTTTCTCCATCACCCTCCTTCCCAGGAACTTTGTCTCAATATCTATTGACTGATCAGCTTTTTCAAACATTTCAGAATTCAGTGATCTAAAAGTGTAGAGAATCAGTTTCAGGGCTTTATAACGAAGAGTAGATTTGTTTATAAAAGCAAGCACGTCAACGACTGTTCAGGTTCTCTTCTTCAAATTGAGGATGACTTAATTGACATCCCTCACGACTGATGTGATGTCAAAAGTGACAACATCCAGCACAAATATCTGGCAACGTTATAATAATGCAGAGTCCCCACGAAATGCATTATCAGGTCACAATAAAGCAAAAGTCAACAGTTCTAAACATAATTGAAGCTACGTTTCTGGCAAAGGGCGGGGGAAAAGAAACAGCGGGACGTCTAAGGAGAGAGACATTTAGGCACAGACACTGTGGGCTGATGGACCTGTGCCCATGTTTTACTTTGGGATACTGTGCTACATACACCATGCTAGAATCAGAAGAAGGGTCCCGACCCGAAACATCAACCAGCCTTTTCCTCCAGAGATGCTGGCTGACCTGCTGAGTTACTCTAAGGTATTGTGATACCTTCGATTTGTACCAGCATCTCCAGTTATTTTCCTACACAACTTGCTGAGTTACTCTAGCACTCTGTGTCTATCTTCGGTATAAACTTGCATCTGCAGTTCCTTTCTACCTATAATACTTTTCCATATTCTATGAGAGAGAACATTATTAGGATAAAAAGCACTTGGTGTAACTTCTTCTCATTCTGTTGCCTGTTACATTGAGTGAGATGCCGAAATGTTCATTTAAAATATAATAATCACTCCGCAAAAATACTTTCAATGATCGTCACAACAACAATTTACATTTATGCTGCAGCTGGAGTAGAATAAAATGGGCCAAGGACCCACAGGATCTAAAGATGAGACTGACACTGAGACAAGCAGAGAGATTTGGACAACTGACCAAAAGTAGATGAGACAAGAATTTCTGGAGGTATCACAAAATGCTGGAGTAACTCAGCAGGTCAGGCAGCATCTAGGAGAGAGGGAATGGGTGACGTTTCGGGTCGAGACCCTTCTTCAGACTGTCTGAAGAAGGGTCTCGACCCGAAACGTCACCCATTCCCTCTCTCCTAGATGCTGTCTGTCCTGCTGAGTTACTCCAGCATTTTGTGATACCTTCGATTTGTACCAGCATCTGCAGTTATTTTCCTACACAAGAATTTCTGGAAGGCAGCGAAGGAGCTGGAGAGATGAAGAGCTTTGGGATGGGAATCCCAGGAAACATAATGAGGCATGCTGTAATTTCCATAGTACGCTCAGGAGAAGAATGGGTTTGGATGCTCCCCTGATCAATGAGTTCTGGAAGGTGGTAAGGCACGAACGTTAGGTTTGAGGGCGTGCAGCGTAGGTTTACTAGGTTAATTCCCGGAATGGCGGGACTATCATATGTTGAAAGACTGAAGTTGAGCGACTAGGCTTGTATACACTGGAATTTAGAAGGATGAGAGGAGATCTTATCGAAACGTATAAGATTATTAAGGGGTTGGACACGTTAGAGGCAGGAGACATGTTCCCAATGTTGGGGGAGTCCAGAACAAGGGGCCACAGTTTAAGAATAAGGGGTAGGCCATTTAGAACTGAGATGAGGAAAAACTTTTTCAGTCAGAGAGTTGTGAATCTGTGGAATTCTCTGCCTCAGAAGGCAGTGGAGGCCAATTCTCTGAATGCGTTCAAGAGAGAGCTAGATAGAGCTCTTAAGGATAGCGGAGTCAGGGGGTATGGGGAGAGGGCAGGAACGGGGTACTGATTGAAAATGATCAGCCATGATCACATTGAATGGCGGTGCTGGCTCGAAGGGCCGAATGGCCTCCTCCTGCACCTATTGTCTATTGTCTATTGTCTATTGTCTATTGTTTGGCAGTGGGCATTGCTCAGTGGTTGAAAAGCTCATTGACACTTATGCTTGCTGGTCTCACATGAAGAATACTCAGCTCGCTGAGGGCCTGAAGGCCTGGCAGTGCAATGGAGCCACACCCCAGCATGGGTCTTCAGGACAGGAGGAGGAGAGCAAACTAGGAGAAAAAGGAATGAGAGAAAGTATCAGCTGGACGCAACAGTCTGGTCACCCTCTCCCTGCCCTGCCTCCTCCCTCCTAGTTGGTGCTGCCATTCCTCATTCAGTTGGGCTTCAGTCTGACTGCTGAGGAGGGCGCTAATCATATCATTGCCCTGTTGGGTGAAGAGAAAGGGGTTCTCCTGTTGGTATCGGAGCATCCATATTATCATGTCCCGATTCTTGACTTTTAGCAAAGCCATCAAAAATGAATAACTTGTCTCGTTGATACAATTGACTGCCATCAATAGGCACCATCACAAAGGCTAAATATCCTATTCCAATTACTCGGTTCCTCAGCACTTCATCGATCGATCAGGCTCGATTCCAATCAGGTATTATCTTTCCGCTGACTGGGTAGCACGCAACAAAAGCTTTTCACTGTGCCTCAGTACACATGACGATAAAGTAAACTCATTCATTTTAGTCCACCAATGTCTTTGAGAAGTGCCGATGGCACAAGAAGGCATTGGTAATTTTTCCTGACCGACTGCACGATACACTATTGTGACTGCAGATGAAGTAGTCCATAGATAAGGCAGCAGTGAAGCTTGCCAACAATGTGGCAAGGAAGAAAAACACCAGCAAGACGCTTAATTCGGCCAGAACAAAGCAAGATCAGCAATTCTCAACACCATTTACATTGTATAGTAACCTATAGAAACGCAGCACTGAAATTTAACTCTGAGCCACTTGAAGCCATTTCCAGGCAAGTGTGTGGTCAGAGATGGGTTTTGAAGGAGAGGAATGGAAAGGTTTAGTGATAGGAGAGTGGAAAGGTTCACTGCAAATTATTAGGTAATCCCTTTAAAAAGCTCAGCTATATTTTTCACTGCCAGTGGCCATCAACCTCTACAATGCTCCCAAGCGCTGGAGTAACTCAATGGTCAGGCGGCATCTCGGGGGAACATAAATGGATGACATTTAGGATTGAGACCCTTCATCCTGACTCAAGCGGCCACCCAGTCATGTTCTCCAGAGACGCTGCCTGACCTGCTGAGTTACTCCAGCACTTTTTCTCTTTTATTTGTGTAAACTAGCATTTGCAGTTCCTTGTGCCTCCGACCGCTACCATGCTTTTGTGCCCCCAGTATTGCAGGTTGGTGCAGAGGGGCTTTAGAGAAGGTACAAGTTCTGGGCTTTGATCCAACTCAAAGCCAAGCAGCCAGACATTAACAGTGCACCTCCTCCTGAACGCCAGACATCTGTGGTCATCAGGACCCCACATTGTTTTATCATGGAAGAACTCACACGTGAAGTGTGTTTATGTTAATCATGTACTGTATTGTCTTTCCGCTGACTGGTTAGCATGCATCAAATGCTTTTCACTGTACCTCTTGGGACATGTGACAATAAACTAGACTAGGTTTATTATTGCTACGTGTATCGAAGTATAGCGAAAGGCTTTGTTTTGCATTCTATCCGATCAAATCAGGTAATATTATACATTCAATCAAACCAAACTCAAGTACAATAGGTAGACCAAAAGGGAAAGATACAGAGTGCAGAATACAGTTCTCGGCATTGTTAAAGCACCAATTCCAGAGACAAAGTCTTATGTCTGCATTGGGGTAGAATGCTTTATTGTCACATGTGACAACTCACCGTGAAATTATTTGCATAATAGTCGCCCCATAAAGGGCGCTGAAAAAGTTACAAAGCATGACAAAGTTACAAAGGTGAATTGGACAATACCATAGTTTATGTCCAAAACAACTTCCATCTCCCTCTCTTTCTCTCTCTTTCTCTCTCTTTCTCTTCTCTCTCTTTCTCTCTCTCTCTTCTCTCTCTTCTCCTCTCTCTCTCTCTCTCTCTCTCTCTCTCTCTCTCTCTCTCTCTCTCTCTCTCTCTCTCTCTCTCTCCTCTCTCTCTCTCTCTCTCTCTCTCTCTCTCTCTCTCTCTCTCTCTCTCTCTCTCTCTCCTCTCTCTCTCTCTCTCTCTCTCTCTCTCTCTCTCTCTCTCTCTCTCTCTCTCTCTCTCTCTCTCTCTCTCTCTCTCTCTCTCTCTCTCTCTCTCTCTCTCTCTCTCTCTCCCTCCCTCCCTTTATCTCTCTCTCTCCATCTCTCTCTCTCTCTCCCTCCCTGTCTCTTTCTCTCACCCATACAAACACACAAACTGCAAAGAAAGTTATTAATTGTCAGAACAGGATAAGTGCTGGTTTACACAAAGAAAAGAGAAAAAGTGCTGGAGTAACTCAGCAGGTCAGGCAGCGTCTCTGGAGAACATGACTGGGTGGCCGCTTGAGTCAGGATGAAGGGTCTCAATCCTAACAAAGTTTTGTAACTTTGTTGGTGCCAGAACATGTCGGCACTTGTGTGCTGCCTAGGCGAGGTCTGCTATATGATTTTACTGGATTTCATTCAAAACAAAGCATTTCACTGTACCTCAGTACACGGGGCAATAAAATGTCATTGAATTGAACTGAATCATTGAGTGTAGGATCACTGAATTCTTAATGATTTGCTGAGTCCCGGTATTAGCGTTTTATTTTTATTTCTTTTTATTCAAGAGCAATGGCGATACGGCAACAGGGCAATTCATTCAAATATCTGCAGACCCTTAACTAAAAACTGAACCCGTCATAACTAACAAACAAAGAGACTGTGGAACTGGAACTAAAGGGCTGAAAACTGAACATGACTACAGATAAAAGACATTGGGCTTTCACACAGAACCTTTTACACAGAATGCACTGCTGTAAAACAAGCTTCCTTATCTATACAGTGCGATTGATGCCCTTTGAATGCAGCAATCGAAGATGAAAGTCGCAGGGGTTAAATTGCAGTGCAGCTGCCTGACACCTCACCAGTGTTGCAGTGCTAATTGTTTAGGTGCCGGAGCGACCACTGTTTAAATTCCCTGCTAGTTAAAATTTCCTCCCACTTAGACTACTGCAACTCCCTATACACTGGGATCAGCCAATCATCCTTATCCTGCTTGCATATTGGGCCAAAACGCCGCAGCGAGACTCCTGACGGGTACCCGTAAAAGGACCACATCACCCCGATTCTGGCCTCTCTCCACTGGCTCCCAGTACGGTACAGAATCAACTTCAAACTCCTCCTATTCACATACAAAGCCCTAAACGGGCTTGCCCCCCCCCCTATATCAAAAATCTTCTAACCACCACTCTATCTCCAGGTCCCTCAGGTCAGCCGACTTGGGGCTACTCACTATCCCGCGGTCTAGGCTTAAGCTCAGGGGTGACCGCGCTTTTGCGGTTGCAGCTCCTAGACTGTGGAACATCATCCCTCTCCCCATCAGAACTGCCCCCTCCATCGACTCCTTTAAGTCCCGGCTCAAAACCTATTTCTACTCCCTAGCGTTTGAGGCCCTCTGAAGGGGCGCTGTGAATTGTTTATGTATGTGCTGTTATGTTTGTGTGCCATTGTATGTTCATTCTTAGTACCTGAACTGATGTACAGCACTTTGGTCAACGTGAGTTGTTTTAAAATGTGCTATACAAATAAAATTGACTTGACTTGACTTGACTAATATTCCCCGCTGTTTATTTAGGCTTTTCTTTACAGAGGTACCGGAGCGGCGCTCCGGTGAACTGCAGCAGCACTGCACCCCTGCACTTCACTGTTCACAGCTACTCTACAAATGTCTTTGTACCAGATCTCACAGAGACACAACTTCTGCAGCCCCTTGTCTTTATCAGAAACAATAATCCTGGGAATCTTACAACTTAGATTGTCACAAAATGCTGGAGTAACTCAGCGGGTCAGGCAGCATCTATGGAGAGAAGGAATGGGTGACGTTTTGGGTCGAGACCCTTCTTCAGACTGAGAGTAAGGGGAGAGGGAGACAGAGATAAGGAAGGGTAAGGTATGAAAACGAGACATCAAAGGGGTTGACGTTCGAGGGAAAATGTAGAATAGATCATTGTGGGCGAGGGGGAGATTCTCTGGATCTCACACCTTGTAATGTGCAAGCTTTCACAATGAGAAAATGCTATTGCAGAGGAATTTCATTAATAGGTAGCAGTAGTAGTAAAGGTCCGAGCCACACACTCTGCCCACCCTCTTGTTATATGACTTTGTCCAGCTGCCCAGGTGAAGGTTGGCATAGACTCGAACAGAGGTGAATGGGAGGGGCAGTAACATTACTGATGGCACTGTTTTAAGCCTGGATTCCTTCTGCTTCTGATCTTAGGAAGACACTGGAGATTAATGGCGCCCTTAATGCAGCTTTGTACATTCACCAATGTCATAATGACAGCTGCTGTTGAATGAGTGAAACTCTTAGCTATTAATAGTCATGTTTTAAGCACATGTGCCGACCTCCAGAACTTTTAGAAGGACATTAAACAGCACCAAGCAAAAAAAAAAACAGCTGACAATTGAAAAAAAAACTCCCCCTCCCATTCCCACACTGACCTTTTCTGTCCTGGGCCACTTCCACTGTCAGAGTGAGGCCTGATGCAAATTGGAGAACAGCACCTCATATTTCGCTTGGGCAGCTTACAAGCCAGGGTTATGAATACTGATTTCTCTAACTCAAGTTTCCCTCTCTCTCCTTCCCTCCCCCATCCTGGTTCGATCCGATTAGTTTCACTGTCCTCCTGATTAAATATTTGCTGATTGTATGCATCCACTGTCACCATCCCCTCAGCTAACAATGAACCATTCTACATTTTATAGACAATAGACAATAGACAATAGGTGCAGGAGGAGGCCATTCGGCCCTTCGAGCCAGCACCACCATTCAATGTGATCATGGTTGATCATTCACAATCAGTACCCCGTTCCTGCCCTCTCCCCATACCCCCTGACTCCGCTATCATTAAGAGCTCTATCTAGCACTTTCTTGAAAGCATCCAGAGAATCGGCCTCCACTGCCTTCTGAGGCAGAGAATGCCACAGATTTACAACTCTCTCTGCCACAGAAGGTAGTTGAGGCCAGTTCATTGGCTATATTTAAGAGGGAGTTAGATGTGGCCCTTGTGGCTAAAGGGATCAGGGGGTATGGAGAGAAGGCAGGTACAGGTTACTGAGCTGGATGATCAGCCATGATCATATTGAATGGCGGTGCAGGCTCGAAGGGCCGAATGGCCTACTTACTCCTGCACCTAATTTCTATGTTTCTATGTTTCTATGTTATCATTGTCTGCTTTGGCCTGTGTTTCACACCTTAACCTTCCATATCTCTATGACTCCCTCTCCCCTGACTCTCAGTCTGAAGAATGGTCTCGACCCGAAACGTCACCTATTATGATTGGCATGGACATCGTGGGCTGAAGGGCCTGTTCCTATGCAGTACTTTTCTATCATCTATGTTCCCTGCAGCTCGGGAATTCCCTACATGTCCGGGTAGTGTGGAAGGGCAGCCAGTGACAGCCGAGGCTTTTTGGTCTTCACGGAGTGGGCTTCTTGGGCAGCAGACACCCTCTCCGCCCAATCTTGTTCTAGATACGAATCAAAAAAGTGTATTTTGTTGCCAACAGCTGCCATTAAAAAGAATCAAATGAGAGGCCAGGGACATTTGCTGACTTGTTGGATTTTACAGGAAAGTGGGTCAGCTGCGATAGCAATTTTCATTTTCCCATTGTCAATAGTGAATGCCTCTAGCACTCACTTTCCCATTTTACTCAGCTCAGGGGTGACCGCGCTTTTGCGGTTGCAGCTCCTAGACTGTGGAACAGCATCGGGCTTGTCCCCCCCTAAACGGGCTTGCCCCCCCATATCAAAAATCTTCTAACCCACCACTCTATCTCCAGGTCCCTCAGGTCGGCCGACTTGGGGCTACTCACTATCCCGCGGTCTAGGCTTAAGCTCAGGGGTGACCGCGCTTTTGCGGCTGCAGCTCCTAGACTGTGGAACAGCATCCCTCTCCCCATCAGAACTGCCCCCTCCATCGACTCCTTTAAGTCCAGGCTCAAAACCTATTTCTACTCCCTAGCGTTTGAGGCCCTCTGAGGGGGCGCTGTGAACTGTTTATGTATGTGCTGTTATGTTTGTGTGCCATTGTATGTTCGTTTTTTCTTAGTACCTGAACTGATGTACAGCACTTTGGTCAACGTGGGTTGTTTTTAAATGTGCTATACAAATAAAATTGATTTGACTTGACTTGACTTGACTACTCTCTGTCAGTCTGCTCTTGAAGTATAAAACCAGTCTGATGGGAGTGGCCATATTTCCACCACTTGTTTTTGTTTTATCTCCGAGAAGCGGGCGCATTTCTCCCAGTGCAACGTGAACGCTCTAAACATGTATCCCGGCAGTGTTTGATTGTTTACTCGGTCTCGCCGTCTCTCCACCTTCCCTCCATTCCTCATTTGCTGAGTCCCAGATACTGATCCACCTGCAAGTGTGGTCCTGCCGGTGAGCCAGCAGAACTGTCGAGCTAGAGTTACAGAAATGGGGCCTCGGTCCACTACACCCAACCAGATTATTCTGCCCATCTACACTGATCCCACTCGCCCACATTAGGACTCGATCATTCAATGTTTTTAGGTGTCTGTCTAAATGCCTCTTACATGTAGTAATTCCACCACCTCCTCTGGCAGCTCATTCCAGATATTAACCACTCTCTGCGTACCTCTTCTCATTCTGAAGGAGGGTTCCCTTCTCCTCAGTCTGAAGAAGGGTGTTGACCCGAAACGTCACCAATTCCTTTTCTCCAGAGATGCTGCCTGACCCTCTGAGTTACTCCAGCATTTTGTATCTATCTTTGGTGTAAACCAGCATCTGCAGTTGCTTCCTGCAAGAAGCTTTCCCCTCAGATCTCCTTTACCGCTCCTTACTCTCACATAAAACCTCTGCCTATTGTTTTTGATACCCCAATCTTGGGAAAATAATGAAATGTAGGAGGAGAATTTCCATTAAAAGTAGGCAATACTTTGAGGTATATATGATCAGTCTGGAGAAGGGTTCTGACCCGAAACAACATCTATCCATGTTTTCCTGAGATGCTGCTTGACTCGTTGAGCTACTCCAGCACTTAGCACCTTAACATGGGAAAATGGTTCTGACTGTCTACCCTATTTATGCTTCTCAGCATCTTATATAGTTCCATCCGTTGGAGGACTGACTATAAATGGGTTCAGTGGATCAATGCTTCTTTATTATCACGTATGCACAGCACAGTCAAGTTATTTTGCACAACTCGCAAAAGCACTTTGTATATGTTCAACCTATCTACACCCCTCATGATTTTATTCACATCTATAAATATATCCTTCAGTCTCCTGCGCTTGAAGGAATAAAGTCCTAACCTGATCAACCTCTCCCTGTAGCTCAGGCCCTGTAGTCCTGGCCACATCCTCGTAAATCTCCTCTGTACTCTTTCCAGCTGAATGGAATCTTTCCTGTGCAGAGTAACTAGAACTGGCCACAATTGGCCACTGTAGATATGCTTACTTTGCGTGGTAGAATCTGGAGGGCCGGGGTTTAAACTTTATATAAGTTTATAAAACCATGAGGAGCATAAATAAGGCAAACAGGAACAGTCTTTTACCCGGGGCATAGGTTTAAAATGAGAGGAGAAAAAATTAAAAGGAACTGGAGGGGCGCCCTTTCCAGAGGGTGGTGCATATATAAGATGAGCTGACTGAAGAAGTGTTAGAGGTGGGTCAAATTACAGCATTTATAAAACACTTGGACAGGTACAGGGATAGGAACGTTGAAGTTAAGTTAGGCATAGTTAAGTGGGACCAACTCAGTTAGGCCACTTGGTCTGTGTAGATGAGTTTGGCCGAAGAGCCTGTTTCCATGGTGTATAGCTCCATGACTCCATGACTCTGCTCACGTTAGGGTTGCCAACTGTCCCGTATTAGCTGGGACACCCCGTATATTGGGCTAAATTGGTTTGTCCTGTATGGGACCGCCCTTGTCCCATATTAGGCCCGGACACTGTAGGCCCAGACACTGTAGTCTGTTGTGATATTGCAGGGACTACTTTGTTGTATCACAAGGACTACTTTGTTTGCTTGTGTAGTAACATGTATATAAGAGAATGAGGTGATTAGGTGGCCACTCTGGTTCCAGATGGCCACGGAATAAACAGCCTGGATTTAAGCTCCAGCATTATAACCTTTTAAACACGTGTACTTATGGTCCGTCCAGGGTCATAACAAAGGTACAACAGATACCGGACCACGAAGTACAACATAGTCCAGGACACTGTAGGTCCGGACACTGTAGGCCCGGACAGTGTAGGTCCAGACACTGTAGGCCCGGACACCGTAGGCCCGACACTGTAGGCCCGGACAGTGTAGGTCCAGACACTGTAGGCCCGGACACTGTAAGCCCGACACTGTAAGTCCAGACACTGTAGGTTCGGACAGTGTAGGTCCAGACAGTGTAGGCCTGGAGGCCCGGGCGCCGCCTAGCGGAGGTTGCGTAGCAACCCGCCTCCCGGTCCGGGTGGCCACCATTGGTGGAGCGGGAGCACGTGACCGCTGGCTGGGTGAGGTCACGTGGGGCGCGGGGCGGTAGGTGTTGGCACCCCTAACTCACGTGCAAGTGAGCAAAGATATCTGAGACACCTGCAAGGAATTCACAGGAGTAACTCAAGGACACGTGGAGCAGTGGGGAGAACCCTGGTTGATTTTAAACTTTATCCTCTCTCTCCCCTTGGCGGGACATATACTTTCTGGTTTTGCTGGAAACTGGGACTGTTCGTTAATATTAAAATTTCTAATTATGTTAAGTAGCATGCTGTTAAGTGAAAACAATGTATTTTGTAGCAGGAAACATGTATTTCCAAACATCAGGGCAGAGTGTCTACCTGCCATGAGCGAAAAACAATCAATGACTGAGAAATCCTTAGAGTTCTGCAGCATGGCTGGTTACCGTAGTGACTGAGCCACTTCAGAGCAAAGAAGATGTATAGTCTTAGAAAAAAAATCTACTGTAGAATCTAAAAAGGCATTTAGTAGACTTTCCCCTCAGGGCACCGTGATTAGTATTTGTGTGTTGAGTGGATTTGACTGTCTATTTATGAGTCTTTCAGGCTTTGCACGTTAAAAACCTTTTAGAGTAAGATTGCTGCAATGTTTTACAGCAGGTTTTTTTTGTGTCATTCCTGTGCTACTTCCAGTCAGTGATAAGTAAATACTGGTGCAGCACGATGTTTTTAAGATGTTTAAAATAGCATCAACATGAGTTTGTGTAATAGGAGAACAGAAGCATGTTGGGTTATCATAAGTACTTCAGGGCAAAGACACTTGGTTAATTCAGATGGAAAAAGGACTAAAGGAGGCTGGAGACACGAGCAACTGCAGATGCTGTCTGACCCGCTGAGTTACTCCAGCTTATTGAGTCCGTCCTGGATTCAAGTCCAGTTCCTTCCTACACAACTGCTGATGTTGGTTTACGAAAGAAGACACAAAGTGCTGGAGTAACTCAGCAGGTTAGACAGTATCTCTGGTGAACATGGATAGGTGAGGTTTCAGGTTGGGATCCTTCTTCACTCTGTATGCAATAGGGGGAAGAACAAAGCTTATCAACCACTAGGTGGATGCAGGTGAGAGGGGTTATCATTATCATTATCATATACATACAGCCGGAAACAGGCCTTTTCGGCCCTCCAAGTCCGTGCCGCCCAGCGATCCCCGTACATTAACACTATCCTACACCCACTAGGGACAATTTTTACATTTACCCAGCCAATTAACCTACATACCTGTACGTCTTTGGAGTGTGGGAGGAAACCGAAGATCTCGGAGTAAACCCACGCAGGTCACGGGGAGAACGTACAAACTCCTTACAGTGCAGCACCCACAGTCAGGATCGAACCTGAGTCTCCGGCGCTGCATTCGCTGTAAAGCAGCAACTCTACCGAGAAGAAATGTGAAACGTAAAGCCAGAGGAAGGAATAAAGGTGGAAATAATGGGAGGGAAAGGGAAAGGGGGGCAGACAGGTTTAAGATGACAGGGGGGGAAATTAATAGTAACCTGAGGGGCACCATTTTCACACAGAGGGTGGGGGGCATATGGAACAAGCTGCAAGTGGAGGTAGTTGAGGCTGGTACTATAATAACATTTAAAAGACATTTGGACAGGTACATGGATAGGAGAGGTTTAGGGGGATATGGGACAAATACAGGCAGGTGGGACAAGGTAGATGGGGCATCTTGGTTGGTAATGGCAAATTGGGCTGAAGGGCCTGTTTCCATGCTACATGGCTCAATGACTGCAAGACTTAGGTCCCTCTGTTCTACAACAATCCCCAAGATTCTACCTTTGCTGTGAAATTCATACGCTGCTGTTACTTCCCAAAATGCAAAACCTCACACTAATCTGAATTCAACCCTGTTTTCCATCCCATGGCCCGCTTACCCAGTGATCAGGATCTTTTTCAAATGTTTATCCGGAATGGCGGGACTGTCGTATGTTGAAAGACTGGAGCGACTAGGCTTGTATACACTGGAATTTAGAAGGATGAGAGGAGATCCTATCGAAACGTATAAGATTATTAAGGGGTTGGACACGTTAGAGGCAGGAAACATGTTCCCAATGTTGGGGGAGTCCAGAACAAGGGGCCACAGTTTAAGAATAAGGGGTAGGCCATTTAGAACTGAGATGAGGAAAAACTTTTTCAGTCAGAGAGTTGTGAATCTGTGGAATTCTCTGCCTCAGAGGGCAGTGGAGGCCAGTTCTCTGAATGCATTCAAGAGAGAGCTAGATAGAGCTCTTAAGGATAGCGGAGTCAGGGGGTATGGGGAGAAGGCAGGAACGGGGTACTGATTGAGAATGATCAGCCATGATCACATTGAATGGCGGTGCTGGCTCGAAGGGCCGAATGGCCTCCTCCTGCACCTATTGTCTATTGTCTATTGTCTATCCCAATTCATTTTTGAAAGTTTCTAGTTGAAATTTCCCCTACTATCCTTTCAGACGACTCGTTCCAGATCATAGCTCTTCGTGTAAATTTAAATATGATAACCAGCCACCTTTCAAAGTCCCAGGAGTTGAAACATAGAACATAGAACAGTCCAGAACAGGAACAGGCCCTTCGGCCCACAATATCCCTGCCGAACATGATGCATAGACCAACTCTCATCTGCCTGCACATAGTCCATATCCCTCCATTCCTTTCAAATCCATGTGCATGTTCAAAAGCCGCTTAAATACCACTATTTCACAACAAATGAATTAGTTTGTGGTGTGAACGTTATTGCTATGTAGCAAAAACAAGGTGTTAATTTGCATTCAGCAAATTTTCCCACACAGCTGTGAAATGAAAGGCTTTTTCTTAAATGAAACAGAAAATGATGGAAAAACTCAGATCGGCTCTTATTAGGCGAGATAAATTTTGGATCAATCATCTGCAGTCAATTGCTTTCAGAATGAATGAATGAAGTTGGTCAAAATTCCTGGATACTCTTTCTTTTCCTTTCCTTTCAGATAATGCTTTTGCATAAATTGGACACTGGGTTAACAACTGGTACTTCTGACAAAGCAAGGAATCTTTCCAAATAACCAAAGCTCCACTTTTCATCATATTCCCCACAAACCTTACGTCATCTGATAGGAATATCTCCCTCTCTCTCTCTCCCTCGAGCATATCTTGAACAGTGCAGCATGGCGGCTCAACACTAGAGCTACTGCCTTACCCCTGACTAGGGGTGCTTGTCTGTATGGAGTTTGTACGTTCTCCCCGAGAACTGCAAGAGTTTTCTGCGAGATCTTCGGTTTCTTCCCGCACTCCAAAGACGTACAGGTTTGTAGGTTATTTGGTGTGATATAAATGTAAAAAATTGTCCCTAGGGTAGTTTTAATGTGCGGGGATCGCTGGTCGGTACGGACATGGTGGGCTGAAGGGCCTGCTTCCACGCTGTATCTCTAAACTAAACTAAACAAACCTAAATTCCAAAGGTACAGAGAAGTCTGTCTTAAGTGGTGATCCTCTCATTCTGAGACTTTATCCTCGTTCTAGATTCCCCATGAGGAAGACATTCTCTTAGCAACTCAGCCCCTGAAGTTTCAATAAGATCCCTTTTCATTTCCCTGTCCAATGAGTTTATTGACTCAATCTAGTGGATCAATTCAAATGCAAATGTATCCCTCCATAAATAACAGGTGAATATTCAATTTCCCATCCTAATTATTTGTGTCAACTAAGAGAACCAGATAGGATATGAGAAGACTTTTTTTTTTTAAATGGAAAGATATTGCAAGGAAACAAGCCCTTTGACCCACCGAGTCCGCACCACCCATCAATCGTCTGTTCATACCAGTTCTATATTACCCCACTTTTGCAACCACTCCTACACACGAAGGGCAATTCACAGAAGCACGCTAAACAATAAACCATAAACCTGCACATCTTTGGGATGTGGGAGGAATCTGGAGCACCCGGAGGAAACCCACACGGTCATAGGGAGAATGTGAAAACTACGCACTACAGCACCCGAGGTCAGGATATAACCCGTGTCTCTGGCGCTGTGAGGCAGCGTCACTACCAGCTGCTTAGCTGCTTAACACTTAGTTACCATCAGGGAAGAGACCAGCATTTTCACTGGGATTAAACGTCCCCTTTAAGGTTATAGGGGCATGTGGCATTGATTGGCTTTCAGATGGGCATGGATATGGAGATGGAAGGGAGATGTCGGTAATGGAGGGAATGAGGGACAGCTCTTGAGGTGAGGTTTGCACCCACTTCTCTGGCGCTGTGAGGCAGCAGCACTACCAGCTGCATCGGTGTATCACCCCTGATAGACAATGCTCTGATATTTTTGTAATATATAATGACTTGTTATGATGTGGAAAGGCACTGCCTGAAAGGGTGAATCAATAATAGCTATTTGAGGAAAATTGGATATATCCTGCAATAATAAAATCAATTGTTAAGGTGAAGGATAGAGTGGGAAACTGCAACTAACTGCGGCTCTTGCAAATAGCTGGTGCAGGTAGAGTGCGCTGTAAATATTCTGTGCAATCCAATCATTTATCGCTTGCTTTCCGTGATTATGGGATGGAGATGATAACATAGTGATGAGGTACAATCAGGGAGCAGTAATGTCAAGCCAGCTTGTGATCAAAAGCAATGCTTGGTTGCACTTTGAGAGTGTCGTTGTAAACTAATTTTATTATGGGCAACAAGTAATAATGGCATTTTTGTTTTTATTTATTTGCAGCTTTACTTTCATTATCATCATTCATCACTGGGAGATTACTGTTTTTTTCCCCTGAACTTTATGTACTCTTGACTAATGCATCATTTCATTAATTTGCTTTGCTAAGTTATCATGGGCATTTTTTTTTTTTTTTGATGAGGTGCCATAAATAGTCAAGCACCAGTTCTGCCTATATATCAAGCAATAAATTTGTTTTATTTATGGAAGAAATCAGCATTAAATAAGGCTTCAAAACCAAAGGCTGTGATAAGCTTTCCGTCTTGAAATTAAAATATCCATTAGTCTCAGTACTTGTCATGAAAGAAATGAATTGCTTCACTGAAGTACAGAAATCTTCTTTGTTCTACTTCCAAATTAAGAGTAAATTCCCTGATGTATTTTTCAGGAGTTGCAGAGAATAAACCCTATGCACAGGCCAGCATTTAAGGACTATTATCTGGTGTAATATTTTCTGCTTGTGGCAACGCAGGTGGGAAGGAACTGCAGATGCCGATTTACACCGAAGATAGTGCGTCTGCAGAAGGGTCTCGACCCAAAACGTCTCCCATTCACTCTATCCAGAGATGCTGCCTGTCCCGTTGAGTTACTCCAATGTTTTGTGTCTATCTGCGACACAGGTAGGCAGGATAGTGAATGCTCGTCTCCAGTCAGGGCAATAAGTAAAGGAGTTGGGATGTCATGTTACAAATGAACAAGACATTGGTGAGATCGCACTTGGAGTACTGTACCCAGTTCTGGTTGCACAGCTATAGAAAGGATGTCATAAAGCTGCAGTGTAGAAAAAAGGCCAGCTTAGCGGTAGAGTTGGTGCCTTGCAGCGCCAGAGACCCGGGTTCGATCCTGACTACAGTGCTGTCTGTATGGAGTTTATATGTTCTTCCTGTGACTGCTTGGGTTTATTCCGGGTGTTCCAGCTTCCTCCTACACTCCAAAGACATGCAGGTTTGTAGCTTAATTGGCTTCTGTACATTGTCCATAGTGTGTAGGATAGATAATAGAAAATAGACAATAGGTGCAGGAGTAGGCCATTCGGCCCTTCGAGCCAGTACCACCATTCAATGTGATCATGGGTGATCATTCTCAATCAGTACCCCGTTCCTGCCTTCTCCCCATACCCCCTGACTCCACTATCCTTAAGAGCTCTATCTAGCTCTCTCTTGAAAGCATCCAGAGAATTGGCCTCCACTGCCTTCTGAGACAGAGAATTCCACAGATTTACACAGATTTCCCAAAAAAGGATAGAATCAGTGTTCGGGTGATCGCTGGCCTGCGTGGACTTGGTGGGCCGAAGGGCCTGCTTCTATGCTAGGCCTTCTCTAAAATTAAACTAAACTAATAAACGAATAAAAAGATTAATGAAAATGTCACCAGGCCAGGAGAGCTTCAGTTATAAAGAGAAGCTGGACAGACTGCGACTTACTTCCCAGGAAGGTAGGAAATTGATGGCCGACCTTCTTGAAGTATATAAAATAATAAGATAAGCTGGATGGTCACAATTTTTTCCCTAGGGCAGAGGAGTCTAAACCTTAAGGTGTGAGGGAAAAGATTTACAAGGGACCTCGGGGACAAACGTTCTCCACAGAGGGTAGCGAGGGTATGGAATGAGCTGCCAGAGAAAGCTGCAGAGCAGGGTGCAATTACCACACTTAAAAGTCATTTGGACAGATACATAGTCTAGACAAAAAAGATTTGGAAGGATATGGGCCAATGCAGGAAATGGGAATAGCTCAGCTAGATATCTTAGTCGGCGTGAGTGGGTTGGGCCAGGCGATTGGTTTCCATGCTGTGTAACCCCATGATTCCATGCTCTATTCTCACAGGCGAACGTCCACAATAATTGAAGCCTGGTTAAACTCTGTTGGCTGCATTGGGCAGGCCATGCCGTTCACATGCCCAGCACTAGTCTTCCCCACATATTCATGGTCCTGAGTTCTGTTACGGGAAGAGGGAAAGGGAAAAAGGGAAAGTTTAGAGTGCAGAGAAGATTTCCAAGGGCGTTGCCAGGACCTGAGGGCCTAATGCAAGAGAAAGACATTGGGCAGGCTAGGACTCTATTCCTTGGAGCACAGGAGGATGCTGGATGATCTTATAGAGGTGTATAAGATCATGAGGGGAACAGATAGCCCGAGGAGATAGTTGAGGCTGGTACTGTAGTAGCATTTATAAGACACTAGCAAAGCGGGCCCGTTGGGCCCGTCCCCACACCCCCCATTCTCTCCTCCCCCAGCCCCACTCTTACTCTCCAAGTGTGCCCGTTGGGCCCGTCCTCCTGATCTGTGTATGTCAAGTGACTTGCAATAACAAAAAACACTACTTTAAAACAATCAGTGCTTTTCTGGAAACTTTTCGAAACAATGTAGCCATCACAAGCTGAAGACTAAATCCGCACCGCAGCGCCACCCTGAAAAGGGGGGGGGGGGGGGCAGCGCTTTAAAACCTCTGTAACTTAAAAAATACGCGGCCAAATTAAATGAAAATATCACGGCCGAGCGAGCGCGAGATTGGCGATTGAGGCGGTGCGAAAACCGTCGCGCTACGGTTCGCCTTTTTTCCGCAATCGCTGTTACGTACGGATTCAGGTCATTCCCAAAAAAAAAATACATATATATCTACAGATAGAAGATAGATAGATAGAAGATAGATAGAAGATAGATAGATTTGGACAGGTTCATGGATTGGAAAGGTTTAGAGGGATATGGGCCAAATGTGGGCAGTTGGGACAAGTGTAGGTGGGGCAACATGGTAAGAATGGAGAAGTTGGGCCAAAGGGCCTGCTTTCCTGCTGCATGACTCTACGACTCTAAATGCAATATATCCACTTACTCCTTGGGATCTCAGGCCCAAACTACCCAAAGCGGAGATGGTGCATTTGGGATGGTACTGACAGCAAGGCCAATGCGTCATGAGCACATGGAAGCCCTATACAAACCGTGGCGGTGCTAAACCGCCTCGCACACGAGATACCTTCCTGCCTCGTCAGTTACCTCCTGCTCCATATGTGGAATAGTCTGCAGTTCCCACATTGTCCTCGTTAGCTGCTGCAGAACTCCCTAAGACCAGAGTGGACGAATGTTCTCCTTGATCCCAAGGGAATGCCTAAGAATAGTGCTAAATATCTGAGAGTTTGTCAACAGGATGAAAAATGGGTTCACAACTGATGCAGTCCGGGGGTGCAGGCTGGTGTCAAGCAAGGCTCCATCATGGTCCTAACACTTTTAGTTTAGTTTAGTTTAGAGATAGAGCGCAGAAGCAGGCCCTTCAGTCCACGCCGACCAGCGATCCCCGCACACTAACACGATCTATCCTACACACACAAGGAACAATTTACATTTATAGCAAGACAATTAACCTACAATCCTGTACGTCTTTGGAGTGTGGGAGGAAAGCGAAGATCTCGGAGAAAACCCACGCAGGTCACGGGGAGAACGTACAAACTCCGTACAGACGGCACCCGCAGTTGGGATCGAACCCATGTCTCCGGCGCTGCAAGTGCTGTAAGGCAGTAGCTCTACCACTGCACCACCGTGCCGCTCGGCTTCTCTCAGGCTTTCTTACCACAGTAAGAACCTCTTGCTGGAGTGGAGCTCATGTCCAGAACTAATAAGAAATTGTTCAACGTCTGCAACCTCACCCCAGAACCAAGGACTCCCCCAGCCTTGGCTATTGAGCTGCAATATCTAGACGATACTTTCATATGTGCACATCTGGAGACTGAGTTCCAGGTCATGAACCTCAAGGAGATGCAGATGTTAGAAATATGAAATGAAAACAGAAAATGCTGGAAAAGGCACAACACGTCAGGCAGCCTCTGTGGAGAGAGAAACAGCTAACACTTCAGGTCTCGGACCTGCTAATAATATCCAGCAATCTCTTAAAAAATATATATTCAGGGCTCCAATGTCATCATTAACTCATTTACTGAAGCACATGGAGGAATTGGATTTAGATTAAACATCCGCAAAACAAAGGTCCTCAAGTAAAGATAGACACAAAGTGATGGTGTAACTCAGGCAACATCTCTGGAAAAAAGAGGATGGGCGATGTTTAGGGTCGGGACCCTCCCTCGGACTAAAAGTACGGGGTGGGGATGAAGAGCTGGAGGCAAGAAAAGGCCAGTACCAATCAGGACCAGCCACAAATGACCTCAGGCAGGGTGGTGCCCTGGCAGGCCCACTGTTGGCTGGGGAGGTGTGAACTCAATTGGGATACAGGTTGCAACCCAGCGTTATGAACATTGAATTTTCTAATTTTAAGTAACTTCTACTAACACTCTCCTCCCCACCCCCTTCCTCCACCCGTGTCATTTAAGCAGCTCCACGGTTCACCACGTTGTATCCCTCTTGAGTTCATGAGTCAATAACGAGCCAACGAGCTATTGAGGGCGTGCAGCGTAGGTTTACTAGGTTAATTCCCGGGATGGCGGGACTGTCATATGTTGAAAGACTGGAGCGACTAGGTTTGTATACACTGGAATTTAGAAGGATGGGAGGGGACCTTATCGAAACATATAAGATTATTAAGGGGTTGGACATGTTAGAGGCAGGAAACATGTTCCCAATGTTGGGGGAGTCCAGAACCAGGGGCCACAGTTTAAGAATAAGTGGTAGGCCATTTAGAACAGAGATGAGGAAAAACCTTTTCAGTCAGAGAGTTGTGAATCCGTGGAATTCTCTGCCTCAGAAGGCAGTGGAGGCCAATTCTCTGAATGCATTCAAGAGAGAGCTAGATAGAGCTCTTAAGGATAGCGGAGTCAGGGGGTACGGAGAGAAGGCAGGAACGGGGTACTGATTGAGAATGATCAGCCATGATCACATTGAATGGCGGTGCTGGCTCGAAGGGCCGAATGGCCTCCTCCTGCACCTATTGTCTATTGTCTATTGTCTACCAGGCCACCTCCCTGCCTGAGGTCATCTGTTGCCATCTCTGATCGGTCCTGGTCTTTTCTCGCCTCCATTTCTTCGGCACCCCCCCCCCCCACCCCCCCCACATCCTACTTTCAGTCTGAGGAAGGACTCCAAACCTACTCGATGTACCCCAGAACCATCCTTTGCCACCGCATATAAGATCTGCTGCTGATAGTAAATCTTTTAAACTGTTGCTTGCCAACACCTAATTTTAAATCTGCAACTGCATGCACGAGGGACTGCACGTTTATAGCCCAACAGCGGCAGTTGTTGCAGTACCAACAAGACAAGACAAGACAAACCGAAAAGGCATCTAATCTTTTAATCCAGAGATGTTTCCTGACCCGCTGAGTTAATCCGACAGTTTCTGTCCATCTTTGGTATAACCAGGGGCCTGGTCCAGAACCAGGGGCCACAGTTTAAGAATAAGGGGTAGGCCATTTAGAACGGAGATGAGGAAAAACTTTTTTAGTCAGAGAGTTGTGAATCTGTGGAATTCTCTGCCTCAGAGGGCAGTGGAGGCCAATTCTCTGAATACATTCAAGAGAGAGCTAGATAGAGCTCTTAAGGATAGCGGAGTCAGGGGGTGTGGGGAGAAGGCAGGAACGGGGTACTGATTGAGAATGATCAGCCATGATCACATTGAATGGCGGTGCTGGCTCGAAGGGCCGAATGGCCTCCTCCTGCACCTATTGTCTATTGTCTATTGTCTAAACCCGCATCTACAGTTCTTTGTTTCTACAAAGGTCGTCCACTGCTCTGCCCCTGCGGTACAATGCCAACTTAGATAATTAATGCCTGTGACATCACCCTAGGAAACGTGGACCTCCTTCCATACCTTGCAAGCCCACTCTTAGCAAAGCCACACGTCAACGGTGGAGTTCACCGTTACCTCCAGCTCGGCAACACAGACTTTGGCTATCTGAGGAAAAGGGCATTTTTGAAACTGAAGACCTCGATCCTGACACAAAGCGGTGATCTACGATGAATGGACTCAAGCCATACTCAAGGGGGTATGGAGAGAAGGCAGGTACAGGATACTGAGCTGGATGATCAGCCATGATCACATTGAATGGCGGTGCAGGCTCGAAGGGCCGAA
Organism: Rhinoraja longicauda; assembly: GCF_053455715.1. Taxonomy (NCBI): domain Eukaryota; kingdom Metazoa; phylum Chordata; class Chondrichthyes; order Rajiformes; family Arhynchobatidae; genus Rhinoraja; species Rhinoraja longicauda. The sequence continues at coordinate 101,072,846 of NC_135954.1, forward strand.
TGGCCTACTCCTGCACCTACTTTCTATGTTTCTATGAAACAGCGACCGTTCACCTCCCTCCACGGATGCTGCTCCGACAGCTCTCTTTTCTTTTTTGCCATCTGTGGAAGAGCACTCCATATTGTTATTGCCGTTTGTGAGCAGAAGCGGTGACTAAAGAGAAAGACTCATTTGAAATAAAATGTAGTGATTTCAAGAGCTGCAGCCTGAAGCAATCATTGTACATTTCATGTTTTTAATTCATCATCTCCTAGTTACATCTTTTCCAAAAGCACTTTTCCTTATTCAATGGTGTCCGTACTACCCGACTTCACCCTAGCTCTTTCACCCCTGTCGTCACTTGCTCTCTCAAGATTCAAGATTCAAGATTCAAGATATCTTTATTTGTCATCCAAAAAACAAGTTTTTTGGACGAAATTTAGTCACCCACAGTCCAACAATAAAAGCAATAAAATAAGCAAATTACACAACCCCAACCAACACACAAAAAAAAGAAACATCCATCACAGTGAGTCTCCTCCAGTCCTCTCCTCACTGTGATGGAAGGCCAGAATGTCTTTTCCCTTCCCCTGCCGTCTTCTCCCGCGGTCAGGCTGGTGTCGTTGCCACGTTCCAGTCCTACCACCCAACACAGACCATTACTTTTGGTTTCCTCCCCTTCTTACATTCTGAAAGTTGTTTTGCCTCTCGTTTATTCCAGATCGGACATTAGGTTATTGAGCTGAAATGTTAACCCTCTTCCTCTCCCCACATATGCTGATAAATGTGTCCACCTTTTCCCGTTTCATTTCACAATGACAGCTTTCACAATGTTTTGCGTTTGGATTCACCCGTGAGCGTGTGGCCAAATTCTGCTCTAACTCCATTCACAAGTTTGCAGATGACACCGCTGTAGTGGGCTGGATCTCAAACAATGACGATACTACAGGAAGGAGACAGAAACATCTTAGTGTTATGGTGTCAGGACAACGACCTCTCCCTCAATGTTGGCAAGATGAGGGAGCTACTTTTTGACTTTCGAAAATGAGGTGGTGTACATGCCCCAGTCAGCATCGACGGGGCTGAAATGGAGATGGTTGAGATGGAGATGGTTCCTTGATGTAAATATCGCCACCAATTTGTCCTGGTCTAACCACATCGACACTGTGGCTAAGAAAGCACATCAACGTCTCTACTTCCTCAGGAGACCAAGGCATGTCTCCATTGACTCTTACCAACTTCTACAGATGCACCATAGAAAGCATCCTATTCGGATGCATCATTGCTTGGTTTGGCACCAATTCTGTCCAAAACAACAAGAAATTACAGGTAGACACAAAGTGCCGGGGTAACTCAACGGGTCAGGTAGCGTCAGAAGAAGGGTTCCGACTCAAAACATCACCCATCCTTTCTCTCCAGTGATGCGGCCGGACCCGCTGACTTACTCCAGCACTTTGTATCTATCTTCAGTAGAAACCAGCATCTGCAGTTCCTTTCTACACACCAGTACTGATATATGTGTTTCTGTTCACAAGAACACAGGAAAATAGAAGTAGGGACAGGTCTCACAGGCCCTCAAGCAAAGTTGTTAAAACTAGTGCACAGAGGTTTAAGGTGAGAGGGGAGCGATTTAAGAGGAACCTCAGGGGCGACCTTTTCATTGAGAGGGGAGTCTGTATCTGGAATGAGCTGTTAGAGGAAGCTATAGAAGCAGATACAATTACAACTTTCAAAAGAAATTTGGATAAATATATGTGGATCGGAAGTGGTTGCGAATGACTGTATATGGGTTAAATGCAGGCAAATAGGACCAGCCCAGAATGCCAACTTGGTCAACATGGACAAGGTTGGCTGGAGGGTCAGTTTCTGTGCTGTGTCGTTCTTTGACCTAATCACTCTAAGCCTGCCCTACCCACCCCAGACTTCAAATCCTCATCTGTGTCAGATTCCAATAGCCCTCAATCGCTCGATTTTGCAATAATATATCTACCTCCACTTTAACTGCCTCTTAGGTACCTTGCTTGCATCCACAACTTTCCAGGTCAGGGAATTCCAGGGAACCACCTCTCTTCCCATTCAGTCCATGTGATGATACAATGGCACATCTCAATCGTCTGATTGGGGTGTTGTGGTGGATTGGTCAGATACCAAGCCAGTAGCAGAAATGGAAAGAACTTACTTTCTAACTGAACGTCAGGCTTTGAAAATGAAAAATCATAAAAGAAAGGAAAACAACTTCCAACAGTGCAATGAATAGATATCTATTACAAAAAAAAGTGCAAAAGTAAAGGAGAGACATGGAGTGTTATTGCTGTAAAGAGGCAATTCTGAGTGTGATCACCGAACATATCCAATCAACAATAGGCTCTTATCACCAGAAGTAATCAAACGTTGCCATATTTCTCAAGGGATCTTGATTAATGATGGAAAGAGATCATTTTAACCTCTGCAGCTTACTGGTACAGATGCATTTGTGACACTGCATGCACCTTTAGGACTCTGCTTTCATCAGAGAATGTTTGGAAAGGTATTCAAGAAGTTGGATTGGAAGTACAAATAGTTTTTTAAAACAAAGGAGTGTTTGCGAGAATCAGGGCAAGCATTGAGAGGGCATTGGAATTAAATTAATATTGGGTGTCCACCATAGGTTATTTAATGGACATTGTGATTATAAATCAAGAGGAAAATGTCAACAGGCTTTAGGCCTCAAATCCTACATCGACTTAGAGTTTTTTTCCTCCCCTTTTGTCTAGCTAATGTTTAGTAGACTCTGAGAAAGAGCAATCAATTTTATATTGATTAACTTTTCAAAAACAGAACTGGATGAATAATGCTTCTGAGTGAGGTTAGAAGATTATAAGCATGGAAAAACGCAGTCATGATATTTAATATGATAATTCCTGTTCTGCTTGGAGTGACGATGGTCAGCTCTGGAATAAAATAGGTCATGACCGTAAATCTGTGTTGTTTCATTAATATTTCTTATACTCAAGGAGAAAATACTCAGCCCTTTAAACGTTGTGTTTCTGTTGACTGATTCAACCCAGATATTGAATGGATCCGAAATAGGAAGGATGTGAAGTCTTTGGAGTGGGTGTCAAGTCAAGTCAAGTCAATTATATTTGTATAGCACATTTAAAAACAACCCACGTTGACCAAAGTGCTGTACATCAGTTCATGTACTAAGAAACGAACATACAATGGCACACAAACATAACAGCACATACATAAACAGTTCACAGCGCCCCCTCAGAGGGCCTCAAACGCTAGGGAGTAGAAATAGGTTTTGAGCCTGGACTTAAAGGAGTCGATGGAGGGGGCAGTTCTGATGGGGAGTGGGATGCTGTTCCACAGTCTAGGACAGGGGTGGCCAAACCACGGCTCGCGAGCTACATGCGGCTCTTTGACCTTTAATATGCGGCTCGTGGAAATATGTTGGCTGAGCTCCTTTTTTCATCACAGTTAATATAAAAGGTAAATAAGAAAAAATGTCAAGCTTTATAATTATTTACTGGGTATGAATTGAGACCCCATTGGAATAAAACGTAAGTTTAATGTTCATGGTTAGTAAAAATATTTAAGTTCATGTCTTGCGGCTCTTTTGTTCATGTCTTGCGGCTCTCAAACATCTGAACTTTATCGTATGTGGCTCTTACATTAAGCAAGTTTGGCCACCCCTGGTCTAGGAGCTACAACCGCAAAAGCGCGGTCACCCCTGAGTTTAAGCCTAGACCGCGGGATAGTGAGTAGCCCCAAGTCGGCCGACCTGAGGGACCTGGAGATAGAGTGGTGGGGTAGAAGATTTTTGATATGGGGGGGGGGGGGGGGGGGGGCAAGCCAATTTAGGGCTTTGTATGTGAATAGGAGGAGCTGTGGTTTACCAGAACGCAGCCTGGATTCGGGTCTATTAGCTACAAGGTTGGACAAACTGTGAGTGTTTTTCATAGAACAGAGGTTAAGGGGAGAGAGACGCAAGAGCATCATTTATGAGGCTTTTGGATAGGCACATGGGATGGAGAGAGAGTGATCATGTCCAGGCACAGACATTGTGGGCCGAAGGGCCTGTACCGGTGATGTACTGTTCTATGTTCCATGATACTGGAGCAGTGCGATGGATGCACGACCTACATACACCATAGTACACACACCATAGAACAATGCAGCACAAGAACAGGCCCTTGGGCCAACAATACCTGTGCTGAGCAAGATGTCAAAACCATCACTTATCTACCTGCACAAAACCTGTATCCCTCCATATCCATATGCCTATCCAAAAGCCCCTTAAATGGCACTAACATATCTGCTTTGATCACCACCCATGGCTGTGCATTCTAGGCACTCTACACCCTCTGTGTAAGAACTTGCCTCACACACCTCTTTTAAACTTTGCCCCTCTTACCTTAAAGCTATGCCTTCTATTATTTGATTTTTCCATCCTGGAAAAAAAAGGTTCTGATTGTCTACATTATGTATGACCCAGTTGTATAGGGCCCTAGTGAGATCGCACCTGGAGTACTGTGTGCAGTTTCGGTCTCCAAATTTGAGGAAGGATATTCTTGCTATTGAGGGCGTGCAGCATAGGTTTACTAGGTTAATTCCCGGAATGGCGGGACTGTCGTATGTTGAAAGACTGGAGCGAGTAGGCTTGTATACACTGGAATTTAGAAGGATGAGAGGGGATCTTATCGAAACATATAAGATTATTAAGGGGTTGTACACGTTAGAGGCAGGAAACATGTTCCCAATGTTGGGGGAGTCCAGAACCAGGGGCCACAGTTTAAGAATAAGGGGTAGGCCATTTAGAACGGAGATGAGGAAAAACCTTTTCAGTCAGAGAGTTGTGAATCCGTGGAATTCTCTGCCTCAGAAGGCAGTGGAGGCCAATTCTCTGAATGCATTCAAGAGAGAGCTAGATAGAGCTCTTAAGGATAGCGGAGTCAGGGGGTACGGAGAGAAGGCAGGAATGGGGTACTGATTGAGAATGATCAGCCATGATCACATTGAATGGCGGTGCTGGCTCAAAGGGCCGAATGGCCTACTCCTGTACCTATTGTCTATTGTTTATTGTATGCCTTTTCAGCCTACGCTGCCTCGGTAGAGCAGGCAAAATAATAAAAGATCCATCCCACCCCGGCCACCGTCTGTTTGTTCATCTGCCCTCTGGTCGACGTTTCAGGTCGATCAAATCTCGAACAAACAGACTTAAGAACAGTTTTTTTTATTGCATATATGTTTTTACGCACCGTCAGGATTGGCTATTTTTTAATTTCGTTGTACTCGTTGCAATGACAATAAATGAATATTATTATTATATTATAAAATGTATATGGATACAGTGCGCTGTAGCCAGAAGAGCTGTCGCCAGTCAAAAAGAACGACTCAGACAATCAGAGGATGAAAGACACTTCCTTCATGACCACCCTTTGCTACCTCAGCGTTTGTAATCACGCAGAAGTTTCCTCTCTTCTGTCCATCCCCTGGACTGCAGTGCATCGTCCAGAAGGCTCAGACTCTGGGAAGGGAGACTAGAGAAATCTCCGGAAGACATTCAGATGGCAATCGATCCCTCTGAGAAACTCCCACCAGGTTCCGACCAACCGTGGATAACCTGGCGCAGTCTCAACAGACTGCGGACAGGCATTGGGAGGAGCAGATCGAACATGCTGAAGTGGGGATGTACTGAAGATGCGGCAGACTGCGAGTGTAGACGGGGCCTCCAGACTATGGAACGTCTCCTGAGCTGTGACATACTGCATGACACATGTACTGTAAAGCATCTTGCAGAGGCCAACGACGTGGCACTAAAATTTGCTCGCTATTGGCAAACAGTTGTGTGATGATATGAATAAATAAATAAAATGTTTATACTACCATAAGATGATTCTTAAAATGTATATCATAACTGATATAAGCAAAATTAGGCCATTCGGTCCATCAAGTCTACTCCACCATTCAATCATGGCTGATCTATCTCTCCCTCCTAAGCCCATTCTCCTGCCTCCTCCCGTTCATCTCCGACACCTGTAAGGTGCAGAAGTGCGAAAACGCACACCTCCAGATTCAGGGACAGTTTCTTCCCAGCTGTTATCAGGCAACTGAACCATCCTCCCAACAACCAGTCCTGAACGTCTATCGACCTCATTGGTGACCCTCAGACTATCCTTGATTGGACTTTGCTGGCTTTACCTTGCACTAAAGGTTATTCCCTCATCTTTTATCTGTGCACTGTAAATGGCTCGATTGTAATCATGTGTTGACTTTCCGCTGACGGGATAGTGGGTGGCACGGGGCCGCAGCGGTAGAGTTGCTGCCTCACAGCTCTGGAGACACGGGCTCGATCCCAGCCATGGATGCTGTCCGCACGGAGTCTGTATCTTCCCCCCGTGACCTGCGTAAATTTTCTCCGAGATCCCCTTCTTATAGAAATATCCTTCTATAAGATAATTCTTAAAATGTATATACTTCGAAAGGATAATTCTTAAAATGTATATACTTCGATAAGATGATTCTTAAATTGTATATGCTGTACTTCTATAAGATAATTCTTAAAATGTATATACTGTACTTCTATATGATAATTCTTAAAATGTATATACTTCTATAAGATCTTCCTGCTACATCCAGGATTCCAGAGTAAACAATGCAAGTGTGTCCAACTTCTCCAAATAGCTAAAACAATAGACAATAGACAATAGGTGCAGGAGGAGGCCATTCGGCCCTTCGAGCCAGCACCGCCATTCAATGTGATCATGGCTGATCATTCTCAATCAGTACCCCGTTCCTGCCTTCTCCCCATACCCCCTGACTCCGCTATCCTTAAGAGCTCTATCCAGCTCTCTCTTGAATGCATTCAGAGAATTGGCCTCCACTGCCTTCTGAGGCAGAGAATTCCACAGATTCACAACTCTCTGACTGAAAAAGTTTTTCCTCATCTCAGTTCTAAATGGCCTACCCTTTATTCTTAAACTGTGGCCCCTTGTTCTGGACTCCCCCAACATTGGGAACATGTTTCCTGCCTCTAACGTGTCCAACCCCTTAATAATCTTATACGTTTCGATAAGATCTTTCGATAAAACCCCCTAATCCAGCATCATTCCGTTAAACCCTCCTCTGCACCATTTCCAAAGCCTATACCTCCTGTTCTGTAATGGGGAGACCAGAACGACACACAATACTCCAAATGCGGCCCTCACTAAAGTCCTATAAAGCAGCAATATGACCTCCTGGCTCTTATATTCAACGCCCCAACGTATGAAAGCCAGCACACCTATGCCTTCCCCATCACTGTACTAAACGTTGCACACTGCTTATCAGAGTCTGGAACAGGGAGAGAGAGATAAGTAAATAAAGAAAACAGAAAATACTGTTTTCAAAGTTTATATTTCAGTTCAATGACCTTTCACCTGAACTTTTCTGCTCTGGATTATTGTCTTGATGTGTTTTGATGTGTTTATGGTTTATTCTTAATTGTTAACTGTATGTTTGTGTTGTCATTTGTGAGCGGAGCACCAAGGCACATTCCTTGTATCTGCACATACTTGGCCAATAAACGTATTCATTCATTCATCCCATTTTGAGGCTAACACTAAATTCAAACCTTTGTTCAATTTTAATGAAACAATAGAAGCAGTTGAGATGAGGCTTTGCAATGAGGGTCAGTCAGGATCTTCTGGCCCACTGTAGCATCTGCAGTAATTAAAAGTCGTAGAATCACATAGCACGGACGCAGGCCCATCGGCCCATCTAAGCTGGTCACATTTGCCTGTGTGTGACCCACATCTCTCCTACCCTTTCCTATCATGTACCTGTCCAAGTGTTGTTATAATAACCCCCACAACCACTTCTACTGGCAGCTCGTCCCATGCATCCACCACCCTCAGTGTGGAAAAAGCTGCTCCTCAGATTCCTATTAAACAAACCTCAAAGGGCTTTGTGCAAACAAACACAAATTTGCAGCTTCACACTGCACGTTATACTTGACCTGGTACATTATGGGAATCGGATACTCTTTATTTACCTGAATGAGTGCAGATCAGACAATAGCTGTGACTGACATGCCCTCAACTGAGCTATGCACAATAAATATTTTTGAATTAAAAAAAAACCCAAAAAAAAAAACTGAGCTATGCACTGCCACCCTCCACTAAGGACAGGAACCAGGCTGATGTGTGCAGCTTCTACAAGATGCATGGCAACACCAATACAATACAATACAATACAATACATTACAATACAATACAATACAATGCAATACAATATATCTTTATTGTCATTGTACAGGGGTACAACGAGATTGGGAATGCGCCTCCCATACGATGCAATAATTTAATTAGCCTGTCAGTATTAATTTAATAAACCCAATGAGACAAATTGTAACAGTTTTAAAACAGAATAAAGTGCAAGTAGATCTGTGCCGGTTCACTGTGCGATGTGACCATCCGGCTCAGCAGGACCGGTTCATAGCAGCTATGGCCCTAGGGATGAAGCTGTTCCTGAGTCTGGAGGTGCGGGTTGTTTAAATTAATACTGACTAGCTAATTAATTTATTGCATCATATGGGAGGCGCATTCCCAATCTCGTTGTACCCCTGTACAATGACAATAAAGATATATTATACTGTATTGTAATGGAGATATGTGGGGCATTTTGTTTTACACATATAGTGGTGGGGGCTTGGGATGCATTGCCGAGGTGGCGTTGGAGGCAGATACGATCGTGGCCTTTGAGAGGCTTTTGGATTGATACACAAAGGTGCAGGGAATGGAGAGATATGGATCATGTGCAAGCAGATGAGTTCAGTTTAACTGGGTATCATGTTCGGCACAGACATTGTGGGCCGAAGGGCCTGTTCCTGTGTTGTAATGTTCAATGTTCTATGTTCCAACCTCTCGCCTTATAATTCAAGCCTCTGGGTCCTTGTAACATCCAGGAGAATGTTCCCTGCACCCATTCCAGCTTAATGATATTATTGTCATCCAAAGAACAAGGGAGTGAGATACATGGGAAACGCCTGCTGGTTCCTCTCCAAGTCACACACTATATTGACTTTGAAATATATCACCGTTGCTCACTATTGCCGAGTCTAAATCCAGGAACATGCAATGAAACAGTACTGTGGAGTACGCTCACAATAAAGACAGCGGCAGCCCAGGTCACCAGCAATTTCCCCATGAAAATTAACCAAAAAGACCGATTCACAACATAATAGACTTTCTCTCTAAATTATGGCCAGGGCTCCAATAGTTGACTCACATGAGTTGGTCAGAAAGACATTCAACAACAAATGAAGGGTAAAAGGTGGCACAGCGCTAGAGTTGCAGCCTTACAGTGCCGGGGACCCGGGTTCGGTCCCGACTACAGAGTATGTACGTTCTCCCTGTGACCTGCGTGGGTTTTATCTGGCTTCTCCGGTTTACTCCCACACTCCAAAGACATGCACAGGTTTGTAGGTTAATTACTCCAGCACTTTGTGTGTTCTTTCGGTAAGCCAGCATCTGCGGTTCGTTGTATCGAATAATTAAATGCACTTGTCAAAATCAAGATAAATTAAAAGTACAATCAGGGACTAAAACAAGCAAAAGTATCACCACAATTTAATTACTTCTGCTGTTTTGGATTGCATCAAAACCAGAAAGCTTTGGGCTACACAAAATGTCAAGTTTCCTCATTAATGATATGAAGTGCATCCTCAATGAGAAAATGTTTATTTGCTGCAGGAGTTTACAAAATACACAATGGGTTAGCCTCATTAGTATTACGGGCTGATTTGATCAAGGAATTAATGGTAGAAATCTGCCAATGACAAAAATCAATGTGTAGAGATTTCTAGCAGTCTAATTTTACCCGATTCTATTTCTTTAAATGATAAACAAAGAATATATTAGCATAAATTAACATATATCTACATTTGTAGATGTGCCCAAGATGCTCGAGATCAAAATAGCTGCAAACTGGTTGGTAAAAGGGTACGGGCAGATTTTTTAAATGCAATACCCAAATTGGGCAGGTCAATAGGGTCACTACGGATGATCCATTAGGAAACCTGACTCACAAGATGAATTTGGAAAACACATTCATTTGGTTTGGTTTAGTTTAGAGATACAGAATTGAAACAGGCACGTCGGCCCACCGAGTCCTCGCCGACCAGCGACCACACCGACCTGTACACTCGTTCTATCCTACACACAAGGGACAATTAACCTAGAAACATGCACGGCTTTGGAGTGTGGGAGAAAACCAGAGCACCCAAAGAAAACCCACGCGGTCACAGGGAGAACGTACAAACTCCACACAGACAGCACCCGTAGTCAGGATTGAACCCGGGTCTCTGGCGCTGTGAGGCAGCATCACTATTGCTGCTATGCCACCGCGCCGCCCTGTTCTTGGCACGGAGTTTGTTTGTTTTTTTCCTTGCATGTGACTTTCTCCTGATATGTGACCACTGGTACAACAAGATAAAGCTGGCCAAGCAGCAAGCTTACCAATGCCCAATCATACTTGGTTAAAGTAGAGAGAGGGAAATATGTCTATTTTGCCAATAATGTGGGCGGCACGGTGGCACAGCAGTAGAGTTGCTGCTATTACAGCGCTTGCAGTGCCAGGTACCCGGGTTCGATCCCGACTTTGGGTGCTGTCTGTACGTAGTTTGTACGTTCTCCCTGTGACCTGCGTGGGTTTTCTCCGAGATCTTCGGTTTCCTCCCACACTCCAAAGATGTATAGGTTTATAGGTTAATTGGCTTGATGTATGTGTAAATTGTCCCTAGTGTGTGTAGGATTGTGTTAATGTGCGGGGATCGCTGGTCGGTGCAGACCCGCTGGGCCGATGGGCCTGTTTCCGCGCTGTATCTCTAAACTAAACTAAACTAAACTAAACTTAACTAAATAGAAACAGTAATAATTTGCATTTGCATTTAGCAAAGGTTCCCGTATAGGCTGTGAGATGATGGACTAAATTCATGAGTAAATAAACCATAAAATGTTGGAGAGAGCAAAGAATTGTGGACGCAGCCCAGACCATCACGCAAACCAAGCTGCCTTGCATTGACACTATCTACACTTCACGCTGCCTCGGCAAGGCCACCGGCACAATGAAGGACAAGTCTCACTCAGGACATTCGCTCTTCTCCACTCTACCATCAGGCAAGAGGTACGGAAGTGTGAAAATGCCCATCTCCAAATTCAGGGACAGTTTCTTCCCAGATGTCATCAGGCAAGTGAACCATCCTATCACCAATGAGAGAGCGATCCTGACCTAACATCTACCTGATTGGAGGCTTTCGGACTATCTTTAATCGGACTTTACTGGACTTTATCGTGCACTAAACGTCATTCCTTTTATCATGCATCTGTACCTTGTGGATGGCTTGATTGTAATCATGTATCGTCTTTCCGCTGTCTAGATAGCATGCAACAAAAAAGCTTTTCATTGTACCTCAGTGACAGGTGATAATAAACAAAACTAATACCTAGCAGGTCAGTTAACAATCGTAGAAAGAGAAATGGAGTCAATGTCTCAGGTTGACCCATCAGCAGAATGAATAAATAATCAAAAATGAACAGTCACAAAGTTAATTGTGTTATCATATCATCATATCATATATATACAGCCGGAAACAGGCCCTTTCGGCCCACCAAGTCCGTGCCGCCCAGCGATCCCCGTACATTAACACTATCCTACACCCACTAGGGACAATTTTTTTACATTTACCCGGCCAATTAACCTACATACCTGTACATCTTTGGAGTGTGGGCGGAAACCGAAGATCTCGGAGAAAACCCACGCAGGTCACGGGGAGAACGTACAAACTCCTTACAGTGCAACACCCGTAGTCAGGATCGAACCTGAGTCTCCGGCGCTGCATTCGCTGTAAAGCAGCAACTCTACCGCTGCGCTACCGTGCCGCCCTATAAAGTAAATAAGGTCTGAACAAGGGTCTCGACCCGAAACGTCACCCATTCCTTCTCTCCCGAGATGCTGCCTGACCTGCTGAGTTACTCCAGCATTTTGTGAATAAATCGATTTGTACCAGCATCTGCAGTTATTTTCTTATACTAAATAAGGTATAAACATGGGTGAGAATACAAACTACATCATCACGAAAAATTAATGCGAAAATAAGTTCAGCATGATTTCTTTATATACAACACTGATTACCATTCCATTATATTTCCCTCTTGGAAAGTGCTTTTGGACATTTTCAGTGCAGGGAAGGAGATAAACCAATGCACACCTTTCTTTTAGCCCTGAGTAAAGACTTGGAATGGAGTCAGTTAATAGAGATGTCCTTCCATAGGCATCAGTCAATAACGACAAGTGCTTCAAGAGGCTGGACATGGCACCCATTAACTTCAGCCTTCCAGACACCCTTGGTCCACTGTAAATTGCTTACTGCCAAAACAGGTCCATAGCAGACACCAATTTATTGACCCTACAGTCAAGTCTGGAACATCTACACAGCAAGGACACCTATGTGTCAGACCCTAGTTATTGACTATAATTCCAGCTTCATCACTACCATTCCAACCAAACTCATCTCCAAACCTAGGATTCAGAACCCGCATCTGCAACTGAATGCTCTACTTACAGATCAATAGACCACAATCAGTAAAGATAGAAAATGCTGGGGTAACTCGCAGGTCAGGCAGCATCTCCGGAGAAAAGGAATAGGCAACGTTTCTGGTCAAGACCCTTCTTCGGACTGAAATACAGTAGATAGAGGCGTGGGTTGAAAATGCTTCCTCCACAATAATTAGCACCAGTGACCAGCAAGGCTGTGCGCTCAGCCTCTTACTGCACACCCGAAACACTCACAACTGTGTGGCTTAAGTCTGCCCTATCTCCATTCACAGGTCTGCAGATGACACCACCATAGTGGGCCAAATCCCACACAATGAGGAGATGGAATACAGGAAGGAGAAAGGAGAGCTTAGCATCATGGTGTCAAGACAACAGCCTCTCCCTCAATGTCAGCAAGATGAAGGGGCCCCGTTACTGATGAGGAACCGAGGTGGTGTACATGCCACAACGCAATCAAAGGTGCTGAAGTGGGGATGGTCGAGTGCTACAAATTCCTGCGTGCAACTATCACCAGCAGTTTGTCGTGCGTAGTTCAATCACATTGACACCAAGTGAAGAAGGACAAGTGAGGAGAGTCAGCATGTTCCCCGGTGACTCTCAGCAAAGCTTACAGGTGCACCATAGAAAAAACACCCTATTGGGATGTATCACAACCTGATATGCCAGCTGCTCTGCCTAAGATTGCAAGAAATTGCAGATAGTTGAGAACGCAGCCAGCCCATCACACAAACCAGCCTCCTCTCCATGGACACCATGCACAGTTCTCACTATCTCCATAAAACAGTCACCATAATGAAGGATGCCTTCCACCCTGGTCCTCACTTCCCTCCTGGTCATACTCTCTTTAAGTCTCTCCCATCGGGTAGGATATAAATGTTTGAAAGCTCATACCACCACACAGCTTAATTCCTGCTGTGATCAAACCCTTGAACCATCCTCTCTCATGCTAAGATGATCTTCCTACCAACCTTGTTGCAGCCTCTGCACTTTTTTTGTCTGCAGTTCCTATTATATTTTCCATTGTTTTTCTCTTTTGTACTACCTTGATGCATGAAACACTTACGTATGGTATGAAATGTAAAACAAAGTTTGTTCACTGTATCTCAGTACATGTAACAATAATAATAGCAGTGATACTAATAATAATGAATTTGGACATGTACTGAACTGCTCACTGCATATCCACCTTGTTGTTGGTGTGATATATGTGCTGCTGATCTGTATGAGATGTATGACTAACGTTAAGAGTCTATAATACATTCAGTGACATTGATCTATTTGCAATAATGTCAGTGTGTGATCTCATCATTTTAAAAAGGAAAAGGCTGGATTTTCTAGGGGGCCTTTCACAACCCAGGAAGTCTAAAAGCATTGAGAGAAGGAAGTTGATATGATGTGTAAACACAACAACTTTCACAAGTAGCTATTGCTTAGTTTAGCTTAGAGATACGACATGGAAAGAGGCCCTTCGGCTCAATGAGCCTACACCAACCAACAATCACCCTTATACTAGTTCTATTCTGCACCCTTGCACGACTTTGGAATGTGGGAGGAAACAGGAGCATCCGGAGAAAACCCACACGGTCACAGAGAGAGCGTACAAACTCCGTACAGACAACACCCAAATTTAGATGGTTCCTCTGACCCTCCCTTCCCCAGATCTCCCTCTATCTTCCTGTCTCCACCTATATCCTTCCTTTGTCCCGCCCCCCCCCCTGACATCAGTCTGAAGAAGGGTCTCGACCCGAAACGTCAACCATTCCTTCTCTCCCGAGATGCTGCCTGACCCGCTGAGTTACTCCAGCATTTTGTGAATAAATACCTTCGATTTGTACCAGCATCTGCAGTTATTTTCTTATATTATAACACTCACAGTCAGCATCAAACTGCTTTACTGTTGTGCCACTTGCCGCCCCTATTGTGATTATAACAAGATGATCGTTGATCTGCTGGGAGATATACTTTGGCCAGGATCCTAGGATGCCATTATACATTGCATTCGTGAATCTCACAAAAGCATTTGATTCTGTCAGCAGACGCGGCCTTTACCAGGTGCTGGAGAAGTTTGGGTGTCCACCACACCTTCTAAACTTCATCCAGTCCTTTCATGAAAACATGCATGGGACAGTGCAGTTTGATGGCGCTACGTCCGAAAGCTTCCCCATGAGAAGCAGAGTGAAGCAAGGATGTGTCCTAGCCCCAACTCTGTTCAGCATCTTCCTATCTGCCCTTCTGTCCTTTGCCTCTAGCAAGATTAAAGGACAAGACAAAGGTGAAAACTGTGCTCTGAAGAGAACTACTGTACACTGATGATACTGCACTCATTGCCCCAACGGAAGGTGGACTTCAATGAACAGGATGTCTCATGTCTGCAATTAATATAGAAACATAGAAACATAGAAAATAGGTGCAGGAGTAGGCCATTCGGCCCTTCGAGCCTGCACCGCCATTCAATATGATCATGGCTGATCATCCAACTCAGTATCCCGTACCTGCCTTCTCTCCATACCCCCTGATCCCTTTAGCCACAAGGGACACATCTAACTCCCTCTTAAATATAGCCAATGAACTGGCCTCAACTACCTTCTGTGGCAGAGAATTCCACAGATTCACCACTCTCTGTGTGAAAAAAAACTTTCTCATCTCGGTCCTAAAAGACTTCCCCTTATCCTTAAACTGTGACCCCTTGTTCTGGACTTCCCCAACATCGGGAACAATCTTCCTGCATCTAGCCTGTCCAACCCCTTAAGAATTTTGTAAGTTTCTATAAGATCCCCCCTCAATCTTCTAAATTCCAGCGAGTACAAGCCGAGTCTATCCAGTCTTTCTTCATATGAAAGTCCTGCCATCCCAGGAATCAATCTGGTGAACCTTCTCTGTACTCCCTCTATGGCAAGAATGTCTTTCCTCAGATTAGGAGACCAAAACTGTACGCAATACTGCAGGTGTGGTCTCACCAATGCCCTGTACAACTGCAGCAGAACCTCCCTGCTCCTATACTCAAATCCCCTTGCTATGAAGGCCAATATCGACTGACAATCAGCATTAAGAAGACTGTTGCCAAGGGTCAGGGCACTCCACCCCCCTCAAATCAGCCTAAACACCACTTTACTGGAATCCATTAAAACATTCTCCTACCTGGGATCCATGGTGACTGATAGCCTCTCTTTGGATGAGGAAATTAACTCACACATTGGAAAGACAGCAACCATCTTTGGGTGATTAACCAAGCGGGCATGGAAGAACAGGAAGCTTACAACCAAAACCAAGGTCACTGTCCACAAAGCCTGCATATTGAGCACGCTACTTTACAGTAGTGAAGCTTGGACGACCTATCAACATCAAGAGTGGAAAATGAATCACTTCCATTTTCGCTGTCTTCATTGCATCCTGGGAGTTTCTTGGCAGGACAAAATCACCAAGGAATCTGTCCCAGCATCCCTGCTATCCTCAAGCAGAAGTGCCTCCGCTGGCTTGGACATATACACAGGATGGACAATGGGCGTATCCCCGAAGACGTGCTTGATGGGGAGGTTGCCAATGCTCGGAGACCAAGAGGAAGACCAAAGCTCTGCCACAGGGACACAATTAAAAGGGATATGACAAGTTTCAATATCCACACTGACAACTGGGAAGCGGCTGGGCTGCTGAGGACCGTGGCAGGTGGAGGAAGGACCTCCAGGCGGGCACGAAACATCACGACAGCGTGTGGTTCAAGGCCCTGGAGCACAGGCGCCAACGCCGCAACACGGTCAAAGACAGCAGCCACGGACTCCCCAGAACAACGACCAGGGACGACCGCACCTGTGGAAACTGTGAAAAGTTCTGCCTGTCACAATAGACAATAGACAATAGGTGCAGGAGGAGGCCATTCGGCCCTTCGAGCCAGCACTGCCATTCAATGTGATCATGGCTGATCATTCTCAATCAGTACCCCGTTCCTGCCTTCCCATACCCCCTGACTCCGCTATCCTTAAGAGCTCTATCTCGCTCTCTCTTGAATGCATTCAGAGAATTGGCCTCCACTGCCTTCTGAGGCAGAGAGTTCCACAGATTCACAACTCACTGACTGAAAAAGTTTTTCCTCGTCTCAGTTCTAAATGGCCTACCCCTTATTCTTAAACTGTGGCCCCTTGTTCTGGACTCCCCCAACATTGGGATAGGCCTAGTCTGTCACACAAGGAAACGTAACCACAGATGAAAAATCCCCCTCTCCAAGCAGGGCAACGCCAAGCCGCACCATCATCTCCCGCAGATGGACGGATGCCGGAGGATTCTAGGGACAACAGTCCTGGTCTTGGAGTCATGGAATCTTTTGCGTTAGCCTTGGAGAACAGAGGGGCCTTGGTTTAACATACAAACCATTTAACCAGTGACCTTGGTCCAGTGTTGATAGGCAAAATGGCCACTGCAAATTGCCCCTATGTTTAAGATAGTGGTAGAATCTGAGAACAGTTGATGGGAATATGGGGTGAATGAAATAGGATGAAGTAAAATGGGATGAATGATGGTCAGTGCAGACTCAGTGGGCCAAAGGATCTGTTTCTGCTGGAAGCCTCTGTGACTTTATGTAATATAATAATTGGTAGAAATATTCATGGGAAAAAAAGTCTGACAAGAGCAACTCAAATGGAGTGATAAAATGCAAAATGGTGTAGTTCATGGGGTGAGTTTGGTATGTTTTTTTACTTTAAAGTGTTAAATTGTCACGTGTCCAGGTAAATCTACTCTTCTATTGTCTGACATCTTTGCTGTTTTGGCCAAATACAACGTGATTTTAGTCGTGGGAAAAAAAAGGAACTGCAGAGGCTTTGCCCCGCCCCTCCCCTCTTCGAACTTTCCTCCCCCCACCCCCGTACAATCAGTCTAAAGAAGGGTCCCGTCCCGAAATGTTGCCTATCATGTTCTCTTGAGATGCCACCTGACCCGCTGTGCTACTCCAGCACTCTGTGCCATGTTTTAGATTTAGATTTTTTAGATTTAGAGATACAGCGCGGAAACAGGCCCTTCGGCCCACCGGGTCCGCGCCGCCCAGCGATCCCCGCGCACATTAACACTATCCTACACACACTAGGGAAAATGTTTTGTTACATTTACCCAGTCAATTAACCTACATGCCTGTGCGTCTTTGGAGTGTGGGAGGAAACCGAAGATCTCGGAGAAAACCCACGCAGGTCACTGGGAGAACGTACAAACTCCGTACAGACGGCGCCCGTAGTCAGAATCGAACCTGAGTCTCCGGCGCTGCATTCGCTGTAAGGCAGCAACTCTACCGCTGCGCCACCGTGCCGATGTAAGCTGTATTTGCCAATTCAGTGTTGCAGTCTGGAGTAAAGTTGCAGTGAGTCCGTCGCTGTTAATTCTATTGATCCCGGATCCAATAACATGTTGTCTTTGTGCTAAGAGGAGGCAGTCGAGATTTAATCCCACAACTCCCATGCTTGAAATGGTAATTCATGTCATTCTGCTTCTATAGAGGACACAAATAGCCCCGCAAATGTTCCTCTGCAAAGCTATTGGTTTGTTCTACTACACAAGGCTGGGTTTTGTTGTCACATCTATTACATTTCAACACCCGCTCAGTCCTGAGTTTGGCACTGCCCTTTTCCTCAATCATGCTATTGATGACCGCTCTTTAGGGATTAGTTCCATGAGTGCCACCATGTAGCTTGTACCCGGCCTCCAACACGATTCCATTCCGTTTCTTTGTTTAATGGGTTCAACCAGGGGCTCGTTACAGCTAATGTTCTGTGGACTGTTTTAAACTCAATCAAGCATCTCACAAATAACATGCTAAATAAATTAACACCGGGCAGGTTCAGATATGGGCATGAAGGAACTTCAGTTACGCACAAAATGCTGGAGTAACTCATTGGGACCGGCAGCAACTCTGGAGAGAAGGCATGGGTAACGTTTTGGGTTGAGACCCTTCTTCAGACTGAGAGTCCGGGGAGAGAGAGTTTAGAGATATGGAAGGGTAAAGTGTGAAAACGACAGATCAAAGCAGATGGTGATAAGGAAGTGTAGCTGAGGGCAAGGTGACAAATTCAGGTGCGGCTTAACAGTTATTCAAGGTCTGAAGAAGGGTCTCAACCCGAAACGTCACCCATTCCTTCTCTCCAGAACTCTCCTGAGTTACTCCAGCATTTTGTGTCTATCTAAGGTTCAGACAGCGTCTGTGCAGGCTGCAGTTGGAGGGGACATTTGAGCCTTTGCTGAGCATCAGGCGGAGATAACCTCGATAAAACAGGAAACAATCAGCTTTTAGTTTCAGATTCATGAATACTGGAAGCTCAATGACTTAACAAGGCGCTAAACTCACTGGGTGGAGTAACTCAGCGAGCTAGGCTGCATCTCTGGGGGGAATGGATGGATAGGCGACGTTTCGGGTCGGGACTCCTCTTTAGATTTTTAATCTCTGAAGAAGAGTCCCGACCCAAAATGTCACCAATCATTTCTTCCACAGTTACTGCCTGACCCGCTGAGTTTCTCCAGCACTTTGTTCTTTGTTCAAGATTCCAGCATCTGCAGTTCCTTTGTCTCCAATTCAGCAAGGACCAAGGGAACAAGCTTCCTTTACTCCATCTCCGTGCTAAAGATTTGTGGTAATGTTAATAAGGAGCAGACGATGCCATCATAAATATACTCACGATACACACAAAATGCTGGAGTAACTCAACGGAACAGGCAGCATCTCTGCAGAGAAGGAATGGGTGATGTTTCAGGTGGAGGCCCTTCTTCAGACACATTATAAATACCAATGAACACTAAGATTGGCACAGATCAATAAAACAATGAATTTATGTTTAATTTAGTTGAGTTTAGTTTGTTATTATTGTCACGTGTACCAAGGTTCAGTGAAAAGCTTTTTTGTTGCATGCTGTCCAGTCAGCGAATGGTTATTGACTGAAAAAGCAGCCCTTTTTCTCACAGAAGCTGCCTGACCTGCAGGGTAGTGCCAGTATTTTCTGGTTATTAGAGAGTTTAAACAGTGCAAAGTATTTTCCCTTTGAATCAAGAGAGAGAGTCAAAAGTCAAGAGTAAGAATTTCATTGTGTAGGAAGGAAGGAACAGCAGATGCTGGTTTAAACGGAAGATACACACAAAATGCTGGAGTAACTCAGCGGGACAGGCAGCATCTCTGGAGAGAACGGATAGGTGATGTTTCGGGGTGGGACCCTTCTTCAGACTTTTTCATTGTTCTGTCTCGGAACAGATGACAATAAACCACGACTCTCGAATCTTGATCAAGTCATGGATTACATGGACACATGGATAGGACAAGTTTTGAGGGATATGGGCCAAATGCAGGCAGGTGGGACTAGAGTGGCTGGGACATGTTGGCCGGTGTGGGCAAGTTGGGCTAACGGGCCAGTTTCCACACTGTATCAAGTAACGTTGAGTCACATGCACAAGTATGTTGAGGTACAGGTAAACTAAAATCTTATTTACAGCAGTATTATAGGCACGTAGGCTCAAAGAAATGCACAACAACTAATGATACATAAATTACACGTAAAATCTCTAAAAGAAAAGTGGACAGGTGGGACTAGCATAGATGGGGCATCTTGATTGGCATGGGCACGTTGGGTCAAAGGGCCTGTTTCCATGCTGTATGACTTTATGAAAGAAGATTGGACAAAACACTATTGGACAAAAAATGTCCATGGCAGGGTAAGATGCAAGAGGTGGTTCGTATTGATCAGTCAGCCAGGTAGCATTAAGGTTGTGCTTGTTAGTTCAAGAACCTGATGTTTGTAGCAAAGTCGATGTTCCTGAACCTGGTGGTGTGGTACCTCTGGCTTCTGTACCGCCTGCCCGATGGTAGCGGTGAGAAGAGGGCCTAGCCCGGATGGTGGGCAACACGTTCCTAAGCAAGCTCATCCGATCAATGCAAAGTAAAATCAAGTATTTTAAGGAAGCAAACTACGGATTAAAAAAATGTATTAGCTTCCATCTCTATCAGATGTGTACATCGTGAATTTTCTGAGCAGGGTTGATTGTGACCTCTATTTTTCGTGACCGATGATTAATTAGCTGTTGGGTCCGAGTTTTCATGCAGTTAATCTGTGTGACTGACAAATATTGCAGGGAAGTTAAATGCGGCGCAGCAGAACCGACTAGCCAGTTGTCCTTCAATCAGCCTGTTTACACAGCAGCACTAAATGTCAATATTGTTGGCTATGGGATGGGGTGGTGCACCAATGAACCGGAAAAGCATAAAAACCCTGAAGCATGGGACGGATTATTTTTTAATATGTGTATGTGCTCAAAGGACAGTGACAGCACAAACATCCCTCAAAAAGAACATTGTCATCTCGCACGGTTTGTAGCAGGTTTATCCCCTACGAGGGTCACTATCCTGTTGTGGTGGAGAGGCTTGCGAGGATCCTGGGCGCTAACCAGTCCGGAGCTACGGTCCCGGGGCATGGCGGGCAGGTCGAGGGGAAGGCTCCTGACAAAGTACGGGCCAAGAACAAGACGCCAACGGTGGAACAGGTGGACGATGGTGGCTGCCTTCAGTCAGATTGTGGTGAATCTGCGGAATTCATTGCCACAGAAGGCTGTGGAGGTCAATTCAATGGTTATTTTGTAAGGCAGAGGTGGATAGATTCTGGATTAGTTCGGGCATCAGGGGTTGTGGGGAAAAGGCAGGAGAATGGGGTTGAGAGGGAAAGATAGATCAGCCATGATCGAATGGTGGGGGAGACTTGATGGGCCGAATCAAGTCAAGTCAAGTCAAGTCAATTTTATTTGTATAGCACATTTAAAAACAACCCATGTTGACCAAAGTGCTGTACATCAGTTCAGGTACTAAGAAACTAACATACAATGGCATATACATAAACAGTTCACAGCGCCCCCTCAGAGAGCCTCAAACGCTAGAGAGTAGAAATAGGTTTTGAGCCTGGACTTAAAGGAGTCGATGGAGGGGGCAGTTCTGATGGGGAGAGGGATGCTGTTCCACAGTCTAGGAGCTGCAACCGCAAAAGCGCGGTCACCCCTGAGTTTAAGCCTAGACCGCGGGATAGTGAGTAGCCCCAAGTCGGCTGACCTGAGGGACCTGGAGATAGAGTGGTGGGTTAGAAGATTTTTGATGTGGGGGGGGGGGGGGGGGGGGGGGGCAAGCCTGTTTAGGGCGTTGTATGGCCGAATTTGGCTCCTTTCACATGAACTGCCCGGCATTTGGAGCTTCACATGTCTGAGAAGGTTGAAGAACGCTTCACCACGGTTGGGAGAGACTCCCAACCATCGTGGAGTCCATGCCGTTGGACCCGGGTCTGCCTCTGTCAAGGGCCATGTGGAGGTTGGGGGTGCACCAGGCTCCCTACGATAACAGACGTCACGGGCGATCATCCACCTGGCGGGACCTGCCACAGAGAGGATCCACGAGGAAGATAATCATACTTGACAAGGAGTGATGGCTGATAAAGAGCACATTTTATATTCTTAATGTACACCGTTACATGAAAATACAGGTCCATTACCACCAATTTTCTGGCACCTCCTTCAATCCGGACAAAATTTCGAGAGCGCACTTGAAATCTCCCCCCAGAAGTCCTCCCGAAATATGTGGCGCCGAGGCCGGGTGAGACGGCAGATCCCGACCTCATCAGGGCTTCCGCGGCCAATCGGCGGGTTGAATCTTCCCCCTAGGGCTGGTGCTCTGGTACTGGCCTGGCCAGAGCCGGCAGATTCATTCCCACAGCCGACCTCTGAGGCCAACATTGCAGGTATCTTACCCACTGGTCAGTTTTGGGAAGGTGGACCAAATGGCTTGTGTACCTGCTTTAGATTCTATGACTATGTAAGTATCCGTGAATAATAACCAGTTGTTATCAGGCAACTGAATCATCTTACCACAGTCCTGAACTACTATCTATCTCATTGGTGACCCTCGGAGTATTTGTGATTGGACTTTACTGGCTTTATCTTACACTAAACGTAATTCCCTTATCATGTACCTCTACACTGTAAATGGCTCGATTGTAATCGTGTATTGTCTTTCCACTGAATGGATTGCATGCAACAAAAGCTTTTCACTGCACCTGACAATATACTAAACTAAACTAAACTAATAACTAAACTAATAAACTAAACTAAACTAATACAATAAACTAAACTAAACTAATAAGTCTGAAGAAGGGTCTCGACCCGAAACGTCACCCATTCCTTCTCTCCTGAGATGCTGCCTGACCCGCTGAGTTACTCCAGCGTTTTGTGATACCTAAACTAATACTGGTATTTGTAAAAGTTGTTGCAACAAGTCAAATCTTTAGCAATCTCAGGAAAGAAAGTCTGCATTCTTCTCCAGTCTCTTGCCTCAAACCAATTGCGAAACTACCAGCTGGATGTGACATAGAAACATAGAAACATAGAAAATAGGTGCAGGAGTAGGCCATTCGGCCCTTCGAGCCTGCACCGCCATTCAATATGATCATGGCTGATCATCCAACTCAGTATCCCGTACCTGCCTTCTCTCCATACCCCCTGATCCCTTTAGCCACAAGGGCCACATCTAACTCCCTCTTAAATATAGCCAATGAACTGGCCTCAACCTCCTTCTGTGGCAGAGAATTCCACAGATTCACCACTCTCTGTGTGAAAAAAAACTTTCTCATCTCGGTCCTCAAAGACTTTCCCCTTATCCTTAAACTGTGACCCCTTGTTCTGGACTTCCCCAACATCGGGAACAATCTTCCTGCATCTAGTCTGTCCAACCCCTTAAGTATTTTGTATGTTTCTATAAGATCCCCCCTCAATCTTCTAAATTCCAGCGAGTACAAGCCGAGTCTATCCAGTCTTTCTTCAATTAAAGATGGCCAGGTGCCACCCTTGCTTGTATTGTTCTTGGATTATTATTTTTTTAAACCCATTGAAGTTGATCGTAAATCTCTGGGAACGTTTTGTTCTATTTTTGATAAGTAGTTGTGGTAAATCTTGCGGCTGTGACAAAGTCCAAACACAACAAAATGGCAGCTCGCGAGAGGTTGCAGGTGCTTTAAATCAGGATTCTTGTCAGGCACACTGAAAATCTATCTCGCAAATGTCAGTGCTTTTCAAAGATATTCTATTTTTCAAAACATTTGTACATCAATGCGACAGGTAATACATAAATATAGACTACTTTTCTATAAACACTGTTACTGATGGGCACTATCAGAAGGTTACTGATAATACTCTAGCTTTCTGTTAGAAGTATGCTTCATGTGATAATTTCAAAGATATTAAGCTTGCCAACTCCAAAGTCCACAGTAGATGTGTCAGGTTAAAACATATATGACTTATAATTAAAATAGATGTGCCATAATTCATCAAACATATGAATGCATGTGTTTATTTATGCTGATACTGTATCAGATGGTTTGCACTGTGCATACAGACAGAATAATGTGTCAGAAAGCCCTGGGACTGATGGCATTTAACTGAAATTCATGGCAAGCTCATCTGTCTTTGAAGGAAGCCCCGGCCCAGTGCAAATTGGAGGAACAGCACCTCATATTTCGCTTGGGCAGCTTACACCCCAGCGGTATGAATGTTGACTTCTCTACCTTCAAGTAACCCTTGCTTTCCCTTTCTTGCCACCCCTCCCCCTTTCCAGTTCTCCGACCAGTCTGACTGTCCCCCAGATCACATTGTATGTTCTCTGCTTGCTTCGTTCGTTGTCACCTTCTCCTGGCTAACAATGACCTATTCTACATTTTCCTTGTCCTTCATCTCTTTTGATCTCATACACTTCCTTATCTCTGCAACTCCCTCTCCCCTGATGCCCAGTCTGAAGAAGGGTCTCGACCCGAAACGTCACCCATTCCCTTCTATCCAGAGATGCTGCCTGTCCCGCTGAGTTACTCCAGCATCTTGTGTCTGCATTTGAAAGAAGTTGCTTTTAGTTAGGTTGTGTATTTGAAGACAATATCCATGGATATTTTGATCAAAATTTCCCGCGTCTATAGTTCCATGTGACTCCAATGAGATATTTGTGTTTTTCTAAGTTATGTCCCCAGAACCGTCCTATTACAAATCTTGCTGGGCAAGGGGGAGATGTCAATGAACAACGTTATCAGCACACAGCCACATCATTATCATGATACCTTCCTCCTGCAACCCCTCTCCCCCCTCCCCACCTTTGCCCCAGCCAACATTACTGAGTGAGCCAAGTGGCAATTCATCTCCTTCCATGTCACAGGTCGGCTGCAGAACTGATAGAAAGCCTTGGCGTGTAATAGCAAAATCCTCTCCGATCAGATGCACTGTACGATTTATATCTACTTTCACTTGTGCTCAATACTCTTTAAAATATGCCTCCTGGTCCGACGTTGCAATTTGAATTTAAATTGAAATCAACACACAGATCCACTCAAACATCTTTCTACTTTCATCGGCTTTTATTTCAGGCTCGGAGACGGCAATGGTCTTTAAATATTTTATTTGGAAGTATTTCCACAATCAAGGAGAATGAGGTAAATGGTCACTCATGTAATGTGGGAAAGCTGAACTGCTGAACTCTGTGGAAGATGCAACAGGCACTTTCTTGCACATAATTCCCTGTGTACGCACAGTGCAAACCATCTGATTCAGAATCAGCGTAAATAAACCCATACATTCATACGTTTGATAAACTGTGGCACATTTATTCCAGTTATAAGTCATATGTGCTAAACCAGACACATCTACTGTAGACTTTGGATTGTTGAACCAAAGCTAGCACTTCACCTAATTGCAGCTCTTCCAAAAATAATCTTGGAGTCATCGAGTCAAACAGTATGGAAACAGGCCCATCGGCCCAACTTGCCCACCCCGGCCAACATATCCCAGCTACACAAGTCCCACCTGCCTGCATTTGGCCCATATCCCTCCAAACCTGTCTTATGCATGAACCTGTCTAACTGCTTCTTAAATGTTGGGATAGTCCCAGCCTCAAATACCTCCTCTGGCAGCTCATTCCACACACCCACCACCCTTTGTGTGAAAAAGTTACCCCTCAGATTCCTATTAAATCTTTTTCCCTTTACCTTAAACCTATGTCCTCTGGTCCTTGATTTCCCTACTCTGGGCAAAAGACTCTGGGCATCTACCCAATCTATTCCTCTCCTGACTTTATACACCTCTATAAGATCAGTAATACATTTATACGCACAATTAAAATGTTCGCTATTAGTGGCTGTAACATCCATTCAGCAACCAAATTAAATGTTAAACTTTACAGTGACAGTCAATCAAAATTGATAGTCCGACTTAAAAGGGAAGCTAAGCTATCCTTTTTAATTCATCTATCGTTACAGTTATTTCATTAAAGGAAAGGTTGGACAGCATCCAGCTGGATGGAATTAGTATTAGCCGTGACTCTTGGAAGGATTTAGTACAAGAAGCGAGATTCTGCCCCCCTCTTTCTAAATCCAAATCAACAATCAGAATATTCAGGTTACAAAGTATGCGAGGCAATGCAGCAAAGTTTCTCACTTGAGCTGTCGGCTATATTGATAAACCATTCTGCAAGGTCACAAAGCACTTTCTCCCACCGTAAGAATAAATCAGAGAATCATAGCCAGCACACTGAGTATTGCTTAACAGGGCACATCAGTGTAGTTGGCCAGTTTGAACACTTTAAGGAACATAAGCCCATTTTGACGAGTTTCGTGAGCACTATAAAGTCTCTTCCCTCATTCTCGCATTAAATATAAAGCAGAACGCTGGGAGGACCCAATGGGTCAAGTAGGGATCATGGAGGCAAAGGTGTAAGTTGATGTTTCGAGTTAAGACTCTGCTTTAGGACCAAGAGGAAAGATTGCCAGGAAATAGCAGTATAGGAGCGGGAAATAGGGAGTGGTGGGTGATAGATGCAACTAGATAGGGAGGGAGTGATGGGCAGATGGAACCAAGTGGGGGAAGCGGGAATGGGTCAGAATCTGGCTGGTGATAGGTGGAACCAGATGGGAATGGGATGATAGGTCGAATACTTTATTGTCACGTGTGACTAGGCACAGTGAAATTCTTTGCTTGCCTACACAACGTGTACAACTAGCGGCCACCTACAGCGCTGACAAAGTTACAAAGCACGCCGGCTCCTTCTTTTAGTCCCCCCCAACAGTTCCCCCACGCCGGGTCCTCCATTGTTCTTCCCCCTCCATCACGGAGTCCTCCACGCTCTCATCGAGCGAGGCTTCGCCACCGCCGCGGCCTCACCGCTGTCGACACCCCACTGCATGCCTCCGCGGTGCCGATTCAGGCCCCAGCCACGGGCTCCGCCCGCCCGCCCGCCGCTCCACCCACCCGCACTCCGACCCTCGAGGCCCCGACCCGGGCTTCTACACGGTGATCCGGGAGGCATCGAGACCGCGGCGCTCGAGAAACGCCTCCGGCCGCGTGTCCAGTCCACAGCTGCGGCCCCACCGTCAGGAAGCCTTCAATGACACCGCATGAGGGAGGGATGGTGGACCAGGTGGGGAGACGGAGAGATGAACAAAAGGAGAAACTAGGTGCGTGGATTAGCAATGATTTAGAAACTTCAATGTAAGTTACCCAGGCCAAATTGAGGCGTTATTCCATTTTACCCCTGTGGGCTCTACAGCGATGTAGAAGGCCGAGGACAGGAAAGTCAGTGTGGGAGTGGGAAGGACCCAACATGCAACTGGGAGCTTGAGATGTCTTTAAACAAGCAAATATCAGATTGATCCATTGCTGGATGTTAAGATCCCTCTTCAATTGATACTATTGGCAATTAAAATTGCAGAGTACAAAACCGGACTAGTCAGTCCATCTTTCCTGAACTGGTTCATTGAAAGAGCTGTTTAATTATTTTAACGCCAATTCCTTTTCAAATATGAATTCAGTTGTTTTTGAAACCTGTTACTGAATTTGTTTTGAGGACTCTTTCTGGCAGTATTTTTCAATAAAGGAACATTTATCAGAAAACACCTGGCCCAACCATTAAAACCAGTTACTGATAAGATTAGAGCTCACAAGAATGGAAGGCTAAATGGAAAATCGTAAAAAATGTGCTTTGCCATATCTGTCAACCGCAAAGCAGTAAATGGATGTTTATCAGATAACAAGGATTGACGGCAGCATTTACTTAGAAGAAAACACTATTTATCTCTCAAGCGTGTGAGCTTAATCAGCCTCAAAAACGTAGAATAAAAGCACATTCTTATGTGACCTGTAGCACGCTGCTGGGAGTCGCAGAAATGAGTACCAGTACCGCAAATGACACCCCTGATATAATAACCTAATCATAGACTGTTTGACTGAGAGTAAGATCAAATAAGCTAAATCAGTATTTTGCTAAATAGCAAATGGCCTGATTTAATTAAAGTTGTATATTGTTCACCAGTGTGAGAGGTCTTAATCATTCAAGGACAAAATAAAATCTCCTGGAGGAAGTCACAGCTCCAACAGCATCTGTGGTTTAGATTAGTTTATTGTCACGTGTACTGAGGTACAATGAAAAGCTTTTGTTGCATGCTATCCAGTCGGCGGAAAGATTGTACATGTTTACAATCGAGCCGTCGACTGTGTACAGATACATGGTAAAGGGAATAATGTTTAGTGCATGATAAAGTCCAGTGAAATCCAATTAAAGATGGACTGTGGGTCTTCAATGAGGTAAATAGTAGCCCAGGACTGCTCTTTAGTTGTGGTAGGATGATTCAGTTGCCTGATAACAGCTGGGAAGAAACTGTCCCTGAATCTGGAGGTGTGCGTTTTCACATTTCTATTCCTTTTGCCCTATGGGGAAGGGAGAAGAGGGGTGGGGTGACCGGGGTCTGACTCGTCCTTGATTATGCTGCTCCTAAGCACAGGGCAAATCAGATTGATATCAAGACAAAATAAGCTAAATCAGTATTTTGCCATTGTGGCCTTATGTAATTAAAGTTGGATATTGTTCACTGGTGTGGGAGGTCTTAATCATTCTAGAACAAAAAAAACTCCAGGAGGAAGTCACAAGTCAAACGGCATCGGTGGTTTAGGTCAGCTTAGTTTATTGTCACGTGCACCGAGTTACAGTGAAGAGCTTTTTGTTGTGTGCTAACCAGTCAGCAGAAAGACCATACATGATTACAATTGAGCCGTCGACAGTGTACAGATACAGGATAAAGGGGATAAAGTTTAGTGGGTGATAAAGTCCAGTGAAGTCCAATTATGTACTGTCATGAACTGTCTTTCCGCTGACTGGTTAGCATATGCAACAGAAGCTTTTCACTGTACTTCGGTACATGTGACAATAAACTAAAACTAGACAATAGACGCAGGAGGAGGCCATTCGGCCAGGGGGCAGATGAACAAACAGACGGTGGCCGGGGTGGGATGGATCTTTTATTATTTTGCCTGCTCTACTGAGGCAGCGTAGGCTGAAAAGGCATACAATAAACAATAGACAATAGGTACAGGAGTAGGCCATTCGGCCCTTTGAGCCAGCACCGCCATTCAATGTGATCACGGCTGATCATTCTCAATCAGTACCCCGTTCCTGCCTTCTCCCCATACCCCCTGACTCCGCTATCCTTAAGAGCTCTATCCAGCTCTCTCTTGAATGCATTCAGAGAATTGACCTCCACTGCCTTCTGAGGCAGAGAATTCCACAGATTCACAACTCTCTGACTGAAAAAGTGTTTCCTCATCTCAGTTCTAAATGGCCTACCCCTTATTCTTAAACTGTGGCCACTTGTTCTGGACCCCCCCAACATTGGGAACATGTTTCCGGCCTCTAACGTGTCCAACCCCTTAATAATCTTATACGTTTCCACAAGATCTCCTCTCATCCTTCTAAATTCCAGTGTATACAAGCCTAGTCGCTCCAGTCTTTCAACATATGACAGTCCCGCCATTCCGGGAATTAACCTAGTAAACCTACGCTGCACGCCCTCAATAGCAAATTAAAGATAGTCCATGGGTCTTCAATGAGGTAGATGGGAGGTCAGGACCGCTCTCGATTTGTTGATAGGATGGCTCAGTTGCCTGATGACAGCTGGGAAGAAACTGTCTCTGAAGGAAAAGGGATGGTGGGCATTTCAGGTCAAGACCCCACATCAGCACTGAGAGTAGTGAGGGGAAATAGTCAGTGTGAGGAGGTGGGAGGGATGGGTGAAGCAGGGGAAAGTAGGTGGAGCCATGTGGGGAGAGTCAGTAAACAGCAGCTAGTGGTGATAGGTAGAGACAGGTAAGGTGAGAGATAACTAGGGGACAGATGGAAACAGGTGGCATGGAGAATGTAGTTGTAGACAGAGGCTGAAAGACGATAAGTGGCTGCAGATGCTGGATGCTGATGGGTAAGAAAGGCGATAAGCTGTGCCGATGAGGGAAGGAGGATGGGAAGACAAAACCTGTTTGGGGGGGGTATAGGAGACCCAGTAGGTGTGGTGAGTGGGTGGTAAGGCAGCTGAAACCAGAAAGGGTTGAGGAGACTTCGGTGGATCAGACCGAGAGAGAAGTGTGCAGAAGAAGTGTGGTTACCTAAAACTGGAAAAATTCAACCTTCACAACATTGTGTTGCAGAGTACCCAGGTGCAATATAAAGTGTTCTTCGGTTCGAGTTTCTACTCGCCCAGGCAATGGAGAAAGTTGGGGACCATCAGGACAGGGTGGGTGTTGAAATGGCACGCAGCCAAGAAGTCAGGATGGCAACTGCAAAGTGTTGTTGGTTGGCAAAGCTGTCACTCAGTCTACACTTGGTGCAGTCATTGTGTAGGAGAACACATCAAGAACGCTGAATGTGCAGATGAGATGTAACTTCATAGGGGCCAGAGAACATTTGTGGGTAATTTAATTTACTTCAGCGTGGTTCTCGTCCAGAGTGGTATGAAATAAAACTTAGTTATTTTGAAGGTCCTAATTTTAAGTGACGCCAAGGCAATGTGGAGTAATTTCCCCAATAACCTTCCCTCAGGAGAGCAATGGGGAGAATTCCATGAGTAGATCCATGTCGGCCACAACGATAGATAACCCCACACGTTCGAGAGAGAGCTAGATAGAGCTCTTAAGGATAGCGGAGTCAGGGGGTATGGGGAGAAGGCAGGAACGGGGTACTGATTGAGAATGATCAGCCATGATCACATTGAATGGTGGTGCTGGCTCGAAGGGCCGAATGGCATCCTCCTGCACCTATTGTCTATTGTCTAATGACGTGACATGGCCAGGAGGTCCAATTTCCATGCAGCAACTGAACCATTCAGTTCGAGGGGATCAAAGTGCAGCGAATTAAACTTTCGAGTGGATTAACTTAAGGTGAAATCAGGTGCAAAAAGGAAAATAAAGGGAGGCAAAGAAAAAATTGTGCTTTTTAAATCTCCAGCAATAATTCCATCTCAAAGAATTAAATGTTACACTTGCAGCACTAAAGTTCTCTTTTCTAGTTTAGTTTAGTTTAGAGATACAGTACAGATACAGGGCCTTTGAGTCCACTCTGATCATCGACCATCCGTTCACACAAATAGAGTTAGATAGAGCTCTAGGGGCTAGTGGAATCAAGGGATATGGGGAGAAGGCAGGCACGGGTTATTGATTGTGGATGATCAGCCATGATCACAATGAATGGCGGTGCTGGCTCGAAGGGCCAAATAGCCTCCTCCTGCACCTATTTTCTATGTTTCTATGTTATACCATTTGCTCATCCACTCTCGACACACCAGGGGCAATTTAAAGAGGCCAATCAACCTACAAACTCGCATGTCTTTGTGGGATGCGGGAGGAAACCGCAGCACCCGGAGGAAACCCACACGGTCCCAGTGTGAACGTGTAAACTCCACACAGACAGCCCCAGAGGTCATGATTGAACCCGGGTCTCTGGCGCTGTGAGGCAGCAGCTCTACCAGCTGTGCCACTGTGCTGCCCTAATGTTTAATGTTTTATCTTTTTAAAATCTAATGTTTTTAAAATCGCGCATTTCACTCGCACATTTCTTAAAGTGAAGATATCCGAATGCGCTCCACATCTGATAAATAACTTTTGAACTTGGAGACACTGCAGTTTTTGCATCCTTGACTGAGAGCCTGTCTTGGTTTAGTCTCGCCGACTGTAGCACTCTCTCTGTTTTGCAGCAGAATACCTGCCTCGATGGTTGTGGTCTGACCTTTTCTGGAGTGGGACAGCAACCTAGAAATCACTGACCCGTACAAGGGATGCCACGATCAATGCCAAAATGATATTAAGTTACACTGGCGTACAGGCAACAATAACCACAAACAGAATTATTTTACAGATCGGTTCAAGTACATAAAATAGTCAAACACTCCTGATCCAACTGATCCATAGATCATCCTCTATTATACCTGAATTCTTCGCTGTTATCTCAGCTCACTAAAGAACTTGGAACCAAGCCATTTCTTCACTTGGATTATTGACTCTGATAACAATTTCAGAGTTCTGGACCAGGGCCAGCTTTGAAGGCCTGGGGGTCAGGTTTGCATTGAACTGAACTGAATACCCAGCCGATGTTTGCTCATCTGTGCTGTGAAGTGCATGCTGCCACTGGGACCTTGTTTCAACGTACTGTCTAAGGACGGTTGCGACAGAGAGCATGTAAAACAAAGACACATTGCGCTTGGGCCTGTTCAGCATGAAGGACTTTGCCCTGCTGTGCTGCTCAGAGGAAGTGTTCAGGTCAGGTCTGACTGACACGGCTTTGCACTGAGAGGGGAGATGGATACAGACTCCGTTATGACCCAGTGGAGGAGCAAATGATTTTCTCTCAGATCACCAGGGAAAATTGATGAGCACTGCAAATTGCCAGAGGTTATTTTTTTTATTCCTCTCTTTCTCTGTTCCCTGCATCCCTCCTCTCTGCAGACCCCCTGGACCAAGTGGGCAATTTGCACAGAAGGTGACATAGACAATAGACAATAGGTGCAGGAGGAGGCCATTCGGCCCTTCGAGCCAGCACCGCCATTCAATGTGATCATGGCTGATCATTCTCAATCAGTACCCCGTTCCTGCCTTCTCCCCATACCCCCTGACTCCACTATCCTTAAGAGCTCTATCCAGCTCTCTCTTGAATGCATTCAGAGAATTGGCCTCCACTGCCTTCTGAGGCAGAGAATTCCACAGATTCACAACTCTCTGACTGAAAAAGTTTTTCCTCATCTTAGTTCTAAATGGCCTACCCCTTATTCTTAAACTGGGGCCCCTTGTTCTGGACTCCCCCAACATTGGGAACATGTTTCCTGCCTCTAACGTGTCCAACCCCTTAATAATCTTATACGTTTCGATAAGATCTCCTCTCATCCTTCTAAATTCCAGTGTATACAAGCCTAGTCGCTCCAGTCTTTCAACATATGATAGTCCCGCCATTCCGGGAATTAACCTAGTAAACCTACGCTGCACGCCCTCAATAGCAAGAATATCCTTCCTCAAATTTGGAGACCAAAACTGCACACAGTACTCCAGGTGCGGTCTCACTAGGGCCCTGTACAACTGCAGAAAGACCTCTTTGCTCCTATACTCAACTCCTCTTGTTATGAAGGCCAACATTCCATTGGCTTTCTTCACTGCCTGCTGTACCTGCATGCTTCCTTTCAGTGACTGATGCACTAGGACACCCAGATCTCGTTCCTAACTTGACACCATTCAGATAATACTGTCTTCCTATTCTTACCACCAAAGTGGGTAACCTCACACTTATCCACATTAAACTGCATCTGCCATGCATCCGCCCACTCACACAACCTGTCCAAGTCACCCTGCAACCTCATAGCATCTTCCTCACAGTTCACACTACCACCCAGCTTTGTATCATCTGCAAATTTGCTAATGGTACTTTTAATCCCTTCATCCAAGTCATTAATGTATATTGTAAATAGCTGCGGTCCCAGCACCGAGCCTTGTGGTACCCCACTAGTTACTGCCTGCCATTCTGAAAGGGACCCATTTATCCCCACTCTTTGCTTTCTGTCTGTCAACCAATTTTCTATCCATGTCGGTACCCTACCTCCAATTCCATGTGCTCTAATTTTGCCCACTAATCTCCTATGTGGAGCCTTGTCAAAGGCTTTCTGAAAGTCAAGGCACACCACATCCACCGGCTCACCCCTGTCAATTTTCCTGGTTACATCCTCAAAGAATTCCAGACATGGACTCCATTACAAGAGCATTCATTGGGTTAAAAACAGTCCATGACTATTTACGGGAGGAACGTAAAGAGAAAACAGTATTTAACCATTTCCGGGCACATTAGTGTTTTGTTGACCAAAACCTTTGTCAAAGAAGTAAGCTTGATGGCGCAGATTTAAGCAGCAGGGAACTCTTAATAACGTCTCTTTGGCGCACGCCATCATTTAATCTTTACTCCACAGTGATAGGTGGCAAGAAGCAGAACCTAGATTAAGCTTCATCAATATGCCCACTGTCAATGGCTTTGGCTCTTCACTTTCATTTGGCTCATTAGCCCAACAATTTATACAAGTGGGCAGACAGCCAGGAAATGATGACAATTGTCAACGTATAATTAGTTCGTCCCAGTGCTACATCACTCCCATTTCAAAGGCACAAAGCAGGTTTCTTTTGGCCCAGTGTTGTTTACTGCACACAGCGTGTAGAATAGGAGTGAGAAGGGATCAACATATGCATCTTGGGTTAATTACAAGCAGTCTCGTGATTTAGACTTTAGAGATACGGCATGGAAACAGGCCATTGGGCCCATCGAGTCCGCGATGGCCAGCGGTCACCCCATACATGTATACATTGTATACACTGGAATTTAGAAGGATGAGAGGGGATCTTATCGAAACGTATAAGATTATTAAGGGGTTGGACACATTAGAGGCAGGAAACATGTTCCCAATGTTGGGGGAGTCCAGAACCAGGGGCCACAGTTTAAGAATAAGGGGTTGGCCATTTAGAACTGAGATGAGGAAAAACTTTTTCAGTCAGAGAGTTATGAATCTGTGGAATTCTCTGCCTCAGAAGGCAGTGGAGGCCAATTCTCTGAATGCATTCAAGAGAGAGCCAGATAGAGCTCTTAAGGATAGCGGAGTCAGGGGGTATGGGGAGAAGGCAGGAACGGGGTACTGATTGAGAATGATCAGCCATGATCACATTGAATGGCGGTGCTGGCTCGAAGGGCCGAATGGCCTACTCCTGCACCTATTGTCTATTGTCTATTGTCTATTGTCTACATGATCACTATCCTAGGGACATACTAGGGACATTTTGACAACTTACCAAAACCAATGAACCTTCAAACCTATACATCTTTGGAGTGTGAAACTGGAGCACTGGGAGAAAACACACTCGGTCACAGGGAGAACGTACAAACTCTGTACAGACAGCACTCAAAATCAGGATCAAACACGGGTCTCTGACGCTGTAATGGAGCAACTATACCACTGCCCCACCCCCTGATTGGAACTAGTGTTGGATTTGCTCAAGAGTACATGTGGCATTGGGAGATAATCAAAAAGAAATTTGAATAAGGCCGCAATAAACAACTTGAAGGGAAAAGAGAATGGACTGGTAAGGATAGGATTAATATCTGAACATGTTGGTGTCTCATTTACAAACAGTGAATTAACAAGAATTTTTAAATCGCTTCCAATTTTTATTTCCAATGGAAGGCAAGACCCATTTAATCAGAAGAAGATCAAAATTCCAGGTGGCCGAATCATGGTATCTAAAATATATGTGTCCTCAGTAAGAGAAGCCGCAAAGTGCTGGGGTACCTGAGCTATTCAGGCAGCATCTCGGGAGAACATGGATAGTTGATGTTTTGGGTCAGGACCCTTGGTCTGCCTGACCCGCTGAATTACTGTTGGGGAGGGGGGAGGGGGGTGGGGGGGGAGTGGGTGAAAGCTGGAAGAGAGGAGGGAGCAGAACAAAGCCTGGCAGGTAAGAGGCTGACACAGGTAAGGAGGATTATTATTGGGTTAGGCAGATGGTTGGACAAAGGGCTGAAGACCCGAGACAAAGGGATTGAAGAGTTGTGAATTGTAAAGCTAGAGGAAAGAATGAGGGGGGAAGGGGAAGGAGGGGGGAGAGGAGGAATAGGTGTGAGTGCAGGTGGGGCACAGGGGAGGGGGGGGGGGGAAGACGGGCGATGGTTTTATGGGCGAAGAAGGCAGAAGGGAAGGATCAAGTAGTTGCCTAAAATTGGAGAATTCAATGTTCGTACTGTTGGGTTGTAAGCTACCCAAGCGGAATATGAGGTGCTGTTCTTCTAGTTTGAGTGTGGTCTCATTCTGGCAATGGGGGAGGTTCAGGACAGAAAAGTCAGTACGGGCTGTGTGTTATAAGTAGTATCGGTCCACGGACCAGAAATGTTACTTCCGGACAACGATCCCTTCAAGGATTGTGCCATTGGACGAACAAATCTGTGTTGTAACAGTGTTTACACAGAGTGTTTCAGATTCAGACTGTTTGGAAGAAATCTGTATGGAGTTGTGATCTCTTTCATTAATAAACTATATGGCGTTCTGATGAAATTATCAACTATTTCCGGCATTGTAGAGAGGTGAATGAGGGTGATATTGAGGGTAGAAAGAAACTGCAGCGCTGGTTTATACCGAAGAGAGGCATAAAGTGCTGGAGTAACTCAGCGGGTCGGGCAGCATCTCGGGAGAAAAAGGATGGGTGCCGGCTGAAGAAGGGTCCCGACCCGAAACGTCACACATCCTAATTTTCCAGAGATGCTGCCTGACCTGCTCAGTTACTCCAGCACTTTGTGTCTATCTTCGAGCGAGATGTTGAGTTTGGTCTTTGAAAGGTTGCTTGCCAAGGCAAGAAAGTAGCATCGGAGGAGAGTGCAGGGCAGGGAGATTTGTGAAGATTATATTGTCGCCTGGGGTAGCTGTTTAAAAAAGGCGTACACACGATGGGAACATTAGCGGCAAGGTTGCGATTTATTGCCCATCTCTAATTGCCTTTAAACTGGGTAACTTGCTAAGGCACCTCAAACGATATCCACATCAGTCTGAAGAAGGGTCTCAACCCGAAACTTCACCCATTCCTTCTTTCCCAAGATGCTGCCTGACCCGCTGAGTTACTCCAGCAGTTAGTGTCTACCATCGATTTAAACCAGCATCTGCAGTTTTTTTTTCCTCAACAATGCAATGTAGGTCTGAGATCACAGACAGACCGGACAGGGTGAGGGCAGCTGATTTCTTCCCCAAAGAACTTCAGTGAACCAGATGGTGTAAGAAAATAACTGTAGATGCTGGTACAAATCGAAGGTATTTATTCACAAAATGCTGGAGTAACTCAGCAGGTCAGGCAGCATCTCAGGAGAGAAGGAATGGGTGACGTTTCAGGTCGAGACCCTTCCTCAGAAACGTCGCCCATTCCTTATCTCCTGAGATGCTGCCTGACCTGCTGAGTTACTCCAGCATTTTGTGAATAAATACCTTCAGTGAACCAGATGGTTAGTTTCCAGCAGCCCAGTAGCTTCATGATCATTATTAATGATAATGCTTTATTAATTCCAGATTTATTTAATTAACTGGATCTAAGCTCCTTCGCTGCCTTGGTGGGACTTGAACTCACACCTTCAGTTCATTAGTCAGGTGTCTGGTCCACCAACTAATCCGCCATATCATTCTGTGATGTATTCATAGCTCAATGGAACTTACATGACAGGACACAGGCGCCATTAAGGGCGGCACGGTGGCGCAGCGGGAGAGTTGCTGCCTTACAGCGCTTGCAGCGCCGGAGACCCGTGATCGATCCTAACTAAGGGTGCCGTCTGTACGGAGTTTGTACGTTCTCTCTGTGACCACGTGGGTTTTCTCCGAGAACTTCGGTTTCCGCCCACACTCCAAAGACGTACAGGTATAGACAATAGACAACAGACAATAGACAATAGATGCAGGAGTAGTCCATTCGGCCCTTCGAGCCAGCACCGCCATTCAATGTGATCATGGCTGATCATTCACAATCAGTACCCCATTCCTGCCTTCTCCCCATACCCCATTGACTCCGCTATCTTTAAGAGCTCTATCTACCTCTCTCTTGAAAGCATCCAGAGAATTGGCCTCCACTGCCTTCTGTGGAATACACTGGAATTTAGAAGGATGAGAGGAGATCTTGTCGAAACGTATAAGATTATTAAGGGGTTGGACACATTAGAGGCAGGAAACATGTTCCCAATGTTGGGGGAGTCCAGAACCAGGGGCCACAGTTTAAGAATAAGGGGTAGGCCATTTAGAACGGAGATGAGGAAAAACTTTTTCAGTCAGAGAGTTGTGAATCTGTGGAATTCTTTGCCTCAGAAGGCAGTGGAGGCCAATTCTCTGAATGCATTCAAGAGAGAGCTAGATAGAGCTCTTAAGGATAGCGGAGTCAGGGGGTATGGGGAGAAGGCAGGAACGGGGTACTGATTGAGAATGATCAGCCATGATCACATTGAATGGTGGTGCTGGCTCGAAGGGCTGAATGGCCTACTCCTGCACCTATTGTCTAATGTCTATTGACCCGGTGGGCCGAAGGGCCTGTTTAAACTAAACTAAACTAAACTAAAAGACAAAGAAGGCAGAGTTTTGGCCACTGGATCAAGTGCAGGAAAACCATGAGAGGTTTGTACCTGGAAGCATGTGAAACAGATGCCTAATGTGTTGCTGGCAGGAGATCTGGAAATGGAAGTAGGTGGTGTTGATAAAGTGCTGGGCGTGTGTTTAAAGCCTAGTGCAGGGTGGGACCGAAGCGTTTGCATGGTTGTGGTCAGTTGGAGATGCAGAGATGTTTCACCTTGGGATTACGTCTGGAAGTAAGGGGCATTGTCTTGGATTCAGGGGCCAGTCACGAGACTGAGGCGAGGAGGACTCTTGCACAGTCATCAACTACAGAAATAGAGAGGAATAGATTGGGTAGACGCCCAGAGTCTCTTGCCTCGAGTAAGGGAATCGGGAACCAGAGGAAATAGGTTTAAGGTGAGGGGGAAAGATTTAAAAGGAACCTGAGAGGTAATCTTTTCACACAAAGGGTGGTGGGTGTATGGAATGAGCTGCCAGAGGAGACAGTTGAGGCACGTTTAAGAAACATTTAGACAGGTACATGGATATGATAGACTTAGCATGATATTGTCCAAACCAAGCAGGTGGGACTAGTGTGGATGGGATATGTTGGTCAGTATGGGCAAGTTGGGCTGAAAGGCCTGTTTCCATGCTGTACGACTCCATAACTATAAATAGCTTTTATTTTTGACTTTGCACTACTATTATTTACTTATTTGTATGTTTGTTTATTTTATATCTACTGAACTTTTTTGTTGTTGTTTATTTTGGGTTTTACAGATTAATATGTTCACATATCTGTTGTGCTGCTGCAAGTAAGAATTTCATTTGTGTAGGAAAGAACTGCAGATGCTGATTTAAATCGAAGGTAGACACAAAATGCTGGAGTAACTCAGCGGGACTCAGGCAGCATCTCTGGAGCGAAGGAATGGGTGACGTTTCGGGTCGAGACCCTCTTCAGACTGATGTCAGGGGAGGGGGGCGGGACAAAGTAAGAATTTCATTGTTCCGTTTCGGGACGTATGACACTAAAACATTCTTGACTCTTGAGTCTTTTGACTCTTTTAAAGAGGTCCTCCAGCCCCATTGATTCTGAGGTGATCATCAAGCCATGATTTACACAAATCCATTTGTATTCTCTCTGCATTCCCAGCACGTCTGTGAGGTTCCACTGGGCACACTGGTGTGGTCACAGGGAGAACCAAAGATACTAGAGGAGCAAGATAGACCACTCGACCCCAAAAACCGTAGTATGTCATGGCGCCATTTTAGTAGGCAGAAACTTGCAGAAACATTTTAAAAGAAAAATAACAAAAATCTGTGAATTGATAGATGAGATATATTCTGCGTTTTAATGGTATCATCACACATACTGTTCCCCCAAAACACTGATTACACTGCGAGAGGCATAGCGAACGGTGGGGTTTTGCCTACTAAAATGGCGGCCGTTACGCTCCTTTGCGTGCTACACTTCAGTATAGGCGATTTCAACGGAGTGGTCCATCTTGTTCCACTAGTATATTTGGGGAGAACGTACTTAATGTGCACCGCAAGATTGAACCTGGGTCACAGGGGCTGTGAGGCAGCAGCTAAACCAGCAACTAACCCAGCTGTGCCATTGTGCCAGGTGCTCGGAGGCTTGTGAACCCTGTGGGACTCTCCACCCTGTGTGGGGAGCCATTAAGAACATCGTAGACTTCGATTTTTTTGATGCAGAAGAATCAAATGTTTTGGTTTGGTTTAGTTTAGTTTAGTTTAGAGATACAATGCGGAAACGGGCCCTTCAGCCCACCGGGTCCACGCCGACCAGTGATCCCAGCAAAGGTTAAAGGTTATAGGTCATATTCCACTTGTTGAACAGTACGAACATACATTTTCCAATTTTAGGTAACCATCATCCTCTCGCCCGCCTCCTCCACTTTTCCTCCCAACCCCTCCCATTTCCCTTCCCCCTCCCCCCTTCCTCTACTCCCTTACCCCCTCCCCTCCCATGTGCCACATCTGCACTTCCACCTATTCCTCCCCTCCCCCTTTTCCTCCTCCTACTTTCCTTGCTCTGGTTTCGTAATTTACAACTCTTCAATCAGTCGCTCGCACTTTCTGCTTTTATCTCTGGTCCATTTTTCAAAACTACCTGCCTATCACACCCCCCGCCCCCCCCCCCCAACTTTCTATGTCCACCTCTTACCTGCCACGCTTTGTCCTGCCTCTCCTCTCTTCTAGCTTTCTTCCTCCGCACCCCACAATCTGTCTGAAGAAGGGTCCCGACCCAAACGCCTCACCTCTTCATGTTCTCCAGAGATACTGCCTGACCTGCTGAGTTATTCCAGAAATGTAGTCAGTCACGATCTTACTGCACAGCGCAGTAAGTTTGAGGGGTTTCATAGCTTATTTCTTATTCCTATAATATACCGATGAAAGCAATTGAGGATGCATATGGAGACGTGGCAAATTTTCTGTTGGAAACCAGACAAAGTGGCTTTGATGCCAACTGGAGAGAGAGTAGTGCATTGAAAAAGATAAATAAATCAAAAGACGGAAAGCGAACCATTAAGAGGGAGCAGAAAGCGTTTAAGAACTAAAAAAAGTAATTAAGATTAATTATAGATTAAAATGTTAGAAAATCTAATTGCATTACAGTGAGCAGATTGGCTGCAACTTCAATTCAAATGAAATATAATTAGATATTTTTCATGGGATCCTTCGGCGAGTTTTGTTGCGATGATTGTGGCAATGGCACGTTGGTAAGTGTGCGATGGTATAACGCAAAATAAATGAAAAATAATTCTTCTGTTTAAGATGAAGTGGTACATTCACAGAGGAGGTTTCCCAAGCTTTGCTACACACATCGTGTCCGGATGGAAACTCTAAGCTGTGATATGTGGCTCATGTTGGACCTGCCCCATCGCTCAGACCTGGCACCAATGGTGCCCATCCAACTTCCATCCAAAGTTCCTACTGCGAATGAATTAAATTAGATTAGGTTAGTTTAGAGATACAGCTCAGAGAGATCCATTGGCACTATCCTACACACACTAGGGACAATTTACAATTTACAATTGTCTCAAGCCAATGAACCAAAAACCTATACGTCTTTGGAGTGTGGGTGGAAACCGGGGCATCTGGAGGAAACGCACATGGTCACAGGGAGAACGTACAATCTCCGTACAGACAAGCACCCGTACTCAGGATCAAACCCATGGTCTCCGGCGCTGTTATGGAGCAACTCTACCACTGCGCCACAGTCCATGTTTTGAGTCATCCTTTATCTGGACTAAAAGAGTACACGGGATATAACAAGTACCTAAAATTAAG
The DNA here is from genome assembly GCF_053455715.1 of Rhinoraja longicauda. Lineage (NCBI taxonomy): Eukaryota > Metazoa > Chordata > Chondrichthyes > Rajiformes > Arhynchobatidae > Rhinoraja > Rhinoraja longicauda. The sequence goes on from NC_135954.1 coordinate 101,114,149, forward strand.
GAGAAGGAAGGGTGCAGATAGCATCAGAGTCTGGGTCATGTTTAGTGGAGATAAAAGGGGTTCCAGATTATGCAATCTGCTGAAAAGGCAGAGTGGAATCAAATAAAGGAGGTATGATGAAGAAAACAAAAAAAACTGTTGAGAGGAATTCAGTGGGTCAGGCATCACCTGTGGAGGGAGATAGAAACATAGAAACATAGAAAATAGGTGCAGGAGTCGGCCATTCGGCCCTTCGAGCCTGCACCGCCATTCAATATGATCATGGCTGATCATCCAGCTCAGTAACCTGTACCTGCCTTCTCTCCATACCCCCTGATCCCTTTAGCCACAAGGGCCACATCTAACTCCCTCTTAAATATAGCCAATGAACTGGCCTCAACTACCTTCTGTGGCAGAGATTTCCACAGACTCACCACTCTCTGTGTGAAAAAATGTTTTCTCATCTCGGTCCTAAAAGACTTCCCCCTTATCCTTAAGCTGTGACCCCTGGTTCTGGACTTCCCCAACATCGGGAACAATCTTCCCGCATCTAGCCTCTCCAACCCCTTAAGAATTTTATATGTTTCAATAAGATCCCCCCTCAATCTTCTAAATTCCAGCGAGTATAAGCCCAGTCTATCCAGTCTTTCTTCATATGAAAGTCCTGCCATCCCAGGGATCAATCTGGTGAACCTTCTCTGTACTCCCTCTAAGGCTAGATGGACAGACAACATTTCTGGTCAGGACCAGTCTTGAAGAAGGGTCTTGATCCAAACTGTAGTCTGTCTATTTCCCTCCACAGATGCTGCCTGATCCGCTGAGCTCCTCCAGCAGTTTGATTTTTGTTTTAAACATCACGGGCTAGTCATCTTTCATCAAAAGTGTCTGGTTGTGATCTGAACACGAAAAGCTAAATATCTGAAGTTCAATGGCGAGTCTGAGGGGTTGTATCGAGACTTTTGCATTTTGTTTTCGGAAAAAAATAATCCAGTTTAGTTTGACAACCAGAGGCCGTAGTTGAAGTTATGAAACAATGTCAAAGGAGCCAAAGAAGAACCTTTAAAAAAAACCTTCAGAGACTTCTTGAAATTCTGCTCCAGGAATTTCAGTAAGCTACAAACCATGATAACATCTGTCTTCCGAGCATTATTCTTGAGGTCATCATTTTTCTCAATGCCGTTTAATATCTCATTATAGCTCTATAATGCCATAACCTTAAAAGATGTGTTCCAGGGGTATGTTAGCAGACACGGTTCATTTAACCGCAAAGCGCCAAAGATTTGCCCTTGAGTAGTCCCTTTGTCAGCATCTGATTAGAGTTGCATGTGTCTCTACATATTAAGCACACAGCACGTGCATCTCTCTGCAATACACATTCTTCACGCGGATGCGAGAGCAAATGAGTGAATTGTTTGCTTTACATCAGGAATATTTTTTTAATGGTATTTTCAGCATGACAGTTTACAGCTCAGACCTCTCGGAAAAGGTGGCTCAGCGGTAGAGTTGCTGCCTTGCAGCGCCAGAGACCCCGGTTCGATCCTGACCACGGGTGCTGTCTGCACGGAGTTTGTACGTTCTCCCCGTGATCGCGTGGGGTTTCCCCGGTTTCCTCCCACATGCTAAAGGCGTACAGGCTTGTAGGTTAATTGGCTTCAATAAAGATTGTAAATTGTCCCTCGTACTAGTGTAAGGGTGGTTGCTGGTCGGTGCGGACTCGGTGGGCCGAATGGCCTGTTTCTGCGCTGTATTGCTAAAACTAAAGCAGTCTGGAAAGCCTATCTAAATCTTAAAATAAGGTTCTGCTGGGAAAAAAAGGGAGCTTGTTGATTAGCTTTCATTATAAATAATGAATTATAGATTATGAAACTGACTTAAAAATATCTTACATTTGATGACTCTATTTAAATATTTTCCAATGATTATTCTAATGTTATCATCCCAGTGTATGGTATCCCTTGCAACATTAGTTGTCACTATGCCACAGCTCAGTACTACCTCCTACTCCCTGGTATATTGTACCAGAGTAAAAGTCCTGTTAGATGGAATCTTTACTCTGCTTTACTCTGGAATTTTACCACAATACATGTTTTTAAACAGCATGACAGTGCAAGCAGGCCATTCAGCCCAGCAGGACTATGCTAGTATTGATGCAAAACAAAGACTTAAAGTAACATGAAGCTTTTCTTGTTTCAGGGGGCTTTCCAATGCGCTTTTTCAGTCAAACAAATACAATGAAGTGAGGCCGAGTGGCTAATTGATTGGGTTACTACCCTGGACTATTGACTGTTTGAATGTTAACCATGTCAAATGAGAACTTTAAAAAAAACCCAATGTCAACTCTGGTGACCTTGAAGCTACCACATTATCAGGTTCAACAAACATCCTTTAGGCGAGGAAATCTGCAATACTTTACTGTCTGACTTGTACGTGGCACCAGACCCATTAAAATGGCTGACTCATCACCTCAGTTTGGAGGCAATTATGGATAATCTGTGAGCAATCTTCGCATCATGAGAAGACACAAACTACTGGAGTCCTTGAGAAGGGCCTCCATCTCAAACCATCGCCTATTCCTTTCCTCAAGAGATGCTGCCTGACCCGCTGAGCGACTCCAGCATTTTGTGTCTATCTTCGGTGTATCAACCAGCCTCTGCAGCTACTTCCTGTACACTGTGTGGCTCTACGACTCTCTGATCCCATTTTGGGGGTTGTTGAAACTTATTGCTGCAGTGGTGATCGATCCCAAAGGAATGAACAATTGCAAATAATTGTGTAAAATGCTTCTGACCCTTCTGACCTTTCCAGGTATTAAGCAGGAGGTGACAGAAAAGTTAATTTAGGGATAAACTGGCTTGTGGTCACCAAGAATTCATAGCTTTGTTGCGTTTTGATCTTTTAATGTTGATTCTCCAATCATTGTGAGGCAGAATTGACGACTGATGGAAATGCAATCAATCAATCAACACCTTCAAAATGAAAATAGAAAGGGATTGAGAGAGAATAATTTAGAGGGCTCTCGGGGAAGTATAGTAGAATAGAACAAATGAGCATTCCGAGCTAGTATAAACAAAAAGGGCCAAGTGTCCTTCTTCTGCAGCATGGCAAGCCTATGATTCCTCAATTCTGTTATTGCCACCCCAATCTGAGAAACTGTAAAGGTCTCTCTTCTGTCTAAATCTTTGACAGATGCCACAGGTAATGTGGTAGTTGAGCAGTTTATCATGGTCTAATATTGTGTGTCCACCTCATGGAGAACACTTAACTGTTCTGGCATGACATTGGAAAGGTGATAAATTGACATGCTCACCCGCCTGTAATGCTCTTTGCTTCGTTGTGGTAAAAACAACACTTGAGGTCCACAAACTGCACTCACTACCCCAGAGACAAGATTATCATGTACACACATACAGTAAAGTAATAATAAAGGCAGTTTTATTTTTCAATCTGTTGGTGAAAACAGGGTAACGATGTACCTGCAGCTTTGCTATCATCTGACTTTTCCCTGCCATTAAGTCAAAATTATTCTACAGCATGCTAATATGTTTATAGAAATGGGGCACTCCACGGGTTCTTCTTTCGTGTCCATCATCCATGTTTCAAATGTTACATCACTGTCATCGTCTGTCCTGAAAAGGGCACAAGCTTCTGTCGACAATCAGTGGGAGCCATCATTTGTACAATAGATGATGGTGGTAGCAGAATTAGCTCAGGACACTCCCAGTTTCCAGCCCCGCGATATGGACGCTTCTGCTATGAGGCCACTCCATGGGTTAACTCCAAGGAACAGACATCAACTTTGCATGTCAACTCTGTTTCTTTCTCCACGGATGCTGCCTGACCTGTTGAGTTTCAGCGTCTGCAGTATCTGTGGCTTTTAGTCTCAACATCCCAAAATTCTTCTCAACGTCTACCCAGTTTATTTCACTTTGCTGAACAGATCTAGCACTGCATTGCTAAGAGTGAGAAAAAGATTTCAAACTTCAATTAAAAACAGACACAAATTGCTGGAGTAAACTCAATGGGACCACCAGCATCTCTGGAATAAATGGATAAGCAACATTTCAAAATATCAACACTATCCATATTCTTCAGAGATGCTGCCTGACCCGTCGAGTTACTCCAGCATTTTGTGTCTATCTTTGGTATAACCAGCATCTGCAGTTCTTTTTTATTTCACAATGACAGATTCGGTGGCGAATCTGACGATCACGGTGGCGCAGCGGTAGAGTTGCTGCCTTACAGCGAATGCAGCGCCGGAGACCCGGGTTCGATCCTGACTATGGGTGCTGTCTGTATGGAGTTTGTACGTTCTCCCCATGACCTGCGTGGGTTTTCGAGATCTTCAGTTTGTTCCCATACTCCAAAGACGTACAGGTATGTAGGTAAATTAGCTTGGTAAATGTAAAAATTGTCACTAGTGGGTATAGGATAGTGTGAGTGTGTGGGGATCGCTGGTCGGCGCGGACCCGGTGGGCCGAAAGGGCCTATTTCCGCGCTGTATCTCTAAACTAAACTAAACTAAACTAAAGATGGTTAAAGGTGCTTTAGATAGAATCAGGGAATGGGTAGGCATTCAAATAAATGCAAAGCATTTCATATCAAACCATCGGCCTTTTTTGCTTTCTCCCGATTTCCACCAAGTTTCTTTGTGTTTGGAGAAAAATAACGTGCTCCGTCCAAAAGATGGCAGATCTACTTTAAGTAAATGCTTGCACTGTAAATGCAGAGCCGGGCAGCTCTTGGGAAGCTGGCTGAGGGCTTCCTCTTTGAACTGCTCCACTTGGTGGTGCAGCTGGTAAGGCTGCTGCCTCACATTGCGCCAGAGACCCAGGTTCAATCATGACCTCAGGTGATGTCTGTGTGGAGTTTGCATGTTCTCCCCGTGACCACATCAGTTTCCTCCTGGTGCTCTGATTTCTTTAGACCTTAGACTTTAGAGATAGAGCGCGGAAACAGGCCCTTTAGCCCACCGAGTCCGCGCCGACCAGCGATCACTCTGTACACTAGCATAATCCTACACACTAGGAACAATTTACAAATGTTATTGAAGCCAATTAACCTACAACCCTGTATGTCTTTGGAGTGTGGGAGGAAACCGGGAGCACCTGGAGAAAACCCACACGGTCTCAGGGAGAACGTACAAACTCCATAGATACAGCAGCCGTAGTCAGTACAGGTGCTCCCGGCTTACGATGCTTCAACTTGCGATATATCCACTTTGTAATGGTGCAAACGGCAGCGACCCGTAGCTTGCTTCCAGCCACGTGATCGCGTGTATTAAATGCATTTCGACTTACAATATTTTCGGCTTGCGATGGGTTTCTCAGAACTCAACCCCATCGTAAGCTGAGGAACACCTGTATTAAACCCGAGCCTCTGGCGCTGTAAGGCCGCAACTCTATCGCTGTGTTGCCCCACACATCCTATAGATGTGCAGGTATGTAGGTTATTATGCCTCTGTAAATTCTCTCTAGTGGGTAGATGAGAAAGTGGGATGATATAGAACTGGTGTGAACAGGTGATCGATGGTCAGCGTGGACTCAATGGGCCTGTTTCTATTGTAATATCTTTCAATTCAATTCAATTCAACCTGTGCAAGGTCCTTGGAGAAAAAATTGGATTCCACTGATATATTTTTAAGTAATTTGAAGAGGTGCCTATAATGGGTGGAGCTGCCATCCATCTGCCACTTCTATTCCACTAAGTGTTGAACTATGATGGAGGACATTATTAACGGTTTGGACGTGACTAGGGAAGGACAATAAGTTGACAGGATACTCTATCTGCAGTGGGCCTTGCTTCATCGCAGTTAACAAAAATCTAGTGTATTTAATCACCACAAAAAATGTTTATTGAGATCCTCTCTGGCATTCAGACGGTGTGTTCTCTGTTCAAAGCTGTTTGCAAAAATATTTTTGCAAACCAGGGGATTAATGGACATGGTATAAGAAAATAACTGCAGATGCTGGTACAAATCGATTTATTCACAAAATGCTGGAGTAACTCAGCAGGTCAGGCAGCATCTCGGGAGAGAAGGAATGGGTGACGTTTCGGGTCGAGACCCTTCTTCAGACTGATGTCGGGGGTGGGACAAAGGAAGGATATAGGTGGAGACAGGAAGATAGAGGGAGATCTGGGAAGGAGGAGGGGAAGGGAGGGACAGAGGAGCTATCTGAAGTTGGAGAAGTCGACGTTCATACCACCGGGCCGCAAACTGCCCAGGCGAAATATGAGGTGCTGCTCCTCCAATTTCCGGCGGGCCTCACTATGGCACTGGAGGAGGCCCATGACAGAGAGGTCAGACTGGGAATGGGAGGGGGAGTTAAAGTGCTGGGCCACCGGGAGATCAGTTGCGTTAATGCAGACCGAGCGCAGGTGTTCAGCGAAGCGATCGCCGAGCCTGCGCTTGGTTTCGCCGATATAAATAAGTTGACATCTAGAGCAGCGGATGCAATAGATGAGGTTGGAGGAGGTGCAGGTGAACCTCTGTCTCACCTGGAAAGACTGTTTGGGTCCTTTGATGGAGTTGAGGGGGGAGGTAAAGGGACAGGTGTTGCATCTCGTGCGGTTGCAAGGGAAAGTGCCCGGGGTTAGGGTGGTTTGGGTAGGAAGGGACGAGTGGACATGGGCAGTGCTGACAAAGTAGAAAGACATTTGTCGCTGAGCTCAGTCTCAGGTGATCCCATTGAGGAAGCTCTGGCGATTTGTGGCAATGTATTATTTGTTGACTTTTTTAAGATCTCGGCATCACTGGCAAGGCCAGTGTTTATTGCCCACCTGCCGATGGCGCCGAAGTAGAGATGGTCAAGAGCTTCAACTCCTTAGGAATAAATAACACCAGCAATTTGTGCTGAACAAGCCACACCGAAGCTGTGGCCAAGAAAGCACGCCGACGCCTCTATTTCCTTTAAAGGCTGAGGAAGTTCGGCATGTCCCAGTAACCCTCACCAACGTCCACAGCAGCATCTTATCGGGATGCATCACAGTAAGGTTTGTCGACAGCTGCAGCCAAGACTGCGAAAAGTTGCAGAGTGGTTGTGGACCCAGCCCAGGCCAACACGCAAGCTAAACCAAACTTACTCTATTTACGCTTCACGCTGCCTCGGCAAGGCCAGCAGCATAATCAAGGACCAGTCTCACTCCCTCTTCTCCCGTCTGGCATCAGGCGAGAGGTGGAGAAGTTTGAAAACACATACCTCCAGATTCAGGAATAGTTTCTTCCCAGCTATTATCAGGCAACTGAACCATCCTCTCACCATCTAGAGAGCATTCCTGACCTCCCATCTACCTCATTTAGAGACCTTGAATAATTTTTTTATCGACTTTGCTGGACTCTATTTTGCACTAAACGTTATCCTGCATCTGTACACTGTGGACGGCTTGATTGTAATCATGTATAGTATTTTCACTGACTGGATAACATGCATGGCGATAGATGGCGCGGTCCGGTCCAGTCGCCGTCGTGGTAGCTCTGCGGGAACTGTGCGTTTTAAACTGGTATGTTTACTTTAAAATTATCCCTAAGTGCTCTAGCGTGTGCTAGCACTTAGCATTAACCAATGTACGACCGGGAAACGCTCGTAAAATTAAACTCGAGCGCTACAGGAGCACTATTAAACAGAAATCTACTCACCGATATACCGATAGAGATCATCAAAGGAGCGCACCGCGGCAGCAGCAGTGGGAGCGCAGGTCAGTGGGAAAGTCGGAAAAAACACCGAGGGAAGCGAGGGGGGATTCGGAACAGGCTGAGAACCCAAGCCTTACGTCCACCTCTGCCCAGCATACTTCTGGCCAACGTCCAGTCCCTGGAGAACAAGCTGGATGACCTGAGGGCAAGGATCAGATTCCAGAGGGACATAAAGAACTGTAACATCCTTTGTCTGACCGAAACATGGCTGACCCCGCTGGTGCCTGACCAGGTGATCTGCCCATCCGAGTCCTTCACTGTTTTCCGGGCGGACAGAACGGAAGAATCCGGGAAGTCCAAGGGCGGAGGAGTCTGCTTCTTGACCAATAATAACTGGTGTAATCCTGGGAATATTAAGATGCTTTCTCGTTCCTGCTCGCCGGACCTGGAACATCTAACTATCTCATGCCGACCATTCTACCTACCCCGGGAGTTCAGCTCGGTGATCATCACAGCCGTCTATATCCCACCGCATGCGGACACCGACGTGGCACTGTCCACCCTACACGATGTGTTGTGTCAACACCAAAACAAGAACCCTGATGCGGCTGTGCTGGTGGCTGGAGACTTCAATAGGGGAAATCTCAAAAAGGTCATGCCCAACTTCTACCAACACATCACGTGTGTCACCAGGGGGAAAAGAACTTTGGACCACTGCTACACGCCGTTCAGGAAAGGCTACAAGGCCATTTCTCTCCCTCCTTTTGGAAAATCTGACCACGCTGCCATTTTCCTGCTGCCGGAGTACAAACAACGGATAGTACGGGAAGCGACAGTGACGAGGGATGTAAAGCGGTGGGCTGACTATTCAGAGGCCATGCTGCAGGATGCACTGAGCGATGTCGACTGGAATATGTTCCAAGCAAGTTCCAGAGACGTAAATGAGTTTGCGGAAGCGGTTACGGACTTTATTGCCACAATAGCCGATACCATCATCCCCACGGTAAGGGTCAGTATCTTCCCTAACCAAAAACCCTGGGTGGACAGGTCTATTCGCGTGGCCTTGAATGCTCGCACCGCTGCTTACAACTCCGGCCTGGCATCCGGCAACATGGACGACTACAAGGGAGAGTCCTACCGACTGCGAAGGGCAGTGAAGGATGCAAAAAAGAGGTACCGGGACAAGATGGAGTCACAGATGGAGCAGCAGGACACCAGGCGCCTTTGGCAGGGGCTACGGACTATAACTAGCTACAGGTCCAGCACCCCCTCAACCGGAAGTGCCGGCTCCTCCTTAGCTGATGACCTGAACTCTTTTTACGCACGGTTTGAGACGGGTAACACCACCAGCTCGCCGTCTAAAAACAGCACCGAAGGGGCGCTGGCTAGCGAGGCTGGAGGGGGATCCACCGCCGGGGATGTGCACACATTCTCGGTGTCCGAGCATGAGGTGAGGTGGGCTCTGACGCGTGTGAACACGAGGAAAGCTGGAGGCCCAGATGGTATATCTGGGCGAGTACTAAAGTCTTGTGCTACTCAGCTTGCTCCAGTGCTCACCACAATATTCAACCTCTCCTTGGCAAAGTCCGTGGTCCCTGCATGCTTCAAAAGATCCATCATTGTACCGGTGCCAAAGAATGCCTCTCCAGCGTGTTTGAATGACTACCGACCGGTGGCCCTCACCTCGGTTGTCATGAAATGCTTGGAGAGGCTAGTCAAGAAGCACATCTGCGCCCTCCTTCCTCGCAACATGGACCCACTACAGTTCGCATACCGTCCGAACAGGTCCACGGATGATGCGGTCTCCCAGGTTCTACACACCGCTCTCTCTCATCTGGACAGCCAGGGGGGCTATGTGAGGATGCTGTTCATTGACTTTAGTTCAGCATTCAACACAATAGTCCCCAGCAGACTGGTTGAGAAGCTGCTGGAACTGGGGCTTAGCACCCCTCTGTGTGCCTGGGTCCTGGACTTTCTCACTGCCAGGCCCCAAGTGGTCAGGATGGGGGAACACACATCTAGCTCCCTCACCCTGAACATAGGATCCCCCCAGGGCTGCGTCCTTAGCCCCCTACTGTACTCCCTGTACACACATGACTGTAGGGCCAGGTTCAGCTCAAACTCCATCATCAAGTTTGCTGATGACACTGTGGTGGTGGGCCGGATCTCCAACAACGAGGAGAAGGCCTACCGGGAGGAGGTGGCTGATCTGGCACTCTGGTGTCAGGACAATAGCCTCCTCTTGAATGTCACTAAAACAAAGGAGCTGATTGTGGACTTCAGAAGGGCTAAACATCCAAGGACGTACACGCCACTGGAGATAAATGGGTCTATTGTGGATAGGGTGAGCAGTTTCAAATACTTGGGAGTCCGCATCGTAGAGGATCTGACGTGGGCAACGCACATTGCCGCACTGGTGGGTAAGGCTAAGCAGCGCCTTTACCACCTTAGACAACTGAGGAAATTCAGAGTGTCGCTGAGGATCCTTCATTGCTTCTACTCTGGGGCTGTAGAGAGCATCCTGTCCGGCAACATTACAGTCTGGTTTGGGAACAGCTCTGCCCAGGACAGGATGGCCCTGCAGAGAGTAGTGCGTTCGGCAGAACGCACCATGGGAACTACACTCGTCCCCCTGCAGGACCTATACATCAGGAGGTGCAGATCCAGAGCAAGCAAGATCATGAGGGACCCCTGCCACCCCAGTAACGGACTGTTCCAGATGCTACGGTCAGGCAAACGCCTCCGCTGTCACACTGTGAAAACGGAGAGGATGAGACGGAGCTTCTTCCCACAGGCCATCAGGACTGTCAACTTTGATAACCCCAGAGACTAAATTTTTGTCGACACTTTTGGTGCTATGTTTAGTAACTTATTAACTTTATTTATTGTAACTGTAATTATTTTTGTGCACAACCCGCAGGCATTGCCACTTTCATTTCACTGCACATCGAGTATGTGTATGTGACAAATAAATTTGACTTGACTTGACTTGACTTGAACAAAAATGTTTTTCAGTGTACCTGACAATAATGAACTAAATCAAACCAATTACTCTCAAGAAGGTGGCTGTAAGCCATCTTCTTGACCCATTATGTTATTCTTGGTGAAGCTATTCCCACACTGATGTTGAACACGATAATGTCCTATGGCGTGGTTCTTTACCAGCCTCCGCTGTAACAGGTGATCAATGTTGAAGGGTTGCTGGTGTCTGGGACATGAAGGATCAGTAAAACAGTCAGAATTCATACTTCCCTTTACGATATTGAAACTTGGGATGAGCAAGGCCGTAGTTCATGATCACTAACACTGCTCTGTGTTTCTATCAGCTGTGACTTGCTCCCAATATTTGGTTCCGTTGAAGTTGATCGGTAACCAGTTTTCTCAATCAAAGTTAACACTGGCAGTCTGAAGAAGGGCTTCGACCCGAAAACGTACCCACCCGTGTTCTCCAGAAATGCTGCCTGATGCCGAGTTACTGCCCAATGGTGGGGAAGATGCTGCAGTCAATTATAAAAGAAGAAATTGCGGAGCATTTGGATAGCAGTAACAGAATCGTTCCGAGTCAGCATGGATTTACGAAGGGGAAATCATGCTTGGCTAATCTTCTGGAATTTTTTGAGGATGTAACTAGGAAAATGGACAGGGGAGAGCCGGTGGATGTGGTGTACCTTGACTTTCAGAAAGCCTTCGACAGGGTCCCACATAGGAGATTAGTGGGCAAAATTAGAGCACGTGGTATTGGGTGTAGGGTACTGACATGGATAGAAAATTGGTTGGCAGACAGAAAGCAGAGAGTAGGGATAAATGGGTCCCTTTCAGAATGGCAGGCAGTGACCAGTGGGGTACCGCAAGGCTCGGTGCTGGGACCGCAGCTATTTACAATATACATCAATGACTTGGATGAAGGAATTAAAAGCAACATTAGCAAATTTGCAGATGACACATAGCTGGGTGGCAGTGTGAACTGTGAGGAAGATGCTATGAGGTTGCAGGGTGACTTGGACAGGTTGTGTGAGTGGGCGGATGCATGGCAGATGCAGTTTAATGTGGATAAGTGTGAGGTTATCCACTTTGGTGGTAAGAATAGGAAGCCAGATTATTATCTGAATGGTGTCAAGTTAGGAAAAGGGGACGTTCAACGAGATCTGGGTGTCCTAGTGCATCAGTCACTGAAAGGAAGCATGCAGGTACAGCAGGCAGTGAAGAAAGTCACGTAACAAGAGGAGTTGGATAGGAGTAAAGAGGTCCTTCTGCAGTTGTACAGGGCCCTAGTGAGACCGCACCTGGAGTACTGTGTGCAGTTTTGGTCTCCAAATTTGAGGAAGGATATTCTTGCTATTGAGGGCGTGCAGCGTAGGTTTACTAGGTTAATTCCCGGAATGGCAGGACTGTCATATGTTGGAAGACTGGAGCGACTAGGCTTGTGTACACTGGAATTTAGAAGGATGAGAGGGGATCTTATCGAAACATATAAGATTATTAAGGGGTTGGACACGTTAGAGGTAGGAAACATGTTCCCAATGTTGGGGGAGTCCAGAACCACGGGCCACAGTTTAAGAATAAGGGGTAGGCCATTTAGAACGGAGATGAGGAAAAACTATTTGAGTCTGAGAGTTGTAAATCTGTGGAATTCTCTGTCTCTGAAGGCAGTGGAGGCCAATTCTCTGAATGCATTCAAGAGAGAGCTAGATAGAGCTCTTAAGGATAGCAGAGTCAGGGGGTATGGGGAGAAGGCAGGAACGGGGTACTGATTGAGAATAATCAGCCATAATCACATTGAATGGTGGTGCTGGCTCGAAGGGCTGAATGGCCTACTACTGCACCTATTGTCTATTGTCTAACACTTGGGTCTTTACTGGCAATCTGAGACTGATTTGAATGGCCCTCACCAGCCTCCCAGCCATCCTCTCCGCATGTGTCATTCAGCCTCTCGGCCTCCCTTCTATTCCACGCATTCCTTTTCTTCACTCCATCCTTCTCGCAACTTAAAACACGTTGGATTTTTAATTTTATCCTTTTACTAATGGTCCAGTTCAGTGTATGTTATTATTGTCACTTGTACAGTGACAAGCTTTTTAGCTGCGTGCTGTCCAGTCGGCAGAAAAACTATATATAGGACTACAATCGAGCCAGCCGCAGTGAACAGATACAGGATAAAGGGAATAACATTTACAAATGCTGCCGCTGAAATGAAGATTTAAAAAGTGGAGCGATTGAAATGAATGATAGCCCATCCGCTTCCGGTACCAGCCCGGTGTCAGTCGCCTGGCCTCCGTGCCATCTTGGAAATGTCTCTGTCTCATATAAACGACTGATTTTTTTTTTTAGATTTAGAGATACAGTGCGGAAACAGGCCCTTCGGCCCACCGAGTCCGCGCCGCCCAGCGATCCTCGCACATTAACACTATCCTACACACACTAGGGACAATTTTTACATTTACCCAGTCAATTAACCTTCTGACTGGGTTTTTGGAGTGTACGTCTTTGGAGTGTGGGAGGAAACCGAAGATCTCGGAGAAAACCCATGCAGGTCACGGGGAGAACGTACAAACTCCGTACAGACGGCGCCCGTAGTCAGGAACGAACCTGAGTCTCCGGCGCTGCATTCGCTGTAAGGCAGCAACTCTACCGCTGCGTCACCGTGCCGCACTGACTTGGACTATTAACTCTCTTTCTCCCTCCACAGATACCCCCTAGCCTGCTGAGTATTTCCAGGCTTTTCTCTTCGTGCTTTAGGTTTTTAAGCAGTTTTCATCTTCTCCTCCTTTTGTCCAGGTTTATAATGACCACTTAACTAACAACCAATGGATCAGTAGCCAGTCATAGAACACAGAAATGAAAATTGGAAAGAAAAAAACATTTGCTCCCTTGTAAAGACAAGAATCAGGACTTTGCTTCCTGCTCTAAAGTGGGGTAAACGATATTACAGTAGACAATAGGTGCAGGAGTAGGCCATTCGGCCCTTCGAGCCAGCACCGCCATTCACTGTGATGCACTCTTTCCTGGAACAGTACTTTGGTTTTTACACTGTCATGGTCCAGGTTATTTGGTACAACTAATTATTTATTGTGTACTTATTGTTGTTGTGTGTGTGTGATGTGCTTACAAAGGTGCAGCAAATGAAAAATTGAGCACAAGGAACTGTAGATGCCAGAATCTTAAGCAAAATGCAAAGTGCTCAAGTAACTCAACTGGTCAGGCAGCATCTGTGGAGGAAATGGGTAAAGCAGCATTTCGGGTTGGGACCTTTCTTCCGACTGAAGTACAAGTACAGTACAGCCCATAATGTCTGTGCCAAACAAGATGCCAAATTAAGCTAATGGACTTTGCCTGCACATGATCACATCTCTTTTGCATATCTATGTGCCTATCCAAAAGCCTCTTAAAAACCACTATTGTATATGCTTCTACCAGCACCCCTGGCAGTGTGTTCCAGGCACCCACGCCGCTCTGTGTGAAATAAAATACCCACCATCTCCTTTAAACTTTGCCCCTTTAACCTTAAAGCTATACCCTCTAGACTTTGACTTCACCCTGTGATAAAGCTGGTCTCTTCCCCGACGGCAGCTAAATGTTTCTATAGCTACTGCCTCACAGCACTGGAGGCACGGGTTCAATCCTGAATTCAGAGGCTGTCTCTGTGGAGTTTGCATGCTTTCCCTGTGTCTGCATGGGTTTCTTCTCTGTCGGAAGGATTAACCAGCATCTGCAGTTCTTTGAATGAAAGAATGGATCGACTGGGCTTATATTCACTGGAATTTAGAAGGATGAGAGGGGATCTGATTGAAACATATAAAATTCTTAAGGGATTAAAATTCTTAAGGGATTGGTCAGGCGAGATGCAGGAAAAACGTTACTGATGTTGGGAGAGTCCAGAACCAGGGGTCACAGTTTAAGAATAAGGGGTAGGCCTTTTAAGACTGAGATGAGGAAAAACTTTTTCACCCATGGAGATGTGAATCTGTGGAATTCTCTGCCACAGAAGGCAGTGGAGGCCAATTCATTGGATGTTTTCGAGAGAATTTGATATAGGTCTTAGGGCTAACGGAATCAAGGGATATGGGGAGAAAGCAGGAACGGGGTACTGATTCTGGATGATCAGCCATGATCATATTGAATGGCGGTGCTGGCTCGAAGGTCTATGTTTCTATTTTCTACACTTGGTGCTGGCTGTTGAAACTCTCGCAGCCAAAGTGTGTACAGCCCTGAAACACGAGCACACCCCTGTCTCATCAGGATCAGACAAGCAATTAATCAATAGGCTGAGGTACAGTGTAGGATCAGAGCAACACTGTGATGTAACAATGTGAAGGGGTCAGAAAAAGGAGCAATGGGCAGCACAGTGGTGCAGTGGTAGATCCACTGCCTTACAGTGCCTTACAGCACCAGGGACCCAGGTTCAATCCTGGCTACGGCTGCTGTGTGTCCAGAGTTTGTGCGTTCTCCCTGAGACTGCGTGGGATTTCTCCGAATGCGCCGGTTTCCTCCCACACTCCCATGACATACAGGTTTGAGGGTTAATTGGCTTTGGTAAAATTGTAAATTGTCCCTACTGTGTGCGCAGGACAGTGCTGCTATACAGGGTGATCGCTGGTCAGCCTGGATTTGGTGGGCCAAAGCGCCCGTTTCCACGCTGAATCTCCAAAGTTTAAAGTCTCGAGGTAAAGAAATGAAGAGCACCATAGAAGCAAAATATATTGCATCAATTTTTGCCGGAAGCGATGTGTAAAAAAAAAAAAACCCCACTGTCTATGGTGTCTAAGTATCGAAGGTCCTGCACTTGAAAATGTGCAGGCAAAAAGCTAATGCTTTGTTGAAACTAGATGACTAGATCAAGGCAATCCAATGACCTGTATCTGGCCAACTAAAGTGTGATGCATTACCCAGGCACACTTTCTTCAGGCGAACAACCTTAATTACGGCTTTGTTGAAGGTATGACCTTCAGCGTTTGCATTACACAGCATTCCTGAAACACTACAGAAGTGCAGAATGCCGCCTCATTTGGAGGCCAAATGCAAACCTTGGACCGAAAGTTGGTTTCAAGCCAGTGATTAGGTTTATTCAACATTACAATACTTCAAATATATTCCAATGGCTGAAAGCACTTTGCGACCTCCTGAGGATTTAAAACGTGATAAATAGATGCAAGCTCCTTGCTTTCAAACACCCCAAACAATTCGATTCTAAAACATATCATTAGATTGTCACACTGGCTTTTATTGTGACAAGAGTCTTTGTGGGTTTGCTAATGTGCAGGTTTAACTGTTGGATTAGCACTTAGAGGCCAGCACTGATGACCTGAAATCGTGTTTGAATCCCATCATTGCAATCGGGGACTTCAAATCCAAGTATTAAACAAAAAAAAATGGAATAAAATAAATTTGGCTTCAGTAAAGATGGTTAAGGTGAGAGGGACAAGATTTAATAGGAACCTGAGGGGCAACATCTTCATTCAGATGGGGAAGGTGTGTATATGGAATGAGCTGCTGGGGGAAGGTAGGTACTATAACAGCTTTTAAAAGACATTTGGACAGGTACATGGATAGGAAAGGGTTACAGCGACATGGGGCAAACACAGATTGCAAATAGGACTGGTTCAGATGGGGCTTCTTGGTCAGCATGGATGAGTTGGGCCAAAATGGCCTGTTTCCATGCTTTATAACAATGACTAGAATAGATGATAATGTTGGATTGTTGTATAACCCATCTGGTCCAATAATGCCCTTCATGGAAAGAGGTCTATTATCCTTACCCAGTCTATGGGACATGGTATATGGAATGAGCTGCCAGAGGAGGTAGTTGAGGCAGGTACTATAGCAGCATTTACTGTAAAAGACATTAGGCCACACACATCGATAGGATGGCTTTAGAGTGACGTGCCAAACGCGGGTGAATGGATTGGTTTAGATGGGGCATCCTGGTCAGCATGGATGGGTTGGGCCAAAGGGCCCGCTTCTGTGCCATATGACTATGACTAGTCTAGTTTGACTATGCTATTTTGACTATGACTAGTAAAGTTGGTAATGTTGGATTGTTGTAAAGTCCATCTAGTCCAATGATACCCTTCGGGGAAGGAGGTCTATTATCCTTATCCTCACCTCCCCGATGACCACAGCCCACCAGTGTGATTCACTCTTGGCTGCCTCGCGGGTTCAGGGCCGTTAGGGATGGACACCAGCTATGCTAGTGATATCGGCATCGATGATACTTCATTGTCATGTGTACCTAGGTACCTAGGTGAAATGCTTTGTTTTGTATACAACCCGGTAAAATCATGGAGCAGACCTCACCGAGGAATGGATAAACAAAAAGGGTCTGAAGTTCAACTCTAGACCGGAATGGAGGTGACGGCTATAATGGGGCTTTGTGACCAGCTGCAGCTGGGATTGTAAAATGGCACCAAAATGTCACCTCTTGCACTGGGACTCTGTGTGCTGTTCTGTGCACGCTGTGCTCACCAGGGTGATTGTGCGTATGTATGGAGATAGTCTTGCCGAGCTGTATGCAAGGAATGTTGTTTTTTTTTTAGATACAGCACGGAAACAGGCCCTTCGGCCCACCGAGTCTGCGCCGCCCAGCGATCCCCGCACATTAACACTATCCTACACACACTAGGGACAATTTTTACATTTACCCAGCCAATTAACCTACATACCTGTACGTCCTTGGAGTGTGGGAGGAAACCGAAGATCTCGGAGAAAACCCACGCAGGTCATGGGGAGAACGTACAAACTCCTTACAGTGCAGCACCCGTAGTCAGGATCGAACCTGAGTCTCCGGCGCTGCATTCGCTGTAAGGCAGCAACTCTACCGCTGCGCCACCGTGCAGCCCTCACTGTATTTCACTGTTCCAGCTACATGTGACAATAAAGAAACCATTGAACCATCGAACAATGCATTGAACCATTGAGTTCAGATGGATAATGCAGGGATTCCTGGCTTGTAGAACGTGAACTTCAGTGTGAACTGATTTGGGGCAGCACTCAAACTAGACCCCAGCAAAGACAGTCTGTCATACAAATGCAGCCCCTGCAAGTCAGCTGCCATGGTGCAGAGTCATAGAATTGTACAGCACAGAACCAGACCATTCGGCCCATCATTCGGCCCAGCACTCGGACATTGCTGCCCTTTTATATTGAAGACAAACCCAGAAAGCTGGAGTAACTCCACGGGCCAGACAGCATCTCAGTGTCAAGAACCTTCTTCAGACCTTGTATATTAATCCCCTTTACCTGCATTACGACCCTACCCTTCTATGTCTTGCCCATGTTAAGTGTCTGTCGAAATGCTGCTTAAACGTAATAAATGAACCTGACTCCACCTCCTCCCTTGGTAGTGCCTTCCAAATATCAACCACTGCCTGTGTAAAGAAATTACTGTTCTGAGGTTGGGCCAATGTAGAAGGATATTAGTGGTGTGCCAGGCTGCTTTATCCTGACCAAAGAAGTGCTCAGTGTCACTGAGTGTAAATGCGCGGCAGCGTAATATTCCGCAGCCCAGAGCATTGCCATTTCTAACACACGTGCGATACAAATACTGACTGGAGAAGGAAATATTTAGAAAATGAAAGCCCTCATTTATGGGGAAGTGATAAGAGTGATAGAGAGTGAGTTCTCTGTGACCTTTTGCAAAACGTTTCAAGTTGCATTTGAATTGCTGACATACGGATCGCTCCTTCCACCCCAGTGCCAGTGAAAAATGTAGAATGCAATCCGTTACACAGTATCTGACTTCTGCAGAAGTAGCTGGTGGCAGCAGGACATTGCAGGGATGGAAACAATGAAGCCAGCCTTCGTTGCGCAGCTGACTGATGTTCCCTCAGTGAATTACACGGCTTTCTGTCAAGCCAATATAAGATCATTGGTTTTTTTTAAACAATGTGCAAACTGCCCACCCAGCCGTGCACCAGATGAAGCCGGCCATGATCCTGTTGTGGCAGGCCTCTATTATTTCCAGCAAACCCAATGGCTATCAATTATGCAGCAGTCTCCAGCTTAGTACAAGCCTTAGATAGACCTTGTATGTGGATGGGCACAGCCGAGGCTAATATTATTATTATAGGTGACGAGAAATCTCTGCATCCAAAACACAGCAGTACTCATTACGCGCGCACTAAACCATACTAAGAATGAAAAGCCACTTATGAAAGAGGTATTTGATTGTCCAGCAAGGGATAATTTTCACAAACTGTGTGGTTATTATTCGATTAATTTTTGTTTAATTTTTGGGTACTGTTGTCTCTTCCCCCCAGTCTCTCTCAGACTACACACACACATACACAGACTTTTCCTTCAACATGCGTCTCGTTTCACTTTAGGTCCAAGCCTCAGAAGAAGAATGGGAGAACACAGAAACCGAGAACATAGCTTCCATATGGGTCAGGCACCATCTCTGGTGTAAAAGGATAGGATACAATATTATAGACAATAGACAATAGGTGCAGGAGTAGGCCATTTGGCCCTTCGAGCCAGTACTGCCATTCAATGTGATCATGGCTAATCATTCGCAATCAGTACCCTGTTCCTGCCCTCTCCCCGTACCCCCTGACTCCGCTATTATCTGAAGAAGGGTCTCGACCCGAAACGTCACCCATTCCTTCTCTCCCGAGATGCTGCCTGACCTGCTGAGTTACTCCAGCATTTTGTGAATAATCCGCTATTATTAAGAGCTCTATCTAACTCTCTTTTGAAAGCATCCAGAGAATCGACCTCCACTGCCTTCTGAGGCAGAGAATTCCACAGATTTACAGCTTACTGAGTGAAAAAGTTTTTCCTTATCTCCGTTCTAAATGGCCTACCCCTTATTCTTAAAATGTGGACCCTGATTCTGGACTCCCCCAACATCGGGAACATGTTTCCTGCCTCTAGCGTGTCCAATCCCTTAATAATCTTATATGTTTCAATAAGATCCCCTCTCATCCGTCTAAATTTATTCTGATTCTGCTTGTATAGATTCTCCCTGAGAGCTTCCAGCATCTCTGCTGTTTTTATTTACTGTAGATTTGCAACATCTGCTTTTTTTTCTAGTTCTTCGTCCACTTGGAGCGAAACTGGCTATGATGAATCAATGCACCATCTGACGACAGATCAAGTAAATCAAGAACTGGCACTGCTTGGTTCTGCACTAAACTCTCCACATCGCCAGAGTGTTTTCCAGCAACATTTTCTGATCTTAATGAAGGCACATAACTGGTGATTTACAACTCAGGCACCCCAAAGAAAATAGAAACGTAGACTCGTACATCACCTTTCAAACCCTTTTCATCAAAAATACCTTCTCCCAGAAAATGAACTACTTATAAATCTAAGCACGATGTTGGAATGCCCAAAATGCGTGGGGAGGATGTGCTGGTCACACTGTGTCATAGAGTCCCAGAGCACGGAGGCAGGTTATTGGTCCATGCTGACCAAGATGCCCCACCTATGCTGGTTCCACTTGCCTCCATTTGGCCCATATTCTTCTGAACTTTTCCTACCCATGTACGCGTCCAAGTGTCTTCTCAATGGTGTTTTTGTACGTGCCTCAACTACCTCCTCCGGTAGCATGTTCCATACACCCGCCACTCTCGAAGTGAAAACGTTGCCCCACAGATTCGCGTTAAATTGTGTTCCTGTCAACTAAAACATGTTTGCTTAAAGGCAACTTTTTTAAAATTCCTGATTTAAAAAATAATCTTTGTCCCTCTTATGTCCTCTTGCTTTTGATTTCCCCAATCATGGGTAAAAGACTGTGCATTAACTTTATCTACTCCCTTCATGATTTTATACACCTCTATAAGATCACCCCTCAGCCTCCTCACTGGGCCCAAGAAGAAGTTTACCGGAATAGTTCTAACGTTGGGGGATATCAGCTGTAAGACGGGAGATGCTGGGGCTGTTCTCCATGGAACGAAAGTGAAAGGAGGTTTGGTAGAGCTGCACAAGATCATAAGAATAAACACAAAGTGCTGGAGTAATTCAATGGGCCAGGCAACATCTCTGGAGGACATGGATAGGTGATGTGACGTTTCGGGTTGGGACCTATCTTTAAACTAATTGAAGTAGAGGAGAAAGCTGGAGAAGAGGTGGAGGGGGGGACGGGGGGACGGACTAAACCTGGTGAGTGATAGGTGGTGCGGTTTTGAGAGGCAGACGGGTGGACTACGGCTGGAGATGAAAAGGGGACAAAAGGCTGTGAATCAGGAGAGGTGAAGCCAGAGGAAGGGATGTGGGTTGGAAGGGGATGATGGGAAGACGAAAGAGTAGGACAGTGGAAGAAATGACTGTTCACCCAGGTGGGACACAGGGAAGGGGGGGGGGGGGGGGGTAGGGGTGGGGGCTTATTTTATACTGTAAACCCTTGCATGGATCGTTGAGGTAAAAACAGTGTCATTTTCTTGCTGCAGCTTCTCCTTCCATTGAATAGAGAGGGATGGTTAGGATGATAATCAGGAATGGTTAGCAGTACATGTTAAAACAGTTTATAATTCAGCTATGTGCCTTTTAATTTACACTATTGAGTTTATCAATGAGGTGTGTCACTCGTTAGAATACTCTGAATCAGTCACTTGAGTTTCATTGATGGCCTCATGCCAGAGTTGGCAGATTACTTTAATAGTTCTTTTGCTTCCAGCTCCAAATTTAACAAGAGGCTTATGTTTCCCAGGAGTGCCATTCTAGGCCGCAGATTAGATAGAAAACGACAACAGGGATTGGTTTTATTTACCCGTTTAATAGTTGAAAGTTTGTAGGAGGCACGCGGCCTCGTCTGGCGTGATACCACAACACAAATGCAATGAGTACGTTTCTTCAAACTCTGCACCCAGCTGGACAAACATTCAGGCAGCGGCTTTTATTTTAAAGATTCAATTTCTTCGACAAAGTCTTCGGCGGCGCTTGGATATTTGACAGATCGACTAAACGTAACCCTTAAACCAGCGAAGCCTAGAAATCGGCCCAGGTCAACAACACTAAATGGATTATATAATCACAGCACCAGTTCGTACACATATCAGCTCCATTGACTTCAGTATAATTGGTGAGGCCGCCACACATTACACTTAGCGCCACCGCAGGGGGATGAATGTCCAGACGCAGGTTTTCTTTGTGCCGCCATTTTCTTTCCCGCTAAGTTTCCCCGTTCTTTTCAAAATGATGGGGGTTTTTTTTTTTTCTCTTCTCTCACTACTTAATTAATTTTGATTCCAAGCTGGCTGCAGATAAGGTGCGACGCTTTTGCTGGCGCGCCAGTGCAGTACAGTTGCAGCGCTGACGGAATGTTGCACTCCGTCCGAGCCGCGGTATTGCGAAAGAGGTTCTATCGGCTTTCTCGCGAGAAATGTCCACCAAGCCACTATTTCAAAGTACAGCACGGAAGGCGGCGCGGTGGCGCAGCGGTAGAGTTGCTGCCTTACAGCGGATGCAGCGCCGGAGAGCCAGGTTCCATCCTGACTACGGGCGCCGTCTGTACGGAGTTTGTACGTTCTCCCCGTGACCTGCGTGGGTTTTCTCCGAGATCTTCGGTTTCCTCCCACACTCCAAAGACGTACAGGTACGTAGGTTAATTGACTGGGTAAAAAATTGTCCCCAGTGTGTGTAGGATATTGTTAATGTGCGGGGATCGCTGGGCGGCGCGGACTCGGTGGGCCGAAGGGCCTGTTTCCGCGCTGTATCTCTAAATCTAAAAATCTAAATCTAAGATTTCACCAAACACTTAGTCATGGAGACATCGAGTCACGGAGTTATACAGTGTGGAAACAGACCCTTCCGCCCTACTTGCCCACACTGGCAAACATGTCCTTTCTACACTAATCTCACCTGCCTGCGTTTGGCCCAAACCTGTCCTATCCATGTACCTGTCTAATTGTTTCTTAAACATTGCAATAGTCCCTGCTTTAACAACCTCCTCTGGCAGCTCATCCACACACCCAACACTTTTGTATGAAAAAGTTACCCCTCGGATTCCTATTAACTCTTTTCCCCTTCACCTTAAACTTATGTCCTCTGGTTCTCGATTCACCTATTCTGGGCAAGAGACTCTGTGCATCTACCCGATCTATTCCTCTCATGATTTTGTACACCTCCATAAGGTCACCCTCATCCTCCTGCACTCCAAGGAATGGAGACCCAGCCTGCTCAACCCAATTGCTCTGACCCTCGAGTCCTGGCAACATCTTATAAATCTTCTCTGCACCCTTTCCAACTTGATAACATCTTTCCTATAACATGATGCCCAGAACTGAGCACAATACTCTAAATGCAGCCTCATCAATATCTTACATAACTGCAACATGAAAACCTGACTTTTATACTCAATGCTCTGACTGATGAAGACCAATATGCTGAAAGCCTTCTTGACCATCTGTGATGCCAGTCGGCTATCTCTCCTTGGATCCCATCCAATCTAACGAGCGGACGAGGGAGGGAATGTTTGTTGAAGTTACCTAAAATTAGAGTGTTCAACGTTCATACCGTTGAGTTATAAACTACATTCTAAACCACATCCAAACATCTCCTAAATCATGTGTAGGAAGGAACTGCAGATGCTGGTTTAGACCGAAGATAGACACAAAAAGCTGGAGTAACTCAGCGGGACAGGCAGCATCTCTGGAGAGAAGGAATGGGTGTCGTTTCGGGTCGAGACCTTTCTTCAGACTTGAAGGGTCTAAAGAAGGGTCTCGACCCGAAACGTCACCCATTCCTTCTCTCCAGAGATGCTGCCTGACCCGCTGAGTTACTCCAGCTTTTTGTGTCTATCTCCTAAATCGTTCAAGTTCTCATCAAGCAGAGGGGAAAGAAATGAAAAGCATTAAAAGCTTTGCAAGGTTTTGTTAAGGTTGATCAGCACATACGGGCCAAGCATTACTGACTGGTGTGGACATTGCTTCATGGTCAGGCATGACTGACCATGGCAATGGTCAGGTCAGGTCAGCCATCAACAAATCTACAAGTCCTTGGGCTCCGCTAACGTTGGGAAAAATAAAAACAACTGCAGGTGCTGGAAACCTGAAGTAAAAATTGAAAATGCTGGTAACACTCAGCAAGTCAGGCAGCGTCTGTGGGAAAAGAAACAGAGTTAATGTTTCAGGTCACGTTTCAATCTGAAACCTTCACTCTGTTTTCCTTTCCATGGAAGCTGTGTCTGAATTGACTTCTAGCATTTATGGGCGGCACGGTGGCGCAGCGGTAGAGTTGCTGCCTTACAGCGAATGCAGCGCCGGAGAACTGGTTTAAATCCCCGCTACGGGCGCCGTCGGTACGGAGTTTGTACATTCTCCCCGTGACCTGCGTGGGTTTTCTCCGAGATCTTCGGTTTCCTCCCACACTCCAAAGACGTACAAGTTTGTAGGTTAATTGGCTTGGTAAACGTAAATTTTTTCCCTCATGTGTGTGTGTATAGTAGTGTTAATGTGCGGGGATCACTGGTCGGCGCGGACCCGGTGGGCCGAAAGGGCCTGTTTCCGCACTGTATCTCTGAACTAAACTAAACACTGGATCAGGTTGGTCAGGCCCGAAACAAATGCCGAGAAGCTGAGGAACAGGACAGAGAATAAGCGGAAACAAAATCAATGTTTTACCAAAACTGATGAAAAACGATTAACTCAAAAAACGTTGATGCTGCTTGACCTGCTGAGTAATCTCCGCATTTACTGCTCCCATTTCAGAATTCCAGCATCTGCAGTTTTCAATTAGGTTTATTAACATACAGATTGCCAAACATCTTATTTTCAAGCAGAATGTTTGCAGAGAGAGTGAACTTCAATAAACTTACAATCTGCTCCAATAGTAATAAATAATATCTCCTGCCGTCTGACTGCGGCGGGTGGTGCAGATCTAATTAAAGAGCACAAGAGGTGTAAAAGGGAATCTTCTCCATGGAGGTCCAATCAAATCAATCGTTATCTTTTTTGTGCTAAGTTTTTAGCATATTCCTCTTATACTTACAATACAGAAGATGATTCTTGTACATATTGAGTTCATGCTTGCTGCTCTGCATCCTATTTGGTTTAGTTTAGTTTAGGAATACAGCGCGGAAACGGGCTCTTCGGCCCACCGAGTCCGTGCCGACCAGTGATCCTCGTACACTAGCGGTAGCCTACACACTGGGGACAATTTATAATCTTTACCAAAGCCAATTAGCAAACCTGTACATCTTTGGAATGTGGGAGGAAACTGGAGCACCTGGGGAAAACCCACGCAGTTAGAGGGAGAACGTACTCCTACAGACAACAGCCGTAGTCAAGATGGAACCCAGGTCTCTGGTGCCGTAAGGCAGCAACTCTACCTCTGTCCTTGCTCAACCATCTTCAGCCGTTTCATCTGGTAACTCTCTGTCCATTCATAGGGACAGAAGAGGGAATATTTGCACAGTATCCAATTCCATTTGCAAATTCTCCACAAATGAAGCAATCTCAGCTTGCGTGTAGCAAGATCTAGACATCATTCCAACACAAGAGGCACCACTATGTCCCACTAAAGACACAAGACAATTACCATTTACTTCTGAAGTGAACTACTCACCTCTTGCACACTCTCCCCTAAACTGTTTGACATACTGCCAGGCACGTCAGGAGCGTCATGGAATACACTGTCATTGCCTGGATAAGGTTTCCTATTTCCTTCCATTTTCCAAGGGCTCGGCTGATTGAGTCAATGCCAGCTCCCAAAGCTACCTCATCAATTTCATTCTTCCACTTTGTCTGTGAATTACTCTCTCACACATGCCTAACACATTGTTCTTGATTCTCCTGCAACTTGTATTTGGGCCAATTTACCATGGCCCAGTAACACGAGTGCCAGCCCTTCTTTCAGATCTGGGAAATATGTTTTATTAATTTTTTAAAAATGATTAAAATACATTTGGACAGCTGAACAGCTTCTTCCCTGCAGCCATAATAGTGCAATAATAGTTTGTAGTTCAGACCTTATTTGAGGTTGTAATATTTACTAACCTACACTACAACCTCAAATAAGCTCTGAACTACATAAACTATTTTTGCACTATTAATGCTTTTTGTGTGTACGTATGTGTGCGTGCGTATGTATATATAAACGAGTGCGTGTGTATGTATATATAAACGAGACAGAAAAAAGTTAAGTGTGTATATATACATATTCTCACAAATACACACACATATATATATGTGTATATCTATATATATATCATGTACTAAAACTCTCACATATATATATTTAGTATGTTCCCGAACTACAGCCAAAACGGTACATGATAGTGCAACAATTTTAGCACCACCTTAATCACCATGATCTAGTGGTTCAAATGGTTGTTATATTTTAAAAGTTTTCACTTTTTAAACTTAAAAAATCACCTTTTTAAAGTTTAAAAAATCACTTATCCATTTTCCTGGCCGTCAGCTTCGTTCAACGTCACAATGGGACCCGCCGGTGGACGGGAGAGGCGGCCATTGAGGGAGGGGGCCCCACGATGGCCGCCGAGGGCGGGACCCGCTAGAGTGACAGGAGTGGCGGCCAATGGGGGGTTGCTGAGTCGACGAACTGCCGTTGCTGCTGAGCCGTCGAGCTCAAACTTCAATAAATGCGCTTTAATGCTTACGTAAGATGGCGCTGCATCCGCATGTGCGCATTTGGGGGAGGTTTGCCGCTCAGAGGGGGAGGGACCTGCACGAGTGATGGGAATGTTGGCCAATGAGGGGGTGGGGTAGGGGGATGAGGAGAGTTCTCCTGCTGCTGGCCGCCGGAGAAGTTTGCACAGAGGGTTGCTGGGCCCGCAGGAGAGATTTGGAGCCAATGGGTCCACGACCATCCAATTTGTGTATATATATGTGTGTATATATATGTGTGTATATATATATATATATATATATATATATATATATATATATATATACATATATACATACACACATATATATACATATATATATATTATATATGTGTGTGTGTGTGTGTGTGTGTGTGTGTGTGTGTGTGTGTGTGTGTGTGTGTGTGTGTGCGCGTGCGTATATATATATTCATATATTCATCTATGTATACATATGTGCGTTTATTTGTATGTGTATCAATACACACACTTAACGTTTTGCTTTCTCATTTATTATATTGATTACAGTGCACTATGTTTACATGATCTACTGTGCTGCTGCAAGTAAGAATTTCATTGTTCTATCTGGAACATATATATATGATAATAAAACACTCTTGACACTTCTAAAATTGCTTGAAGGTGCTTCAGAGTAGTAAGGTGGTCAAAAGGTATGGGGAGAAGGCAGGTGAATGGGGTTGAGAGGGAAAAGCCTTGTTGAGAGGCTTTGTTGAGCAGTTAAGAGGCCTGGATAGAGTGGATGTGGAGAGGATGTTTCCACTGGTGGGAGAGTCTAGAATCCGAGGCCATAGCCTCAGAATAAAAGAGGCGGAATTCCTTTAAGCAGAGACTGGTAGAAGGCTGTGGAGTCCAAGACAATGGATATTTTTAAGGTAGAGATGGATAGATTCTTGATTAGTATGGGTGTCATGGGTTATGGGGAGAAGGCAGGAGAATGGGGTTGAGAGGCAAAGACAGATCAGCCAAAATTGAATGGCGGAGTAGACGATGGGCCGAATGGCCTAATTCTGCTCTTATCACGTTATGGATTTATGAACTTATGAAAAATAGATTAAGCGTGATCGAATGGTGGAGCAAACTTGATGGGGCCGAATGGGCTAATTCTGCACCTATCACTTATGAACCTGTGAAAAATAGATCAGCCATGATCTAATGGTGGAGAAGACATGATAGGCCGAATGGCCTAATTCTGCTTCTACATGGTCCGAGGTATGAATAGGCTGTCAGGGTTGCCTTGAGTGGAGGGGTCGCGTCTGAAGCCTTGTATACATTTGTGTCTCCGGAGGCCAAGCCTCCAGCGAATTGAATCCACATGGTTGCAAATTTATGTACCGGTCACAAAAAAAGTGCTGGGGCAAGCTTAACCCAAGCCAATTCTTGAAGAGCCGACTGGCTCCTTCGCCTCCTTTATGTGAAACTGGGAGAACGCAGAGTGCCAGAATTGTAAAGATTAATGGTGGACTAATTAAAAAGAAAATAACTGAATGAGCAAGAAAGAAGGTATGAAATTCAAACGCTAGTTTGTTGGACGAAGAGGGTAAACATATATAGATCAATCTAAGCGCTTCCTTCAATGGTTGGCTAATAAACTTTTATTACCTTTAGTGCTACAGCCAATAACATCAGTAAATGCAATGAAATATTCTTGAGAGATTCCTTTTTTTGATGTTCATTGAAGACCATAAGTGAAAAAAACATTACTCTAATACCTTCCTGCTATTAACTAAGTCAGAATAGATCCTTTGGGGTAACAGGGGCTGAAATGAATACACTTCAAAGGATCTTTGCAGGATATTGAAACAGTAATTCATCATGGGAGAAAGGTTTAAACACTGATCAGCTCCTGTTTTCTTTACGATTAGTGCTGCAGTGCATTAAATGCTATTTAGATGAACTCTGAGTTCCAAAGATTTGATACACGGTCTTTCTAAATTCATGGTGAGGCATTATTACTGTTGGGGATTTTCTTTTATTTGAGAGGAGATTGAAGTTTATCAGACAGTAGCAGACAGGCATGGTGTTATTCTTAGCTAATGGGAAGAATAAGGTCAACTTCTGCGGCTGTTCTTGATTAGTGATCGCAGAGCCGCGCAGATAATGCAACATGAAGGACTCTCTTCAGAAGGGCCGCAGCGTTATGAGGAGCTGTAAACCTTTGGCGGCACAGTGGTGCAGAGGCAGAGTTGCTGTCCTACAGCGCCAGAGACCCGGTTTCAATCCTGGCTATGGGTGCTGTCTATACGGAGTTTGCACGTTCTCCCTGTGACTGCGTGGGTTTTCTCCGGGTGCTCCGGTTTCCTCCCACACTCTAAAGACCTGCGGGTTCGTAGGTTAATTGGCTTCTGTAAATTGTCTCTCGTGTGTCGGATAGAACTAGTCTACAGCTGTGCAGCATGGACTCGGTGGGCCAAAGGGCCTGTTTCCACACTGAATTTCTAAACTAAACCAAAGGTGATCTCAAGCTACCAAAGTGGCTTGGAACTCCATGAAAGTACAGTCTTGCCTTTAGGTTGTATCGTGCTCTTGGTTTTGCTCACAAAGTGAACCCCATCCCAAAAAGAACTGATGAGAGATTTAGTTTAGGTTAGAGATACAGCACGGAAACAGGCACTTCAGCCCACCGGGTTCATGCTGACCGCCGATCACCACGTCACACTAGTTCTACATTGTCCTACTTTCGCATCCTCTCCCTGCAATTTATAGAGGCCAATTAATCTACAAACCCGCACATCTTTAGGGTGTGGGAGGAGACCGGAGCACCTGGGGTAAACCTCCAGTCACAGAGAATGTACAAACTCCGTACAAACAGCACCCATAGTCGGGATTGAACCCAGGTCTCCGTTGCTGTTGGGAAGCAGCTCTACCAGATGCACCACTGCGCTACCCGAAAGTTTAATGTTTTAAAAACTAATGGTTTTAAAAATCCTGCATTTCTCTCACACATCTCATGAAGTGAAGATATCCCAATGCGCTCCACATCTGACAAGGAGCTTTTCAACTAGTAAACACTTATGAGAGATGGTTGTTTGAAAGCTTGGAAAGACTGTCTTTTGTCAACAGGCAGCCATGGTAGGGCAGTGGTAGAGTTGTTGCCTTACAGCACTTGCAGCGCCAGAGACCTGGGTTCAATCCTGAGTACGGGCGCTGTCTGTATGGAGTTTGTACGTTCTCACCGTGACCACGTGGGTTTTCTCTGAGGTCTTCGGTTTCCTCCCACACTCCAAAGACGTACAGGTTAGGAGGTTCATTGGCTTGGTGCATGTGTAAATTGTCCTATTGTGTGTAGGGTAGTGTTAATGCGCGGGGATTGCTGGTCGTTGCGGATGCCCTGGGCCAAAGGGCCTGTTCCCGCGCTGTATCTCTAAAACTAAAACCAAAAAAAAACTGTGTAAAGGATTACAGTCGAGAAACTAGTCAGCTATGATCATATTGAAAGGTGGAAAGGGTTCAAGGGACAGGAAGTCTATTCCTGTTCCCTGGTTACATTTTTGTTAGAAGGATAATACACACATATTATTTTCAGTCATGATTCTGACTTTAGACATTTTCTTTGTCTGTTTAACCAGGACGTTGTTTATTTGAGTTGAAAATGCCTTTTCAAAGCAGCTCCAAGCACAGTTCAAAATTCCTTTAATGGGTCTTTTATGAAAAAGGTTTTGCAGATACTTCTGTGAGCAGATCAAACACTTTGCACATTATCAAAGTGGTGCCTTTTCCAGCATCCTATTGAAATTGTGAAATTAGTAAATTTGAAACTCTTTTAGGATCATTTTCTCTGTGCCTTCAAGAAAATAGGAATCATTTCAAAGTAGCCAAGGTTTGATGGGACCCACATTGGAGTCGTTGATGAATGGATTTTTTTTTTAAGCAAGTCTTTTTAAGCACAATTTCATCTCCACATTCTCATTATCTCAAGGATCAATACTTCAACAATCTCCCTCCCTCCTTCTAGTCCGAGTCCTTTCTTGTACAATCTCCCTGAGCATTCAGATTCACTGCATGCCATCTCCTCTGTTTCCACACTTTGCAAAGAACAAACTTCAAGATTTTTTTTTCTGCACCCGTCCAAAATTACACTTGTGGTGCCTTCTCCAATTCAACTTCCACACATTGTAATAGGAAAGAACAGCAGATGCTGGTTTATACCAAAGTTAGAACCAGAGTGCTGGAGTAACTCAACACTTCAGGCAGGGTAGGAGCCATTTGTTTTTGTACGAGCTGTTCTAGCATATTATATTATTTTGTATCTTGCTGTATTATTTTGGACACTTGGGGGTTGTCGTGAGATGAGTACATATATGGGCATAATGGACTTACCAGACCTGCGACGAGAGAAGATTTTGGATAGATATAGATCTGTTTGCATTACTACTTCAATAAACGACTAATTAAACTGAAACGTCTTCAAGACCTCTCTGTCGGGGCTCTGCATGAAGTTCGTTCACTCCTACCCTCTGTGACGTGGTGGCAAGCGAGAGGACTTTAGTGGAAAGGACTGAAGTTGCCACTACAGGCAGCATCTCAGGAGAAAAGGGATAGGGGACGTTTCGGCTCAGAACCCTTTCCGTTCCGGTTCCGACCGGAAACGTCACCTATCTCTTTTCTCCAGAGATGTTTGTCCAAGCTCTTCTTATAGCTAAATTAAACTAATCCATGCAGCATTTGGGTGACTGTAAACCTCTTTTCAGTTCTCCAAAGCTTTCTCATCTTTCCTGTAATGGGCCAAACAGGACTGCACATAATACTCCAAATACAGCAAAGCTACCACATGACACCTGACTCTTTTACTCAATGCATTAAGTTATTTTCTCCAGGATGACTGAATAAATGGACTTTGTAGTTCATGATCTTGATGGCACCATTGATGCTGCAACACTGGACTGATTTCATGTGGAATGATGCTGAGGCTCTCAAATAGAATTCACGGGACTCATCGAGTTGCCGGGAGTGTCACGGCAAGCCGGCCCGGCTCGACCACCGCGGGTCCGGGACTCTCTCGCTGCGGACCGAAGATGGAGGACCTGCCTGGTAGGCCCGGCCCGCTCCACCGCGGACCCTGAATTCGGCCCCGAGCCGCCGGTGTCGATGGGACCCGCTTCACCGAGGGGGAGGAGGGGATACGCGAGAGGGAGGAGGGACCAGAGAGGGAGGTACCAGAGTGGGGGGAGGGACCAGAGGGAGGAGGGACCAGCGTGGGAGGGACCAGAGTGGGATGGACCAGAGTGGGAGGGACCAGAGTGGGAGGGGCCAGTGGGAGGGACCAGAGTGGGGGGAGTGGCCAGAGTGGGAGGGACCAGAGAGGGAGGAGGGACCAGAGAGGAAGGAGGGACCAGAGAGGGAGGGACCAGAGAGGGAGGAGGTGCCAGAGAGGGGGGAGGTACCAGAGAGGGGGGAGGTACCAGAGAGGGGGGAGATACCAGAGAGGGGGGAGGTACCAGAGAGGGGGGAGGTACCAGAGAGGGGGGAGGTACCAGAGAGGGGGGAGGTTACCAGAGAGGGGGGAGGTTACCAGAGGGGGAAGGTACCAGAGAGGGAGGAGGTACCAGAGAGGGGGGAGGTACCAGGGAGGGAGGAGGTACCAGGGAGGGAGGAGGGGATACGCGAGAGGGAGGAGGTTACCAGAGAGGGAGGTGGTTACCAGAGAGGGAGGTGGTTACCAGAGAGGGAGGGGGTTGTCGAGAGTGAGGTGGACAGTCGAGAGCGTTGAGCGTTCAGAGAATTGGCCTCCACTGCCTTCTGAGGCAGAGAATTCCACAGATTTACAACTCTCTGACTGAAAAGGTTTTTCCTCATTTCCGTTCTAAATGACCTACCCCTTATTCTTAAACTGTGGCCCCTGGTTCTGGACTCCCCCAACGTTGGGAACATGTTTCCTGCCTCTAACGTGTCCAACCCCTTAATAATCTTATACGTTTCAATAAGATCCCCTCTCATTCTTCTAAATTCCAGTGTATACAAGCCTAGTCGCTCCAGTCTTTCAACATATGACAGTCCCACCATTCCGGGAATTAACCTAGTAAACCTACGCTGCACGCCCTCAATAGCAAGAATATCCTTCCTCAAATTTGGAGACCAAAATTGCACACAGTACTCCAGGTGCGGTCTCACTAGGGCCCTGTACAACTGCAGAAGGACCTCTTTGCTCCTATACTCAACTCCTCTTGTTATGAAGGCCAACATTCCATTGGCTTTCTTCCCTGCCTGCTGTACCTGCATGCTTCCTTTCAGTGACTGATGTACTAGGACACCCAGACCTCGTTGTACGTCCCCTTTTCCTAACTTGACACCATTCAGATAATAATCTGCCTTCCTATTCTTACCATCAAAGTAGACAACCTTACACTTATCCACATTAAATTGACAATAAAGTATCATTGAATCATGTCAACCCAATCATGGCACAGAATAAATATGACTTGATGGCCAATATAGACAGAGTGGGCTGAAGGGCCTGTTTCTCTGCTCTGTGACTACAACTCTATTTCACATTTTCTCAGAATATTTTCATTGGGACCTTTTAAAAAATGGACAGCTCATAATAGTTCAAAGCCGCACATTTTCCATCTCTTTATTTCCATTGAAACTCCTGATAGATTTATAGCCACTGCAAGCCCAAACATAATTAACATTAATTTAGCCAAATTAAAGAGCAATTGCCATATTTTTAATGTGAAACAGAATGCATTAGGCCATAAAAGAGCTTGGGTCCTTGTTAAGCAGCCTGTCATTATGTTAGGTGGCACAGTGGTAGAGTTGCTGCCTTACAGCTCCAGAGACCCAGGTTCGATCCTGACCATGGTTGCTTGTCTGTACGGTTTGTATATTCTCCCTGTAACCACTTGGGATTTCTCCGGGTGCGCTGGTTTCCTCCCACATTCCAAAGACGTGCAGATTTGTAGGTTAATTGGTAGGTTAATTAACTAGTATGTAGGATAGAACAAGTGTATGGGGGTCGCTGGTCGGCGCAGACTCAATGGGCTGAATGGCCTGTTTCCGTGCTGTATCTCTAAAACTAATGTAGAGCAAACATTAAAGCCATTAAGCTATGACCTATTCTTGAATTTTCAGTTTTTCTCTAATACGAATTTAAAAGCTGCACTCTTACATTACCTGTAGTGGACTTTGCTTGCATATCTGAGAGTGTTATGTTGACCATAATGTCTCTAGCTAGGTTAGATCAATAGGAGATAGACACAAAAAGCTGGAGTAACTCAGTGGGACAGGCAGCATCTCTGGAGAGAAGGAACGGGTGACGTTTTCGGTCGAGACCCTTCTTCAGACAATATTGTTGAGAACAACAAGGGTGGCATGGTGGCGCAGCGGTAGAGTTGCTGCCTTACAGCGCCAGAGACCCGGGTTTGATCCCAACTATGGGTGCTGTCTGTACAGAGTTTGTACGTTCACCCCGTGATCTGTGTGGATTATCTCCGAGATCTTCGGTTTCCTCCCACGCTCCAAAGACGTACAGGCTTGGTTAATTCTCTTGGTGAATGTAAAAATTGTCCCTAGTGTGTGTAGGATAGAGTTCATGTGCGGGGATCAGCGTGGACCCGGTGGGCCGATGGGCCGGCTGCTGCACTTTATCTTTAAACTAAACTAAACAATATCACTTTGAAAACACAGGGCATGTTTCAGCTAGTCAGCTTGTGTATTTAAATTAGAAGTGATTGCAGAGTCAATCTGAGTATTTAGTTTACTATTCTTGATCTGTAGACAGTGGGTAAATAGGCTTATAGACCTGCCTGTCCAATAGTCTTAGCAACAGATTGACATAATGATTTCATCCTGCTTATAGAACAGATCAAATGCAAGTCGAGGATCTGTTGCTTTGTCAACATGTCATAAGACTTTCTGATACACTTTCACCTCTACTAGGTATGGTTACTAAACGGGCATCTCTCGTTTTCTCTGTTTTTATTTCAGATTTCCAGCCTCTGCAGCATTTTAGCTTTTGGCCGACACTAATTCTTGCCCCCCCCCCCCCCCCCCCGACATTCATAAGTTCATGTCATAGGAGCAGAATTAAACCGTTCGGCTCATCGGGTCTACTCCTTCATTCAATCATGGCTGATCTACAGAATCTTTACCTCTCAATCCCATTCTCCTGCCTTCTTCCTGTTGTGATATTCTAACCTTTTAAACACGTGTACTTGTGGTCCGTCCAGAGTCATAACAAAGGTATAACAGATACCGGACCACGAAGTACAACACTTCCCACAACCCTTGACACCCACAATCATGAAGAATCTGACAATCTCCGTCTTAAAAATACCCAATGACGGCCTCCAAAGCCGTCTGTGACAATGAACTCCACAGATTCATCATCCTCTGGCTAAAGAAGTTCCTCATCATCGACTCTCTAAAGGTACGTTCTTTTATTCTGAGGCTGTGCCCTCTGGTCCTGCCAACGTTCTTGGCAGCCGGAAAGGAGGAGGGAAGAAATCATGGGTGGGGGAATAAAAGAGGACGAAATTAAAAGGAAAACATTTTTAAAAAGATGTTTAACAGAGTGGAGAATAGTCCCTCCACAGATGCTGCCTGACCCGTTGAGTTCCTCGAGCACTTTTGATCACGATTCCTGAATCTACAGTTTCTAGTGTTGGTTGAAAGGAAATCACAATCTAAATGAGACACAGCATGGATGAATGATGAAATGAGGGAGTTGAGTTTAAAGAAAGGGACATATTAAGCACACAGAGAGAAATGTCCACAATATGATGGAATACAAAGGGATTAATATACATTTTAAAATATATAATTAGAAAAGCAAAGAGAAACTGTGAAGTATTAAATCATTATTTTACTGCCTTTTTTGGGCCAGGACTTTGGACAAACATGCATTGAATGGCAAGTAATGAGCTGAATACATTCAAAACAGAAAAGGACACATTAAATGAATGACTTGTCAAATTGATAGAGAATACATTCCCTGGGGTGGATGGACTGCAACCATGCATTTAAAAAGTTTAGTTTAGTTTAGTTTTGTTTACTGGAGATATACAGCACAGAAACAGGCCCTTCAGCCCACTGTGTCTACGCTGACCATCCATGGCAGGTTCACACTAGTTCAAGGTCAACCCACCTTCTCATTCGTTCGTTACCGACAATTAGCAGGCAATTTGCAGAATTTAATAAACCTACAAACCCGCAAGACTTTGGGATGTGGGAGGAAACCGGAGCACCCAGAGAGAAACCCATGTGGTCACAGGAAGAACAAGCAAACTCCACGCAGATAGTGTCCCAATGTCAGGATCGGACCTGGGTCTCTGGCGCGGTGAGACAGCAGCTCTACTAGAAGCACCCTAGTGTACCACCCTTCCAGGGAAGAGACAGGAGAGGCAATACCACACATAATTAATAATAAATTGTAGAAAAAGTTGTTAGTGATGGAGGACTGGCGGGTGGTTAATGCAATAATGGGCGGCACAGTAGTACAGTTGCTCTAGATGTCAACTTATTTACATCGGCGAATCCAAGCGCAGGCTCGGCGATCGCTTCGCTGAACACCTGCGCTCGGTCCGCATTAACCAAACTGATCTCCCGGTGGCTGAGCACTTCAACTCCCCCTCCCATTCCCAGTCTGACCTTTCTGTCATGGGGCCCCCTCCAGTGCCATAGTGAGGCCCACCGGAAATTGGAGGAACAGCACCTCATATTTCGCCTGGGCAGCTTGCAGCCCAGTGGTATGAACATCGACTTCTCCAACTTTAGATAGTTCCTCTGTCCCTCCCGTCCCCTCCTCCTTCCCAGATCTCCCTCTGTCTTCCTGTCTCCACCTATATCCTTCCTTTGTCCCGCCCCCCTGACATCAGTCTGAAGAAGGGTCTCGACCCGAAACGTCACCCATTCCTTCTCTCCCGAGATGCTGCCTGACCTGCTGAGTTACTCCAGCATTTTGTGAATAAATACCTTCACAGTAGTACAGTTGCTGCCTTACCGCACCAGAGACTCGGGTTCGATCCTGACTACATGTGCTGTCTGTACGGAGGTTGTACGTTCTCCCTGTGACCGTGCAGGTTTTCTCCGGGTGCTCTGGTTTCCTCCCACTTTCCAAAGACGTGCAGGTTTGTAGATTAATTGGTTTCAGTAAAATTGTCCCTCGAGTGCAGAATATAACTAGTGTATGGGGTGATTGTTGGTCTGCGTGGCCTCGTCGTGCCGAAGGGCCCCTTTCCACACTTTGTCTCTAAACTAAACTAAAGAGATAGCTATAATTAGGAAGTGGGATAGATAGAGTCCAGTCAGACCTGTCAACGTACACATCGATGAAGGGAACCGGAGGTAAGAAAGAGCCAGACAAATCAAGGCCAGCACCAGATGACCGAGGAAGGGTGGAGCCCACAATGGCCCATTGTTGGCCGGGAAGAGGAGATAACAAAGGGATACGTGGATGCACACTGTGGAACGTAGAACAAGTAGGGTGTGGGGGGGGGGCATCTATTTAACCTGTTCAGTGCCATCCCCTGAGTATACCTGGGTCATGGCCAATAGTGAAAAAAAACTTGGCAGTGAACAGGTTAAAGTAGTCAATGGGGAGAAATATTGGTCGGGCTGTGTTTCTGACTTTACACTCAACCCTGTGGAATTTCTGATCCAGGGAAAATTGTGCTCTGTTTCTTCACAGGTATTTTTTGAAGAAGATACGCACAAAATACTGGAGTAACTCAGCGGCACAGGCAGCATCTCTGGAGAGGAATGGGTGACGTTTCGGGTCGAGACCCTTCTTCAGACTGAAGGAGGGTGTCGACCCGAAACGTCACCTATTCCTTCTCTCCGGAGATGCTGCCTGTCCCGCTGAGTTACTCCAGCATTTGGTGTCTATCTTTGGTATAAACCAGCATCTGCAGTTCCTTCCTACGCTATTATTTGAAGAATCCTGGCCGAATATTGTGCAAAGACTGTACGAATTAACATTTCTAATTAATACAAACAGGGTGGGGTGGGAGGGAAAGCAGCAGTTACTTAAAATTAGAGAAATCAACATTTTACCAGATGTCCAAGCTTTGTTCTGGCCTTTTCTTACCTCCAATTCTCTTCCCTCAACTTTCAGTCTGAAGAAGGGTCCCAACCCGAAACGTCACCCATCCATTTTCCCCCAGAGGTGCTGCCTGCCCCACTGAGCTACTCCAGCTCGTTGTGTCTATCTCCTGTATAAACTAGTCCCTTCCTGCACAGTCTAGGCTGTAGTCCCACAATGCATTTGGAATGCTAAGAATATCAGAAGACCCTGTACAGCACAAGCTGAAGACCTCCTGCAACTACAAGCGGGAACCTGAACAAAAGTTCACTTTTGCTCATGGTGGGGTGGGGGTGGGTTTGTGCAGGAACAGGACAACAATTCATAGCACATTGATTTTAAATCTCTGCCACTTTTTTTCCCTTCACCTTATTGTTTATTTTTTTCCAAACTGTCATGCAAGTCTGTTATGAATTTTTGTTTGTTGTTGTTAATTATATACCAGATTGAAATGCACATCATACTGTGGGGCTATTTCCATATTGAAGCATTGAAAATGTTGAACTGCACCTGACGTGCAAGTAGTGTAAGAAAATAACTGCAGATGCTGGTAAAAATCGAAGGTATTTATTCACAAAATGCTGGAATAACTCAGCAGGTCAGGCAGGAGAGAAGGAATGGGTGACGTTTCGGGTCAAGACCCTTCTTCAGACTGCTCTGAATGTGCAAAAGTACATTACTACAGATGAAATAGTGTTCACCGTATCATTTGGTGGTGTGTACCCCGTGTGTTGTATGAAGTGCTATCGTGCGACCCCGCGTGTTGTATGAAATGCGATCGTGCTACCCCGTGTGTTGTATGAAATGCTATCATGCATAATGCAGCACTGTCAACACATAGACCGAGAAATCTAACAACTGTGACAAAAAATGGGCCTCAACGGAGATTTTGACAGGATAAAAAAGCACCTCGGAATTTCAAAGGGAAAACCAGACAAAAGGTTACTAAATAACACAGATAATAAGACTGTTCTGTTTTATAAAATAACAACCTGCCTTCGTATTTGAATATCAATCGACTGAAGCCTGTTTTTATCATGGAACTTTTCCAACAAATATTAGACATGCTTTCATGTTTTCACATCTTGAGGTACCGAGCTAGAATTTCTTGTTGCGCAGAAAGGTGACAAATTCATCTTAATCCACCCTTTGGAGAACTGGATTCTTGACCCGAAACGTCGCCCGTTCCTTCCCTCCAGAGACGCTGTCTGTCCCGCTGAGT
Source organism: Rhinoraja longicauda (assembly GCF_053455715.1). Lineage (NCBI taxonomy): Eukaryota > Metazoa > Chordata > Chondrichthyes > Rajiformes > Arhynchobatidae > Rhinoraja > Rhinoraja longicauda. The sequence continues at coordinate 101,152,559 of NC_135954.1, forward strand.
TACTCCAGCGTTTTGCGTCTATCTTGAGTTCTAAACTGGATGGATATCCTCAAATTGCACTTGGGGAGGTTACAACCCAACGGTATGAACTTTAGGTAACCTCCAACTTTAGGTAACCTCCACAAAACAACAACCCCCTCCCTCCCCATTTTTTTTCTTTCCTCCACAAGTTCCCCTCCCCTCAGGCCTCATGACTTTGAATTGAACTTTTACTCCCCCTCCCTCCACATACATTCCTTCCCCATGCTACACAATTTGCACTTGCTCAATCCTCGAACTTCACAATTCACAACTCTAACCCTTTTGCCTCACACCATGGGCGTGTTCATCTCTGACCTTCGCCCAACTGGAAAGGTCGGCGGCACAGTGGCGCAGCGGTAGAGCTGCTGCTTTACAGCTCCAGAGATGCTACCTCACCCACAGAGTTACTCCAGTAGTTTGTATCTTTCCAGGATAGATACCCACCCAATACTGCCATCTATTTAACCTGTTCAGTGCCATCCCCTGAGTATACCTGGGTCATGGCCAATAGTGAAATAAAAACTTGGCCGTGAACAGGTTAAAGTAGTCAATGGGGAGAAATATTGGTCGGGCTGTGTTTCTGACTTTACACTCAACCCTGTGGAATTTCTGATCCAGGGAAAATTGTGCTCTGTTTCTTCACAGGTATTTTTTGAAGAAGATAGGCACAAAATGCTGGAGTAACTCAGCGGCACAGGCAGCATCTCTGGATTCGGGTCGAGACCCTTCTTCAGACTGAAGGAGGGTGTCGACCCGAAACGTCACCTATTCCTCCTCGCCAGAGATGCTGCCTGTGCCGCTGAGTTACTCCAGCATTTGGTGTCTATCTTCGGTTTAAACCAGCATCTGCAGTTCCTTCCTACGCTATTATTTGAAGAATCCTGGCTGAATATTGTGCAAAGACTGTACAAATTAACATTTCTAATGAATACAAACACAGCTTCCTCATGTAAAACCATGGGGAATAAACAGCAAGCTCACCAATTGGCTTAGTACGTCTCCGCATGGCCCAAGAATATCAACCTGCAGCTGGCAACAACAGAAGCAATGTAAACATCTTCTGTTTCATTTGCAACAGTTCACAACTTTGTGTCATTTAGGTTGACTATTCAAGCGTATTTATCCCTTAATTACTTTGGACTTCAGAGATACAGCGTGGAAATAGGCTCTTCCACCCACCGAGAGTCAAGAGTGTTTTCTTGTCACCTTTTTTCACACAAAGGGTGGTGGGTGTATGGAACAAGCTGGCAGAGGAGGTAGTTGAGGCTGGGACCGTCCCAACATTTAAGAAACAGTTAGACAGGAACATGGATAGGACAGGTTTGGAGTGATATGGACCAAACGCAAGCAGGTGGGACGAGTGTCGCTGGGACATGTTGGCCGGTGTGGGCAAGTTGGGACGAAAGAGCCCATTTCCACACTGTATCACTCTATGACTTTATGTCCCAGATGTTTCATATGTCCCAGATAGAACAATGAAATTCTTACTTGCAACTGCACCGACCAGCAATCACCCTGTTCACTCACACTAGGGGAGTGTATAGGAACTTTACACGTGTGGCTGCGCCTAATGGCTGCGGCTCTCTGGCAGTCTGTTTGTCTTTTTTTTTGTGTGTGTTGGTGTTGGGATGGTTTTTGTTTCTGTTTTTGGCTGTGTATGTGTGGGGGGTGTGGGGGGGGTGGGGTGGGGGAAACCTTTCTTTTATTGGGTCTCTTCCCCGGGGCGCAGCTCGGCCGCGGGGCCTTCCATCGCCCGCGGGGCCTTCCAGCTCGGCCGCTGGACTTAACATCACCGGCGCGGCTCGGCCGCGGGACCTTCCATCGCCCGGTATGGCCGCGGGACGGTTCAGTGCTCGGTGCGGCTCGGCCGCGGGGCCTTCCATCGCCCGGTGCAGCTCGGCCGCGGAACAGTTCAGCGCCCGGCGCGGCCGCGGGGCCTTCCATCGCCCGGTGCGGCTCGGCTGCGGGACTTAACATCGCCGGCGCGGCTCGGCTGCGGGACGTTTCAGTGCCCGGTGCGGCTCGGCCGCTGGACTTAACATCGCCGGCGCGGCTCGGCTGCGGGACGTTTCAGTGCCCGGTGCGGCTCGGCCGCTGGACTTAACATCGCCGGCGCGGCTCGGCTGCGGGACGTTTCAGTGCCCGGTGCGGCTCGGCTGCGGGAGTTAACATCGCCGGCGCGGCTCGGCTGCGGGACGTTTCAGTGCCCGGTGCGGCTCGGCCGCTGGACTTAACATCGCCGGCGCGGCTTGGCCGCGGGACGTTTCAGTGTCCGGTGCGGCTCAGCCGCGGAACTTAGCAGCGGCCGCGGTGCCTTCCATCGCCCGGCGCGGCTCGGCCGCTGGACTTAACATCGCCGGCGCGGCTCGGTCGCGGGACGTTTCAGTGCCCGGTGCGGCTCGGCCGCGGGGCCTTCCATCCCCTTGCGGGGGCTGTGCGTGTCGGTTGTCTCGGAAGGGTCGAGCTGCCTGTCCATGGGCGCGGGGGGGAAGAGAGTGGAAGTTTTGTTGCCTTCCATCACAGTGAGGGGGTGTTTGGAGTCACTGTGATGGATGTTGGTGTTGGGGTCGTGTGTCCTGTGTTCTTTTCTTTTTTGCTGTGTCTTGTGACTGCTGAAATTTCGTTCGGTATTTATACCGAATGACAATAAAGTTCTGTTATGTACTAAAGTTGTAAAAATAATTTACAATTTACAATTTTACAGAGGCCAATCAACCTACAAACCTGTAAGTCTTTGAAGTGTGGGTGGAAACCAGAGCACCTGGAGAAAACCCACACGGTCATAGGGAGAACGTATAAACTGCGTACGGACAGCACCCATGGTCAGGATCAAACCCGGGTCTCTGGTGCTGTAAGGCAGCAGCTTTACCATTGCGTCACTGTGCTGCCAAATGTTTAAGCCCTCAATGTTATCTCCTTCAGTTGATGTATTGGATTTGGGCTTTACCTTCTCACAAACTTACTGAGTTTGCTCTCTCTCTCCCTCCCTTCCTCCTTCTCCCACTCTCCTGCTGAATCTGCGGTTTCTTGGTCGCTTCTATTCTTCAACCATTCCCTCACACATCAGCCCAATGATATGATAAAAGTCGACTACACCTCTTCCAAACTCATGCACAATCACACTTTCAAGTCAGAAGTCACAGGATAGCCATCAGCAATGGGATAGGTTGCCATGTACTTTCTCCCTCTGTCCAGTCCAGGCATTTTTGGGACAACTGTATATTAGCCTGCATGAGGTCAGCCAGTCTAACACTCAGTCATAGAGAAATACAGCGTGGAAACAGGCCCTTCAGCCCAACTTGCCCACACCGACCAACATGCCCCATCCACACTAATCCCACCTTGCCTGTGTTTGGCCTATTTCCCTCCAAACCTGTCCTATCCATGCACCTGTCTAAATGTTTCTTAAACGTTGTGATAGTACCTGCCTCAACGACCTCCTCTGGCAATTCATTCCATAGGCCCTCCAGTTACCCCTCAGATTCAATCTTTCCCCTCTCAACTGAAACCTACTTCCTCTGGTTCCCAATTCCCCCACTCTGAACAAATGACTCTGTGCATTTACCAGATGTATTCCTCGCTTTTGTCCACCTCTATAAGATCATCCCGCAACCTCCTGCGCTCCAAGGAATAAAGTGCTGGCCTGCTCAACCTCTCCCTACAGCTCAGGCCCTCGAGTTCTGGCAACATCCTCATAAATCCTCTCTGCACCCTTTCCAGCTTGACAACATCTTTCCTCTAACATCACGCCCAGAAGTGAATACAAAACTCTTAAATACGGCCTCACCAACATCCTTCTCTGCAAAATGACCTCCCGACTGCGATACTCAATGCTCTGACTGATGATGGTCAATGTGCCAGAAACATTGAGGTCTGCACTCCTAGATCCCTCTGCTCTTCAACACTCCCCAGAGCTCTACCATTCACTGTGTAGGTCCTGCCCACATTTGACTTCCCTAAATGCAACACCTCACGTTTGTCTGTATTAAATTTCATCAACCATTCCTCAGCTAGGGTTGCCAACTGTCCCGTATTAGCCGGGACATCCCATATTTTGGACTAAATTTGTTTGTTCCATACGGGACCGCCCTTGTCCTGTATTAGGTCTGGGGGACGAGGTAGGCCCCGACACCGTAGGCCCCGGCGCCGTAGGCCCCGACACCGTAGGCCACGACACCATAGGCCCCGACACCGTAGGCCCCGACCCCCTATGTTTCCGACATTTTAGTTCCGGACAGTGGAGGCCCGGGTGCTGCCTAAGGAGGTTGTGTAGCAACCCGCCCCCCTGCCCGAGCGGCCGCCATTGGTGGAGCAGGAGCACGTGGCCGCTGGCTGGGTGAGGTCACGTGGGGCGCAGGGCAGTGACATCACCTTGTCCCATATTTGCGACTGAGATAGTTGGCACTCCTATCCTCAGCCCACCTGGCTAACCGATCAAGATGGACCCAGCATAGAAATGTAAGGCACACCACTAGTCACAGGCCTGCTGTCCAAAAAACTCTCTGCTTCCTTCTATGAAGCCGATTATTATCTAGTCAGGTATCTCTCCTTGGAGTTCGTACGTTCTCCCCATGATCTAAATGCCAGAGCAGCCTACCATGAGAAACCTTATTGAATACCATTCCTCTAATGCAACAATTCAAACCCCACTTCTGTAACTCGAGCAGTCTTCTCGAGAGGCGCTAATCTCGAAGTCCCACTTGCTCCTGTAGGAAATGTAAAAGTACCCATGACAATATTTTATAAACACAGTGGTGGGGGGGGGGGGGGGTCTCTTTAATATCCTTGACAACCTTTATCAGTCAGCCAACATTTCCAAAATGGACGATCTGGTCTTCATCACGTTGCTCCTAGTGGGAGTTTGCTGTGTTACTCGTTGGCCTTTCAGTAGTGTCCAAACATCAAACGCATTCCTTTCGTGTTCTTGTTCTATGCCTGTATGAAACTTTGCGCATCTTCAAGGTACAACAGACGTCTTAATTACAGTAACTCAATGCTGGCAGCAAAACAACTAAAACGGCTGCAACTGCACAATCTGACTGCACACTCCACACTGTGTACAGCCAAGATAACCATGTACAAAACATCTCCCTTTGTCCTGTGCAGCGCCACCTGCTGCACGGGAGGAGCAACAGGTCCTCCCACCCCACACAGTCCACCAAACATTACAATTCCCTTACTTGGAAAAAGGCTTGGGAAACAGCGTGAGGTGGACTATACGAGTTCAGCTCTCGGAATAGTATTGAGTGGGAAAAAGCACTCGCCGCGTGTGACAGGATCAACAGTTGCTCTCTGTACATCTCCGTAATTTACGGGCACATTTTCTGAGTGACTGGTTTCGTTAACAACCTCACTGCTGCTGGGTTGGCTCATTCCTGGCAAAACCACACTTCCAAGCTCGGCTTTAAGCAGCGGCTTAGAGAGAGAAGGACAGGGGAGGGGGAATGCCACATCTAGGAGCCAATGGTGGGGCGAAAAAAATAAGGGACGTACAAAACGAGCTCAATCACAAGAATAGGAATTTTAAACTTCTGGCTCTGAAGGGCCAGGAGGTAATATAACTCAACAAGCACTTAAGACCTCAAAGCAGAATGACCAACCTACACACATTCCCAGTGAACAGAAGTAACAACATTAGTTCATTGCTGATTATAGACAATAGACAATAGGTGCAGGAGGAGGCCATTCGGCACTTCGAGGCAGCACCGCCATTGAATGTGATCATGGCTGATCATTCTCAATCAGTACCCCATTCCTGCCTTCTCCCCATACCTCCTGACTCCGCTATCCTTAAGAGCTCTATCTAGCTCTCTCTTGAATGCATTCAGAGAATTGGCCTCCACTGCCTTCTGAGGCAGAGAATTCCACAGATTCACAACTCTCTGACTGAAAAAGTCTTTCCTCATTTCAGTTCTAAATGGCCTACCCCTTATTCTTAAACTGTGGCCCCTTGTTCTGGACTCCCCCAACATTGGGAACATGTTTCCTGCCTCTAACGTGTCCAACCCCTTAATAATCTTATACGTTTCGATAAGATCCCCTCTCATCCTTCTAAATTCCAGTGTATACATGCCTAGTCGCTCCAGTCTTTCAACATATGACGGTCCCGCCATTTCACCAAATTTGTCAAAAAGCTTTATTACTTTACTGACAATATTTCGGGGGCGGCACAGTATCGCAGGGGGTGAGTTGCTGCCTTACAGCACCAGAGACCCGTGTTCAATCCTGACCACGGGTGCTGTCTGTATGGAGTTTGTACGTTCTCCCCGTGACCACGTGGGTTTTCTCCCGGGTGCCCCGGTTTCCTCCCACACTCCAAAGACGTGCAGGGTTTTGTAGGTTAATTGGCTTCTGTAAGTTGCTCTGAGCGTGTAGGATAGAACTGGTGTACGGGGTGATCGTTGGTCGGCGCGGACTCGGTGCGCCCAGGGTCCCGTTCCCACGCTGCATCTCTAAGCTAAACTATCGCCGAGTCTTTTCATTCACAGAATCCTGCATTTGCCATGTTTGGTATTTATTCACAAAATGCTGGAGTAACTCAGCGGGTCAGGCAGCATCTCGGGAGAGAAGGAATGGATGACGTTTCGGGTCGAGACCCTTCTTCAGACTTTCTTGTGACTTTACCATGTTTGCCCTGATATGTCTTATCCAAGTCCCACAAAGTCAAGGTCCCTGCTTTTTAGATTTGAAATATGTCGCCCTAAGGCAGCACGCACGGCCTGCGGTTTAGGCTAAAGCCCTGCAAATTGTCCACAGGACATCAAACATCATTCAGTGAAAGCATGAATAGCACAAAGATAAAATGAAGCTTTTTACAGGCAAATCACAAAAAGCACTACTGCGGCTGAATTCTGTGCAAACAGAACACACCAAAATGATATTGTCCCTACCCTCAGATTAAATATATCTCATCCAAAGATTTATATGGGCACTTTGTAGCTTCTGCAAATGACTGTCTCAGCACGCAAAGTAATTCCATCCTGTCATATTTGTCTTTAGAAATTGTAACAAATTATGGTGATTTATCACATCAAACTCTTCTCTTCCATTTTGTCCCAGATGGGATTGTCGCTGATGGCATGATTCTAGGCCATTCATTTATTCTGTGCAGTGGGTGACAGCAGGACATGTTTCATCTCTCCCCAGATGACAGCCTCCTTCCCTTTGAGGGGAGGTTGTCAACATAACTCTAACTGTCAGAATTCTTTGTTTGGCCTGTTAAAAAATAAATTTAAAAAAAAAATCCCGTGCCTTTGTCGTCAACCGTGCTACCTGCGGACCTGATACTGAGATCTGACGTCTCTGGAAGCCAGACCTGGGGGTAAATCTGTAGGAAAGAACTTCAGTTGCTGGTTTTACGCCAAAGATTGACACAGAATGCTGGAGTAACGCAGCGGGTCAGGGAGCATCTCCAGAGGAAAGGAATGGGTGACGTTTTGGGTCGAGACCCTTCTTCAGACTGAGGGTCAGGGGAGAGGGAAATTAGAGGCATGAAAAGCTACAAAGAACAAATGAATGAAAGGTATGAAAAGAACAAATGAACAAGGGCAGCATGATGTATAAGAAAATAACTGCAGATGCTGGTACAAATCGATTTATTCACAAAATGCTGGAGTAACTCAGCAGGTCAGGCAGCAGCTCGGGAGAGAAGGAATGGGTGACGTTTCGGGTCGACACCCTTCTTCAGACTGAAGAAGGGTCTCGACCCGAAACGTCACCCATTCCTTCTCTCCCGAGATGCTGCCTGACCTGCTGAGTTACTGAAGAAGGGTCTCGACCCGAAACGTCACCCATTCCTTCTCCCCCGAGATGCTGCCTGACCTGCTGAGTTACTCCAGCATTTTGTGAATAGAAAGGGCAGCATGATGGCACAGCGGTCGGTAGAGCTTACAGAGCCAGAGATCCGGGTTTGATCCTGACTATGAATGCTTGTCTCTACCTAGTTCTTTCCTTCTCCCTATAACCGCATTGGTTTTCTCTGGGATCTCTGGTTTCCTCCCACACTCCAAAGACATTGTAGGTTAATTGGCTTGATGTAATTGTAAATCATCCCCAGTGTGTGTAGGATAGTGTTAATGTGTGGGGATCGCTGGGGAGCACGAACTATGGTGGGCCTCAGGGCCTGGTTCCGTGCTGTATTTCTAAGCTAAACAAATAAACTAAAGCCAGCCAGATAATCATGTTCGTAGAAGAAACGTGAATGCTATGCTTCACTTGGCAAAATGATTCTCGAGTTCTGCTCATCCCCAAGAGCTGGAAGAATATTATAAACTTCCACATTATGCAATAGTGCTTCCCATTCAATTTACTTTTCATTTTACGTGGTTACTGATCTTTGTTTTAGAGATACAACGCAGAAACAGGCCCTTCGGCTCACCGAGTCCGCACCGACCAGCGATCCCCGCACTCTGACGCTATCCTACACACACTGGGGACAATTTACACTTATACCAAGCCAATTAACCTACAAACCTGTACGTCTTTGGAGTGTGGGAGGAAACCAAAGATCTCTGAGAAAACCCAAGTGGTCACGGGGAGAACGTACACAAACTCCGTGCAGACAGCGCCCGTAGTCCGGATCGAACCCTGGTCTCTGGCACTGCAAACACTGTACGGCTGCGCCACCGTGCAACAGAGGTTGGCTGTTATTCCTGCTGAGAAATCGTGCAGGCAGACTTTGGAAACCTAGACAATGACTCAACAGATTTCTTCTGACAGGAGACAATCACATTGGCCTGGAATCTGCGCGGAACTATCGACAAAATTGCTGGCATTTCCCCATCCAGTTTCGTTTCGTTTAGTTTAGAGATACAGCATGGAAACAGCCCCTCCGGCCCACCGGGCCCACGCCGGCCATCAATCATCCCGTACACTAATTCAATCCGACACACTAGGGACAATTTACAGAAGCCAATTAACCTACAAACCTGTTTGGTGTTTGGAGTGTGGGAGGAAACCGGAGCGCCCGGGGAAAACCCACAGGGAGAACGTACAAATCGTTTATACAGACAGCACCCGTAGTCAGGATCGAACCCGGGGTCTTTGGCGCTGTAAGGCAGGAACTCTCCCGCTGCGCCACCGTGCCGCTCAGAGTTGCCAGCAGCTTTTGGATTTCTGTGCTTGTGAACACAAATACAGGAGACCCTGATGGATGCCCCAAGGTCTTTTGTCAGCCGTGCTTTGAAGCCAGATTCCTCATGGGATACGGGGTGGTAGAGACTCCACCCCCCCTGCCTATGGTATGGAATTCACCACCAGTGCCTTGTGCTGGTACAGGGACTCTTCCTCCATTTACTTCAATGGAAGGGAATATTTGTTGAGGGCAGAGACTAACGATTCCTTCCCCCCCCCCTTCCCCCCCCCCCTTCCTCCACCCTAGCCGTTTAACCAGTTCCACAGCTCACCACATTGTATCCCTCTTCAGATCACACCTTCCCTAGCCAACAATGGACCTACCAGGACATCTCTCTGCCCGACTTATTTCACAAAACGCTGGAGTAACTCAGCAGGTCAGGCAGCATCTCAGGAGAGAAGGCACTCTCTGCCTGACTTAGTTTGTTGCCGGCCCTGATTGGTCCGGGTCTTTTCTCGCCTCCAGCTCTTCAAACCCCACTCCCCCCCCCCCCCCACTCCCTATTATCAGACTGAAGAAGGACCCCCCTCTACCCGAATCGTCACCTATCCTGTTTCTCCGGAGATGCTGCCTGACCCGTTGAGTTACTCCAGCATTTTGTGTCTATCTTCTTGCATGCGAGTCTCTGCCACTTCCATCCTCTGTGGAATGTTTTCTTTTGATCCCCAGCGGTTGAGGGAGACCTGATAGAAGTATCCAAAATTATGAGAGACATAGAGAGGGTTGAGAGTCAGAACCTTTTTCTCCCCCCCATGGTAGAAAAGTCAAAGACTTAAGGCCAGAGGGGAAAAGTTTAAAGGGGATGTTTTTAGATTTTTTTTTTAGAGATACAACGCAGAAACAGGCCCTTCGGCCCACCGGGTCCGTGCCGCACACTAACACTATCCTACACCCACTAAGGACAGCTTTTACATTTGCCCAGCCAATTAACCTACATACCTGTACGTCTTTGGAGTGTGGGAGGAAACCGAAGATCTCGGAGAAAACCCACGCAGATCACGGGGAGAACGTACAAACTCCATACAGTACAGCACCCGTAGTCAGGATCGAACCCGAGTCTCCGGCGCTGCATTCGCTGTAAGGCAGCAACTCTACCACTGCCCCACCGTGCCGCCGTATGTTTATGGCGTGTTTTCTACACAAAGAGTGGTGGGAGTCTGGACCGTGCTACAAGGAGTAATGGTGGACACAGGTGCAGTGGTGGCATTTAAGAAGCTTTTGGACAGGCACATGGATATTCAAGGAATGGATCGATAAGTATCACATGAAGGCAGAGGAGATTTGTTTCACTCGGCCTTATGTTCGGCGCAGACATTGCGGGATAAAGAGCTTGTTCCTGTGCTGCAGAGCTTTATGTTCTGTGATGCAGCACATGAAGGGGTGTGTGTAAGTAAGTGGCCCAGTCACCACTGTGGGCACACAACAGAATGCGGACCCAAGCCCTTTCTATGGGAACGGACGTATTTCTAAGCCTTTGCATTTGACAGGCAATTAGGCAATGGAAGGATGGTGGCGAGGGTGCATTGGAGAGGTGCGGGAGGAGGGTGGGACCTGAATGAGTAGACGTTGCCTTGTGCTATTTCACAGGAGGGTGAAGCCATCTATAGACGCAAAATGCTGGAGTAAATCAGCGGGGACTCGAGTAACTCAGGGTGAAACCATCTGATATGATACTCGCATATTGGGCGCATTCCCAATCTCGTTGTACCCCTGTACAATGACAATAAAGATATATTGTATTGTATTGTATATAGGGATCTTTAAAAAGCACCGGAAACATTATTGAATCATTCCTTCCTTGAGAGTTTGACTCAGTCAGAAGTCCCAGGGGTGAAGAGGCTGTCAGAACTAGAAGAATTGGCCAATACTAGCACCATTCTTCGTCGTGCTTCTAGGTAGTTCAGCGAACATTGGAACATTATCTGAAGCATATCCATCCATTAATATTTGATTGGATTGTGTTAAAGCTTCTGAGGATGTTGAACATGAGACTTAATGATTGGGCTCTTTGATTCTTGGCAGTGCAGGATTGATGGATCAATATATGTAATCTGTTTCTTAACCAGATCCTTTGATCTCAACGGAGCTAAACTTTGGAGGTGGAGAAAAACAAGCATACACTTCTTCAGACAAATCTTTACGGAAAGGAGATGAGGAGGAATTCCTTTCGTCAGGGGGTGGTGAATCTGTGGAATTCATTGCCACAAACGGCAGTGGAGGCCAAGTCAATGGATCATTTTAAGGCGGAGATTGACAGGTTCTTCATTCGTGAGGGTGTCAGGGTTTATGGGGAGAAGGCAGGAGAATGGGGTTGAGAGGGAAAGATAGATCAGCCATGATTGAATGGCGGAGTAGACTCAATGGGCTGAATGGCCTCATTCTGCTCCGATGACATGAACATCGGGCAATGTCACCGGTATATCACACATAGAACGGAGGACACATCTCTACCTGAGTGGAATGCAAATGTGACCATTTCTGCATTTGTTTTTCCCAAACCACAATTTTTGACCCTTGTGCATCCGACATGATTTCTGCTTTGGACATGTATAAAGTCTCATCTTCCTGTGCAAAGCTCTTTGAAGAGTATTGCTAGGAAAGTAGTTCACATTGAAGATACACACAAAAAGCTGGAGTAACTCTGCGGGTCAGACAGCATCTCTGGAGAAAAGGAATAGGTGAAGTTTCGGGTCTCGACCCGAAACGTCACCCATTGTCTGACCCGCTGAGTTACTCCAGCTTTTTTGTGTCTATCTTCGGTTTAAACCCGCATCTGCAGTTCCTTCCTACACAAGTAGTTCACATTGTTCTGGGAGTTCCCATTGATGGGACAACCATCTTTCTGGGACACTATTCCAGGCTGGGACCATTCTTGGGTTTAGTCCCACCATATTCCATCTTTTCCCTATATTGCCTCAACACAGTTCCAACGCCCACCAATTAACCTGATAACCTGATTCCCAGCACCAGATTTGCCACTCTGCTGAATATGTGTATAAAATCATAAGGGGAATAGACAGGGTGATCGCACAGGGTAGCGGAATCGAGAACAAGAGGGCGAGAAGGGAAATATTTAATAGGAACCCGAGGGGCATCTTTTTCCTACAGATGGAACGAGTTGCTACAGGAGGTAGTTGAGGCAGGTACTGCAACAACATTTAAAAGACATTTGGACAGGTACATGGACAGGAAAAGTTTAGAGGCCAAACATGGGCAGGTGAGACTAGTGTTGATATGGCATCTTGGTCGGCATGGATGAGTTGGGCCAAAGGACCTGTTTCATTGCTGCATAACTGTGCCTCTAATATGATAAGGGGACCATAGAGAACAAGTTCTTCAAAGGCTGTGCCATCAATGTGGTGTGAGATGTACAGAAGTTCACAGTAAAGAACTGCACAGGACAGAGAAACTTATACTGAAAGAGAGATGGCAGAGAGAGTGTGGAGCAAGGTCATAGAACAATTTTATCAGTGAGGTGAGAGACAGGGAGTCTCTGTCTGGTAAGGCCAGCAATTATGTGAAGATGTTCAAATGGGACTTAGTGTGGAGCAGATTGTGAATCATGGAATGACGGATGCGTAAATGCTTAGAAAACATGGTAGTCAGGAATCAGAAGGGCAAGGAAAAAAGGCAAGCAGTAAGTTGAGGGTTTTACTAAAAAAAGAGGGAAATATTTTTCACGGTTGGCATTGAAAATGAAAAATGTCCAACAGATAGGTGAACCAGTATTGTGCAGACACAAGGAACTGCAGATGCTGGAATGTCACTTAGAACACAGTACTGAAGTAATTCAGTGTGTCAGGCAGCATCTCTGGAGGACATGGATAGGTGACATTTCCGGTCACGATTCTTCTTCAATACTGTGCACTAGTCAGGAATCAAAATGAATCCTGAGGTGACAAAGAGCACAGATAGGATTTCTGGAATGGAGTAAGTGTAATGTAATGCTGAGGTCAAAATAATTGGTGTTGACCATCAGTAGGGTATTGGGTTTGAGGTTTAGCTCGGGCCAGAAGCAGGAGGTGGTGTAATGTTGCAAGTAGAAGAGGTCACAGGCCGGCACAGTGGCACAACAGCAGTGCTACTGCCTTACAACGCCAGAGACCCGGGTTCGATCCCGACTACGGGTGCTGTCTGTACAGAGTTTGTACGTTCTCCCCATGACTGCATGAGTTTTCTCCGGGTGCTCCAGTTTCCTCGCACACTCCAAAGATGTACGGGTTTGTTGGCTTCGGTAAAATTGTAAAATTGTCCCTAGTGTGTAGGATTGTGTTAGTGTAAGGGGTAATCGCTGGTCGGTGCGGACTCGTTGGGCCAAATGGCCTGTTTCCACACGGTGTCTCTAACGTCTAAACTCACTGGAGCGATTGGAGTACACTTAATAATTCAGCAGCTGGGAAACAATCTTCTACAAATAATGCAATTGTAAAACCAAAAAACAACATGACTTACTTTGTCAATATAACAGAGGATTAAAAATGTGTTTCTGATCACAAGCACTGAGGATACTTATTTTCTGGCATTGAAGCCAATGAAGCGGAGTGTAAAAAGGCGATGATAATCTTGTTCAGTACTCAAACAGACATTTAGTGTTAGCAACCAAAGATGAATTTCTCACTCCCAAAGCAAGGTCTTCAAATGCTTAGTAAATTTTCCGTCAAACATCAAAGTATAAATTCTAACTAGGTGTTCCTTAGACTTAAGAGTCTCTGAGAACATTCACTTGGCCTATTTTTTTAATATAAACAACCCCCAAGACACCTTTAATCACTCAGACATGCTGCTTTCCTGTTGTCAGGCAAGAGAATTGTCAGTCTAGCATTTGCAGGTTCTCCACTAAATGGCCACAAGGGAAAAAAAGCCTTAACTGCGTACAGACTCACAAAGAAATGGGGATTACACACCCAAAGGTTCTTGCATATTAATGAATGGCTTAACCATAAAATTGTTGCTTATATAATGTGGCTGTGGGCATATTTGGTTGTTACTATCCGTACACAAATAATACTATACATTGACCACTGCCAGAGTGGTCCCAAACCACCCTCTCCCCAGGAACGTTCCCATACAACCGCGCAAAAATAAAATGAAGGGTCCTGACCAGAAACCTCACCCATCCTTTTTCTCCAGAGATACTGAGTTACTCCAGCACTGTGTGTCTATCTTGTAAAGCAAATCTGGGAATTCCAAAGGATCCAAATGGGATCCTTTATTAAACAATTAAAAAAAATAAATTATTATTATTATTATTATTATTATTATTATTATTATTATTATTATTATTATTATTATTATTATTATTATTAGTGAGGCTTAAAATTGTTGATGAAAGTGAGTAAACACATTTGCTAAATTTCAAAGTTAATGTTCGCCTCAATTGCTGCCTGTGAGGACATTAACTGGATATTTCTCTTTCAACTGAGAACTTGTATTAAAAAAGGCTGATCTTTTTTTCCACATATATGAAAGCTCAGCGATAAATGTCTGGTTAGTGTGTATGGTACTCTATCTTTACAGGAGAAGCAGTAAACTACCAACAAGAATAAATTGTCAAACAAGGACTGAAAGCAGGGTAGACAGTCAGAATGTGTAAGAAGGAACTGCAGATGCGGGTTTACATCGAAGATAGACACAAAATGCTGGAGTAACTCAGCGGGACAGGCAGCATCTCTGGAGAGAAGGGATGGGTGATGTTTCGGGTCGAGACCCTTCCTCAGACTCTGAAGAGCTGTCTCGAACACAATTGAAGAAGGGTCTCGACCCGAAACGTCACCCATTCCTTCTATCCAGAGATGTTGCCTGTCCTGCAGAGTTACTCCAACATTTTGTGTCAATGGACAGTCAGAACCTTTTCCCCCTTTAGTGTAGACAGTCTGAACTTTTCATCCAGGGTGGAAATGTCAAAGACTAGAGGCCATAGCTTTATGGTGAGAGAGGCAAAGTTTAAAGGAGATGTCCAGGGCAATTTTTGTGTTGTTGTTACATACAAGGTGGGTGCCTGGAACGCAATGCCAAGTGTGGTGGAGGAGGCAGATACGATAGTGATGGTTAAGAGGCTTTTAGAGAGGTACTTGGATGTACAAGGAATAGAGAGATATGGATCATATGCAGGCAGAGGAGATTTGTTTAACCTGACCTTGTGTTCAGCACAGGCATTGTGGACTGAAGTGCCTTTCCTGTGCTATACTGTTCTATATTCTATGTATAGCAACTACGAAGACAAGCAACAGTAAAAAGACAGCAATGTTATGGACATGGTACCCGTGGATTGATTGAACCATGGATGCCCATTGCAAAATGTTCATGCCTGTTAGTTCTTGCACCAATTGCAAGTTTTGTTTTGAGATATCTGTGACTTGAAGATTTAGGTTGGACTGGAAGATACAATTAAGAATCTGAGCCAGCTAACATTTAAAGAGAACGTTTTCCATTGAGATGGCACCTTTCATGTCCGTTTCAATGATTGGCGTGGCATCCTTACAGACTATTAAGTACTTCTGATGTGATTTGACACGACGGTAACACAGGAAACACAGCAGTCAATCTGCACACATCAGCCCCTGATAGACAACAATGTAATACTGGCCAGGGAATCTGTCTTATCGATGGACAAATAACAGCTAGCTCACCAAGGATAGCCAAGTCTTCCGCTTGGTTTCAAGCCTGCCTTTGGGATAATTTCACACTCGCTCCTTGCTGCACGCATATCAGCAATCAACTCGGAAAACACACCTTCAAAATCAGCTCACACTGCGGGGCCCGCATCTCGGGGAGAATTCCTCAATCACCAATCTTCCAATGCAGGAGTGAGAGTACAACTGACTGGGGGTGTCTGGGAGAAGTATTATTCTTACAGGGAGTCATAGAAGATAGGCACAGAAAACTGGAGTAACTCAGCCGGTCAGAAAGCATCTCTGCAGAAAAGGAAAAGGTGACGTCTCGGGTCGGGACCCTTCCTCAGAGCATAGATTCTTCAGTCATAGATTCAGAGTTATATGGCACAGGAATGAGCCCTAAGACCCACGCAACCATGACGGACACTTCTTCAATCCCGACCCTAAACGTCGCTCATCCTTTTTCTCCAGAGTTGCTGCCTGGCCCGCTGAGTTACTCGAGCACTTTGTGTCTATCTTCGGCATAAACCAGCATCTGCACTTCCTTCCTACACTTGATGACCTTGTTGCCCATCTAGACCAATCTTATCTGCCTGTGCTAGGAACACATCCTTCTATTCCTGGCCTTTTGTCTAAATGTTTCGTTTTTTTTGTTTAGTTTAGCGATACACCGTGGAAACAGGCACCAAGTCCACACCGACCAGCGATTCCTGCACATTAACACCACCCTGCACACACGAGGGCCAATTTGACATTTATACCAAGCCAACGAACCTACAAACCTGCACGTCTTTGGAGTGTGGGAGGAAACCGAAGATCTCGGGGGAAACCCACGCAGGTCACGGGGTAGAATGTACAAACTCCGTACAGATGACACCAGTAGTCCAGATCACACGCGGGTCTCTGGCGCTGTAAGGCAGTAGCTCTACCGCTGCTTCACCGTGCTGCCCAAATGTCTTTTAAACATCGTAATTGTATCTGATTCCACCACCTCCTCTGGCAATGAGCTCCAGATATCAGTCGTCCTCTGTGTAAAAAAAATACCCTCTTGAAAACTCTTTGCCCCATCTTAAACCTATGCCCTCTTGTTTTTGTTACCCTTATCAGGCAAAAATGGATTTTGACAAACCATATCTATGCCTTTCATAACCTTACAATATTCTATCAGGTTATTCCCCCCTTGTCTCCTTCACTGCAGTGCCTTGCTGGTTATTGGTAGTCATACCTACAGTGAACACATTCAGTGACTTAGTTGGAAATTTGCAGAGATACTTTGCTGTCCTCAGGTGATTGGGCAGAAATTGGACAGTAAAGTGATTAAACAATAATATATTCTAATATTAGATCATAAAACGTAGAACAGTACAGCAGAGGAACAGGACCTTAGGCCCACAACGTCCTTGCCTAACATGATGCCAAAGAAGCGTGGCACGGTGGCACAGCGGTGCAGTTGCTGCCTTACAGCGCCAGAGACCCGGGTTCCATCCTGACTGCGGGTGCTGTTTGTATGGAGTTTGTACGTTCTCCCCGTGACCTGCATTTGTTTACTCTGGGAGCTCCAGTTTCCTCTCACACTCCAAAGATGTACAGGTTTGTAGGCTAATTGGCTTGCTCTAAGTGTAAATTATCCCTACTGTGTAGGATTGTGTTAGTGTGTGGGGATCGCAGGTCGGCGCGGACTCGTTACCCCGAAAGACCTGTTTCCACGCAGTATCTCTAAACTGAACTGAATGTATCCCTTCTGCCTGCACGTGATCAATATCCCTCCATTCCTTGCATATCCATGTGCTATATAGCCCAAAGCCTTTCGAATGCCACTACTGTTTCTGTTCTTTCACTATCCATCAGTGTGTTCCATGTACCACTCTTCAGTCTGAAGAAGGGTCTTGACCCGAAACGTCACCCATTCCTTCTCTCCCGAGATGCTGCCTGACCTGCTGAGTTACTCCAGCATTTTGTGAATAAATCGATTTGTACCAGCATCTGCAGTTATTTTCTTATACTACATGGATGATAAAGGACCTGGCACTGATTTCTGTGGCACGCCACCGGTTACAGATCTGCATTCTGAGAAGCAACCCTCCACTACCACCTTCCGGCATCAAGCCAGTTTTATATCCAATTTGCTGTCTCACCCTGGATCTCATGAATCTAACTTTCTGGTAAAGGTACAATACTGGCTGCTGGTACCTCATCCGTGGTTAAGGAAGATACACAAATCTCTGCCTGGGCCCCAGCAATCTCCTCACTTGTTTCCCACAATGTCCTAAGATACATCTTAGGGATTTATCCATTTTTACGCCCTTCAATTCTGTCAACATAACCTCCTTCTTCATGTCAATATGCTGCAGGTTATCCCTGTCCCCCACCCCTGAACTCACAAGCTTCCATGGCAAATACAGATGAGGTTCAGAAACAAAGAACTGCCGATACTGGTTGATAACAAAGATAGATACAAAGTGCTGGAGTAACTCAATGGGTCAGGCATCTCTAGAGAAAAAGGATGCGTGACGTTTCTGATCAGGACCCTTCTTCAGTGTCTGAAACGTCACCTATCCTTTTTCTCCAGTGATGCTGCCTGACCCTTTGAGTTACTAGCATTTTGTGTCTACAGATAAGATGCATTTATTTAAAACCTTCCCCTACACCTGTGGCTTAACACATAGATTACCACAGTGATTCTTAAGGAGACCTATTCTATTTCTTGTCACATTTTTGCCATTAATGTACTTATAGAAACTTTAATTATTAATGTTTCTTTCATTATTCATAAGTGTTTTGTGCGGCTTTTGTCTGATGCTTAATTTATTTACAATATACTTTAGTGACTTTTAATATTTTATGAATTACTTACATATTTTAATAGTCTTTAAATGTCTCTGAAAGTAAAAGGCATTTAAAAACTATTAAAATCAATTAAGGCTTTTCTTCCAACAGTTGACAAAAGACCACCCCAGCTTTAGCAGGCTGTGAAAGGCTATCAGCTATTGCAGATAGGTATCTAACTATAACCAAGGCCACCTGACTGCAAGGGACTGAATGAGATTGACCCACTGTTTCTCAGTGAATTAAAGGTTGCTAAAGGTGAGTGATGGAGTCTCGGATCAGACCAGCCAGAAAGGTCTATGTGTTAAAGTCAGTATTGATAGTAGTTATTAAAAAGCAAGCCAAACCCCCCCCCCCCCCCCCCACAGATGGTCGTATCCTGTTTGCATGCTGATAGCTCCATGACTCTGAGAATCATTGACTGCAAGTTATTAAGAATCCATGGGAATTCAGAAACGGGAGAAGACATTTCATAAAATGAATGGAGACACTGGGATGATAGTAATACCAAGTCACTGACTCAACGCAAAAGACAATAAGAACGTTAAAAAATACAACAATTCAAGCTGAACTGAATTAAATGATCAGTTTGGCACCAGGCCTGATGTAAAACTCTGTCTTCAAATGATTGGGCAGAACTAGTTCAGTTTAGTTTATTGTCACGTGTACCGAGGTACAGTGAAAAGCTTTTGTTGCGTGCTATCCAGTCAGTGGAAAGACAATCCATGATTACAATCGAGCCAGTTTAGATTTCGATTTTTAGATTTAGAGATACAGCGCAGAAACAGGCCCTTCGGCCCACCGGGTCCGTGCCGCCCAGCGATCCCCGCACACTAACACTATCCTACACCCACTAGGGACAATTTTTACATTTGCCCAGCCAATTAACCTACATACTCGTACGTCTTTGGAGCGTGGGAGGAAACCGAAGATCTCGGAGAAAACCCACGCAGGTCACGGGGAGAGCATACAAACTCCGTACAGACGGCGCCCATAGTCAGGATCGAACCCGAGTCTCCGGCGCTGCATTCACTGTAAGGCAGCAACTCTACTGCTGCGCCACCGTGCCGCCGTTGCAGTGTATAGATACATGATAAGGGAATAACATTGAGTGCAAGGTAAAGCCAGCAAGGTCCGATCAAGGATAGTCTGAGGGTCACTAATGAGGTAGATAGTAGTTCAGGACTTATTTCTGGTTGCGGTTGGATGATTCGGTTGCCTGATAACAGTGGGGAAGAAACTATCCCTGAGTCTGGTTGTGTGCGTTTTCACACTTCTACACATTTTGCCTGATGGGAGAGGGGAGGAGGGAGTGGCCAGGGTTCGACTCGTCCTTGATTATGCTGCTGGCCTTGCCGAGGTAGCTGGTAACTGTGTCAGGAGAGATGCCAGGTCCATTGCCAAATGCCTCAGATCAACAGTTCCCAGACAGAGAGTGGCAAAGCCAGGAATAAGCCATTAAAATGCCAGAGGAACAAACTGGCAACAAACCAGAAAAAAACAGACACAAAGTGCTCGTGTAACTCAACAGCTCAGGCAGCATCTCTGGAGAATATGGATAGGTGGCGTTTCAGATTGGGACCTTTATCTTCACTCAGGGAGCAGTTAGTTTAATATAGTTTGGTTTAGAGATACAGCGTGGAAACAGGCCCTTCGGCCCATCGAGTCCACGCTGACCACTTAATCACCGCACGTTAACACTACCCAACACACACTAGTAACAAGTTTATATTTATACAATTATACCAAGCCAATTAACCTACAAACCAGTACGCCTTTGGAACGTGGGAGGAAACCGAAAATCTCAGAGAAAACCCACACAGGTCACGGGGAGAACGTACAAACTCCATACACTCAAGCACCCATAGTCAGGATCGAACCCATACACTGGAATTTAGAAGGATGAGAGGAGATCTTATCGAAACATATAAGATTATTAAGGGGTTGGACACGTTACATGCAGGAAACATGTTCCCAATGTTGGGGGAGTCCAGAACAAGGGACCACAGTTTAAGAATAAGGGGTAGGCCATTTAGCACTGAGATGAGGAAAAACTTTTCAGTCAGAGAGTTGTGAATCTGTGGAATTCTCTGCCTCAGAAGGCAGTGGAGGCCAATTCTCTGAATGCATTCAAGAGAGAGCTAGATAGAGCTCTTAAGGATAGCGGAGTCAGGGGGTATGGGGAGAAGGCAGGAACGGGGTACTGATTGAGAATGATCAGCCATGATCACATTGAATGGCGGTGCTGGCTCGAAGGGCCGAATGGCCTCCTCCTGCACCTATTGTCTATTGTCTATTGTCTATAACCCGAGTCTCTGGCGCTGTAAGGCAGCAGCTCTACCGCTGTGCTACCGTGCCGCCCTAGTTACTTGATTTGGCCTCTGTAAACTGATTGGGATGAAACTAGATAAATGTTTTAAAGAGGGAAATTAATAATATTTTATGCAGAATGACTTTAAAATAAATCTTTTTGGCCATTACAACAAGCATCAGGTGATTGATTGAGGCTATTCTATCATAGTGGCTAAGTTTCTTGGAGGGGAGGATGCTCCTCAAACTGCGGAGCATCCTGGACAATACAGCTCACCCCCTCCATGACACACTGGTCAACCTGAGGAGCACCTTCAGCAACAGACTGGCTCCACCAAGATGCAGGACAGAACGCCACAGGAGACCCTTCTTCCCTGTGGCCATCAAACTGTATATCTCCTTCCCCTTCTGTCGTGGGGTAGACTGAAACTGACTCCTCTTCCCCCCCCCCACCCCCCACAATTTTTGCACATCCCCAACCCTTTCCACTTGTTACTTTAATTTCATGTTCCATGTATTTTGTGTATGTGTGTTTTTATGACTGTTGGCAAATCAATTTCCCTCCGGGGATAAATAAAGTACTATCATATCATATCATATCATATATATACAGCCGGAAACAGGCCTTTTCGGCCCTCCAAGTCCGTGCCGCCCAGTGATCCCCGTACATTAACACTATCCTACACCCACTAGGGACAATTTTTACATTTACCCAGCCAATTAACCTACATACCTGTACGTCTTTGGAGTGTGGGAGGAAACCGAAGATCTCGGAGAAAACCCACGCAGGTCACGGGGAGAACGTACAAACTCCTTACAGTGCAGCACCCGTAGTCAGGATCGAACCTGAGTCTCCGGCGCTGCATTCGCTGTAAAGCAGCAACTCTACCGCTGCGCTACCGTGCCGCTATCGTATCGTATCGTATCGGACTCAGGTCCAGAAACCTGGGGTATTGATCTGGAAGCATGAGCTTGAATCCCACCATGGCAGCTGGAGAATTTCAATTCAAATAATTAAATTAATTTGGAAGAAGTAACAGTAATGACGAGCATTTAAAAATCAATTTGCTTAATGACTATCATTCCGCAGGAGAAAGTCATCTGCCATCCTTACCCAGTCTGGCCTGGGTGAGATTCCTGATGCACAGTCACAGAGTTGATTCTCATCTGAACTCCGAGAGCAACCGGCATAATCCGTTCGGCAGAAAGAAACAAAAATGGGAAGCAAAAGAAGACTCAATGTGCTGGAGAAACGCAATGGATCTCTGGAGAACATGGAGAGGTGATGTTTTAGCTCGGGCCCTTCCTCAGACTGATCGTTGGGGGGGGGAGAGGGATGGGGCGAGAAAGCTAGAAAAGTGGAGGGGCAGGACAAAACCTGGCAGGTAATAGATGGATACAGTTGAGGGGGATGGGGGGGATGGGGGGGATGGGGGGGATGGTTTGATAGGCAATTAGTGGGACAAAGGCCAAAGATGAAAAGGCAGGTGTGGGACAAAGGATTAAGGAGTTGCGAACTGTGCAGCTGGAGGAAGGAATGTAAGAATGCAGGAGGAAGAAATGGGTGCACGTCCGGGTGGGGTACACGAGAAAGGATGGGAAAGAAGTGTGGGGGGGGGGGGGTGTTATATGGGGCAAGGAGGGAGGTGGAGGGTTATGCTGTTGCCCAAAATTGGAGAATTCAATGTTCATACCGTTGGGTTGTAGGCTACGCAAGTGGAATACGAGGTGCTGTTCGTCTTGTTTGCACGTGGCCGCACTCTGGCAGTGGAGGGTGGTCCAGGACAGAAAGGTCAGCGTGGAATGGGAACAGGAGTCAAAATGGAGAACAACCAGGAGATCCTGCAGGTCGTGGCAGACTGAGTTTAAGTATTTGGTGAACTGATGGCCAAGTCTACGATTGGTCCCACTGATACATGGGAGGCAACAATGGTAACACCAGGTGCAGTAGATGAGGTACGATGGAGTGCACATGAACCTCTGCCTCACCTAGAAAGACTGCAGTGGTCCCTGGATGGATGTGAGGGAGGGAGGGAGGGAGGGAGGGAGGGAGGGAGGGAGGGAGGGAGGGAGGGAGGGAGGGAGGGAGGGAGGGAGGGAGGGAGGGAGGGAGGGAGGGAGGGAGGGAGGAGATATAGGGAGAGGTGTTACATCTCTTGCGGTTGCAAGGGAAGTACCTAGGGAAGGGGTGCTTTGGGTGGGAAGGGATGAGTGAACCAAGGTGTTGCAGAGAGAGTGGTCTGTGGGGAAGGCGGAAAGGGGTGGAGATGGGAAGACGTGACTGGTGGTGGGATCACGTTGGAGGTGACAGAAATGTCAGAGTGGGGTGGAAGGTGAGGGCCGGGGGAACTCTACCCTTGTTCTGTCTGAAGGGAGGGAGAGCAGAACTGCAGGACATAGCACTCACATGGGTGAAGGACCCGTCTATGACAGCAGGGGGGAAACCAGGTTCACTGAAGAGCAAGGACATCGTGCTTCTCCTAGAATGGAATGCCTCATCTTGGGAACAGGTGCGGTGGAGGCAGAGAAATTCAGTGTAAGGGATATCGCCATTGCATGAGGCAGGGTCTGAAGAAGGGTCTTGACCCGAAACATCACCTATCCATGGGTTCTCCAGAGATGCCGCCTGACCAACTCCAGCACTGTACACTGCAAGGGCCATGAAGCGAGCGGGCAAGATCATCTCTGACCCCTCTCACCCAGGCCACAAAATCTTTGAAGCACTTCCCTCTGGAAGGCGACTCTGGACAGTCAAAGCAGCCACAGCCAGACATAAAAACAGCTTTTTTTCCCACGAGTGGTAGTTCTACTCAATAACCAAAGTCTGTAGTTTCTTTTTTTGCTCTGGTTTATTTTCACCCACATGTTTAGACCATCATGTTGTATCCTTATTGCTTTGATGTGGTTATGCTTTATTCTTAATTGTTAACTGTATGTTTGTGTTGTAATTTGTGAGCGGAGCACCAAGGCACATTCCTTATATATGCACATACTTGGCCAATAGACATATTCATTCATTCACTTACTTTGTGTCCTTTTGTGTATTAACCAGCAGTTCGTTGTTACTATATGGTTTTTAAAAAGCGATATTTTTACTTCTGACACTTTCCCTGGCACACTACCATCACATCATGCTTCTCCTGTGGTAGGACAATACTCTCCAATATAACATGTGCAAAGCCACAGGTGACTTGTCCGAAATCTAGCACAATAACAAGAATAATGCAACCTTCTGAAATCAGTTTGAAATCTAATATTACTTTTTGGAGTCATCAATTTCGTCTGATGTTTCCACATTTTTTCCAGTTACAAATTATACATCACTTACTTTGTTCTCTGTCGGAGGTGGAGCAATCAATCAAACTCCTGATTGATAAATGGCATGCACAGTAGAATGCTGTCACCGTCACTGAATAATCACAACCTTTTTCCTACTTTCCATTTTCACCAGCTCCGGGCTTTTCCCCTCCCCCCTCCTTATTACAATTCCACCAACACACAACGTTCGATCTTCCTGCATCACCCTACTCAGTAAACATAGAAAACATAGAAAATAGGTGCAGGAGTAGGCCATTCGGCCCTTCGAGCCTTCAATATGATCATGGCTGATCATCCAACTCGGTATCCCGTACCTGCCTTCTCTCCATACCCCCCGATCCCTTTAGCCACAAGGGCCACATCTAACTCCCTCTTAAATATAGCCAATGAACTGGCCTCAACTACCTTCTGTGGCAGAGAATTCCACAGATTCACCACACTCTGTGTGAAAAAACCCCTTCTCATCTCGGTCCTAAAAGACTTCCGCCTTATCCTTAAACTGTGACCCCCTTGTTCTGGACTTCCCCAACATCGGGAACAATCTTCCTGCATCTAACCTGTCCAACCCCTTAAGAATTTTGTACGTTTCTATAAGATCCCCCCTCAATCTTCTAAATTCCAGCGAGTACAAGCCGAGTCTATCCAGTCTTTCTTCATATGGAAGTCCTGCCATCCCAGTAATGTCAGCTGCAGTCTGCAAATCAGTACGGTTTCCTTGATGTTTCACCGCACAATTAAGCGACACGAGTGTGTACATTTTCTCCTCGTCAGAGGAGGAGGAAAGCAGGCGTTGTTTGCTGTGCGGCCTCTGAAGACAATGACTAACACAGAGATCGCCAGGTGGCCCTTCACTTCCTGCAGTCTCCGCCACAGAAACTTCAATGGTTTCCTCCTCGTCACGTGTACCAGGAACAGGGAGACACATTTCTTGCATGCAGTTTAGCAAGACTATCCCCGTACATAAGCACAATCACTCCGGTCCGTGCAGCACGCATGGAACAGCCCACTGAGTCCATACGCAAGAGGCGCCATTTCAGTTGCATTTTACTTCCGATTAAGATGCACTATAAAGGGATGGTCAGGAGGCAGACAAGCAACTTTGCAACTCCTTGGAGAAGGTAGACTGGGAGACGTTCAAGGACTTGGCAGTGGACCTGAATGAGATCCACTGCAGTTGTACAGGGCCCTGGTGAAACCGCACCTGGAGTACTGTGTGCAGTTTTTGTCTCCAAATTTGAGGAAGGATATTCTTGCTATTGAGGGCGTGCAGCATAGGTTTACTAGGATAATTCCTGGAATGGCGGGGCTGTCATATGTTGAAAGACTGGAGCGACTAGGCTTGTATACACTGGAATTTAGAAGGATAAGAGGGGATGTTATCCAAACATAAAAGATTATTAAGGGGTTGGACACGTTAGAGGCAGGAAACATGTTCCCAATGTTGGGGGAGTCCAGAACCAGGGGCCACAGTTTAAGAATAAGGGGTAGGCCATTTAGAACGGAGATGAAGAAAAACTTTTTCAGTCAGAGAGTTGTAAATCTGAATTCATTGCCTCAGAAGGCAGTGGAGGC
Source organism: Rhinoraja longicauda (assembly GCF_053455715.1). Taxonomy (NCBI): domain Eukaryota; kingdom Metazoa; phylum Chordata; class Chondrichthyes; order Rajiformes; family Arhynchobatidae; genus Rhinoraja; species Rhinoraja longicauda. Next base: position 101,178,353 of record NC_135954.1, read on the forward strand.
CAATTCTCTCAATGCATTCAAGAGAGAGCTAGATAGAGCTCTTAAGGATAGCGGAGTCAGGGGGTATGGGGAGAAGGCAGAAACGGGGTACTGATACTGAACGGGGTACTGATACTGAACGGGGTACTGTGAGAATGGTCAGCCATGATCACATTGAATGGTGGTGCTGGCTCGAAGGGCCGAATGGCCTGCTCCTGCACCTATTGTCTATTGTCTAATACTCTATGGTTGCAACCAACTTCATAACGAAATGTGTGGAGAAGGATGTTCCCAAAAAAACATCCAAGTGTTCCCTAACCAGAAGCCTTGGATGAACCAAAGGGTTCACACTCTGAGCACCAGATCCGCGGCATTCAAGTCAAACAATCCAGACACACATATGAAGTCCAGCCACAATAGGGCAGCACAGTGGCGCAGTGGTAGAGTTGCTGCCTTACATCGCCAGAGACTTGTTCGATCCCAACTGCGGGTGCTGTCTGTACAGAGTTTGTATGTTCTCCCTGTGACTGTGTAGGTTTTCTCCAGGTGCTCCGGTTTCCTCCCACACTCCAAAGACAGGTTTGTAGGCTTCCGAAATATTGTAAATTTTTAACCCTAGTGTGCAGGATAGTGTGAGTGGACGGGGCGATTGTTGATCGGCATGGACTCGGTGGGCTGAAGGGTCCATTTCCACGCTATATCTCTAAAGTCTAAACCTCCAGAAGGCCATCATGAACGTGAACTGGCAATTCTGTACTAATCTGGAGGCTCAGACAAACGCTCGACAACTGTGGCTGGGTTTGTGTACGCCATCACTTCCTATCAGGTGAAACCTAGTGGTTCAAGTGACAGCCACCTATCACTCTTGGAGGAGCTTTAATGCGTTCCATGCTCATTTCAAAAGGGAGAACAGTGATGTACCTTCACGTATTACCCACAATCCCCCATGACACATTGTCATCTCAGTCTCCACGGCCACCACCAGAAAATTCTTCACCAGGGTGAACCCTGGAAAAAGCTGTTTTCACCCACTCTACTCCCCTCACGACCTTCTACAGCTCTATAAGATCACCCCTCGGCCTCCTGACTCCAAGGAATAAAGTCCTAGCCTGCCCCCACCTACTCACTAAAGCTTAACCCCTCTGGTCCTGGATCTCCTCGTACATCTTCTCTGCAGTCTTTTCAGCTTGACACCATCCTTCCTATAGCAGGTTGCGGAAAACTGACAACTTGGTCCAAACCTGGTATCTCCAAGGTCTTGTACAGAAGTAACGTAACATCCCAACTTCCATACTCGATGCCCTGACTAAAGAAGGGCAGTACCAAAAGCTTTCATGGCCACCCTGTCTACAGGTGACCCCACCTTCAGGGAAAGTCATTTCCCTGACAATAATGGGTAATGATGAGTCAGAGAATGGCGGACAGAATCTGGTTGAGTGGTGCCAGGATAACAATCTTGTTCACAACATTAGCAAGACCAGTTAGTTGACTTCAGTTTGACATCAGTTGACTTCAGCAAGGGAAAGCCAAAAGACCATACATCAGTCTGAAGAAGGGTCTCGACCCGAAACGTCACCCAATCCTTCTCTCCCGAGATGCTGCCCGACCTGCTGAGTTACTCCAGCATTTTGTGAATAAATACCTTCGATTTGTACCAGCATCTGCAGTTATCTTCTTATACACCTGTCTTTATTGACACAACGTCAGCGGAGTGTCAACAGCTTCACGTTCTCGGGTGGACACATCCCCGATGATCTATCCTGGGCCCAGGGCATTGAGGCATTTACAAAGAAAGCTCAACAAGGCCTCTACTTCCTCAGAAAGATGTGGAGATTTGGAATGAGCCAAATATTCTTTTGAACTTCTACAGGTCGAGAGTACCCGTCGTGGCGCAGGCAGGGTTACTGCGTCAGACACCCGGGTTCGATCCGGACTACGGGTGCCGTCTGAACGGAGTTTGTACATTCTTCCCGTGACCTGCGAGGGTTTTCTCCAGGTGCTCCACATTCCAAAGACGTACAGGTTTAATAGGTTAATCGGCTTCAGTAAAATTGTAATTTGTCCTTAGTGTGTAAGATAGTGCTAGTGTACGGGGTGATCTCTGGTCGTTGTGGACTCTGGGCGAGGGGCCTGTTTCTGCACAGCATTGCTAAAGTAAAGTAAAGTCTAAAGCATACTGATTGGTTGCATCACAGTCTGGCTGGGAAATTTGGAAGCACAAGATGAAGGGAGGCTGCAAAATGCGATGGAATTTGCCCTCCCCATTATTGAAGGCATCTGCAATAGACAATAGACAATAGGTGCAGGAGTAGGCCATTCGGCCCTTCGAGCCAGCACCGCCATTCAATGTGATCATGGCTGACCATTCTCAATCAGTACACCGTTCCTGCCTTCTCCCCATACCCCCTGACTCCGCTATCCTTAAAAGCTCTATCTTGCTCTCTCTTGAATGCATTCAGAGAATTGGCCTCCACTGCCTTCTGACTGAAGGCAACTCTCTGACTGAAAAGGTTTTTCCTCATCTCAGTTCTAAATGGCCTACCCCTTATTCTTAAACTGTGGCCCCTGGTTCTGGAAATGCACTGCCTGAAGAAGGCAGCTCCTAAGATCAAAGACAACAACCACCCTGGCCACACTGTCTTCTCGCTGCTACCATCAGGAGGAAGGTGCTGGAGTCTAAGAACCATTCCCCTCAGGTTCAAGAACAGCCTTTGCCCATCAAGCATCAGATTCTGGAATCACTCTGCACAACCCTAACCACAACCCTACCTCAGCACTGAACCACTATGAATATTGTACTATTCGGACTCCTCCAGGTACCTTGGTTTTTGCCGCATCATGGTCTGGTTTACTTAAAATCTGTGAGCCGGCACATTGGCGCAGTGGTAGAGCTAGAGCCTTATAACGCCAGAGACACTGGTTCGATCCACGTACTGTCTGTACATAGTTTGTGCGATCTCCCTGTAACTCCATGAGTTTTCTCCAGGTGCTTCGGTTTGCTCCCACATTCCAGACTTGTAGGTTAATTGGCTCAACTATGTAAGATCGTGCTAGTGTACAAGGTGAGAGCTGGTCGGCATGGACTCGGTGAGCCAAAAGGCCTGTTTGCACGCTTTATCTCTAAACTAAACAAAACTCAATAAATAATTATTGTATGTATATCTGCTGCTACTGCTGCATTTAATACTTGTATAAAACTGTATCCAGGAAGACTTTCATTTTTCCAGTTCACATGGACAAGTAAACACTCTCGATTCAATCTCCTGATTTTTCTTGAAACTTGAGCCAATAATTTACATGCAAATGAAAAATATGGTTATGAACAATTGTAGACCTGCAGCATAATTAATGCACTGTTTGAATACATTGTACTCTGAAGAAATGCTTATAATGTTTTATATTCAACATTTCTACGTGTTTGAGCACATTGTAATTTTCAGTGGTTTTCAAGGGTGAGGATCATAAGATGACAAGAGATGAGAGCAGAATTAGGCCATTCAGCCCATCACATCAATCATGGCTGATCTATCTCCCCCCTCCTAACCCCATTCTCCTGCCTTCTCCCCATAACCTCTGACACCCGTACTCATCAAGAATTGTTCTGTCTCTGCCTTAAATATATTCACTGACTTTGCCTCCACAGCCTTCAATGGCAAAGACTTTCACAGATTCACCACCAAGTGAGAGAGATGGTCAAGTCCAGTCACCATCGTTGTAGGTCCGCGGAGACTGTGTGTTTTATTAACTTGTATGTTCATTTTACATTTATTTTTAAGTACTGACACACTAGCACTAATAACGTACGATCGGAAAACTCTCGTAAAACTAAACTTTAGCGTAACCGTAGACTTATTGGACACTGTACTCACCGATCCAGCGTGGCCGACAGAGATCAAAAGAGCGTGCCGCGGCAACAACAATGGGAGCACGGCTCCGAGAAAAAGCCGGAGAAAACATCGAGGAAAGCGGTGGGGGGATTCGGAACAGGCTGAGAGCCCCACCTCTGCCCAGCATCCTTCTGGCAAACGTCCAGTCCCTGGAGAACAAGCTGGATGACCTCAGGGCGAGGATCAGATTCCAGCGGGACATAAAAGACTGCAATATCTTCTGTCTGACCGAGACGTGGCTGACCCCACTGGTGCCGGATCAGGTGATCTGCCCAGCCGAGTCCTTCACTGTTTTCCGTGCGGACAGAACGGAAGAATCCGGGAAATCCAAGGGTGGGGGAGTTTGCTTCATGACCAACAATAACTGGTGCAACCCCAGGAATATTAAGACGCTTTCTTGTTCCTGCTCGCCGGACCTGGAGCATCTGACCATCTCATGCCGTCCATTTTACCTTCCCCATTTTACCTACTGGTGCAGCCCCCCCTCAACCGGAAGTGCTGGCACCTCCATAGCTGATGACTTGAACTCCTTCTATGCACGATTCGAGATGGGCAACATTACCCCTAGCTCGCCGTCTAAAAACAACACCACAGCGCGCTGGCTAGCGAGGCTGGAGGGGAATCCACCGCTGGGGATGTGCACACATTCTCGGTGTCCGAGCACGACGTGAGGAGGGCTCTGACTCGTGTGAACACGAGGAAAGCTGGAGGCCCGGATGGTATATCTGGGCGAGTACTAAAGTCTTGTGCTACTCAGCTTGCTCCAGTGTCACCACAATATTCAACCTCTCCTTGGCCAAGTCCGAGGTCCCAGCATGCTTCAAAAGATCCATCGTACCAGTGCCAAAGAATGCCTCTCCAGCCTGTTTGAATTACTTTTGTGTGGCCCTCACCTCGGTGGTCATGAAATGCTTCGAGAGGCTGATCAAGAACCATATCTGTGTCTTCCTCCCTCGCAATATGGACTGGCTGCAGTTCGCATACCGTCCGAACAGATCCACGGATGATGCGGTCTCCCAGGTTCTGCACACCGCCGTCTCTCATCTTGACAGCCAGAAGGGGGGCTATGTGAGGATGCTGTTCATTGATTTTAGTTCAGCTTTCAATACAATAGTCCCCACCAGACTGGCTGAGAAGCTGCTGAAACAGGTGCTTAACACTCCCCTGTGTGCCTGGGTCCTGGACTTTTTCACCGCCAGGCCCCAAGTGGTCAAGATGGGGAGACATACATCTAACCCCCTCACCCTGAACATAGGATCCCCCCCAGGGTTGCGTCCTTAGCCCCCTACTGTACTCCCTGTACACACATGACTGTGGGGCCAGATTCAGCTCCAACTCCATCATCAAGTTTGCTGATGACACTGTGGTGGTGGGCCTGATCTCTGATAACGATGAGAAGGCCTACCGGGAGGAGGTGGCTGATCTGGTACTCTGGTGTCAGGACAATAGCCTCCTCTTGAATGTCACAAAAACTAAGGAGCTGATTATGGACTTTAGAAGGGCTCAACATCCGAGGACGTACACGCCACTGGAGATAAATGGGTCTACTGTGGATAGGGTGAGCAGCTTTAAATACCTGGGAGTCCACATCACAGAGGATCTGACATGGACAACACACATTGCCGTACTGGTGAGTAAGGCAAGGCAGCGCCTTTACCACCTCAGACAGCTGAGGAAATTCACAGTCTCTCTGAGGATCCTTCAGTGCTTCTACTCTGGGGCTGTAGAAAGCATCTTGTCCGGCAACATCTCAATCTGGTTTGGGAACAGCTCTGCCCAGGACAGGATGGCTCTGCGGAGAGTAGTGCGTTCGGCTGAACGCACCATGGGAACTACACTCACCCCCCTGCAGGACCTATACATCAGGAGGTGCAGATCCAGAGCTAGCAACATTATGGGGGACCCCTACCACCCCAGCAACGGACTGTTCCAGCTGCTACAGTCAGGCAAACTCCTCCGCTGTCACGCTGTGAAAACAGAGAGGATGAGACGGAGTTTCTTCCCACAGGCCATCAGGACTGTTAATTCTTATGTCACCAGGGACTAATTTACTGTATTAATTTATTTTTTGTGTTGTGTTTTAAAAAAAACCAAAACTATTCTGCTTTGTAGTTTTAGCACAATCCGCAGGCTTTGCCACTTTCATTTCACTGCACATCTTGTATGTGTATGTGACAAATAAAGTAGACTTGACTTGACTTGACTCTGACTAAAGAAATTCCTCCTCATCTCCTTCCTAAAAGAACATCCTTTAATTCTGAATGTGAATAAAGGTATATTTAAGTACCCAATTAAGCACCCATTACTCTTACCGATATGCCCCAAACTGGCAAACCATTGCTGACAAATCTTAGAGACCAATAAAGGATTAAGGTGTGCCACAAGGGAGCACAAACTCATTTAATAAAAGCAGCTCCTCTTGTCTTGCAGTCTGCCAGAACCTGGTCCCTTCAGGTCGAAAGAAACAACTATCAATTGCTGTCTCGTTTCATACTCCCACTTACACAGACAAGAAACAAAGCCAGAGGGATTTCCCGATCAGTAATAGCCTGTGTTCACTCAATTCCAACAGGAAACACAACATGAAAAGCCAACATGGCAAATTATTGATTGCAATTCAATGCCGGCGGTCAAAAAGACACAACACTTGAAAATCCCCAAAGGTGATCATTACCACTGAACGAGTGTGTCACAAGGCATTAGGAGCACTCCGAGACTGCAAGTAAAAGAAGCAGCTGATTTTAACCGTGTTAGTCCTTGTGTCATTTTGATAGTGAGCTTCAGCTCACTGACACAGATATCGGAGGCCTAACAATGTTTGATTAGGGTGCACTTCTGTTTTATTATTCACTGTTTAAAAATACTCTCTTTTACAGCTTGTAACCATCAAACTGGGTGCGATAAACGTAGTCATTTACAAGCAAATAAGGGCAACGTGACATGATGTTCGGGCAGCACAGAGGCGCAGTGGTAGAGTGGCTACCTTGCTGCGTCTGAAATGCGGGTTCGATCCCGAATTCGGGTGCTGTCCGTACGATTTTTGTACGTTCCCCTGATGATTGCGTGGGCTTCTTCCCCGGGTGTTCCAGTTCCCTTCCACACTCCAAAGACGTGCAGGTTTGTAGGTTAATTGGCTTTGGCAAAATTGTAAGTTGTCCCTAGTGTATGGGATTAGTGTTGGTGTGCGGAGATTGCTGGTGGGCGCAGATTCGGTGAACTAAAGGGCCTGTTGCCACTCGGTATCTCTACAGTCTGAATTCTAAAGTAGAGAATGTCTCAAATTGCATTTTATTAATAGCATTATTTGCCATAAAATAACATTTCTGACCTAATTTCCTTCTGTCCAAGCTGATGCCAGCATGGATTAGATGGATTGTGTGGTCTGATTTTGAGTTGCAGACTTCACACGATTCCACAAAGGATCCTGGAGGGCAACTTGATAGGCTAGTGCAGGAAGATGGCTCCTCAGTATAACTTCAGTCTGGAATTAGATTGATTCTTCTCTCCTGTGCCCGGGGCAACTGATGGTGATCCTCAGCCATTTCTCCTCTCGGAGTAATTGTATTGTGAGGGACCAAGGCTTGCACAAGATGGCCTTTAGTTTAGTTTAGAGATACAGCACAGGAACATGCCCTTCGGCCCACTGAATCCACGCTGACCAACGATCCTGACTACGGGCGCTGTCTGTACGGAGTTTGTACGTTCTCCCCGTGACCTGCGTGGGTATTCTCTGAGATCTTCGGTTTCCTCCCACACTCCAAAGACGTACAGGTATGTAGGTTAATTGGCTGGGCAAATGTAAAACAAAATTGTCCCTAGTGTGTGTAGGATAGTGTTAATGTGCGGGGATCGCTGGGCGGCGCGGACTCGGTGGGCCGAAGAGCCTGCTTCCGCGCTGTATCTCTAAATCTAAATCCAAAGATGGCCCATTTCTGGGCTGTGCGTCTTTATGGGTAATAACTCTATAAGGAAGAATCTTTTGTAGTCCAGTTTAGCCTTTGAATTGAACGGTTGGTTACACCATATGAGAGAGCACATAACTGGGTCTGGAATCACATATAAACCAGACTGGAGAGGTTTTTTAAATCACTGAAGTGAGAGACAGACACAACATTATTGTCAGAGAATGGTACTTCACAAGGCGAAGGAGGCTTCGGGGTGACCTGAGCATTGAATGAAATTATAAAAAGGCATCATTAGAATATAATTAGAATTTCCCATGGCAGGGGTATCAAAACAAATGGGCATAGGCTATGACTATGAATGTAGACACAAAATGCTGGAGGAGTAACTCAGCGGGACAGGCAGCATCTCTGGAGAGAAGGAATGGGTGACGTTTCGGGTCAAGACAATTCTTCAGACTCGTCTCAACCCAAAACGTCACCCATTCTTTCTCTCCAGCGATGCTGCCTATCCCGCTGAGTTACTCCAGCATTTTGTGTCTTCCTTCGATTTAAACCAGCATCTGCAGTTCTTTCTTACACGGCTATGACTATGACTTTAACTAAGAAGCCATAGGTTTGAGGTGGGAGGAAGTAGTTTTAAAAGGGAATGGCAGGGGATTTTTTTTTAAATTCAGGGAGTGGTTGATATTTGAAACTCACTGTCAGAGGAGGTGGTGGAATCAGACACAACCACTACATTTAAGAGACAATTAGAGAGGCACATAAATAGGCAATGAAGTGAAGGGTGCTCAGGTTGGAAAATGGGATGAATATAGACAATAGACAATAGACAATAGGTGCAGGAGGGGCCATTCGGCTCTTCGAGCCAGCACCGCCATTCAATGTGATCATGGCTGATCATTCTCAATCAGTACCCCGTTCCTGCCTTCTCCCCATACCCCTGACTCCGCTATCCTTAAGAGCTCTATCTAGCTCTCTCTTGAAAGCATTCAGAGAATTGGCCTCCACTGCCTTCTGAGGCAGAGAATTCCACAGATTTACAACTCTCTGACTGAAAAAGTTTTTCCTCATCTCCTTTCTAAATGGCCTACCCCTTATTCTTAAACTGTGGCCCCTGGTTCTGGGTGAGAAAAGGTGATTGCGGGTGGGGTGGGCTAAAAAGTGTAAATGCCTGCACAACTCCATGACTCGATGGCCCATTATACTTGCCATCTTCCACTTCCTTGCTCACTCCTTTAACCGGTTGACACATTTTACCTGCTTTCACAGCTTATTTTCCCACAAATTGGATTTCAATCAAGCTTGGTGATATCCCCAAGCTTTTATCCGGCAAAGGTGAAAACATTTGGTTCCCTCGTCAATGTCATTGGTATGGATCGCTTTAAAAAATATTTCTCGTTGTATTCCACTACTTACAGCGCACCGCCCTAATAGATAACCTCTTTATTCTGGGTTTTCTGCATTTTGATCTAAATTGATATTTTCTTATTGCCAATGCCAGGAGTTGAAATAGAGATCGAAAGCTGAAATGAGCTTTCGGCACCTCCACTTTTGTGCCACGCGGTAAAGTGAGGAGAGAAAGCGGGGCTTTTATCATCTGGTAATTCCCATGTTCCTCACACAACGTTCTGTGCGACTAGCAACTGAACCACAAGACAAGGCGCTCAAGTGTGAAGATCTTCAAATGAAAAATCAATTCAAGCCAGCACAATAACAGCATTTAAGCCATCTCTAACTGGTGCTCGAGAAGGCTCGGCAAATCAACGATCTATATGTACAAGCAAGAGGTTAACTCGGTGCTAGCATTTATTCCTCTGAGGTGCTGTCTTTTGCATGAGATGTAAAACACCACATGAAGCTATTTCAAGGAAGTCCGGAGGGAGATCGCCCCAAGGCCGTGGATAATATTCATTCCACACCTAAATCATTTTCTGGATGGTAGCCTGTTGGAATATGTCAGAGCTTACAATGTGGACATTAGCTCTGCCATTGCCTACATTACAGTAGCAAGTGCTTCATTGACTGCAAAACGTTTTAGCATCCCCGGGGCACAAAGAACGCCCAAAGCTATAATCCAATTTCTGTTCAAGTCACAAGGTCGAAATGCCTCATTATTTGTTCCTTTTTTTTTTGCTATTTAATAAATATCATATGCATCTCATAAAGCACCCCGAGTAAATCACTGGCTAAATCAGAAAGAGAAAATATGACAAAACATAAATGATTGCTTCTACCATCTATGATTGGTAGAAGCAATTAATTCAGTGTTTGACCTACAATAACAGCTCGGCTTTATATGGTACTTTTTAAAGCATTAAAACAACTCAAGTACATCCACTGGGACCGAACCAGGTCCTGAGCGGCAGAGTGGCCAACGAGTGGTGATCAAAGACATCGTAAAAGTGATAAGATCCTGCAGATAATTTGGAAATAGGGAACAAACATAGCAAGGTGAAAGGGTTTATTGATTTAAAGAGAGACTTTCAGACTGCAGAGCTGAGATTGATGAAGGCTCTGTCGCACTAGATCGAGTGCAAGCAACGAGGGACAATAGGAGCCATGTGCTGCTATGTCACGTTAGGGGAGGGCATGAAAAGAAGGAAATGTGGGGCGGAGAGAGGCTTTTAATCAAGGATGAGGACTTTTAATTCAGATTACTGGGTCAGCACAGTGGTGCAGTTGGCAGAGCAGCTGCCTCACAGCGCCAGAGACCTGGGTTTGATCCTGACCTCGGGTGGTGTCCATGCCCATTCCCACTGTGACCCAGCGAGAGTTTCCTTCGGGTGCTCCAGTTTTCCCACACATCCCAAGGATTTGCGGGTTTGTAGGTTAAATTGGCCACTGTAAATTGACCCGATTGCACATGGGAATGGATGAGAAAGTGGGATAACAGAACTAGTGTGAACAGGCAATCGATCACTGGCCCTGGATAGCCAAAGGGCCCGTGTTCATTTGTTCATGAACTAAATGACGAGGTTTACCTGGTAAGAGAGAATGGGCCAGGGACAGATAGCAAGCTGTAAACTTTATTGATAGAAAGAGCTGGGGTTTGGAAAACACTTTGGGGTCTATCAGGACATTGGACTACTGTATCTAACAAACGTTACAGTAGGTCTATCAATGGTGCATTATCGCATTCAAACCAAGGAAAGAACCAGGGGAATAATAATAATAATAATAATAATGCATTACATTTATATAGCGCTTTTCAAACACTCAAAGACGCTTTACAGGGATTACTAGAACATAGAGAAGAAAATAAATAGATAAATAAGTAAACGAACAGAAAAAGGAGACAGAAGGTGAGGTGACGGTCAGTGGTTGAAGGCAGTGCTGAACAGATGAGACTTCAGTGATGTTTTGAATGTGGTGAGTGAGGAGGAGTCTCTGACGGTTTGGGGTAGTGAGTTCCAGAGGGTGGGAGCAGCGATGAAGAAAGCCCTGTCCCCCCAGGATCTGAGTTTGGTCCGGATGGGGGGGGGGGACAGGAGGTTGGCAGCAGCAGAGCGGAGGGTGGAGGTGGGAGTGTGCCTGTGGAGGAGGTCAGTCAGGTAGGATGGGGCCAGGTTATGGAGGGCTTTGTAGGTCATGAGGAGGATTTTGTACTGGATTCTCTGGGGGATGGGAGCCAGTGGAGCTTGTAAAGGACAGGGGTGATATGGTCACGGATCGGGGAATGGGTGAGTAGACGGGCAGCGGAGTTTTGAATGTATTGAAGTTTACTGATGATTTAAAAAAATCACTGATGTTAAAAAAAAGTATTCATATTTTTCATATTCATATATATACAGCCGGAAACAGGCCTTTTCAGCCCACCAAGTCCGTGCCGCCCAGTGATCCCCGTACATTAACACTATCCTACACCCACTAGGGACAATTTTTACATTTACCCAGCCAATTAACCTACATACCTGTACGTCTTTGGAGTGTGGGAGGAAACCGAAGATCTCGGAGAAAACCCACGCAGGTCACGGGGAGAACGTACAAACTCCTTACAGTGCAGCACCCATAGTCAGGATCGAACCTGAGTCTCCGGCGCTGCATTCGCTGTAAAGCAGCAACTCTACCGCTGCGCCACCGTGCCGCCCTATTAATTGGAGCTTGCTGGCAGTGTTCATTTAGTTGATGCCTGGTCTGAATCGGAGAGTAGTCAGAGGGTGGTGGATCTTTGGAATTCATTGCCACAGACGGCTGTGGAGACCATCAATGGATATTTTTAAGGCGGAGATTTACAGATTCTTTATTAGTACGGGTGTCGGGGGTTTTGGAGAGAAGGCAGGAGAATGGGGTTAGGAGAAAGAGAGATAGATCAGCCATGTTTGAATGGTGGGGTAGATCTGATTTGCTGAGTAGCCTAATTCTGGTCCCATCAGTTAGGACCTTGTGAACTTATGAGTTTAAATTGTGAGTGTCATGCCACTTGGCAAATGTACATAAAGATGATGAAACATTGTGGAAGAAATGAGGCATTTGGAATGGCCAGCTATGTGAGATGTTAGCAACACAAATGGATATGGTGATGGCTTCAGTCGGAATGGTTTCATTGCTGCAAGCAGGATAAATACCGAGCTGAAGTTTGGAATCATGCTGCAGCCTCATAGGATTCTGTTTAAGCCTCATTTTGAGCAAAGTTTGCAGTTATTGTTGTGAATTGCAGGAAGGATATGCAGACTTTGGAGGTGGTTCAGAATGCTGCCTGGATTAGAGGGCGTTAGCTACAAAGAGAATTTGGACAAACTTAGATTGTTTTCTCTGGAGCATCAGAGGCTGAGGGGAGACTTGAAAGTAGTGGATAAAATGATGAGAAGCATAGATAGTGTAGACAGTCAGAACCTTTTTGCCAGGTCAGAAATGTCAATGGCTCGAGGTAGCAGAGGTGAAAGGTGAAAGGGGCAAAGTTTAAAGGAAATACGTGGGGCAAGCTTTTTTTTACACAGATATTGGTAGGTATCTGGAACGAGCTGTCATGGATGGTAGTAGAGGCAGATTTGATAGCAGTAGATAAGAGCCTTTTAAATAGGCGCATGGATATGCAGGAAATAGAGGAATATGGATCACGTACAGGCAGCGGAGATTGGTTTGACTTGACATCAAGTTTGTCATGGACACTATGGGCTGAATGATCTGTTCCTGTGTTACACAGTTCTAAGAAGGGTCTCAACCCAAAACATCACCCATTCCTTCTCTCCAGAGATGCTTATCCCGCTGATTTACTCTAGCTTTTTGTGTCTAACTATGTTCCATGAAGGCTTTTGAACAGGGAGAATGGAGAGATAGTCACTAGGC